>NC_142151.1:10700000-11316750 GCF_024610735.1 Ursus americanus
CTGACTGTATTGCAGAGGTATGAAATAGCCTCACTGAAGGGTATGGGGATAAAGTCTGTGGATCTAAGTAATCTTAGAAATGTGTAGTCTTAACTTGTAAGACTAGTAACAAAAGGAACTGTGCATAAGAACTGTCATTGGTAATTTCCCACAGGGTATGGGATGACAATTCTGAAACCACAAAATATATATACTGGAACTGAATAATTAAGTAAGTGAATGGTGATGGTGGTAGCCATGTTTCTCACTACTGGAGCGGGAGGTAATAGAAATGCAAGGGTAGGGGTTAACATGATCCATGTTGTAATTTATTAAAGTTGGAGCCAACTGAAAGAGTTCCAATGGCCAAAGCTGGAACAATGCAAGCAACAAAATAAAGTAGTATTGGATTGTAATGGAAAATACCAAATAAATACAAAAGATTTTTATTGATAGAAATGATTGATAAAGAAGTAAATGGGAGATTAGACAAAAATCACCCGCAGAAGATTTCTAAATAATTCATGTAGATACTCTGTTGTGAGAGAGAAGCGGCATAATTCTCCACTTCTTAAGTGTGGACTGCACATATGAACTTCCTTTCAAAGTGTGCAGTGTGGAAATGGAGAAAAAAGAGTAACTTTATAGTAGATAAACCACAAAGACTACAACGGTCAAGTGATCAAAGTTAACAACAGTGATAAGCCATGTTGGAAGTATGCACTCAGATTTCTAAGTTGTGATAAGAATGGCAATTCATCTCTGTGATCTTCCTCCCACAACCGTTAACCCAAGTGTCATGGTGAGGAAAACATCAGACTACCCCAATTTGAGAACATTGTACAAAATATCTGACACACTTGCCTCCAAACTGTAAAACAAAACAAAACAAAACATCAAAAACAAGGAAGAGTGAGAAACTGTCAGACAAGATTAACCTAAGATGTGAAGAATAAAAGTACTGTGGTACCCTGAGTGCGGTTCTTGAATAGAAAAATGTATTAAGTAAAAACAAAGAAAGATATTAGTTGAAAAATGAATTAAGTATAGACTTTAATTAATAATAATCCATCAAGGGACACCTGGGTGGCTCAGTCGGTTAAGCGTCTGTCTTCAGTTCAGGTCATGATCCCAGGGTCCTGGGATTGAATCCCTCATCAGGCTCCCTGCTCAGCGGGGAGTCTACTTCTCCCTCTTCCTGCTGTTCCCCCTACTTATGCTCCGTCTCTCTGACAAATAAATAAAATCTTAAAAAAAACGAATGCATGAATACTGATTCATTAATTTTTTGTAATTTTTTAAATTATATTATGTTAGTCACCATACCGTACATCCCTGGTTTTTGATGTGATTTTGACACACCATAGTAATGTAACATGGTAATGATAGGGGAAATTGCATATTATGTATATGGGAATTTTTTGTACTACTTTCACAATTTTTCTGCCAGTCTAAAACTATCCTAAAAGGAATAGTTTATTTTTAAAAGAACGAAGTCCACCTCACTCTTAAATCACATCCTTTGTGGTTTTCAGCTACTGGGTTTGTTTCAACGCCACAGTTTGCAGAGATTGACTCTGCTTTTGATCAGGTAATGTCCCTCTTTCCATCTCATTCAAATATGGATTATTCTATTTACAGGATGTTTGGACAGACGCAAAACACAGAGAGATCAATGATGAGGAAGCCAAGAAAGCATCCTTGTCATTGCCAACACAAGTGGGCATGCAAAGGTAAGAATCCATAACCCTCCATTAGACCACAGATTGTAACACAATCAGAATTTTCTGGGGGTCTTTTAATCCTAGACTTTTAATGAGAACTTTAATAACTTGAACTAGAATCTGTTAATCAGAAAATGTTTTATCTTACCTTTAAGTAATATGTGTATATAGATCTTATTAAGTTGAATGTAATGGATCAGATATGATTTGACCTAGGTTGAAGATTATGAAAGTGTTATGATGCTATTTTATTAAAGCAAAATATGTAATTATAAAGCTTAACATCTGAGATTTGTTTCATGAATGGATATAAATATAAAACTTTTATTTCAAACATTTGAGAAGATAGCTACAATACTCAGTCTTGCTTATGTTTCTCTTTTTGACACTCATTTTTATTATTATTCAATTATTTTGGTATTACTTATATTTTGCCTTCCCAGGCTTTAGTCCCACTGGAATATCTGTGAGGTTCAGAAAAGATATATATGAAAGTAGAAGACAAATTTTAGTGGCAATGTTTTGACTAACCAGCTGATCAACTAATATCCACCAATTTGATTGTGAAACGTAGTTTTTGAATGGAAGTGTTACATAAGTAGGATATTTAATAAATAGTAAGTGAAACATATGGACCTCAGCATCAATAAATCCAGTTCTTTAAAGATAATTAAGTATGCATTCATAATAAGGTAATTTAAACAGAGATTGCGTATTTCTTTCCCCCTCCTTAACACAATGTGCACCCTCAAAATTTTGCATTTTTATGATGCATTTTCAAGTTTGTTTTAAATGCCTGAAGTGTTTCAGAAAGAAAAATTATTTATTACAGATTACCCTCAATGTCCCAAGTGGCATCGCGCTGCTCTGAGATGGAGCAGTATTGTGCTGGTTATACTCATTGCCACAGTGATAGGACTAACAATTTGGGGTGAGTAAACTGAAAGCTGTATGTTCAACCATAGAGATGAATGTATTTCCTTTGGAGTTTCCTTTACCTTTATGTCTCTAACTTTTCCAGAATCATTTTTCACATTTACTTAACATATTCTTTCATTAGTACTTAAACTAAAGTGGTATTAAATGACACAGTTGATAATTTCATTAATAATGAGTATTTTTTTCCCATATACAGAGGAGGCAACAAACTTGTAAATTTAGAAAGCCTATCTGCTTATAATTTTAATTAATTGCTAAATCGTGTGGGTTTGGCAGTCACAATTCTATGAAGTGAAGTTTTATGTTTTGGTAAAAGCACTTAGTTTTATGGAAGTTGATTATTTGGTCCTTTAAATAAAACTTTCGGACTTTAGAAGTAATTTGACATTTTGAAGTTTTGACAAAATTTATCAACTATTTGAAAATTTAAGGCCAAGTTAAATTTAATTTGAATTATTCCTAAAACGAGCTCTACTTCAAGAAGAGCCATAGGTAATTATATCTGCTATTGTTTCTATTTGTTGTGACCTCTTTTTCTTTTTTTCTTTTTATGAGGTGGGGGGTTCAGAGGGAGAGGGAGAGAGAGAATTTTAAGCAGGTTCCACACCCAGCACAGAGCTCTATATGGGGCTTGATCTCATAACCCTGAGATCATGACTTGAGTGGAAATCAAGTCAGACACTTAACTGACTGAGCCCCCCAGGTACCCCTGTTGTTACCCTCTATGTGTTAGAAATTGGGATAAGCATGTTACATACGTTATTATTAGTCTCGAGACAACTCTAAGTTTGTTAAGCATTTCGCCCTCTTCTGTATGAGTTAACTGAGAAATAGAAAACCTATGTAACCCGTTCAAGATCATACAGCCTTCTAACCTATCATGCCAAACAGACACAAATAGCAATATATTTTGAATTTTTCTTAGATAATTTTAGTTTGTTTCTATTTACTTTTCCATAAGTGGAAATCTCCGGAGTCTCTTAAGTTTATTCATCCTTTGTCAAGTTATAGGGTTGAAACGCTATAGATAAATTTCTTGGCCACCGGTGTGTGCATTCACTTGTAGTTTTGTTTTAACAGATAATTGAAAGGCACAAGCTTGTATTTGTAGAAATCTAATTAGTGTCACTACTTTCCTTCATTTGTTAGTAAGTCATCTCAGTAGCGAGAATGGAACCAAAGATTGCATTGTATGAATACTTCTCCCAGGAAACAGCAGGACAATACAAACTTCACAAGTAAGTGCTTATATTTCATTGCATCGTAGAGGAGGAAAAACTTTTCCTCTACCCTCTTAAGTTTTGTAGCAGGAGGCCTGTGAATTAAACTGTCAAAAGACCAAGTAACAGGAAGAAAAGGTTTATTTGCAGTCATAGGAGACAACAAAAGAAGTAGCTAGCTCTATCTGGTTACAGTGAATGGTTTAGACACCTAGCTTAGTAGGAGAAAGGGAAGGGGAAGAAGCAGCTTCTCTGGAAAAAAAAATACATTTCTTTAGGAAAGACTAATGGCCTTTTCAGGAGAACAAACTGTAGATAACAAAGTGAGCAATAGTGTCTGTATACACAGGTATGAGCAGCCTTTCCCTCTTCATGGTCACAAAATTCCTCCAGAAAGGGGATTTATGGTAGAGTTCTTAGTCATCTTTTTTTTTTTTTTTTTTTCTGGGAGTGAACCACTCCAAAGAGGAATTTATGACAACCTCCTATCTCAGAAGGTTCTATTTTTACTCAGATAAGGGAAGCTTGGAGGAGGCTTCTTCCTGCATCTGTTGATTTTATTAGGCATATACAAAATATAGAAAGTCACTAACTCCTAATACCTTCACCAGTCATGGGAGTTTTTCAGGCAAAGCACAGAAAAATAAGGATATGGTTGTGAAGATTTAAATCTATGCCGTCTTTGATAAGTTTCTAGACAGTTTGGTCATCCTCTTCTTCCTGGTACAGAGTGGAAGGACACTCTTAAAAATGGAGATTTCCCTTGTAACTGTAAACGTCTCTTATAAAAGGATAATTTCTACTAGGTGTTCAGACCTTCTGTGTCTGCAGTTTCTTAAAAACAACTACCTCAGGTAAACCCATGTCAAGGAGGCATATTTCGGGTGGTATATTTTGCTCTCCTTCCGCACTCTTGTGCTTCAAACTCTCCAGTGACTTTCCGTAGTGTAAGGACTAGAAGTGTAAGCACTATAAATCAAAGCACTTTAACATTGTTTCCTTCTGAGTCTTGATTTCCTGCAATAGCGGTCTCAGTTCTCACAATGCAACTCTCCCCTTTGCACTCCAGCCTCCAGCAAAACAAACCTCAGTATGGTAACAAAATGCAACATACTCTCTCAACCTCAAGTCTTTGTTCATTGCTGATCCAATCCATTTCTTTTGGATATTTGTCTCTCTGTTGCAACTTCCTACCCTCTGAACCCTTCTAACACACACACACACACACACACACACACACACACACACACACACACACAGAGTTCAGACTATAACGCTGATATAATCTGATAAAAATACACATACCTGGTTTTAGTTAAATTTCTTATGTAATAGGAAATTAAAAATAAAATCACCTACATTGGACATTTCTATGTTTTTATTCTGTAACCTGTCTCGTTCTCACTTTGTCCTTTTTTAAAAAAATTGTTTATTTTTTTCTTACTTACCAATACTTATTGTAGAATAAGAAGATTAACCTTTTCTCCCAAGTTACAACTATTTTCGAAGTAAAAAATCTACCCGAAACTATAAACTTGTGCCTTGTTTAAATACCATGAATTATGCCAAAATGTATGTCTAAACCTTAGGTTAAATTTGGATAATTAATAAATGCATTCAAATTAAATATTGATGGCCATAAAGAGTGATGGAAAATAGTATGAAAAAATAACTAATGTGCATGTTTATGTTGGCACTTTTCCCTGAAGACTTTAGTCTTTATATCCCATCTCTGTAATAGGTCGACTCAGCGCTTCTCCATTACGGACATTTCTATATTGCTCCCCATACATTACTCTTCTAGGTTTCTCTAGATCACTTGGAAGCATTAAAGCACTCAAAAATTTTCTGCTCTTTTCATCACTTTTGTCTTTGGCATATCGATAATAGTCTCCCACATACCAAATAACTTTTTCTTTTCCAATGGATGAATTTCTTTCCACTTTACCGCATTGCCAAGATCCTGGGCAAGATTCTTTATTGCTGTGGTATGTGATTTTCAGGCAAACAAATAGAAGAGTGAAGGGAAATATTCATGTTTTATTTTAGAGGCCAAAGGCTGCCCCAGCAAAGGTCACGTCACAGTAAACCTCTAAATAAGCACAAGAGCTTAAAGTCATTTATTTCTGTCAATAATTTATGATACTAAATTTCAGCAAAACCAAAATTTGTCCCCAGCTTTGGTCTGAAGTGGGTTTGGAGGTATTTTTCCTTGCCAGTGCAGTTAAAATCTAGCTCATTAATATACTTAATATTTCAATGCCCATGTTGTTACGGCTTATAAAATAAAATGCTCTGGGAGGAGTGTTGTGAAAATCAGGGTAGTTTGCTGATTCAAACAGAGACTTCGTATGGGAAAATTTCCCCAAGTAATGTGATTCCTCATTCTATCTCTCAAAGAGCCCTACCGCGGATAACTAACTTTTTACAGAGTATTTTATAGTTTACATTTTCATTTCATCTCATTGAATATATCAGACAAGTTTGTACACAAATTTGTGGATATCTAAAAAATAGGCAATACTGAAGATATACAAAAGTTTAAATAGAATGCAATCAATACCTAGGTACCTACCATTCAGCTTAAAATATAAGAAGTTCACTTGAAATTTGTGTGCACCTATTTTCAAAAATAGGTTTATTTTCATACCTATTTCAAATTTTTCCTCTTCAGATATACATGGGCATTGAGGTTATTGGGATCATGGTGAACAATTTGTTTTACAAAGTTACTGATAGAGCGTATCATGAAATATATATATTTTTGCACCAACAAGGGACTCTGAAAAGGATATATATGTTTTTTTTTTTCTACAGTGGTTTTCTCCTCATGCCTTTTAGACTCTGTTTTACTTTAAGTTTCCGTATGCCCTACCACTTATTATATTGGCTGTATTAGTATATAGTATTAGTTCATACCTTGAGTGAGTTCCTTAACCTTTACGTTCGTCTCCTAGTTTATACTTGTTTACTTAACCTTAACTTAAGTATCTTTATTTACAAAATGAGGAATATGAAATTAATAATTTTATCCATCTCATACGTTTCTTGTAAGGAAAGATACTTCATATATTCAAGTGCATAAAAATACAGGAAATTATTTGACATGTAGTAATTACTCAATAGTTATGAATATTTCTGGCATTTATCTCTTCTAAGGACTATTCGTCAGTGGAGAGGGAGTCCTTTTCTTAAAAGTGGGGCAAAATCTTTACTTTTAAGGGAAAAGTTTACAAAATTATTGCAAACGTTTTTTGATATTCAAACCTTGCTCTTCTCCTATTTCTTCCTAATTTGCCATTTCAGCAAACACGAGGCTAAACTTATGCCCTAATAACTGGCCGCAGAAAAAGGGGAAATGCTATAATTTTTTAAAAACCTTTAAATCATGGACCGATAGCCAAAAATCCTGTTTAATAATGAAATCACATCTCTTGATTATCCAAGACAAGGCTGAACTGGTAAGAGCCAATTTGCCATGAAAATGAGCCCTTCTAAAGCTGAGAGAAATAAGTAGGGATTTTTTTTTAAGATTTAATTTTTATTTATTTGAGAGGGAGCTAGAACAAGAGAGCAAGTGAGAGAAGGAGAGAGAGAGAGAGAGTGCATGAGCAGGGGGAGGGGCAGAGGGAGAGAGAGAAATAGTCTCCCCACTGAATAGGGACCAGGATGTGGGGCTCAGTCCCAGGACCCTGGGATCATGACCTGAGCTGAAGGCAGATGCTTAAGCGATTGAGCCACCCAGGCACCCCAAAATAGCTTTTATAATTATAGTGCTCATAATGATGGCCATTTATTGAATTCCTAGCACATGCCAGGCCTTGTGGTAGGCATGCTGCAAATGGTATCAAACTTAGTGCTCACAATAACTTTATGAGATAGGCAGTATTTTCCCTATTTCCAGAAGGAGAATCTGCAGAACTTGACAGTTTGCAAAACTTGCCTATTTCACTCAGCCTGTGAATGACAAAGCTGGGATATCAGTGCCATCCTTCCACATTACCTCTTGGAAAGAAAGTTACAAGCTCTTTGAACATGATCGGTATCTGGCAATATCCCTAGTATCTTCAGTAGGGAAGATGGGCTCTTCCCCTCGTGGGTAGTTTGACCATAGGCACCAGATTTCCCCAAGACTGCACACTGGCAAGCACTGGGCGGATACTTCTTGCTCCTTTAAGCAGACCTATTCATCCTAGCTTTGCCTTCACGTCCCCGTTGAGCCCCCTCAGCAGCTGCTGTTCAGATCATCATCCCCGTGAAATCCATTAAGCTTCACATGCCTGCACATAATATATATGAGTCATGTGTTTGGCAAACCTCCTGTATCAGTTTCCTTCCCTAAATACATAGGAAACTTCTTCGGGCTTCTTAAGATTTTCCTGAATAGGGAGATAAATATCAAAACTTTCTGAAGTCTGGATAAAAGTCAGAAGAGGCTATTTTAATAGGTTTAACTCTGTTTCCTCTGGATCCTCTTTCACAGGATTTCATACAGAGTAATATACAAGACGGAATTTACTTTTGGATTGGCTTGAATGTCACCCCCCCCCCAAAAGACATGGACCTGGCTGGATGGCACCCCATTAGATCTGCAGTTGTGAGTATTTAGCATTCGAGTCTCTCAGCAGCCACTCCCTACTGGGGGTTGCCTGAAACTCCAGATAGCCAAATGGTTCCATAGACTGAAGACTTTGATCTTTGTTAGTATGTGAAAGATTAGGAACTTTGTCTTAAGGAAATGAAGTCTCCTAAGCTAATTTATTTTCTTATTTGGGCTTTGAGTTTATCTATAGTGCTAGAGGTAGAAATGGAAAATTGTAGTTAACGTGAAATTCTCTAAATTTCATTTCTTTCGAAGTATTTCTTAAAAGTTTACCAAACAATCCTCATTTTGATTAGTAGGAAGGCTTCAGTTATTGGGAAACACTAAGGAATATATTATACATAATACAACAAATAGCATTTGACTCTTTTTAAATACTGTCCCCCCAGTCAACAATATGTGTATCTACTTTTATGCACCTCATTCACTTCTTTTTTTTTTAATATTTTTTTTATTATATTATGTTAGTCACCCTACAGTAACTCCCTGGTTTTTGATGTAAAGTTCGATGATTCATTAGTTGCGTATAACACCCAGTGCACCATGCAATACGTGCCCTCCTTACTACCCATCACCAGCCTATCCCATTCCCCCACCCCCTCTCCTCCAAAGCCCTCAGTTTGTTTCTCAGAGTCCATAGCCTCTCATGCTTCACTCCCCCCTCTGATTACCCCCTTTCTTTATCCCTTTCTTCTCCTACCGATCTTCCTAGTTCTTATGTTCCATAGATGAGTGAAACCATATGATAATTGTCTTTCTCTGCTTGACGTATTTCACTTAGCATTATCTCCTCCAGTGCCGTCCATGTTGCAGCAAATGTTGAGAAATCGTTCTTTTGATAGCTGAGTAATATTCCATTGTATATATGGACCACAACTTCTCATTCACTTCTGCTTAAATTCCATGGGTAGAGAGTGCTAAAACCTTTGGGGGTTAGGCACCAATCCCCAAAACACAGGCAGAGAAGCTCCTGGGGGTCCAAGGTGAAACTCTCTACTCTCAGTATCAAGGTTTCAGGCATCATGAAAAGTTAATTCCACTTCTTGAAAATGTGGAATTTTGTTGTGTCTCTCAAAGAGATGTGAAGATAAGGGGATTTAGGAAAACTATAGATGCTCTGGAGTGATAAAGCAGGCCTACCCGACTGGTTGAGAGCAGGAAAAAAAAATGCTCTGAAACAGAGAAAGTCACCCTTCAAATGAATATTCTTATCCAGAGACTATTTACAATATTTCTTGTTAAAATTTACACTCCCCACCCATGCCATCATACTCTCTATATATCAAACACTTAATTAATTTTATAACTTACCATTGGTTCTTTCTTTCTTTTTTAAGATTTTATTTATTTATTTGGCAGAGAGAGAGAGAGAGAGCGAGCACAAGCAGGGGGATTGGCAGGCAGAGGGAGAGGGAGAAGCAGGCTCCCCGGTGAGCAGGGAGCCCGATGATGCAGGACTCGATCCCAAGACCCTGGGATCATGACCTGAGCTGAAGGCAGACGCTTAACCGACAGAGCCTCCCAGGCGCCCCACCTTTGATTAAAAACATGATGATACATTTGATAAAGTGATGCTCTGTCAATCCACTTGCAAACTTGCTTAGAATTATTAATTTACCAATCTTGTTTTTAAAACTGGGGTTTTTTTCCCTGATTTTTGTAGATGCCTTGTGGCTTATTTGTTTAAGACAAGAGAAGGTGGCTTAAAATATGGAAAAACAGAACTTAGGGGAGTTTTCCTTCTTTTGTATAAAGGGTAAAGGATTTGGGTATACCCATATATACACAAATGCACAGAAATTCTCTTGCTGAGGTGTCTATGAGGGTTTAAAATCCTTTTAAAGTGAGGAGGTCTTCTCCTCTATTGCTCACTCTAACTTTCACTCTGTCCCTCATTCTGTCTGGGGTTACTGTTGCCACATTTAACGTGTAAAGTCTAGATATACCATTCTTTCTTAGGATCTCTTGTAGGAGTAAGGAGGCTTATTATAGGCAAACAGTGAAGGAAGATTTTTGAAAGGTGTGACACTTGGGATTTGGGTCAGGAAAATGAAAAGGGTAATAGTTTAATTTTTTACAGAAAATTGGTTTAATACTTTCTGAAAAACAGACATATTTTTAGATGTGTTGATATTTCTAAATCTTAGAATGATAAATATGATATTGTCTGTTATAAAGTTGTATCATTCCATTGTTGCAGATACAAAAAGTTGCATCAGGAATCTTTGGAGTAATACAATGAACTTTTCTCCTAAAGGGCAGGACTGTCCTCTGTCTTAGTCCACTTGGGTTCCTATGACAAACTACCACAGACTGGGTAGCTTACAAGCAACAGAAATTTATTTCTCACTGTTCTGGAAAATGGGACTCCAAGATCAAGATCTCAGCATGGTCATGTTTTCGTGAAGGCCCTCTTCCTGGTTTGTAGGCATGTGAGGACATGGTGGAAGGGGCTAGGGATCTCTCTAGAGTCTTTTTTATAAGGAATTATGAGGGTTCCACCTCATGATTTAAGCACCTCCCAAAGGCCCCATTTCCTTTTTTTTTTTTAATGATTTTTTTATTATATTATGTTAGTCACCATACAGTACATCCCCGGTTTCCGATGTAAGCAAAGGCCCCATTTCCTAATACATCACTTTTATGGGTTAGGATTGTAACACATGAATTTTGGGGGGAACACAAACATTCAGACTGTAACAGATAACAGTCCTCTAAGATCTTTATTTTTCTGTATGATCACATGGAATTGGGAAACCGGTGCTTCTTATTCACATTTTTATTTTAATTCCACACAGCCTTTCCGTTTACGAATGACCATTTTTGATTACAAAACTATTTGGAGCAACTACCTTTATTAAAGAAGTCATCTTGTAACAGGCATTCCTTATCTGAAAATTAGTGTCTTAGATCTCCAGCTTGGACAGTACATCCCTCCTAAGGAGGGAGAAAACGTACAAAATATACACGATTGTGTTTTTAGCTGAATGAGAACAGAATGTTTCTTTTTCCTCTACAAATTTCAAGTCCTGGGCCCGGCTGAGGATAACGCCTGTGCTGTGGTAACAAAGAAGGGTGTGTTTTCTGAAAAATGTTGCAATCAGAGTTACTGGATTTGTCAACACGTGATTTCTGCAGACAATGACCTCTAAGCTGACCCCAGGTTATCCTTCCCATAAAAACCATTTAACAAGGACATTTAAAATTTATGTATTTTTGTCAAAACACATTATTTCTTCAACACATATTATACAACATATATATGATGATGATAAAGGTGTAGATTTGTGTCACCCTCAATCCGGGCAATCAGCCTCAACTCATCCCAAGCTCTACTTGGTCACTGGTGCTGTATTTCCACAGCTACCCCCTATTCATTATGGTGGCTGTTTTAGACAGAAACTGTCCCTTTGTCTACTCAATAATTCTCTCCTCGAGGCGCCTGGGTGGCTCAGTCTGTTAAGCTTGGACTCCTGATTTTGGCTCAGGTCATGATCTCGGGGTCATAGGATCGAGCCCTGTGCCGATGGTGGGGGAGTCTGCTTGGATTCTTTCTTTTTCCTCTCCCTCTGCCCCTCCTCCCTCCCTAAATAAATAAATAAATAAAAATAAAATCTTTTAAAAAATTCCCTTCATTTCTCATTCACCATTAGCAAAGGAGCTTTTCTCCCCTCCCCCACTACTGGTCTAGACAATTGTCTGCATCTTACTTATTTCTTTTTCCTCTTTTTCCATTTCCAAAAAAGGAGTATCCCTCTGTCTGTCTAAATCAAATTTCTAAGTCTACATTTGGGATTGCATCTCTTTTCATTTTTTCAAGGAGTTTCCCTCTTCCATCATCTCCGCTCTGACCTGTCTTTTCTTCCACCTCCTTTTCTTTCAGCAATGAAACATGCAAGAGCACAAACAAATTTTCCCTGAACCACACGTGGCTTCCAGTTTCTGCCCAGTTTCTCCCACCTCTTCTAAGTCAAACCTCCTAGAAATTGTTTCTACTTGCTTTTTCCTCTTTCCACCTCCCATTCCACGTTCTTCTAAAATCTGGTTTCTGCTTTTCCTACTTCACTAAAGTGTTCTCACTATGTCACAAACGTTTTTCTTCTAGCAAAACACAAGATGTTTTAGCTTTCATTTTAACTCTCAGCAGTGTTGCTTGTTATTGACCTGTCCTTTCTTCTAGAAATACTCTCTAACCTCAGCATCTATGACACAATGCTCTCTTGAATCTGTGTCTATGTCTCCTGCCATTGCTCCTCAGTTTTTTCTGAAGCATCTCTTCTCTCTTCTGATCTCTTCAATACTGACATTCCTCAGAGTTTTGGGTGAATTCTCAATCATACGCAGTTCTTGGCTAAACTCACCCACACTGTAAGTTCTATTGTCATCAATTTATTGATAACTCCCAAACCCATATTTCTTAATCTTTTTTTTTAAAAGATTTTATTTATTTATTTGACAGAGAGAGCCAGCCAGCGAGAGAGGGAACACAAGCAGGGGGAGTGGGAGAGGAAGAAGCAGGCTCCCAGTGGGGGAGCCTGATGTGGGGCTCGTTCCCATAAGGCTGGGATCACGCCCTGAGCCGAAGGCAGACGCTTTAACGACTGAGCCACCCAGGCACCCCCCAAACCCATATTTCTAACCCAGACCTTATTACAGCTTTTTGTCCACTGGACATCTCTTTTTGGACATCTCAAAGCCACTCAGCCTTCACATGTTAAAAATTAAACTCATTAGCTTAGCGAATGGCAGCAACGTGGCCATTAGTCCAAGTCAAAGTCCTTGGAGTCAACCATGACTTCTTTCTTTACA
The DNA here is from genome assembly GCF_024610735.1 of Ursus americanus. Classification (NCBI taxonomy): domain Eukaryota; kingdom Metazoa; phylum Chordata; class Mammalia; order Carnivora; family Ursidae; genus Ursus; species Ursus americanus. The sequence continues at coordinate 10,713,275 of NC_142151.1, forward strand.
CCTTCGATATTCAAACCCTCATTTAAATCCCCTCAATTTTACCACGTAATTATTTCTGAATCCATCTACATATCTTCAGACCCACCCTCTAGTCCTGGATTCCCACAACAGTTGTTTTGTCTGCTTCTAGTTTTGTCTGCCAACGTTCATTCTCCATATTTTGTCTGCAGTGATTGTCTAAACCTCATATCAGGCCACATTACTCATTACTTAATTCCCTGGAGGGGCTTTTCATTGCTTAAATCTTTGAGCATCTCCTACCAAACTCTTTGTGTCTTGGTTCCTCTTCATTCCTCCTCCACGCCGTGCGTGTAATGATGCAGACACCCTAAATTTTTCAGTTTCTCAAATATGTCATGCTTTCTCTTGCCTCAAATCTAATCATATTTTTGCCTCAGCTTGACATTCCTCCCTTTCATATTCGCCTTTTTAACTCTTGCTTATTTTTCAGAAGGCCGGTTAAATACCATTTGGTGCAAAATATTTCCTTAACCATTATCTACTCCAAACTAAATTATATGCATTTGATGTATATTTTCATAGTTTCCTGTACTTATCTTAACATTTAATACCCTATTTTTTGACCATTGTTTAATTATTTGTATTTATTAATGTACTGTCAACTCTGGAAGGACATGATCCTCATTATTGTATGGGAGAGACAAGGTGCCTGACGCATGATGAATTATAAATAAGTACTTGTTATGTTGTTGAGATTATTTGTAACATGTTGTATTGTTTCCCCAGCACAACTTTTTCTAGTTGTGCCGAGCTTCCCTTAGCCTAGATGATCATAATCTGTGTGTAGACAAATCAGCCACTCTGGGTTTTTTTTTTTTTCAATAAAGTTCAGTGTTAGGTGTACATGTACTAATAAATGAAGTTTTCCAGGTTTGTTGTTTGTTTGTTTTTGTTTTTGACCTAGAACTTACATTGAGACTTGGAGCAGAGAGATTATTATATTAATGTTTGTCAATTAAATATGAAATCACCAATGGGAAGCCTACTTTAAAGTCTTAGATCTAGTAAGAGAAAAACTTAAAGGTCATACGTGAATTAAAAAAAATTATTGCAAATTGATATGTGTGAACAGAAGTCATTATCGTTTACAGGGAATGAAATATAAGAACTTCAACTCACTTAAAAAATTGAACACAGAAAACACAAATATATGTTTATTTAGTATAATGAATGGAAACATATGTACTATTTTTTAAATGTGTACATTTGAGAAATGTGGGGAAAATGTTAGGAGAGAAGTTGCAGTTAAGAAGGGAGGGAAAAATGATGGAAAATTAAAAGGTCTGTGGATCTTTTTAAAATTCAAAGCTAAATTATCAATGTTCTTTGAAACTTAGATTTTGATTTAAATGTTTAAAGCATTTAATTAAGTACTAAAACATAAAACAATTAGTCTAGCTGGATTTTTTTTAAAAATTCTTTTTTTTTTTTAAGATTTTTTATTTATTTATTCGACAGAGATAGAGACAGCCAGCAAGAGAGGGAACACAAGCAGGAGGAGTGGGAGAGGAAGAAACAGGCTCATAGCAGAGGAGCCTGATGTGGGGCTCGATCCCATAACGCCAGGATCACGCCCTGAGCCGAAGGCAGACGCTTAACCGCTGTGCCACCCAGGCGCCCCAAAAAAATTCTTATTCAAGGATTATTCTTGAAATATTTCCCATTAAATTCTAAAACTTGTATTTGCATCTAACGAAATATTATACCAGTGAAATTTTGATACAAGAATTCTAAAAACTACTGTGAATTTAATTAGCCGTGCCTAAAAATCCTTCTAGAAATCAAAGCTTCTCTAATTATTTCTACTATAGATCTACAAATATATATATTTTTAAGGGGTTAGATTGTCTGAATCATAATAACCAAAGTTATTTTTAGATCACCCAGTTCTCCAAATTAATATTTTTAATAATACAGTGATTCTAATTGTTGGGAGGGGAGCATATTAAATGATGTAAATTAGAAGATTCTCAGTGGAAAATCCTTTAGGAATAAATTTGTAATTTATGGCAATTCAAAAGATTTTATACATAAACTTTAGACTTCTTTTGGAATGTATATAGATTTATGTGTATGTATACAGTTGGGAAAAACTATTGCTTCACTATTGCTTCACTATTACTTCACTAAAGACTTTGATGAGATCATGTGCAGCTTCCCATTTACACTCCTATTAAAGTTGAGCGCTTAGGCTGCCTCCCCGCCCCCACCCGCCCCAAAGGAAAACCAGTCTGATTCTTTTGCTCCTGAACTCTTTTGTCATTTCCTGCTGCCATTGTTCCATGGCCCTTTTTCCCCTTCTTTGAAAATTTTTATACCATGTAACAACTTTTCACCTCATCTGATGCATTACTTTTAATAACCAAAAAAGATCTAACATTAGGTAGATAGGAAATGTGAAAAAGAGAAAAGGACCATATGTACCATCCACTTGCCCCCTCAGCACTTTTGTCTCTGACATTGTGTTAACATGGTACGTTGCACCTCCGCGCATGCTCCCTTCGCGCTGGTTTACTGAGTAGCCAGTTCAGCAGGGTGGACCTATTGGAACACCCTTAGCTAAGGAACTCTCCATACTACTTTTCTTCTTTACTATTGAGGGCTCCCTTTCTGCCATTATCATTATTTTCCCACTGAACTTTTTTTAATTCCCAGAAACCAGTTTGATTATTTCCCAAAAACAAAGACGAAAAAATAGGATTATTTTAATAGTTAAGATGCACATTGGATGATATGGCAACTCAAAGGTGGTGGGTCTGAGATTCGTGTTGGGTGCGGCATTAGACCAAATCCAAAGCAGAACTCTCAAGGAGAAAAAAGAATTGTTCAATAAACCCTTAACAGTAAACTGTTCACATGCATTAAATTACTACTCTGGAAACATGCCCATAGACACTGTATAGCAACTCAGTATTCCCATTTTCAAGTAAGCATTCAAGTCAAATGAACTATCATATATTCACTCTTATGCAATAAGATTATATTCCTAAACATCTTTTCCCCCTCATTTATCTTCAATTGCTTTGAACACCCTGACTTTTCCACTAATCATATTAATTATAAATTAATATGTTACTTTCATACTTTGTTTATACTTAGTAAATATATAATATATATGTATATGTAATATATATACTATACATATATACATACTAAAAATATATACTTAATGGGTATGTATATATATAACATATTCATATGTACTTATACTTAAGTGTATATATTATATATCATACTTAAAAGTATAATAAAAATTTTAATCTAATATAAAAATGTTTTACCTTTCATAAGTTGTGTTTTCAAAATTTTGGGGATATGCACTTCCAAGCATAATTAATTATTCATTATTTTCTTGCAAGAGATGTAAGAATATTTTGATTTATTTAAAGAAACACCAAAACTCTCCATTACTTAATTTTAGTATTAAGTAGTACACTTGAGGCAGACAACTTTAAAATCTGTGTTAGTAAGTATACAATAGCATTAGGTGCCATAAAAGCCACGAGTCATACAAAGGGATTCTTGACATAATTGCTCTATTATTAGAGAGGGCTGATACAATGATCATATAATTTTTAAAACTATACCTTGAAAGGGCAAAGAAACATAAGTACATTTTCCTACTTGCTCTCGGACGCTATTTAGTATTAGAAGTTTTGCAGATTCAATACTTCAGATGCTGAAAAGTGTCTTCTGAAAAATACGCACTTGTCTCATTTAACACTTCTGTAAATACATATGAATTCATTTATTTCTCTAAAGTTATATTATTGTTCTACTAGTGCTCTTCTGGGCACAGATTCAGCTATGTGACCAAACCTAAACAACCTAAATTTAAAGCTTACCTAAAAAATAAAACAAAAATCAAGAAATAAGCATTTATAGAAGATTATTTTTTCGTTAAGCAAATAATCGTCTGCTCTTTGCTACCAAGCACTTTGCTCCTTTGGTCATGTCAGCTCACCCCTCGGACCTCTGCAGCCCTATTTGTGTCCATGTCGTGTATCCAGCCCAGATTTGCTCGTGAGTTCCAGAACCCTACATTTGACATCCTACTAAACATCTCCATTTGAACTTCCTACAGGCTCCTAAAACTCGGTAATTTGAAAATATCTTTTGTTTTTCTTTATCAAATAAGAGCACCGTGATTCATCTGCCTGACCTGAGATTTATTCCTGATGTGTATTTCTTCATCATCCCCTTCATCCTGTATTTTCTAAGATTTTCTCTCTGAAAGAGCTCCTGAATCCACTCATTTGTCTCTGTTGTCCCTGCCACTGTTTCTGGCACTGTCCTTACCATTTTTTCTTCTAGTCAATTGAAAAGCCTTCTGATTAATTTCTTCATCTATCAGCCAGATTTTATATTGCCCTGAGAATTATTCTAAACTATATATTTGAAGATGTCACTATCCTGTTTGCAAGTATTCAATAACTTTAGAGCAATAACTTAGAGCATCAGTGCTGACCCTCCCTTGACATGGCACAGAATTGGTCCTCAACCTGGCCCCAGCCCCCCCTCTGGACCTCCTCCTCCCCACTCCCAACCTCAGCTCCTACTCTCTCCTACCTCACACCTCTCATCCAGTGCTTCCAGACTGGCATAATTTCCCAATGGAGCAACATTCCGTACCCTCACATGTGCTTTCTACTCTGCTGGCAATGTTCTTCCTGAGAATTTTCCTCCTGGAAAACCGTTACCTTACTTGTCAATTTAATAACATTTTCCCTGTAATGATTTCCCTGGGAATGTCTTTCTCAGACTTTGGACACTTTCTTCCTAATGCTGCCCTCGAGACTTTTCATATGTCATCTACATTTGTCTGTGCACTTCTTACATTGTTTGATAATTACCTGTTGAGGGTTCATCTAGCCCATCTCTGATTTTCTAAAGAATGGTGGAGGAGGAAGTACAGGGGGGCAAAGGAAGTGAAAATGAGAGTGCGGAGAGGGGCTGAAAAGGTGGGAAATGTGGCCTGGTTTGTAAAATATACAAGAATGAGACTTTCCTAAGTGATTTTCTTAGGTTCTTACTCGTCCCATTCTCCAGTATGTGTTCTATTCCAACTGTTCTAATTTCTATCAATGAGTACACATTACGCACCTGTAGGATGCAGGTCACAGATTTCACTCTTAAGAAAAGGATTATATTTAGCAAAGAGATCTTGTTAACCTTGAGTAAACATGAAAATAGTATTCCCTGTAGAGTTAATTCTGACACAGCACCTAATTTATCGTTTTCTCAACTAGAAGCTTGAGTTGCAAAGTTCAAATTGCTCCCTCATCCATCTGCTTCCCAAATGTGTACCATTCATATTGTCCGTAATGCAACAGGCTCCTGGCATTCACTACTAGAAAGGTGCTAGTTCAGACTGTTCACTCAAAATTTTGATGCCCCTCGCACAATGGTCTGAATGTGAAATTTTGTTTTATTTTTTTTTTTGCTGCGAGGTTGGTGTATGAAAGAGATTCGTTTAGCTAGGAAATCAACACATTTAAAAGCAATGCTGTGTTTAAATTACACTATGTTCATGAGTGGATCTCATAAATCTTGCAAAACTGAAAGAAAATCAACAACTAGTATTGATAATAAAAGTAAGGAGACGGGGCAAAAATATTATTAGAGTTCTTAAAAAAACAAGTAATTTTAAATGACATTAGTCTGAATTCATATGAGTAAATATCTTAAAATGTCATTTAAATTTTTCATTCATATTTTAACTTATCAGAAATTTTATTCTATAAGAGGTTTGGGGACAAATGTTGGGCATATATTTCTTGAATACTAAGAATCTAGTCAATATATAAAAGTGGATTTAGAGATTTGGGAATAAAAAACTCCAATGAAAATTTCTAAACATGAATTTCATGTACTTTTATATTAATATAATATACTTCTTTTAGAAGGAATAAAAACTACATTTTGTGTAAAATATCTTAGATCTATGATGTCTTAACTTCTGGGTATACACGTGTCTGGTTTGCTGCAAATCCATTTTCTAACCAAGTGCGTACTGGCACTGCTAATTCCAATTTTGTGTAGATAGGCGCATTCTCCAATTCCAATTATTTTAAACCTGAAACAAAACACAGAAGGAAAAATAAAAGGCAATGGATTGGGTGAGCATGAGCTGGAACAATTTGAGAAACAAATTTCCTCTGCTGTGAGCTTTCACTGTAACCCAACACTGCAGTGTTTGAATATAAAGCAAAGTGAATTCATATGCTTTGACCTAAAATGTGGCTTTATAAACTTGAAAAATCTATAACCTATATGATGGAGAAGTGCAGGATTTATTTCCAAATACATTTAAATATGTGTTGTAAAATACTGTAGGTATTCACATCTTTGAACAGCAAGTAAAGTGGAGATAACTATACCTACTTTCCGCAGTTGTTGTGCAGGTCAAATGAGATCATGATAATGAAGCATTGTTTGGAATATTGTAGGTATTAAATACTTTGTACAATAATATTCACATTACCACTTTTCTCTGGGCTCATTTTATTCTCCACCACAAAGGAAACTTCTAGGAGAATGGTGTGTATGGATTGTAACTCCGATCTCTCTGTGGTGGCAGAGGACTCAGAGCCCAGGCCTTAGGTGTATAAATTATATACCCAGGACTTACCAACCACTGTATATGGTTCCATCTATCCACTTCCAGGTCTGTCCTGGTTCTCGACTCAATCCAATCCAATATTGAGAATGGTCAGAATATCGTTTCGAGAAATCCTTTAATAGAGTATATTTACAGGATGAATAGCAAATGCTTCATTTGGTCAGATTTTCTTTTGTCTCATTATACTATTCATAAAAATATGGGCTTCTTTCACATTTGGAAATGATCTTAGAGGGGACAGCATCCTTATCTGGTTCACAGGTTAGTTCATGGATTGGGTTATTTCTGTAACAACTACCATAGTAAATTGCATTGGGTAGCTTTCTTTTCTATTTTCCAAAGAGTTTTTATAAGACAGAAATGATCTTGCAAGTAATGAATCATGGAACTTTACATCAAAAACTAGGGATGTACTGTATGGTGACTAACATAATATAATAAAAAATATTATTATTAAAAAAAAAGACAGAAATGATCTGTTCTGTGATAGCTTACTCCAATTCGCCAGTAAATCCCAGGTTTGGTGTCTTTTAGGATGGGAGAAACTTAGTTAGCAGTGAGATATACTGAAGAGTTGATTCATCCAGGTTTTATGTATCTTCATAATTTATTCTGATATATTATATTTTCTGATATTATTAGCACTAACCTAGCTTTTTTGTTTTGTTTGGATTTGGTTAGTAATTGCTTTGCATAACTTTTCCTTTCATTTTCTAACTTTCTTGTGTGTGTGTGTGTGTGTGTGTGTGTGTGTGTGTGTACATGCACTTAGGTATGTCTCTGTAAGTAGCACGTTACTGGACTTTGTAGCTTTTTTTTAAACCAATCTGATAATTTTTGTCATTTAAGAAACAAATTAAACAAGTTAAAACATTAAAACATTCACATTTTATCACTGTTATACTTGGATTTTCAATGTTGTGTTTTCTGACTACTAGGTTTTCTTTGTTCTTTTACCTTTTCTGAATTCTATTTGGTTAATACTTTTTCTGTGTCTTTAATTTATTTGAACACCTTAGTTTGTTACAACATTTTTTACTCTTTGATTCTTACCATTTAATTTTAAAAAAATATGCCCGTCTATACATATCCCAATTCAGGCTGTCTAAACAATTGTTTAAAGTAATTGTTTAGGCAATTATTCATTTCTTCAAAGTTTTCAAATTTATTGACATAAAATTTTTTGTACGATTTTATGCTTTTAAATTGCTGCTGTTTGTAATTGCATTTATTAAGTGCATATGTCTTCTTTCCTTTGCTGTGATCGATCCTGTCTATGCACAGAACTAGTTTTGCTTTTGTACATCCTTGTTATTTTGCTGGACTCTTTTATGTTTATTCCAAAAATTATTTCAATGACTATGCTTTTTAGTTAAAATATTTCTTTCGTTTCGTTTTAATAGTCATCATTTCTCATTTTCCCCCTGCTTTAGTTTTTCTTGATTTATTTTTCTATAGAATGGACTATATGAGTTTATTTATATTTTTCAGCCATCCGAAGGTACTTATCTAAAAATCTTTGTCAGAATGATCTACTAAATTAATATCAATTTGGGACAATCCCTCTTCTGTCTTTTCCTGGTAGAATAAGTGTTTAATAAATATTTAATATATCCCTGTGCTCCTCAAGGTCTTAACTCTTCGGTCTCTTACCACCTCTGTTGTCCTACATCTCAATTATTTCAGGTTTGGGGAAGTTGTACTGTGTGCTTTTAAGTTTCCCCATTGATCCTCTTCTGTGCCTGAAGTTCCCAGACCTTCTTGGTTATACTGACTTACTTATTAATCCTTTCCAGTATCTCTGACAACTGGCTTGCCATGGCTTTCTGCTTATTATTTTTTTGAATATAGTTCCCCCAAAGGCAGCTTTAATTTGGTGTAAAATAGGTAGGTAATAACAGTTCATTACTGAGGGCTTTATTATGGCTTTGTGGGTCTGAACTTTGTGGGAAGTGAGATTTGGGGTTTTCCCTGGATTTTAGTGCTGTATTCCAACCCGAAAATGTAGACCTGGGCAATATATGGTTGAACTTCTTTGGGCAATAGTTGGGGTCTTTCTGGTGAGTTATAGTATATGAATTGCTCTATACAGGGTGTAGGGAAAATGCCTACTGCATAATTTATTTCTAAATACTTTTTACTCCCAATTGAAGAGTCAAATGGAGAAGTCATCTCCTAAATGTTGCTTAATAATTTGTATTCTAAGGGTTGCTCCTACCTGATGTGAGCTCTTTCCATGATTAAGCTGATGTGGAAAAAAGGGCTTCTAGGCTGGGTGAGAGGCTCTTTTCTGGCTCTTTCCATTTCCAGTGCCTTCTCCACATCAGCCATGACCTCTGAAAACATAATTATAATTCAAAAGAATTGCCTTACGAATTGTCTTTTGTGGTGTTGAAGACAGCAAGAGTGGCTGCGTGAGAGGCACAGAAGTTCTGGCTTGCTGCCCAGGTTCTTGTATTTTCAGAAAATAGAAGCACTTTCCCAGGTAGCCAATCCAGCCATCCAAGCACGACATACGTTCAGTGGAAGATTTGTGTTTTTCGACTGAGAACAATTCAATAATATATTAACTACTGAGGAGGTGGCATACTCTGAATGTCCTGCTCTAAGATACACTAGAATTTAATTTAAAACAGTTATCTTGACCATATAAATGAACTTCATCAAATTAGCTTTGGCTCTTCAGTCTGAAGGTTTTGGACTTCATTAATCATTCTTTGTTTTTTTCCAGATGAGGTCTGCTCCTAAATTTTTGTATGTATTTATCTTGCTAAGTTGGAAGAAATCCTTGGGAGATGCCACTCAGGTAGATGTTGTTATTGCTGATTCAAGGGTTGGTGCTCTTCTCAAGTGACACACTCCACCTAGGAGAACACACTCATTCTCATGACGTTAACTATCCTGTGTATACAGACAATTATTACATTGATATGTACCAGGCCTCTCATCGGAGATCTCCTATGTACAAGTACCTAATGGACACCCATTCAATCAATAATGAAATATTTGTGAGTACACACTATGCTAAGCACTGTTGTATATGTTTATTAGAGAGACATGGTCCTTGTTATCATTGCACTAAGAGTCTAGTGGGGCAGATAGATATTGAACAAGTAACAACAAATTCAGGGAATGTACAAGAGGAATAGCCATAGGTACTGAGAGAACGTGAGTTGAGGGGAGCTGGTCTAGCTCAAGGATGGGGTTTGGAGTAGACATTTCAGCCGACACGTTAAGGACACAGAGAGTTAGCTTGCCAGATGAAGAATGAAGAAAGCACGTTCTCAGCAAAGAGGAAGTGAATGTGTAAAGGCCCTGGAGTGAGTGATCTTTCCACTTGTGAAAGGAAGATCTGTCTGAATGGAGTATAGAGAGAAAGAAGCATCACAAGAACTGAGGCCGGAAGAATGAACAGGAACTAGGCATTGCTTATGTACATGGTAAAGGTTTTACACCTTATACTAAAAGGATTGTCTCAAAATTAGAGATAGATGACGATGCATGGACTGCATGGGTGACATATTGATTCATAAAAATAAATGTCAGAAGAAAATCAGTTTGGGGAAAAAGACAAGTGTTCAATTTGAGGTATATGAAACAACTAAGTGAGATATATCTGATCCAGTTCCGCCTATGCTTCCACTATGCTTAGACCATGTTTAAAGTCTAGCCTTTTCTTTATTTTTGCTTTAATTTTTTAAAAAAGACTTATTTATTTAGGAGAGAGGAGAGGGAGAGAGAACACAGAGACAGAGAGTCAGAGGAAGAGGGAGAAGCAGACTTCCCACTGAGCAGAGAGCCTGATGTGGGGCTTGATCCCAGCACCCTGAGATCCTGACCTGAGTCAAAAGCAGCCACTTAACCGACTGAGACACCCAGGTGCCCCTAACTTTTTCTTTAATCTGTAATGAAATATGTATCAGGATTTGATTTTTGTTTACATCTGTAGCTTTATTTTGTCTTCTTTTTCTGTAGGCACTTTGTTGCTCTCTTCTTTTCCTTGTATATCAAGCTTCTTGTAGTCCCTTATACACGGCCTGTTACTTTTAGGTAATATCTGGGTCTTCGTTCATGCTCACTTGTGTTTCCCAATGCCATAGCCCCACCCGAACTTGCAATAAGAAATTCCATCCCTGTCCAACTGGAAAGTATCTACTTGTATTTCAATAATCTATTATGTTAAAGCATAATTTCCTCTATGAATTTCGTCTACTCCCAGTGGAATTGATCATACTCTCCTTTCTATGCTCTTGGCTTCTAATAGAATATCAGATTTAATACATTATAGTAATGACTATAAATTTTGCCTCTTCTTTCTCCATCCCAGCACCTGGAGATTATGTCATGCCTGTTTGCTGTATAAATAAATAAAATATATAACTGTTATATGCCTCTGAGAAAAATCTATGTAACCATTCTCAAGTATACCTAAGAGAAGGAATAATTTTTATTCTAGAACTGATTAGATCTTCGACTTATTGCATTGCAGACTATTTCGACCTAAGTATTAATGTCTGTTAAGTAGGAAAAGCCTATTTTTTTATGCCAAAGCACAGAATCAGTCATCTGGTCTAGGTCACAGGATTTTAGCATGCTTACCTCCACTCTCCCAGATTGTGTTAAATAACCCTTATTTTTGCATAATAACTTAAGGAAATCAGAGAGTTTTAGCACCACAAGCAGCACCAAAAATTATCCAGTCCAGTCCTTTGCTGTATAGATAAGGAAGCATATTCACCTTTATAAACTGTCTATAGTGTTATGTGATCCAGGTTCTAAAATTGTCTTTTAAATATAGCTTGAATCAGAGAACAAAAATGAGGATCCTTAGGAATTCCATTGCATAAATTCCACTAAGGGAAAATTAGGAGCACTGGTAAGGATGGCCGGCACGGACTTCAGTACGTGGTCTGGAAGAAACTCTGCCTTTCTAAGGACAGGTTGAACATATTTCATCTCCTTTAACAAATTACTGGATGTTTATTTTATATAAACCACAGGAAATAAGCTCATTTAGGAAGAGACAACATTGTAGATATGGTAAAGAACAATGAATAAAATCCAGAAGACTTAGATTCAGGTTGTAACTTTACTTAGCTGTGTTTAGATAGTCAGCTACTATCTCTGAAGTTCAAAGTCCTTGTATATAGCAAAAGAAAGTAAGGAAAATGATACTTCACTACTTCTCTGGGTCACTCAAAAATGCAAATAAAATACTGTGTAATAAAATATCTTATAAGGCATAAAATGCTTTTAAGTATATAGTTTTATCAAAAAACTTTCTCCTCCTCTTCTTCCTCCAACTCCTCCTCCTCTACTGACTCCTCCTCTTCCTCCATCTCTTCATCCTCCTTTTTTCTCCAGTTGAGTATGTTCCATGAGGGCATGAACCATATTTGTCTTGTTTATTGTCAACACCTAACATAATGCCTATTTCATATAATGATTTCTTTCTCCATCTCCTTATCTCTTATCTATCATCTATCTATCTATCTATCTATCTATCTATCTATCTATCTCTATTTATCTATCATTTATCTATCCATTCATCCATTGATATACATACAGTATTTTCGTATATTTATATATACATTTCTATACATGTGTAAATATAGTCAAATATCTATATACATAATGATGTATATATACAAGGCATAATGCCGAATTGATAGAATAAGCTTGATCAATATATCTATACTATATAAGCTCATCTATACGTATGTGCACATTTATGTATACATGTGTATATAATATATATGCACATTAATTTCTACAAATTACTTAATACATCCATATATAACATACACACTTATACATATATTCATGTGTAAATCATATACATATTTATACATGCACATCTATATGAATATATACTTACGTATATTTTTTCAAACATCTTGTTAAAATTGCTTCAAGTTATTTTTAGAATATATGTACATAGTTTACCATCATGAAGAGAAGATATATCATTCTAAACTTCCTTTTAGAGGCTGAGTAATCTATATTTGGGTAAAAATTATGGTTATTAGGATAGCAATTTTTTCTTGTCCAATTCTCTATAACCCATATGTGTAGTTGTGAATTATGATTGGGACTTGGAAATCTGACCCCATCATTGAAAGCTACACAACCAGACAGAGATCAAATGTTTTGCACCTTGAACTCAGTTTCCATTCTTGTAAACATAGTCATTAGCTAGAAGCAGCTTAGAAAAAGATACCGATACTTATGTAAAAGTATATGGTTTAGAGCAAGGTAGTCCACATCTAGATAATGTTCCATAAACTGTTTGCCACCAGTCCACAGGGAGATAAGGACTTCGTGGCACATTGTCAACTAACTGTGTCACCAAATATACTGTATAGTTCTTTTGATATTTCTTCATAAGGAGACTTTCTTGATGAAGGAGCAGTATAGTGATTTACATTTTACCATGAGCCTCTCACCTTGTAAGGACTATAAGTAACACTGGTTTAGAAGAAATTTTCATATGCATTAAGTTACTATTATCCTCACAATATGCATTATACATAATATATAGTAGTAATAGTAATAATAATAGTAATAGTAATAATAATAGTAATAGTAATAATAATAGTAATAATAATAATAATAGTAATACTATAGCTATTACCCTCATTTCATAGAAGAAGGAACATACATTCATCCCATGTACAAAGATGTCTGAAGTCACCCTTAATTTTGAGCTACAGTATGAAAGGCACAACTATGACGTAATGTTTTGTGGTAGAGTTAACATGAGCACATTTGGGAAGTGGGCAACTCACCTGCTAAAATTGTGGCCAGTGTAGTTATCAAAATCGCCAGAAAGAAGATGACAGTGGTGATAATTTTAGAGATACAAAGTCTCTCTTTATTCCCTTTTGAGGGTCCTTGTGACTTTCCAGTAAGGTTCAAAGTGATAACATCTATAAAAAAATCAATCAGTTTTTAGTTACTAATACGTGAGTTTAGAATGTTGTAGGAACAAGGTCAGTATATACAAACTGATTATATTTCTATTTCCTAGCAGTGATCAATACAAATTAAATTATGCCATTTGTAGTAGCATAAAAATATTGAATACTTATGGATAAATCTGACAGAAGACATGCAAAACTTGTACACTGAAGACCAGAAAACATTGGTGAAGTAAATTACAGACATAAATACATGGAGAAAGATACAGTTTTCGTGAGTCAGAAGACAGAGTTTTGTGAAGATGTCAATGAAACTCAAATTAATGTATAGCTGCATCACAGTCCCAAACAAAATTCCCAGCAGGCACTTTTTTGGGGGGGAGGTAGAAATAGGCCAGCTGTTTCTAAGCATTTTAATGTATATCAATTTTATCTAATAAAGCTGTTTAAAATCATACAAAAATTAGTTATCTTTTATTCCCACAGTGTGGATCTTTATAAGATACTTTGGATAAATAGCTGAAAATAATATGACACAGATAGAAGAAAAGAAGAGCATGGAGATACCGACCCTCTCAGGAGGGTTAGCACTCAGAACTGATAGCAGCTGCCCATCAAATGTACATTTGTTTATTTACAAATAGCGCCTCAAGCCTGTCATACACGTGCTTCTTACCTGAAGACTGGGAATCTACTGAGGTCGTCAGTGTCGTGTCATCATCCATGTCTCCTTTTCAGCAAAGCGAAAATACAGATTGGTTGTAGGGAACACAGGGGATTCAAGATGTCTGCCCACCGTTGGATTTAATGTCAGTAATACGAAGACAGTCTAAAATGAGAATACAATGTCACAAAATCCTAAGTTGAGAATACCACATTAATATAAGAATTATGACAAATTGCCTCAGAAGTCTGACCAATAGTGTAACTCCTGCGCTTTTTCCACAGTGCCGTCCAGAAATCATTCTATCTCACTGCAGTGTGAGGAGCCACTGGAGGTGGTGAGAGACTCTAGAATGATTCTTCTGACTGTTGGGTTCCGTGGAAAGGAAGCGAGGTCCAGTAGTTTATGAAGCCAACAAACCGAGTCTTCATACTCACCCTGACCTACCAACATTTTTAGTTAATTTTGGCCAATATGGATCCCAGCCACGAGCCAAGTCTACAGGATTTGAGCATGAAATAGCAACTTAGATGGCAGTGGAAAGAACATCAATAGTCTTTAATAGTAATAATAAGAATAATAGGAACAATCATATCTCCTATTTATTGTGTGCTTGCTCTATGATAGGCCTCGTTCTGAGCTTTTAACTTGTATGATTCAATTTACGCTCATAATCACATGAAATAAGGGCTTATTATCATCATGAATTTACAGATGAGGCAAATTCCTTGAAGTAACAGAGAGGTAAAAAGCTTTTCCTTAAAGTAACATAGCCAGTCTGTGGCGGAACTTAGGTTTTAGTTGGCTCTGATCAGTTAACCGCTCCGCTCTATTGTTCTGTCTGTTCGGGACCTTGCCACGAGCCTTCTCATGTGCTGAACTCCTACTTCCAGATGTAGAAAGCAGACCTCAAGTGCAACAGCAACAGAAGAATTGTGCCTTTGGAATGGTGCTAAGATCACTCTAGTCATCTGGTACCCTTTGATGTAGGTGAGGAGGAATACACGATAGCCTGTATTTCAAAGTCCCTTCCTTGAGGGACAAACAGAAAGTAATGGGCTGACATTTTTTAAGGCTGAATTATAAGGTACAGAGTTCTTTCTAATTTTGCATGTTGATGTTTTTAATATATGAATGTTAATTTACATCTCCAAAAAACCAATTACTTCAGGAGCCATGAGTGTGTGTTAGGCAAACAGAGAGAGAGAGAGGGCAACAGAGACAAACAGAAACAGAGACAGAGAGAGAGAGATTGGGGAGACCGCTGGCTAGATTATTTTATTCACCTTTATCTGAAGCAAAAATTGTCCCCAAACTCTAAATGCTATTCAGAAACCATAAATTTTGCTAGCGTACCCGTTAGCTATTGCTGTATTTAATATTTTACAAACCATACCCCAAACCCTGGCTCACTCACCAGTCTGTGCTGTGTTGGCTCAGTCGTCCGGGTTGTCCGGTTGAGGCTGACACCAGCGTGGCTCTGCCTCAAACTGTGAGTCTGTGTCCTCGTCTCTTTGCTATCCTAGGGTCCAGGTGGCAGAGGCAGCAGCTACTCCAGAAGCTCTTCTCACGGAGATGTCAGAGGTGTGAGAGACTAAGCCCAACAACCCAGCGTATTTCAAGTCACTGGTTGACCTCAAAGTCAGGGAGTGGGGAAGTACACTCTACAACTAGTAGGAGGAATTGCAGAGAGTATATGTATCTACAAGGAGTGAAATCAAGGGCCAATGCGTCATAAGCCACAACTTGTTGCGGTCCCTCTTTAGGACTTCCGGTCAAATTTTGCCATTGCTCTTTTAAATTTATTTATTTATTTTTTGGGCTCAATCTCTTAGATCTTATTTGTTTTGTTTTGCTTTTTAAATTAAGAACTTTACCTGAGACTGCTGCTGTCTGCCTCTTCTTATTTTCCCTTATGGGCAACAGCATCGTTATACTAGGTCAGGTTGATCTTTTTTTTTTTTTTTTCCAAATGAGTTCCATATAAACTTTTCTTATTTCTCCTGTGTATTTTCACTTTCCTTTTTCCTTCACTCCTCTATTATGTTCTTTTCATAGCAGATGGTTCTGCTATATTTTCAAAAAGAAATGTTGCAGATACAGTAACCTAACTGCAAGGATCAAGTTGTATGACAATACAAAACTAATACACACCAGTAGTCATGATTCTACAGATGAGAGGCTGTGTTTCAACCACTGTATTTTAGAAATGAGGAAAATGAGTCAAGTGTAAATGAGTAAATTATTCAAGGTACTCAGCTGATTATTATAAGGGCTTCTGATTCGGTTTGCCAATTCATTTTCTCTCCACCATCTATGTCCAACTTTGCAGATAAATTTGCTTGGGATTTGAAAGCCTGTTCCCAACTTTCATAAGACATTCAAACCAGAGACTGAGGACTAGTATTCAAATTGTTTAATTCTTTTACCCGCAAATAATATTGGTTGCAATTATACATAAAAATCCCTCTAATTTTTTTATTTCTCTCCTGCCCCAATTTTACAAAATATTTTACTCCCTTATTATCTCTCAACCAGACATTCATGACAGCGTCTAACTAATTACTTCTCCGCCAGGCCAATCTCTTCCTTGTCTTTCAATCCAACATTCATATTACCGTCAAAATCTTTTTTTCTAGATCACAAATCTAATCATAAATCTCATTGCCTAATTTTTGTCAATTCTGCTCTATCACCTCCAAAATAAAAATTAAGCGCCTTAGAATGATCCTTAGCAATTCAAATGTCAAATTATATTATCTGGGTCATCTCTTTTCCTTCTTTTCTTCAGTGGACTTTACATCGTTTTCCAAACACATATTCATTCACTCTGTTGCCTTCACTCAAGCTCTTACCTTTACCTGATGGGCCCTCCTACAATTGTCTACTCAGCTCAAGAGTTGCCTCTATTGAAAACGAATTTACAATCAAACAAACAAATTTATGATTACAAATCAATTTACAATACAAACAAACAAACGGCTACTCTCTTCAATCTTTTGGCAGAGTTAGCAAACTTCCCCATCAATCTTATGCTGCCATTTTGGTTCTGTATAACTGTATTCTAGAACATGCTATATTAAATTGTATTTATTTGTTCATATCTATCTTTTCTAAGGGACTATAAGCTCCAGGATGGAAGGGAATCTATTTATTCATCTTTGTATCACCACACGGTGATTGACCCAAAGCAAAATGCTAAAACCAATGTCTGATAAATGAATAAATAAATGTTCTAGATCCTTCTTACAGAGTCTAGATCAGCATGGTTGGACTCATCTACACTTTCTAAAAACAAATTTCTTTTCACTAATTACAAAACAAGCATTTGTTCGTCTCTATCCTGTTGGTTTCTGGTTTTATTTCCTAGCCACTTTCCCTAGCTCAGCTAAGTTACTGACAGTATTTCCCCAGGAGACAAAAATAGTATGACTCTCATTAAACAATTGCAGTCAAACTAACATGATTTTTCTTTTCCCCTCTTGCTTATAGTTTTTCACATGGGCACCTGAGTCTTCCATTTATCTGTTGCTTGCTGCCATCTCCCAAATTGTATTTCTTTACGAAGAACCAGAAAATCATCTTTTGTTAAATAAATTATGACAAGAAATACTTTATAATTGACAGATCACAAGCTTAATTGTGTCACTGAATTATCACACAATATCCAATTATATGCATTTTGAAATTCTCCCTTATTTATTTTTTACTTTGAAACTGTTTGCTAAATAGTCTCTAAGCTCATTCATTCAACTCAGACTTTCCATAATGATCACTCTAACAGAAAACAGAGCAGAAAATTCTCTTAAAGAACTTTTTCTTTCAAGTTCTTTCCTTGCCTTGGGGGACCTCGTACTCAGAAATTTTCTCTGTAGTCCTTCCAGCTCTGTTTACATTACATCTAGTTCATTGATATCCTTGTAGGAATTCAATACCTACTAGGGATGTTTCAGAGCACTAACCCTACAAACACAAGATGACTAACCCTGGGAAACGATGTTAGCTCCCCAGGTTAACTCCCCATGTTCCCTGTCCTCTGTAGGATCTAGGCCTGAAGCAACAATAAGCCATGACTCATATTTTCATCCCTAAAAGGGAATGGAAGGGGTTGAGAACCTAACTAGCAGAGCCTGAAAATTTTCAAACCTAACCATGGGTCTGTGTCTATGAAGAAAAAAGAAAAAGCAAAAACATAGTCACATAATAAAAAAAACAAAGCCAAATGCATGGGTGAGAAATGGGGAGACATAAGGAACTGGCCAAACTGAAAGTACCACACAAGGCTAAAGCATAAACCTTCCATCTCTTCCATCCTTTTGGGAATGTCATTTTCCCTTCTATTTATTCACATTCTAATCTGCCTTCGGAATAGTTATCCCGTCTCAGTGTGTTGATAGAACTTATTTGGAACTCTTCATACATACATTTTTTACTAATTATATTTTTATATGAGTAGCCTCCTTTCTTTTATGAAATAAATATTGTTTGAAAGAATCAGCATGTCAAATCTTTCATGATAAAGTGTTTTAGTACATGTCAAAGGAAAGGAAAGACCAGAGTTCCTCAAATTCTTGTTCACTGTCCTCTTCCTCTTATAGTTAACCATAAATGTACTAGTTGTTGAAGATGAGAAGTATGTTATAAAATATTAGAAGAGATAGTTTTGCCACTTCTATTACATCTCTTTTCATATTTTCAAAAATAACCCATGCTTTTCTCACTATGCCCAATCACTGCTATTTGAGATTTCTTTTTTGTTCATGGAAAAAAAAAACAATGCCATTTATTTTAATATTTCTAATTTATGAGATTAATTTCTTAATTCTATGTGGGAATTAAATTCATTAGTGTTGAATATAAAAACTCTAGTCAAGACCAGAAATATTTTTGAGTCCACACCACTTAATACTGTACTAGGTGCTGTCATTTTTTTTTTTTAAGGCAAGAGGTACTGAAATATACATTGTAAAGTAAGTTCTTGAACCTCAAGGGATTTATGAACCATTGCGAAAGTCTGGAAGTGTGGGTGAGTGAATGCATATTTGTGTGTCTGTTTGTATACTCCTCTGTGCCATCCTTTCACCAAACCCTTAGAGAACTTCACATAAGAAATCTTTGTCAGTTGTCGGTAGCCTTAGGACCTGGATTTATCTCATCAGTCATCCCTATGTGCATTTATTTTTAAATTTGTCTTTCTGTTTACCCTCTTTAATGTCATAGTAAGGCCCTGTACTCCACTTTGTTCCCATTAAGACACATCCCATCACATATTTATACTAGGAGACAGATAAATGTAGGATAACTTCCAGGCATTTGACTTGGATCACCGGAAGGATATGGTGTTCTGGGTATTTATGTGTCATTATCTTGGATGTACAGCAACTGAACCACTCTTCTTTGCTGAGGCTGTTCTTTGCCACATAAGTCCAGATGGCAGGCAAAGCCTTCTCCACAATAGAAGCTAAAAAATCTTTTCACTTGCCCAGCTTCCCCTGGAACTGAGGATGCTGAGGGGCATGTGGGCTACACCCGGTTAGAAGCACCCTAGTCAAATCTTGAGTAGAGAGCTATTTATGCTCAGAAGCATTGGAAGTGGGAAAGTCAGTCTGGGGCAGGGGTGGGATAATAACATCAGCAGTATTTAGATTGCAGCGTGTTCCTGGAGTCAAAAGTGGTGCCAACAGTTTCTGCTTGCTGCAGCTAAGATCGGAAACACAGAATGAACATATTTAGTTGAATAATAGAATTAGTTCATTTTGGAGCACATTGATATTAAAGTTCCTCTAAACGTCTATGTAAAGTTGTCTAGTAGCCATTGGTATACAAAAGTCCAGATTTTAGGGAAGAGATATAATTAAAGCTAAAGGCTTGAAATTGTCAGTATGTATGAGTCAGTATGTATGAGTCAGTAGAAAGCATAGCTGACTTTGGAACAACATGTTGCAGCTGTGTGGGTTATATGTGGAATTGTTTTTGATAAATACAGTACAATACTGTATTTATGTGTTTTCTCTTTCTTATGATTTTCTTAATAACATTTTCTTTTCTCTAGCTTGCTTAATTGTGAGAATACAGTATGTAATAAATATACAAAATATGTGTTATTCGACTGTTTATGTTTATCAGTAAGGCTTTTGGTCAACAGTTGGCTAGTAGGGTAGTTGAGTTTGGGGGGAGTCAAAAGTAAATTGGATTTTTGACTGTGCGGTGGGTCAGTACCCTTGACCCCACTGTCTAAGGGTCAATCATACATACAAATAGTGTATGGAGTACGAATATATATGAAGTAGGGATAAAATTTTTATATAGGAGTATCGTATTATTCATGTTATTTTTAATTAACCCTTTCTTCAAAAACTTTGCTTCATTCTTAAAAGAAAATTCTTTATACACTTTCCCTAGTATGTTGCAAATAAATCTGCTACGAAGAGCAAATATTTTATTATTACACTTGCATTTGTGGGTGCTGTGAATTCTTTCAAAACAATAGCATATAATGAAAGTTTAATCCTCACTGACAAAAGTCAATAACCACTTTGCAATATAACAAGTATAACATCTTCATTTTGATAGAATATTTGTAATTTTGCATCTATAACAAAAGTTATATATTTACTTATTAATGTAAAATTAATTATTTGTACCTATGAAAATTTTCTAACCTTAACTTTTTTTTTTTTTTAAGATTTTATTTATTTATTTGACAGAGAGACAGCCAGCCAGAGAGGGAACACAGCAGGGGAGTGGGAGAGGAAGAAGCAGGCTCCCAGTGGAGGAGCCTGATGTGGGACTCGATCCCGGAACACCAGGACCACCCCCTGAGCTGAAGGCAGACGCTTAACGACTGCGCCACCCAGGCGCCCCCTAACCTTAACTTTTACATTTAAGAATCAACATATATATAAATAAATGTCTCACGTGCAATTTTGTAAAGGTAAGATCTACTGCACCATGTTTCAAACCTCCTATATAGAATGTGAAATAATTTATTTTTTTCTTTTAGCCTCAAATTATTTTTATGAATACTAAATGTTTCACTTTTCTTTAACTCAGCATTAAGACATTTGATGTGTGGAGAGCTATTTGCTAATTCACTGCCACTAGATTGCTTCATTGATATAGTTGAAAACAGACAAAAATCCAGTTTAATTTTTATTTATTTATTTTTTTAAAAGATTTTATTTATCTAGCTATCTATCCATCATCTATCTATCATTTATTTATTTTGGCGGGGGGGCAGGGACAGAGAGTGGGCACGAGCCTGCAAGCTGGAGGAAGGGCAGTGGGAGAGGGAGAGAATCCCAAGCAGACTCCGCATTGAGCGCAAGCCCAACAAGGGGCTCAATCTCACAACCCTGAGATCATGACCTGAGCCAAAAGCCAGAGTCAGACCCTTAAGTGACTGAGCCACCCAGGCGCCCCTAATTTTTATTTTTAGGGGGTTTATTTTCTCATTACCAAAGTACACTAGAAGATGTTACCTCTTCAGTACAGGTGCTGTGTATTCCTTACTTGATAGCATTGACCTCTGGGTAATCCAGGATCCAATCTTCTATTTTTGTGATTGGAGATGCAAGAATGGGGCATGTGAATTCTGAATCATTGTGAAAGGGGGAGGTGTTGTCTACACATGGGAGTTTGTGTCAGCTGGCATCATTCTACCAGATAATTCATACTGATGGAAAAGAAGATACAGACATATGTGTCCTTCATGAAAAAATAACCAGAATTTTTGTCCTTCTTGCTATTTCCATCACCCTGAGCTTCTTTATACCTTGACTCTGGGCTAATGCTATAGCAGATGAGTGTCTTTTTCTTTCCCAGAAGCTATTTTCACCAATATCTTTGTGTCCCCAAATTCAGGCACCGATCTGCATCTTGGAGGGACAGGCTAGAGTTAAGATTCTGCTCCAGTGGGGGACTTCCTTTACTGTTGCAGTTTTCCTTTGTTACCCCATTTCTGTTTTTTCCTGAGGGGAGCAGATGCTTGGCCATGGATCACAATTTCTCACCTTCTCTGGAATAATTGCTCTTTTTTTTTTTTTAAGATTTTTAATTTATTTGACAGAGAGAGACACAGCGAGAGAGGGAACACAAGCAGGGGGAGTGGGAGAGGGAGAAGCAGGCTTCCCTCTGAGCAGGGAGCCTGATGCAGGGCTTGATCCCAGGATCCTGGGATCATGACCTGAGCCGAAGGCAGATGCTTAATGACTGAGCCACCCAGGCACCCCAGGAATAATTCCTCTTCTAATCCAGACCTAGGCAAATACCACAGCCCCTTCCTTTTTGAATATTATGGCTATGTCTTTTTTAATTAACAGAAAAGTGAGAGGCCCAGCTGGAGTATATAGGTTTACATTGAGAAGTGGTAAATAATATTAGAGGGGGAAGATGGTCCAGGTGGTGATAGGGTTTCCAGAACAGTGAGAAGAGTCTTACATCTGCATTTTTTCTTTTTTTCCTGTTGTGAGTTTTGTTTTATTTCTTCCATCTTCCTGTTTTCCAAAAAGGAAAGAACTTTGAGGTCAAAGTGTGGCATGTAACCCCAAACCTAAAAAAAATTGTCAAAGTTTCAGAAAAATATAACTTGTTTTCCCGTGCACAGTTGATCCTCACAAAGCTTCTGTGTTTTATAGGTAGAACATATTTCATGATACATTTTATAGATCAGGAATCAAAAGATTAAGCTACTTGCTATGACACAGCTAAACATAGGTTGTCTGATTCCAAAACTCATGGTTTTTTTCCTATTGCATTTCTCTTCAAAAGCCAAATTCCCTTTTGAATGTTTTGTATTTCCTTGGGGAAAAAAGTCTCTGATTCAAAAGTTACAACCTGGTGACCTATGGATGGGATTCAGTCTTTATAACTTCCTTTGTGTAAACAGTGTTTAAAAAAAAAAACACATTTTGCCTCATTAGATGACATTTGAAAGTCAAGAGCTGATACACAAAAAGCTAGGTTTCCCAAAATACTGGAATATTAGTATCATTAGGCCTATAATCATTTTTAGCAACAAACTCTGTGGGAGCCGAGGGCAAGAACAGGAGATGACAAGGGTTCTCAAACTTGAATACATTAGAAACACACATGCCTGGGTCCCATTTGTGACCAACTCCATTGTAATCTTTGAATGGAGGCTTTGCCATAGTAGATTGTATGAGCAAGCACTAACATGGGATATGTGTTGGGGTACATGGTGGGGTACATGCTCTTTGGTTTACCACTAAACCAGTCCTCACTTAACCTTCCACTCTCACATGACCTCCTGACCTTTGTAGAAGTTTAAGTTGTCAATTCCGTATTATCACATTCTGAACTCATAACTCATCTGGCGATTTGAGCTTCTGTGTTCAATAATCAAAACTCACTGGTTTTAGTTTTACTTTTACTCAGAAGATTGTGTCATTCTCTTTCAAATGAAGGGTGTCAAATTGGAAATAATCAATGCATAGTCTAAGAGTCTAAGAATGATAATACATGGACCTTTTTATGATAATTCTCTTTCCGATAGGAGCTGCAGAGAAGTGTTTTCTGTTTGTTTTTTGGTTTTGGGGATGATTGCCAACATGAAACCTGGTTATAGCTTGTTTCCAGAATGTACCAATTACACAGAAAACTCAGGAGAATGCTATCTCATTTTTATGATATTATTTATTTTATACTTTCCATCTTCCATGAAATTCTTCCAGAACACCAAAGTCTGTACTGTATGATCACTACTTCCTACTCCTCTCCATACTGTTTTGGAAAACCAGGTTTATTTTATGTTGATGTCAGGAAGGCAAGTCATCGTAAAGACAAATAGTTCTATTCCATTTTATTTCAGAATATTGATGGGCTCTGCAATGTGAAGTCCTCGGATGTTAATGCTTTAGGGTGAGACCTCTGTGGTGCAGCTCACATTCAATCATTCTCTGAATTAAAGGGTGGATAATATTAAGTTAATGTGCAGATCTGAGGTGAGGGCTTTTCAGACTGAGCATTCTCTGAGAAGGTAGGTCTACTATTGACTGAACAGTCCTCTATGAAAGGAGAAGCTGTCTCTCTCAGCATTTCCCCTTTTGCCCCCCAAGAACAGGGACTTTCCAGAGAAACTGGCAGTTTCTGTCTTTCATGCAAGAAGTGAATTAGAAGTTTATGTTTTTCAATGTTTATGTAATTTTCAGTATTCAGCTACTGAAATTAGAAATCCATCCCTTTCAACATTTTAACCCATCCTATCATTTCCTCTCATTTTGAGTCAACTCTCTGGCTTAATAGAAATAAGGACATTTGCTTCAGAGATCCTTAAGTTCTTGCTACTCTATCTTATTGCTCCAAGATTAGATAATTGGATCAGTCTAAAAGGACATTATTTTATTTCTTGAATAAAAGAGGAACTGGTTATAATCAATATGCCAATATAATTTGTAAAATTTGGAGGAAGGGTCTTTATTTTATTATACATAAGATGGATGCAGAGTTGTTTCTCAAGTTATGTGCTATGATCCGAATGTTAGCAGTCCCCAAAATTTGTATGTTGAAATCCTACCCCCAGTGTGATGATATCAGAAAGTAGGGGCTTTGGGAGGTGATTAGTTCTTGAGGGTGGGGCCCTCATGAGTGGAATTAGTGCCTCGTAAAAGGGACCCACACAGCTCCTGGCCCTTTCTACCATGTATGGATACATGTGGAAGTCCACAGCCTGGAGAAGGGTCCACACTTGCCTATGCTGGCACTCTGATCTGGACTTCCAGCCTCCAGAACTATGAGAAATACATTTCACTCAGACTGTGGTATTTTGTTAACAACAGCCCTAACTGACTAAGACACCATGTCCTGAGAATCTTCTGTGTTCCAGAGAGATGTTTCAAGACCACCATGGGAAGAGAGTAAGGAGGAGGAGAAGCCACACCTGGGACATCTTGCAATCTGTACCCACTTAAATCAAAGCACTTCTGTTTTTTATGTGTTATACTTATTGGTATTGCATGTGGGATTTTTGTCTCTAAACAGGATTCTATTACTTAAAAAGTTTGAATACCACTGAATCAGAGGGGAATTCTAGAGGTACGAGAGGTGAAAAAAATGGATTAAGTAAAATTTCAATTGAATTAACTACATTCTTATATCAGGCAGGGTCTAAGCAGAGGAGTGGAACCCACAATAAATTGAACTGGGAAAATTTAATATAAAAATATTAATAGAGAATTACAGTTATAGGGTGTTGGTTAAAAGGAGGTAAAGAAAACTGTAAAGAATACAATATCCGACACAGGAAGCAGCCAGCCACCCACTAGCACTTGGGCTGAGAGAGAACACTGAAGGAAGAGCCCCCCTCCAATGCCACACTGCAGATTAAAATCCTGACCTCAGCAGAGGACACCAGCATGGCTCACCAGATGACTGAAACAGTAGGTGAGGTGTCACGTCAGCAGGAATCTGCAAATCTGCCCTCTGGAGTGCTGGGGAAAGGGTCCACAGGAAGGCACTACAATCAGGAGTTCACTTCAGAGCCACCAGAGCACATAGGAGGGGAAGCCCATCATCAGAGTTGCCCTGCTGGCACCACTCAATGATGAAGGCACCTGAAATGGTGTCATCAAAAGTTTCCCAGGGGCAGGTGCTACATGCAGCTGGCCTTTGGGTACTGAAGAGAACCCAACTGTGCAACAGCCTGGTGAACAAAGTACGCTGGAACCAGGAAGAGAAACCTCTTCCTCTTACAGAGCTCCTCCGGTGCCCTCAACTGACAAAACTTAACTCTGCACCAGCTGGCGTGGCAGAAATATTTACAGTCCATCTCCATGATAACAGAGCAGGTAGGGAATGGTAGATCTGGGGTGAAGAGGCAATAAATTGGTAATCAATTGCTAGGCCAATTATTCATGTGAACTTCTAGGACTCTTCTAATGGAAACTTGAGATAAAACTGAATCCTTTGAACTCATAGAATTGCTGCCTAGACCCCAAAGAAAGGAGAGTTGGAGACTTAACTGGTGTTTCCAAGTCCCTTAAGAATGAAGATATTTACTTCATTCACTCATTTATTAATTAATTCATTCAAATGCCTACTCTGTTCATAGCATTGGGTTTAGTAGTACAGGAGAGGCAGAATATGTAATTCCTCGGGGGACAGGAAGTGCTGCATGTAAAATAAGGCTCTTGGGATTCAGTAACCTACTCTCAAATTACTCTGGAAGATACTTGGGTATGAATCCAAATCCAGACATCTACTAAGAGAAGAAATATCCTGGAGTTGCCTTGAAAACAATAAATAAAACAAACAAAAATATATTTATTTCTACCAAAATTTATTTTAAAAGTTTTTGAGTTGATTTATAAAAATATATACCCTTAAAGAAATATTCATTCATTAACAGGATCAAAGAAAGGGAGACAACTTAATATATTGCCATAAAACTAGGCAAAATCTGTTATTATTTAATATTGAATCTAACTCTGAGCTTTCTGATAGCCAGAACTAACTTTGAGATTTGAGGTAGTAAAAGTGAGAGGAAAGCATGATTATTTATATCATTTTCACTATTAAAATTATGGAACATATCAATTCCTTAGGGGTTGTGAAATTCTTTTTTCTTTTTTTTTTTTAAAGATTTTATTTATTTATTCGACAGAGATAGAGACAGCCAGCGAGAGAAGGAACACAAGCAGGAGGAGTGGGACAGGAAGAAGCAGGCTCATAGCGGAAGAGCCTGATGTGGGGCTCGATCCCATAACGCCAGGATCACGCCCTGAGCCAAAGGCAGACGCTCAACCGCTGTGCCACCCAGGCGCCCCGTGAAATTATTTTTTCTAATACTCAAAAGAGTATCTCTTACATGATCTTTTCTGTATCGAGTTATATTAGATCATGAGCAAACTTTTATTTGGTTGACACACTGTTGCCAAAACATAGGCGGTTCCTTCAGGACAAAAAGAATTAATGATTGATGTTGTTAATATTTCTAGGCTAAGACATATGTGTGATGTTCATGATCAAGTTTATGTAATACTGGTCCAAAGCAGACTTCATATCATGGACAGCTAGGGTACTTGGTTTATGACCACAGGATTTTTGTCACACAGGAGGTTTAAATAGAAAATACCAATACTAATTTTGAAGGTCCAACCAAGTTCGCCACACTCCCCACAGCTCTCATCTTCACTCAACTAACTTTCCTATCTGGCGCTTAGGTGCAATATAACTGAGTAGTTAAGCATGGACTCTGAAATTAGATTACCTGCGGTTAAATTTCCACTCTGCAACTTGCTGGATGTGAGATTGTGTAAAATTTACTTCGATTCTCCAGAAGGATAGGTTTCTCCATCTTTAAAATGAGAATCATAACTGTGTCTACCTAGCAGCCCTTTTTTTTTTTTTAAAGATTTATTTATTTTTTTGAGAGAGAGAGTTGGGGGGTGTAGGGAAAGAGGGAGAGAGAGAGAGACTTTCAAGCAGATTCTACGCTGAGCATGGAGCCCAATGTGGGGCTCCATCTCACAACCTTGATATTATGACCTGAGCGGAAATCAAGAGCCAGACACTTAACCGACGGAGCCACCCACGTGCCCCTACCTAGCAGCTTTTTGATGAGGTTCAAGTATATTTAAAATTCTTAAAGCATGTTAGAACTATGTTCAACAAACAGTACCAACTATTGAAGTGGTGACTTTTTAGTATTCAAGTTGGGGACCCAAGAGAGTGAGCCATTTAAAGTAAATTTGGGATTATTTTGCATGGCTACTTTCTATTTGTTCAATTTACATCACAGATCCCATTCATTTCAACTCTTCTAAGCATCCTGATGAAATTAATTTCTAATTCTTATCTCTGTAGTCATTTTTTTTTCACAGAAGCATCTGATTTTTAATATTCATGTTGATCTTGTAGGCCCTGATTTTTTTTTTTCCTTTTTCCCCCAACTGTTATATTTCAGATTGACTGTCCTGGTTCTGCTGCCACTGTTCCTATCAAACAGTCTGTGCCAGTTTAATAGTTCACTTCTATATTTAGAGTGGGGTGGTATGATTCTCTGGTTAACAGAAACTGCAAAAATGAGATGTGTTAATACTGATTTACTTATATGTTTCCTGTCCCCCCGCCCCCAAATTTAAAGCTAATATAACTCTTTGATTGGGCTGTACAAGGAATCAGATGCATTGTGGGGATGAACAAGAGGTGATCTAATGATTCCTTGTGAATCTTCACAGAGCTCGGCTTTCAGTTTCTGGGTACAGGTTTTGTTCCAGAGATGTCTGTAGATGGCTTGCCTGGCTGCAGGGACCTTAAAACTTCCATTCAGTCCCCTCCCACCCTCATTCCCTAGGAAGTGCACCCACACTTCCCTCCTGTTATTCCTGAGAATCATGGGAGAACACAAGGTGTCGCTAAGCTCTGAAGACCGGTCAGCTCAGACTTTTATGCTCTCACCTCCATATCAATTTGCCTCTGCTGTGGTCAGGGTTTTCTCTCATTCCTGTCGTTTTCTGTATGGTGTTTACTAATTGCACTTTTTTTCTTTTTCCTTTCTTTTTTTTTTTTTTTAAAGATTTTATTTATTTATTCGACAGAGAGAGACAGCCAGTGAGAGAGGGAACACAAGCAGGGGGAGTGGGAGAGGAAGAAGCAGGCTCCCAGCAGAAGAGCCTGATGTGGGGCTCGATTCCATAACGCCAGGATCACGCCCTGAGCCGAAGGCAGACGCTTAACCGCTGTGCCACCCAGGCACCCCTCTTTTTCCTTTCTTATGAGTAAGCTGTAGTAGGTCAGTTACTGACGTTAACAGCTGCTGTCAATATCTCAGAAGACCATGGAAAAAGGGGCAGTTTTCTGAGGTCTTCCTAAGAACACGTTTGTTTAATGGCTCCATCTGCTGGAGAGAGTCCAAACTGCTTGTTTTTGTTATCAGATACAATGTCAGAGACAAACTAGAAAATTTCCTAGTTAGAGCTGCACATTTTTCAGGGAATTTGGCCTAAAGATGAAATTACTGTTAGCAGCATTGTGAGGGACTGAAGAGAGGGAAGTTTTGTATTTTCAGCATCTCAAAATGTCTTCTGTTAAAGTGAGGTCCACCGATTGGGAAGGATTGAGATCTTGAGAGATGAAATGGGGACATATGGGAAGATTCTAATCAAGCAGGGACATGGAACCCTAAATTCTATTGAGTCTTTTTTGACAGTAAATGCAACCCTTCCACTCCCATCTGAGGAGGTTAACCTTGCTTTGCTTGAAGCACCTGTAATGTCATCCCGTAAGTAGATGGGATCTAGGTCAAGTGAACAGAAGTCTAACCTGAATTCTATAAATAAGAGATCATGTCCCTTCAATCAGTTTCCTGACTTGAGCCATTTTACAGACCCAGAATCTCTTTAATTAAAAGTGGGGGACAAGTGTTTGAGAAAGAACTCTATTAAACAGAAAAAAAAAAGTATATAGTTCATCTTTTCCCCACGCTTCCCCAAAAAGACCTATGACCATTAACCTGGATGACTATGCATTGAGGAAAGAGAAACAATCAGACTTTAGAGGAGTTGCTGGGGAGTGGCTCTGAATGGACACTAATTTCAGGAGTCCCAAACCAACATTGTATTATACCGATCCGAGTAGGGGCATAAGGAGGTCAAACGATGAATGAAGTTGTGGCTTAGGTGTGCCTCACAGGTCTGTCTCCTTTCTTCATCCATCCAAGACTTCTCCCTGGGAAGACCTACAGCTAGGCATGTGGATGCCAGTAGCTTCTATCTCCCGAAGACTATAATCCAAGAGCTCCCGGATATATATGTAAAAAAAAAAAAAATGGATTTCCAAATTTGAGAGGAGAAAGAAAATAAGAAGGGGTCATTTCCAAAATATCTGAAGCAAGATTACCAAAAGAATTATTCTAGGACCACCACAGAATCATTTGCTAGATTGTACCCTAGAATCACGTGAGCAGGAAACACCCCCACCCCATGCCCTTTAGTGAAGGAATGCAAACCAGAGTAACTGCGGAGTCATGAGCAGTGTCTGAATTCCAAGACCTTTGTAGACAACTTGCAGCACAAAGTGTTAGGTATTTTTTAAAATTATTTATTTATTTGAGAGAAAGAGAGAGAGAGGAGGAGGAGCAGGGGAGGGGCAGAGGGAGAAGCAGACTCCTGCTGAGTAGGGAGTCCAATGAGGGGTTCGATCCTAGGACCCCGGGATCATGACCTGAGCCCAATGCAGACACTTAACCGATTGAGCCACCCAGGTGCCCCAAGTGTTAGGTATTTTTGTGTCTATCCCCTGTACACAGCAAGTCCTTGATGATTATTGTTCCTTGAAATATTGTGTGTTTTCAAGTAGTTTAGTCTGAAAATAAGGCTAATCAATATTCTTATAGTTTTATAAGTACTACCGTGCTCATAAAATAAAACTTTTTTTTTTCTGGAATGTAGTGCCAACATGCCATAATACAAATGCTTTACCCATCAGTTTATATACACTGTTCAACTCAACATACACAATTTAGTTTGTCATGTTATGATATGATGTGCAAGAAAGCTTGTAAGGATATGATCACCATAAAAAGGTGAGCATAAACATCACCAAACATTTTGTCTCTGAAGCATTTACCCTTCATATAAACTCCCTTGGCATTTATAGGATTCTCTTTAGGTGTCAGTCACCCATGCAGAATAATTCTTCAGTTTTCCCCTGGCACTCAATGACCTACCAACTGAGCCTCCATTGTCTTGAGTCTCTGTATCTTTTGCAGCCCATCTCCCCAAACACACATCAGTATTTTACTTCTGTGATCACTGAGAGAAAACTTAATAGAGTAAACAACCTTTTGAGTATTTTATTATGTGCACTGGAAATACAAAAATAGATATTGAAATCTTATGTAATTTACAGTCAGGCAAGGGTGGAGGCATTATACAAATTTTCACTCAAAGACTGATATATGTAAGACGAAAAATGTGCTAAGTGCTGGGGAGGGGACTATAATGTTGGGATATTCGAACTTGTCATGGAGTTCAAGGAAGGATCCTTAAAAATTCAGCTTATCTATAATGTTTGAGAGTTCACTTGATGGAGAAGAGAGAAAAGAGAATTCCAGTTCAGGAAAAATGTCTGTAATGCAGTGTGGTGAAATTCTGTGAGTTCCTGAAGTTACTCTAATGGGGTTGTGGTGCTGGGAGTTTGGATAAGTTTGGTTTAATGTGGCTGTGGTGCTGGGAGTTTGGCTAAGTTTTGTGTAGACAGACACTGACTAAGTAAGCAAGAATTAGACCTGACAAGGGATTTCTAATCTGTGTTATGGAGTTTGGTATTATTTTAAGAAAGATGTTGAAGTGTTTTCAAAAGAAGTGTTGTGTTGTCAGTATACGTATTTTTTAAATATCACCTAGGTTACATGTCAGAGAATAATTGAAATGGGTTAGGAGTAGACAGGAAGACCCTGTTATGGCACTTATTTAACATTTTAATTCTTTGCTATTAAGATTGTGAAAGCGATGAAGAGAAGAGGTCAGATTTGAGAGATATTTGGTAAAAAAGATGACAAGACTTGGTTTTGTGAGAGGCAGAGTGAAGAGCAGCCCGGAAGTGTGGGCCAGAGAGAGGGTGGTGACGAGACAGCTGGTTTATAGGTTGCATAATTTCTTGTGTGGTGTGCCATTGACTGAAATGCCGAGTTCTGGAAGGTTGTTCCTTTTGTGAGGACATTTAATGAATTATTTTTATACATTGAGTTTGAAATGCCTTTGAGATTTTAGATTTGATATGTTAAAAAAGCACTGGGATATGTGGGTCTGGTGATCAGGGAAGGACGGGGCCAGAGTTATAAATCTGATATGAATTGCTTTGTATGTGGTCATTGAAGCTGTAAGAAGCTAAGAGATTAGGTAAGGCTATTGTAGAGGCAAGATCTAGAGAAGATAAAGACTGAAGTTCCAAAAATACAGGCAAAATGAGAGTCATTGGTAATTGATAATTCAGATGAAAAAAATATTCATTCTATCTACTCAGTTTCTATGACGTTTCATTTTCTCTATTTTCTTCCTACATCTCTGAGAAATAATACTATACCCATTTGAATGAAGACGCGCGCGCGTGCACACACACACACACACACACACACACACACAGCCCTCTGGACTTTGATTCAGTCTGACGTCAAACTTCACGTGGCATCTTTCAGTCAGAGAAACGGAGACTGATTTTCAGCAGCGTGGATTACAGTTGACAAATCCAGTGATCATTTTGCTCACACTTTTTTCTGACTACCTTACTAGGAGACACCTGGGCACATTTCACGCTCCGGGTTATCGGTTTTTCTTCTATTGAAAACCTATAAAGAAAGAAAATGCTTATCTTTACTTAAGCATATGTCCGGAGGCTGAAGAGGGCCTCAGAAAATACTTTCTAATTTTTAAAATAAAAATGTGATCATGAAAACAACTTAATACACAGTATGATGGGTACAGTAATTCTTCCCACCCTCAGTTGTATTTCTCAAGAGAAGTTAATAGCTAACGATGATTAGTCAGAGATGTATATGGATGATGTTAAAAGGGCACCTCTGGTTTGCTCATTTAAAAATTATTGAAACGAGTGGAAATTTATATTTTGTAAACTAAACTTGGGCTCTTATAAGAAATTTTACACTTGTCAATTTACCTCTTAAATGAGAAGATAAAATAAAAAGGCACTATTGGCAAGCCCCATATCACACCTAAATCTTCTGAGTGGGTGGAGTGAGATTTCTTTTTTTCCTCAACTTTCCAAGTAGACCATTCTATACATGTATTTATCAGATTATATGAGTTGGTCAGGAAATTTATACCTGTTTCCAACAACATCAGACACCTCTTTCTTGTCACACAATATGGGATTAAAACTGAAAGAAAGCTAAAATACAATGAACTCACAGATGGGGGTCGAAAGGGTTGTTGTCTACCCAGGCCCATGATTCCTTTCCAGGTGGAATTCTTAAGCCAATCCAGTAAAACACTGAAGTATTTAGGTACCTCCACAGGAAACTCTAAAGAGAATAGGAAATGTTATAAGAAACAAGTGACTGATTCTTACAGATACAAAAAAAAATATGTCTCTAGTGAACCTTCTATATGCTTGGCCCTGTGCTAGAAGCAGGGAATGGACAGGTAAGACATACATCACGTTTTTTTTTCTTTTTCTTTTTTTTTTTTTTTTAATGATTTTTTATTATATTATGTTAGTCACCATACAGTACATCCCCGGTTTCCGATGTAAGGCTCGATGATTCATTAGTTGTGTATAACACCCAGTGCACCATGCAATACGTGCCCTCCTTACTACCCACCACCGGTCTATCCCATTCCCCCACCCCCCTCCCCTCTGAAGTCCTCAGTTTGTTTCTCATAGTCCATAGTCTCTCATGTTTCATTCCCCCTTCTGATTACCCCCCCTTTCTTTATCCCTTTCTTCCCCTACCGATCATCCTAGTTCTTATGTTCCATAGATGAGAGAAATCATATGATAGTTGTCTTTCTCTGCTTGACTTATTTCACTTAGCATTATCTCCTCCAGTGCTGTCCATGTTGTAGCAAATGTTGAGAACTCGTTCTTTCTGATAGCTGAGTAATATTCCATCGTATATATGGACCACAACTTCTTAATCCAGTCATCTGTTGAAGGGCATCTCGGCTCCTTCCACAATTTAGCTATTGTGGACATTGCTGCTATGAACATTGGGGTGCATATGGCCCTTCTCTTCACTACGTCTGTATCTTTGGGATAAATACCCAGTAGTGCAATGGCTGGGTCATAGGGTAGCTCAATTTTTAACTTTTTAAGGGACCTCCACACTGTTTTCCAGAGTGGCTGTACCAACTTGCATTCCCACCAACAATGTAGGAGGGATCCCCTTTCTCCACATCCTCTCCAACAATTGTTGTTTCTTGCCTTGTCTATTTTTGCCATTCTAACTGGCGTAAGGTGGTATCTCAGTGTGGTTTTGATTTGAATTTCCTTGATGGCTAATGATTTTGAACATTTTTTCATGTCTCTGTTAGCCATTTGTATGTCTTCATTGGAAAAGTGTCTGTTCATATCTTCTGCCCATTTTTTGATTTGTTTATTTGTTTCTCGTGTATTGAGTTTGAGAAGTTCTTTGTAGATCTTGGATACCAGTCCTTTATCTGTAGTGTCATTTGCAAATATGTTCTCCCATTCCGTGGGCTGCCTCTTAGTTTTTCTGACTGTTTCCTTGGATGTGCAGAAACTTTTAATCTTGATGAAGTCCCATAAGTTCATTTTATCTTTTGTTTCTCTTGCCTTTGGGGATGTGTCATGAAAAAGGTTGCTTTGGCCGATGTCGTAGAGGTTGTTGCCTATGTTCTCCTCTAGAATTTTGATGGATTCCTGTCTCACATTGAGGTCTTTCATCCATTTGGAGTTTATTTTTGTGTATGGTGTGAGAGAGTGGTCAAGTTTCATTCTCTTGCATGTAGCTGTCCAATTTTCCCAGCACCATTTATTGAAGAGACTGTCTTTTTCCCACCGGATGTTTTTTCCTGCTTTATCAAATATTAGTTGCCCAAAGAGCCGAGGGTCCATTTCTGGGCTCTCTATTCTGTTCCATTGGTCTATATGTCTGTTTTTGTGCCAGTACCATGCTGTCTTTGTGATCACAGCTTTGTAGTACAGCTCGAAATCCGGCATTGTGATGCCCCCAGCTTTGTTTTTCCTTTTCAACAGTTCCTTGGAGATTCGGGGCCTTTTCTGGTTCCATACAAATTTAAGGACTGTTTGTTCCAGTTCTTTGAAAAATGTCCTTGGTATTTTGATCGGGATAGCATTGAAAGTGTAGATTGCTCTGGGTAGCATGGACATTTTAACTATGTTAATTCTTCCGATCCATGAGCATGGAATATCTTTCCATCTTTTTATGTCTTCCTCAATGTCTTTCAAGAGTGATTTATAATTTCTAGAATATAGGTCCTTTACGTCTCTGGTTAAGTTAATTCCAAGGTAACGTATGGTTTTTGGTGCTATTGTAAATGGGATGGATTCCCTAATTTCTCTTTCTTCGGTCTCGTTATTCGTGTATAGAAATGCAACTGATTTCTGAGCATTTATTTTGTATCCTGCCACGTTACTGAATTGCTCTATAACTTCTAATAGTTTGGGAGTGGCTTCTTTTGGGTTTTCCATATAGAGTATCATGTCATCTGCAAAGAGAGACATTTTGACTTCTTCTTTGCCAATTTGAATACCTTTGATCCCTTTTTGTCGTCTGATTGCTGTTGCAAGGACTTCTAGTACTATGTTGAATAATAGTGGCGAGAGTGGGCATCCTTGTCGAGTTCCTGATCTTAAGGGAAAGGCTTCCAGCTTTTCCCCATTGAGAATAATATTTGCAGTAGGCTTTTCATAGATGGCTTTTATGAGATTGAGAAATGTACCTTCTATTCCTACACTCTGAAGGGTTTTAATCAGGAAAGGATGCTGTATTTTGTCAAATGCTTTTTCGGCATCGATTGAGAGGATCATATGGTTCCTGAGTCTTTTCTTGTTGATATGATGTATCACGCTGATTGATTTGCGAATATTGAACCACGCTTGCATCCCAGGTATGAATCCCACTTGATCGTGATGGATAATCCTTTTAATGTACTGTTGGATTCTATTAGCAAGTATCTTGTTGAGGATTTTGGCGTCCATATTCATTAGGGAAATCGGTCTGTAATTCTCTTTTTTGATGGGGTCTTTGCCTGGTTTGGGGATCAAGGTAATATTGGCCTCATAGAATGAGTTTGGTAGCTTTCCTTCTGTTTCTATTTTTTGAAATAGCTTTAGGAGAATAGGTATTATTTCTTCTTTGAATGTTTGGTAGAATTCCCCAGGAAAACCGTCCGGGCCTGGAGTTTTGTTATTTGGAAGGTTGTTTATCACTGACTCAATCTCTTCATAATTAATTGGCCTGTTTAAGGAATCAATTTCTTCCAGTTTCAATCTTGGTAGTTTATAGGTTTCCAGGAAGGATTCCATCTCTTCCAGATTGTTTAGTTTATTGGCATATAGCTGTTGATAAAAATTTCTAATAATCCTTCCAATTTCAATGGTGCTCGTCGTGACCTCTCCTTTTTCATTCATAATTTTAATAATCTGGGTCCTTTCTCTTTTCTTTTGGATAAGTCTTGCCAGTGGTCTGTCAATTTTATTGATTCTCTCAAAGAACCAGCTTCTAGTCCTGTTGATCTGCTCTACTGTACTTCTGGTTTCTGCTTGATTGATTTCAGCTCTAATTTTGGTCAACTGCTTCCTCGTGCGTGGATTAGGCCTGTCCCTCTGTTGCTGTTCCAGCTTCTTGAGGTGAGAATATAAAAACTGCATTTTAGATTTTTCTATTCTTTTGAGTGAGGCTTGGATGGCTATGTATTTCCCCCTTAGGACTGCCTTTGCAGTATCCCATAGGTTTTGGACTGTTGTATTTTCATTCTCATTGGTCTCCATAAATTGTTTAATTTGATTTTTGATTTCCTGGTTTCTCGAGTCATTCCTGAGCAGGATGGTTCTTAGTCTCCAAGTGTTTGAGTTTCTTCCAAATTTTTCCTTGTGGTTGAGTTCCAATTTCAGAGCGTTGTGGTCTGAGAATATGCAGGGGATAATTTCAATCTTTTGGTATCGGTTGAGACCTGTTTTGTGTCCCCGAACATGGTCTATTCTTGAGAATGTTCCATGGGCATTAGAATAGAATGAGTATTCTTTGGTTCTGGGGTGTAGTGTTCTATATATATCTATGAGGTCCAACTCGTTGAGTATGGCATTCAAAGCCTTTGATTCTTTGCTTAGTTTTTGCCAGGGTGTTCTGTCTATTTCTGATAGTGGAGTGTTGAGGTCCCCTACTATTAATGTATTTTTATCTATATGTCTCTTTATTCTGGTTAAGAGTTGGCTTGTGTATCTTGCTGCTCCCCTGTTGGGGGCATATATATTTATAATTGTCATATCCACTTGTTGAATACTTCCCTTAAGAATAATATAGTGCCCTTCTGCGTCTCTAACTATAGTCTGTAGTTTAAAATCCAATTTATCTGATATGAGAATTGCTACCCCAGCTTTCTTTTGAGGTCCATTTGCGTGAAATATGGTACTCCATCCCCTTTCTCTCAGTCTGAACGCATCTTTGGGTTTGAAATGAGTCTCTTGTAGACAGCAAATGGATGGGTCATTTCTTTTTATCCAATCTGCAACCCTGTGGCGTTTTATGGGATGGTTCAAACCATTTACATTAAGACTGATTACTGAGAGATATGATTTTAATGTTGCCATGTTGCCAGTAAAGTCTTTGTTTCTATTGGCTGTGACTTTCTGTTCTGTATCACTCTTGGGGCCTTTTTACTTTTATAGAACCCCCCGTAATATCTCCTGTAGGGCTGGTTTCATGGTTACAAAATTGGTTAGTGACTGGCGATTCTGAAATGTCTTTATTTCTCCATCAATTCTGAATGACAGCCTTGCTGGATAAAGGATCCTTGGCTGCATGTTTTTCTCTGAAAGAGCTTTAAATATGCTCCCCCAACCCTTTCTCTCATTCCAGGTCTGTGTAGACAGGTCTGACGTAATTCTGATGCTTTTGCCTTGGTACGTGAGAAATTTCTTTGCCCTGGCCGCTTTCAATACTGTATCCTTGCATCTAATATTTGCGAAATGCACTATGACGTGACGTGGCGTAGGTTTGTCATGGTTGAGCTTGGGAGGGGTCCTCTCTGCTTCTTGGACACGAATGTTTGTTTCCCTTGCTAGATTAGGGAAGTTTTCAGCTACAATTTGTTCAAATATCTCTTCTAGACCTCTGTTTTTCTCCACCCCCTCGGGGATGCCAGTGATTCTAACATTGGATCGTTTCATGGAGTCAGTAATCTCCCGTAACCTACATTCGTGGGCGTGGATTTTTTTAAGACCATCTTCTATTTTCATTTTTTCCTCTATTAACCCATCCTCCAATTCACTAACCCGTTCCTCTGCTTCTGCGACCCTGGCCGTCAGAGCCTCTAGTTTTGCCTGCATTTGGCTCATAGAATTTTTAATTTCTGTCAGATTCGCTCTCATTTCTGTCCTTAGGGATTCTATATTCTCAGTAACCTTTTCGTTAATAGTTTTTTCAATTCTACTCATCATTTTGACCATCGTTACTCTGAATTCCATTTCTGATAATTTGGTTACATCCATATCCATTATTTCTGTGGCAGAGGCCACAGACTCACTGTCTTTTCTTTGCTGGGGGGTCTTCTCCTTCTTGTCATTCTGATGAGGAGAGGTTGCGGGGTTGTCCAGAGCCCAAATTATTGACTGGGTCCCAGGCCGTGCCCCTTGTTTTATAGGGATCTTAGGGATGTGGGCTTCTTCTTTAAAGATTTTATTTATTTATTTATTTATGTGGCAGCCAACCAGCGATAGAGGGAACAGAAGCAGGGGAGTGAGAGAGGAAGAAGCAGGCTCCCAGCGGAGGAGCCCGATGAGGGACTCCTTTCCGGAACGCCGGGATCACGCCTTAAGCCGAAGGCAGGCGCTCAATGACTGCGCCACCCAGGCGCCTCCGGTTGTGGGCTTCTTGATTTTTCAGTCTGCCTTCTGGGGGAGGGGCCTGCCGCGCCGATACTCAGGCAGCCCTGTTTGGTTAGAGTCTCCGTGTCCCCTGCGAGGGAGGATGGGGATGGGCACTCCCTGAGCCGGTATTTCCAGGCTTTTGTTCTCTGGCGGCTTTCCCTGGCGACCGGTTTGCTGTGCCTCTTCTGAAAGTCAGAGCAGCAGCGGCCAAATTTCAGCCTCTGTCACAGAACAGAGGGATTGCGGCCCGTTCTCTACTAATGTTCTGGCCACTTTAACTCTGTTTCTGTTGGTGCTGCTCAACCCTGCAGCATCCCGGGATGTGCGCCCCACACCCGGCGTCCCAGCCCTCACTTCCAGGGCCGGCGCGTCTCTGTCCTTTGTGTTTCTAATGCCGCCAGCCGCCAGCCGTCCCGCGCCCGCTCCCGGATCTCCCGGTCTCAGTCTAGATCCAGTGAGCGCACCGGGATTCCGGGGTTCCGCGAGATGCCTGGTGGCGCGCGCACCCGGCTCACGGTCTCAGTCTGCTGTTTTGCGGGTGCCGTCCGCGAGCCCCGCCCGCTCTCCCGTGCAAGTGGCTACCGCTTCCCGGCGCCCGAACACGGCGGCTCCCTCCCCCTTCCGTTTATCTTCCGATATCTGTGCACAGTTTCATGGCTCCCCGCTTCGTACCTCAATACTCAGCGCTGGAGATGTTCATTTGTAGAGATCCAGATGCGTCTTCCTGCGTCTCAGGCTGGTTCCGTGGTTGTTTAGGCTGGTCTGGTACCTATCCAGCTCGACTCGGAGGACCGGCTGAAAACGGTGTCTCCTACTCCTCCGCCATCTTAACTCCAGACCCCCACGTTTTTTTTTTCTTATTATTAAAAGATTTTATTTATTTATTTAAGAGAGAGAGAGAACGTGCAAGCACGAACAAGGGGGAGAGGCAGAGGAAGAGGAAGCAGACTCCCCACTAATCAGGGAGCCCCACATGGGGCTGGATCCCAGGACTCTAGGATCATGACCTGAGCCAAAGGCAGAAGCTTAACCAACTGAGCCACCCACGTGCCCTTACTTCACATTTTTCTAACAGATGAGAGCAGAGGGACAAACTACTGTAGCTCAGCGTGGTGACAGTAAGATAGAATTATGTACGGTTGCAGGAAATACTAAGGCTGTGAAGTCTAACTTCCAAATTTGAGTCCCGACTCTACGATTTCCTACTGTGCATCTCTTAAATATTTTTACTTTTGTTTTCCCCAATCTCTGCAACTCAGATTATAACAGTACCTATTTCAAAGAGCTACTATTGTTTTGCTATTAAATAATATTATTATACACTGCCTGGCACATAATAAATTCTCATTTTATAAATGTTAGTGGGTATTGTTAAATATGAGTATGAAATAATATATAGAAAGCGGGGAATATACAGGGAAAATTAAAGAAAGAAAGCAATATCTGAGCTAATGTGAGACATACTGTTCATAGATTCTTAATATCTCTTTTTCTATAGTAATATAACTCCTGAGCCATATATATATGCCCAGAAGTAACGAAGGCTACGTTTCTCAGGCTCCCTTTCGGCTAAGTGTGACAATGTGACTGACCTAATTTCTGACTAATGGATTAGAATGGAAGTGATACTGAAATTCTAATCAAACATTTAAAAGGTAGGGCTTTATCCTTCCATTCAGCATTTCCCTCTTTTCTGACGGCTAGAATGCGGACGTGGTGGTGAATCAACTGGAAATAGGTAGACACAGACAGCACCCTACTGATGAGACCAGAAATCCATAGCTGTATGGACTACAGTGTGAGTGCCATGACCTACTGCCTATATGAGTAGACCGACTTCCCCCTATTTTAACACTTTGAAATTGGAAACATCAAACAATCTATGGCTTGTAGCAGTTTAATTGGGAACTTTGTTTTCACTTTTTAATTGTGCTAATGCTTTTAAGTATACTGATGTTACATCTTATAATTAGAAATGTTTTAGATTCAATAAACAAAGCACACATCGACCTTGCTTAAGCTACAGTGATTTTGGTCCTCCGTCATCTGCAGCCAAACTCATACGCTGTATGTCATAACTGTTTGTAGGGAAATAAATAGTCATTAGGCATACAAGAGAAAGAATAGTGTTTTTCCATAGAATTATCTTAGCACTATGGCCAACAAATCAGTTGACTAAATTTTGATAGGCTTATTTCTGGTATCTCTATTCAGTTTCACTGATCTACATATCTCTCTTCTGCTAATTTTACACCATATTAACTAATTTTGCTTTATTGTAAGACTTGACATTTAGTAATGCACATCTTCCATTTCTTCCGCTTGCTTTGGGTCTAGTTTGCTCTTTTTCTAGTCTTTTATTTTTTTTAAAGAGAAGGTTAGATGATTGATTATCTTCTTTTCAAATGTAAGCGCTTAATGCTGTAAGTTTCCCTCTAAGCTATGTTTAAGCTGAAACCTGTGACTTTTGACGTTAAAATATTGTTTTCTTTTTTTTTTTTTAAAGATTTTATTTATTTATTTGACAGAGACAGCCAGCGAGAGAAGGAACACAAGCAGGGGGAGTGGGAGAGGAAGAAGCAGGCTCATAGCGGAGGAGCCCGATGTGGGGCTCGATCCTGTAACGCCGGGATCACGCCCTGAGCTGAAGGCAGATGCTTAACCGCTGTGCCACCCAGGCGCCCCTAAAATATTGTTTTCATTCAATTCAGAGTATAGTTTTAAAATTTTCCTCTGATCACTTCTTCTTTTATCCATATGTTATTTAGAAGTGTGTTGTTTAATTTTCAAATATTTGGGAATTTTCCAAATATTACTCTGTTCCTAATTAACAGTTTAATTTTGTTATGGTCTGAGACATGTTTTGTATAATATCTGTATTTTAATTTTTTTAAAGTTTATTAGGTCTTCAAACATGGTCTGTCTTCATGAAAGATCTGGGTGTATTGAAAAAAAAATGTGTACCCTGCTTTTGTTGGATACAGTTTTCTATAAGATTAATTAGGTCGAATTGGTATTGTTCAGGTTATTTATTTATGTATTTATGTTTTGGACTTGCTTTATCAGTTACTCAAAGAGGAGTGCTGACAACTCCAACCATAATTGTGAATTTCTCCATTTCCCTTTTTAGTTCTATCAGTGTTGACCTTGTTGCATATACATATATAATTGACCCCTGTTATGAGATTCAGGGGCCAGAGGGTGGAATATTATGGTCTGAATTGTGTCTCTCCAAAATTCATATGTTTCAGTCTTAACCCCCAGTACTTCAAAATATGACTGCACTCGAAGTCAGAGCCTTTAAAGAGGTCATTAAGCTGATGTAGGGCTATTAGAGTGGGTCTTAATTCAATCTGATTGGTGTCTTTATAAGAAAAATTTGGGCACACAGAGAGACACAGATGCACATACACAGAGGAAAGACCATGTGAAGACACAGTAAAAAGGTGGCCAGCTGAAAGCCAAGGAGAGAGTCATCGTGAGAAACAAAACCAGTCAATACCTTGATCTTGGACTTGCAGCCTTCAGAACGCGGAGAAATTAATCTCTGTTGCTTAAGTCATTAAATTTGTGGTACTTTGTTATGGCCGGCCTGGCAGATCACACGACCCCTTTATCATTATGCAATACTCCTCCTTGTTCTTGGGAGTGTCTTGTTTCTTCTTCTTCTTCTTCTTCTTCTTCTTCTTCTTCTTCTTCTTCTTCTTCTTCTTCTTCTTCTTCTTCCTTCTCTTTCTCCTTCTCCTCCTCCCCCTCCCCCTCCTCCTCCTCCTTTTTTTTTTTTATACCTCGTACTTGATTGTTGAAAGCTGTCTAGCCTGTAGTGACTGGGTTAGCTAGTTTTGTGGCTAGAAATGAACATAGAGTTCCTTCTCCTGGGTCTTTAATGTGGGGTTTAAGTTAATCATTATGGGGGTGAGTTTGCCATTTATTATAACTCTGGTTACCCTCAGTGCGCCACAGGTTTCAAATTCCTGTAATGATATCTTGTGTTTCGTGGTTTTTGTTTGGTTGGTTGCCAGAGAAACGTCTCCTTGACCTGAGCGTTTGGGTTCCCTGTTGCACCGCGCCTTAGAGAAGACCTCTCCGCACCTTCTGCTTCCCGCCCCCTCCCCCTGCCCCCGTCCCTGTCCCTCTCCCAGCAGCGTTCTTCTTGAATTCTTATTTGAAACCAGTTAGCGTGACAATGAAAGGCAGCGGAGGCAGTGGTCTTGTTTGTTCTGATTATGCCTCAGCGTGAGGCAGCCACTCAGCTCTGTGTCTTCTCCAAGTGGCTTTCTCCCTTCTGCCGCCCCTCCCCGGACGGTAGCTGTGGTCCCTCAGTGCATTGTCGCCCCTCCCACAGGAGTATCTTTTGTCCCTAACCCTCTTTCCCACCTGCAGTGATGTTTCAGCAGTGCCGTCAGGGTACCTGTCCTTCTCACCAACACACAGGAAAGCTGTTGTTCCATAGCGCAGAGAGCAGCTAGGGGACAAGAATCTAGATGGAATTCTTTGCCACTTCTGCATCATTGCTGTTTTCTTCTCCCAGGTCTGCACCACAATAGACACTTTTTAATGGTTCTTTCCAATCTTGAGAATCAGTGGTGTTCACAGAAAAA
Organism: Ursus americanus; assembly: GCF_024610735.1. Taxonomy (NCBI): domain Eukaryota; kingdom Metazoa; phylum Chordata; class Mammalia; order Carnivora; family Ursidae; genus Ursus; species Ursus americanus. The sequence continues at coordinate 10,756,652 of NC_142151.1, forward strand.
ATAGCCTTCAAGGGATTGTAGAATTCCCCAATTTCTGCAGAGCCCAGGAGCTTCACACTGTTTTACCCACTTACACTCAGACTTAACTCATTTTTCAATTACTCTGACAGAGTTCTTCTTTCTGATGTCTGGTGTCGGATTTGTGTGTTCTAAGTAAGTGAGGGTGTGTCTTCTCTTCCACTGGTACCTGTTTCAACACAGATTTTTGGCCTTGCAAACTTAACTCTCCAATGGATTTGAAACAAGTTGGGAATTTAAAGTTAACTCGGCTCTTTCTCAATTAAAAGTTCTAGTAACATTTCTTCAAGATCTTTGCATCACAGAGTGAAAGCTATAAAACTCCTTGTTGGTTTTTTTTTTCTGTTTTTTTGTTTAAATACTTCTTTTTCTCACTTTTCTTCTTCTTCCTCTCCTTCTTCCTCCTCTTTCTCCTTCCTCTTTCTTTCTTTCTTTCTTTCTTTCTTTCTTTCTTTCTTTTCTTTCTTTCTTTCTTTCTTTCTTTCTTTCTTTCTTTCTTTTTCTCTTTCTTTCTTTCTTTCTCTTTCTTTCTTTCTTTCTTTCTTTCTTTCTTTCTTTCTTTCTCTTTCTTCTTTCTTTCTTTCTTTCTTTCTTTCTTTCTTTCTTTCTTTCTTTCTTTCTTTCTCTTTCCATATGATGACACATGGGAATTTTAGGACTAATAATTCCTTTTTTTTTTTCATTTTATTCTTAACTTATTTGAGAGCTGGAAAAGTATTTGCTAGAAAATTATTTTATGTTTCTTGGAGTAATTATTCTTCCATAATATATATTTTGTCTGACTTTTACTTGTCTTTTTTGGAAAAGTTTGGAAACAGAAATATGTATGCATAAATCTTATGCTGATTCCTTTTTGATTCTTTTTTATCCATGAAAGATAACAATTACATCTGGCCCATTCTTTCGCTTAGGAATAATGTGAAAGAGGTCATCTAAACAGGAAGAGGAAACTTTCTAACAAATTGAGGGTTGCTGGAGGGGAGGTGGGTGGGGGGTAGGGTAACTGGGGGAGGGCATTAAAGAGGGCACTTGGTGTAAGGAGCACTAGGTGTTCTATGCAACTGATGAATCACTAAATTATACCCCTGAAACTAATAATATACTGTATGTTAATTAAATTGAATTTAAATAAAATATTTTAAAAAAATGTTGTCTCAGTCTACTGGTCTCCCTAGTCTGGTTTATCCATTGCCTAAAAGACATGTCTTTTCTGCATTTCAGCATCCTTCCCTTTAATGGTGAGCAGGAAACAGATGAGTTTCTGAGTGAAATCTTTCATTGCATGATTTCCCGAGCAATGATTTATTATTTTTCCCTTTCAGAGCATTCTCATGAGAAACTTTCCAATTGATACTTGCTTCCCCTTTCTTGTCCTAAAATTGACCTTTTGGGGAAGAAAACAGATCTCTTTTCAGCTCTTAATCTATCCTGGATTTGGCTCATATTTGAATCATTTTGAACAGCATCTGCTAGCCTTACAGTTTGAGATTTGGGGTTACATTGGTTACAGCGAGAAGTTAGTTTACTTCTGTTTTTGTTTTTCTTGTGGTGGATTCTTGTGAAACTCTGGAGGCCTTTTTTTTTCTCTTCAGAAGTTTCAACAGCCGTGCCTTTCCTCCAGATGCCTACGTACGACTCAACCAGGGTTGTAAAGCACTGCTGGTCATTTGGTTTTCAGAAACGGAATCTTTGACATAACTTGTCATTCCAGTATACTAATCCTCATGCTGAGGACCCCTATTTGAGGCTTGCTAATTAACATCTCTATTGGCCTTATTAATTAAAGGTTTAGTCACCAACATTAATGTAGTAAAACTTCAATTTAAATTAAACCAGAGTTAGCAAAGTATTCTGCTCCAGGGAGAATGAAATGTTAATGAGGACTATTCTGTATTTCCTTTTTCTCAATTTCATCTTCATTTTAGCCTTTGGGAACATTGCAATAAACATGAGAGATGAGGTAAGATATTTACTGTCTTACATTTTACAATGGAATCTAGTAAGCAGTGGGGATCTCTTGTGGAGAAGAACGTCGCTGTGCAGTACCAAATGTATTCCTTCAATCCATAGCCCCCCCAATAAAAGCCCAAAATAATTCTGTAGTTCAATGATTCATTCAACCAACAATTGTGTAGTTAATAGCAATGAGGTTTAAAATTTATTTCATAGAAATTTTCAAATATATGGGATGTCTGGGTGGCTCAGTTAATTAAGTGTCTGCTTTGGCTCAGGTCATGATCCCAGGGTCCTGGGATCCAGTCCTGCACTGGGCTCCTTGCTCAGCAGGGAGCTTGCTTCCCCCTCTGCCTGCTGCTCTCCCTGCTCGTGCTCTCTCTCTGACAAATAAATAAATAAATCTTTAAAAAATAGATTTTCAAATATGTAGCACAATGACTGCATTGAAAATGTGAAGGATGCTATAACTTTCATATCTCACCATATCAATGATGTCTTGAATCACCATGAGATGTGAATTTTTCATGACACAGTCATTTTTGCTTTCATCCCAAGATTTCTTATCTTCAGCAATCCAGTAACATTTTCCCCCATGTAGCTTCCAGTCTTTAGAGGGGCATGATTTATGAGCACTGGAAAAATTGAAAGAAACTGGAAGGAACAAGGATAAGTAAATAAAAGAAACCCAGAGCTGTATCCCTAATATCATATACTGATGAAGGCCTCTCAAAATTTGTTATGGTCTAAAGTCTCTTTTTCTAGATTTTATTTATTTATTTATTTGAGAGAGAGAAAGAGAGAGAGCAAGTGAGCACATGAGCACGGGCAGAGGGAGAGGGAGAAGCAGACTCCCCTGCCAAGCAGGGAGCCAGACGCAGGGCTCCATCCCAGGACCCTGGAATCATGACCTGAGCTGAAAGCAGATGCTTAACTGACTGAGCCACCCAGGCACCCCTGTCTAAAGCCTTTTTTTGACAAAAGTATGTGGTTTTCTCCAAGTGGATTTGGAAAAAATAAAGATGAACAGACTTGCCACCACGCATATATTCATTCTTTCTTCCTTTCTTTTTCTGTTTAATTCATTCGCTTAAAAATACATCATGTTCTCAATCAGCAAAACAATGTCCCAGGCACTAGGATCAAACACTGAACGTCCAAGTCTCAGAGAGAGAAAAATTTTAAAGGAAAAGTAGAAATTAGAGGTTTCAATTAGTGATCCACCAATGAACCGGACATTTATTACACTGGAATAATTTTTCTTTGGCAAAATTTGTGTAATATGTGGTCCCCCAAACTCAAGATAGATTGATACTTCCATACACAAAAGGATCTTGACATCCAAAAATGTGCTTGTAATAGGTAGTTTTAATTTATAATATTTACCAGTTGATCTAGATGATGACACATAGGCATCCTAGATACACCAAAACTTTACGGCCCCTCAAATAAATACCCTTTAAAAACACACACATACCTATACACACACAATGACCTGAAGCCACTGAACTGTGAACAAAAGCAGGCAGATTTTGGAGGGGAAGTGACACTTGAAATAGGTACAACAAGGCAAAAGTTTCTCATTTTTATAAATTTTACCTTAAGACAGGACAATGCTGGTGTCATGTAGAGTGAATAAAATTTCAGGGGCCAATCTGCAGTCTTTCTAGCCTAAAATACCAGAGAACAGAGTTTGGGGCAACCACAGATGCTAAAAATGAAGGATGAACCCCATAAATGAGAAAATGTAAAGGACGTGCACCAAGTTCTAGGTCTAACATTTTTCCGAGTTCCTGGCTGATGCATGTGAAAGCTACATTCCAGGTAAGGATTAAAGAACTGGTTTGAGATTAGAGCTGCTGCCCAAAAGATAGAAATTAAAATTTGAGTCCAACTATACCAAGTCCCTGCTAAAATAGGAAAAATCAACATTGTTTGGAGAAGTACAACAGAATCCGTAGAATTCTTAGCATCACTTTCACAGTGTCCAGGGCACAATCTCAAATCATTTAACGTAAGAAAAACCAGGAAAATAGGACCAATTCAAAAGAGAAAGGGATTCAGCGCAGCCCAACAGAAAAATGATGCAGACATTAGAATTATCACCAAATATTCTGAAGCAGCTGTTTTAACTATGCTCAAGTATGTGAAAGAAAATATGCTTGCAATTAAAAGGTAAGATACTTCCAAGAAATAGAGAATTTTAAATATCATTAGGAAATGAAATTTATGATCAAGAGATACATAACATGAAAGCTTCATTAGATTGGCTTAAAAGCAGAGAAGTAGCAGAAAACAATGGTTAGTGAATTTGAAATTGTCCAATATAAAAAACAGGGGAAAAAGTTGGAAAAATTGTAGACTCTCAAGGATTTGCAGGGCAATAAAAAAAATATCTAACATATATGAAATTGAAGTCCAAGGGATGCCTGGCTGGCTCAGCTGGTTAAGTGTCTGCCCTTGACTCAGGTCCTGATCCCAGGGTCCTGGGATTGAGTCCCACATGGGGCTCCTTGCTCAGCGGGGAGCCTGCTTTTCCCTCTGCCTGCTGCTCCCCCCTGCTTGTGCTCTCTCTCCCAATCTGACAAATAATTAAAAAAAAGATCTTAAAAAAATGTAAGCGAAAAAAAGAAATTGAAGTCCTAGAATCAGAGGAAAGAGAAATAAGGGGGAAAAAAAAGGATAATAGCTAAAATTTCTCCAAATTATTTAATTTATAAATTTATACTTTCAAGAAGCTCATCAAACCCTATCAGGATAAATATGAAGAAAATCATAGGTAAAAATAAAAATAAATTGCTTAAAACCAAAGATAGAGAAAAATCTTGAAAGCAGAGAAAAATTGCATGCCTTTTACAGGGATACAATAATTTAAAAAAAAACAGACCTCATTCTCATCATGAATTATGGGGGGACAGAATATAGTGAAAAATGTCTTCAAATTGTTGAAGGGAACTAAGAAACAGATTCTTAACTATAGAGGACAAACTGACGGTTACCAGAGGGGAGGTGGGTGGGGGAATGAGTGAAGTAGGTGATGGGGATTAAGGAGGGCACTTGCTGTGATGAGCACTGGGTGATGTATGGAAGTGTTGAGTCACAGTATTGTACACCCAGAACTGATACTACACTGTATGTTGACTAACTGGAATTTAAATAAAAACTTTAAGAAATTGTTTAAGGGAAAAATAACTGTCAACAAAATATTCTCTATCCAATGAAAATATCTTTCTAAAATCATGGCAAATTTAAGACACTTTCAGATGAAAGAAAACTAAAAGGATCCATTATCAAATAGTCACTACAATGGATGTTAAAGGAAGTTCTTCAGGCTGATGGGAAATGATTCTAAATGGAAACTTTGATATTGAAGAAAGAACAACATCACAAACATACAGGTAAAAATAAAAGCATAAGGTGAGCAATGTGTATTCAAAAGACTTTTGTTTTTGCTTTCAATACTAAGTCCACATACGTGTCTCACTTATACAGTTCTTCTTTAGATTGATATAATACACCAAATCCAAATCTTTCCAGGCAATAATGCCAAAGATATGCTATCATTATAGCTAAAGACACAGCAACAATGCAACTGGGACTTTTAAGAACATATTTAATAAGAAACTACTAATTTTCACTTCTGTATTTCTGATAGTAGATACCTTGACTAGATAGGATGAAGCAGTGCTTCCCAACCATTTTTGTATCATGGAATATTTAAAAAGTATTTCTAAAGTATAGCAAGATAAATAAATAAAAGTCTACAGTCTACCAATTAACCACCTGGATCTTTATAGCTCAAGAACCTTAATACATACAAATGTTAGGGCACACCATTGAAAACACTCTGTTTTGAAGATACTTTTGCTAGAAGATAATTAGATCCTAAAAGAATTAGATTAAAAAGTATTGCTTAGTGTGTAAGAAATAAGGGAAATAGCTAAATTGAGGCACTTAGCTAGAGGTGGAAAGGGGAAGTGTTTGCATAAGTGAGTTCATAAGGCAAGGTTCCCCTCAAGGCTACTGATTTATATCTGTGCTACGGTCATAAGACCAAACCCTGGGTTCACCAAAAGGTGATGGAGTGAGTCAGTGAGACTGATTAGTCCAGGGTCTTCAAAAGTGCCTCAAGTCATCTAATCATTAGCTCCTCACTGCCTCCCTGCAGATGAAATGTAAATCATCTTTGCAAGAAAATATCTTTAAATTTTTTTAAGCAATTCCATCAACTGAAATCATTCAAATTAAAATAAAAACATACCAAATACTTTAAAAAACACGCAACATAGTAGGAAATACAAACAGCAGATTTGGTCACCAAAGACTTTAGGTATTTAAAAAATCATATGTATCATAAATAATAATGCTTTAAATTATTTTAAGCAATAAAACAGTAAGTAAAAAAAAGATCAGATAACAGGAGAGTATCAAAAGCTAACAAGCTTGTTTGAGAATAAGTCCTTAGGACTGAAAACTCTGATCATTGGGGGAGCCTGGGTGGGTCAGTTGGTTAAGCCTCTGACTCCTGGTTTCAGCTCAGGTCATGATCTCAAGGTCATGATCTGAAGGTCATGAGATCGAGCCCTGGGTCCAGCTCTGGGTGGAGTCCACTTGCTTCTCTCCCTCTCCCTCTCCCCCTCTTCCCGCTCTCTCTAAAATAAATAAATAAGTAAATAAATATCTTTTTTAAAAAAGAGAAAACTCTGATCATTGAAATTAGACTCCATGAATAAGTCTGTAGCATAGACACAGGAAGAGAGAGCATTTGTAAGCTGCAAGATATACCTGAAAACATTGCCTTCAGCACAAATTGACAACCATGTAAGTGAAATGGAGGAGCAAAGGCCTATTGCACATCTAAATTCTAGATTTAGATTCTAGAAAGAAAATAGAAGGTTGACAAAGCATTAGAAATGATGGCTGAATAGATCTATTAAGTTTTACTTCACCTATTTTCAAGTTTTATTATTTTGTTAAGATCAAATTTAGAATTGATATCCTTCCCTGATGAATTGATCTAGGACTCTAGGAGCGGTGGCTTACACATCTGTAACAATAGGATGAGTATTAGAAAACAGGTTTAGGTCACCTGGGTGGCTCAGTCTGTTAGGTTGTCTGCATTTAGCTCAGGTCTTGACCCCAGGGTCCTGGGATCCAGTCCTGCCTCATACAGCTCCTTGCTCAGCGGGGAGTCTGCTTTTCCCATTGCCTGCCACCCCCCCTGCTTGTGCTCTTTCTCTCTCTCTCTCTCTCTTTCTCTGACATATAAATAAATAAAATCTTAAAAAAAAACAGGTTTGACAGAATTTAAAGCTAAGGGTTTATTTGATATGACTATTACCACCTCTGTAGTGGGTATAGTACACTGCAGTGCCTTTGCTCTGGGGATAGTATCTCACAAAATTTGCCCTCATAGTCACACAAGTTAAAAAAAAAATGAACATACGTTGTATCAGAAAATTTTTAGACTGTGGTCAAGGGGACTTGGAAATAAGTCTAATTTAATGTTTTAATGAATTCCCAGAATTTGTATGTACTCTAAATTACGGACTGGTAAGTTTTTCTAATAGAATTACACCCGGATGTTCAAAAGAAGAATGGTATACAGTTTTCTATAGGGAATTAAGAATTAAATTAACAGATCTAAAAATGTAATAAAACCACTGGAAAAAAAGAGAGCAGAAAGGCTGAATAATTGTTTTCTTGACTTTTAAAAGTGTGCAAATATGAGAAAGCAAGAGAAAGATTAACATAATATTACCATTTACAATTGTTTTGCATGTAATAACATTACCTGGTAAGGAAACAATAGACCAGTATAATCATGAACTTTAAGAATGAAAATATTTTGACTACATTCTGCACTTGCACATGCCCCAATAGAAATAAAAATGATAAAATGCAATTATTTCAATGAAATACCTTTTCATTAATCTAGAACTCTTTATAAGCTCATTTTTCTCATTGGCCTTGGATAGTTGAATATTTTTGTCATGGACTCTAATGGGTCCATAGAAAACAATGATCTAAACCATCCCTCTACAGGGGTAGAGGAATCTCTCTTTTCAAATGTATTCCAGTCAAACCAATGCTACTGTCCATGTATGGTTACTCAGGAATTAGACAAGATAAAATAATGTTACCTGTTGAGGTGATTGCTCCAGATTTATTTTTCCCAGTACAGAATTTCTCCTTTGATTCATTTTCGACTGTATTAAGTCTTGCAGATTTGAACTGGGTAACTGATGAAAGAAGAAACATATTTTCCTAATTAAATAAAAAGCATAAAACCATTGGGTTCTAGTGACTCTCTAAGGTTAAATAATGTAGAAATTCTATAGTAAGTTAAGTAATTAAAAACTTAAGGGGAAAACAACACTATTTTTCCAAGATTTGAACTTTCCTTTGCATTCTTATTAATTGTATTAATGTCAACTTTAGCGAAAATGGAAAAAAAATACAATCTGTGACCAGAGGTATAGTCACCTAATTTTTTTCCTGGAGTTTTCATATTTATTTTAATAAACACAAAATGATCAGCTGTGGCTATAAGCCTCATTTGCATAGTTTGTGTTTAGTGACATATTGTTAAATTATATCCAGTGTCACCTGATTCAGGGGGATGATTTTATGTGTTTTGGTTTGGTTCATAATTCTGTTTCCTTCAAGATTCTGCATGTAAACGCTGCATATAGAAGAGTAGGGTGAGCCCAGAGTACTTTTTCTCCAATGAGGAAGGTATCTTTTTTTCTGAGGGCCATTTAACTGAAATTACCATTGGTAACTTTTAATTTCATAATAGTGTGTATTAGGCAGTTAAATCTTTAAAATCTATTTTGGTAATGAATCTGTTAGTAACAAACAAATATATTTTATTAAAAAACTGCTATTTTAGTAACAAACAAATCTATTACCTTAACATAACAGAAATATGTAGAAGAGATTTTTCATGTTAATTATTTTTGCTCCCCTCTGCCCTAATTTATAACTGTAATTAGACAATAAGTTATGTTAAACTAGTCATGTATTTTTTCTGCGGCTTAGGTGTTCATCTCAACCAGAGGCTTGACCTGGACTTCTAGCTCTTTCCAATTCTGGAATTCTATCACAGTGCCTATTTATTTGTAACTTCCAATGCCATTCATAATTGCCAATATCATTCACAAGGGTTCTTTGACATAGGCAGGTATGCATTGTCCTGCTCTAGGGTTTCATCTGGAAGCCTGAATTCCTTGGAATATATATAATCTGTATATTACCTTTGTTCTATAGATATATGTGAAGAACTTTTCTCCAAGCATTTATTCAATAATTAAAATATTTGCTATCTGAATATTGGATTATGCTGTTATGTCCAAAGTACAGGAGTACAACTTTTAAATGCTGAATTTAGTTGATTAATTGTAGGCAAATTTCTCATCTGTTGATACAAGATTGATGGTGCCCAGAAGTAGCTAATACGAATAAACTTACACAGAAATATACTACATAATTTAATTTCCTTTCATCTGAATGTAGAGAAGCTTGTGTATAGCTCACTATCAAACTACATTGTGTGATTTTGATCATAAAATATAAACATATTCTTGACTCCTCTTTCCTTTATCAGTGAAATGAATCCATATGACATCACATGCTGAAGTTCTATGAAAAAATCTCTAATTTTAACTTTTTCAAATTTCATACATTTTGTGAAGTTGTACTGTATTGTTCAGGAACCACTTGAACAGCAAAAACAATTACAACGGGTCATTAGAGAAAAATACTTCAGAATAAATGAATAATTTTGATAATTACTTACCCAAAACGCTCAGCACGATTACTGTTACAAAGAGGATGACGATCATTGCACATCCGACTTTCAGGAAAATTCCATGATGGTGAGGATCTATAAAATTGGATAGATTGGACAGATAAAATTGGAGAGTAAGCCCAGCAGGTAGGTCCTTATATAGTTAGAGGTAAGAGGGAGCTGAATAAACTTTCTTGGTTATCATGCTTCTAAGTTACTTTCCTTTGAAATACATAGCCCCCTCTTCTCATGTGCACACATGCACAGAACATATTTGGTTTCCTGGTTTGTGAAGAGGGGACCTATAAAACTGTGAAAGGATATGAATTTTTGTTTGTGGGTTCATCATACATGTTCCACAGCATTAATCCTACAATGATCTACTTTCTACAGTCCTACGTTTTTATATAAGACTGAGAACCTCCAGATTCTCTAAGTTTTTTGACAACACCCACCTATTTGGATGCATCCATTCTTTTCTCTCTTATGTACTGTGCCTACTTACTGTGATACAAACTGTAATTTCATTCATTTTTATTGTAAAATAAAAGTACTCTTAAGGATTACCTTGTCCAACATCTATATATTTATGGGGATATTCAAGTCCGCAATCACACGGTTATTTGATAACAGAGCTGACATCAGGCTTCAGCTCTCCCGACTACCAAATAAGAGGCTGGTTTGCTCTCCATACTATCTCATTGCCTTTTATTACTCAAAAGATAATAATAAATCAGAAAAAGAAGCGGGGATTATTAGCTTCGGCTGATAGTTAAAACAACAGTCTCTAATCCAAAATAATTGCAGTGTATCAATTCCACTAGATATATGATATATGCAAATATACACACAATACACTGAGAAAGTAATAGAATAACTGATGTTGAAATATAACCAATTATAAAGTTAAGCATCAAGACCAATTAACCTGAGTGCTTGTTTATTATTATACAGTACTTTGTTCTATGTTCAAATTATTACTGTTGTTAAATAAAACATCTTTCATGGAAGCTTATTAATTCTCAGAACATAAAATATCCATGTATTTTCATTTATGATGTAAAACAGTGCAAATTGTGCCAGTCAAGGCAATTCCAAGAAGGTTATGCTATCACCACATGTTTTTAATATAAACAACTAAGGTTACAAACCTAAGAACTTACAGAATAAAATTTCAGATTTCATTAAAATACTGATGTGAGGGATATTAGGTCATTCTTTTAGGCCCTAAAGTAAGATTTATGAAAAGCATGAATTTCTTAATTTTAGCCTGGGATAGTCTCAGTGGAATTATACTTTCTCACTGATAATCAGCTCAATTTCATCATGACAGACTTCTTTGTTTTATCTTAGAGAATCAATGAACCTGTAATATCTATTGAGTGTCTCATGAGATCCATTTATTTATTTATCCACTTATACATTCATCTACTTACCAAGCATCTACTGATTGCCTGCTATATACTTGGTACTGTGTGAGATGCTGGGAATATGAAGATTAAGAGATTAGGGAAAGGGTCTCAGGACATATGAGGTTCTGAAGTGGTAAGGAATATGGTAACTTTAAGGAGCAAAGAAGACAATAGCCAGAGAAAAATAAGTAAAACATAAGGAGTTAGAAGAGGAAGACTAGGACCATGTCATATCATATGTAGGGCTCTGTGGGACTTGACAATTCAGTGTATCAAATAATTCCTTCCATCTACAATGATATGACATATGAGACATAACATAAGTTACGTGAGTAACTTAATCTTTATATATTTATGTGTTCTCTTTTTAATATTAGTAGATTGGACTAGATAGCATTAAACATGTTATCCCCAAATCTCTAAACCAGGAAGGAAGTAAAGTTCTATCTGTAAACAAAAAGGAAATCAAACCCTAGAATACAGAATTGAAAATACTGGTTTTGTTGCTTGAAGTGAGCTAACATAACTTCTAGGAAATTAGTTTTTATGGGTGGGAGAATAAGAAAGCAACTCTAGTCCACATTATTTTTCAAATTAAGTTCTGTCTTCTCACAGAAAATGAAAGCACCCAGTCTAGGGAGAAAAGAAAGTGGATAAGTTTTTATTGGGCAAAGTCAGAGAGTTAATGTTTAATAATAAGGAGTAATATGCTTTTGCACCCAGAGAAAACCACACCTCAAACTCATTTGGTAACTGCAAATTAAAAAATATAAAAGAAGAAATACATTCTTTGGAAATATAGAAAAACAAAACATTAAGTTCATTCCACAAGGGCAAATGAAATGAGGAGACTTAAGTTATATAAACATTTTATATAAACTTAATAATATAAAAAACTCTTATCCTAGAGAAAAGAATAGAAACGCACCATGAAAATTTCCCTAATACTTTAGAGGATAAAAAACACACTGAATATGAAAACCTATCATCTTTGAGGTGGCTTGTGTTTAAGGTACAATGTTATCTTTATCTATTTGCCTTTCTCTTCATATTCCACAAATATTCTATTACTCAGAGATTCATTAATTCTAAACTTCATGAAATAAAATAGTAGCATTTTGTGTCTCCTTAGTTTAGTTTAATATTGTTATCCTATCAATATGCAAATTTCAAAAAGATAATTAACAATGTGAATTATAGACAAGTCCTCTTTTCCTTTGTGTAAGTGAATTTATCATATTATATTAAAAGGACAGATTGAATGAGGGGTACATAACGGTGTAAAGAAAGGGGTCATAAATATAGATGTCACAGTATGAGTGTAAGTGTTCACTGTAAGAAATAATAAGAGAAGAAAGGCTATGAAAATCAAAAGCAAAGTTCAACTCATCCCTCTGCCCACCTCCCCTCCACTAACCCTCAGTTTGTTCTCTATAGCTAAGAGTCTGTTTTCTGGTTTGCCTCTCTCTTTTCCCCTCCGCCATGTTCATTTGTTTTGTCTTTTAAATTCCACATATGAGTGAAATCATATGGTATTTGTCTTTCTCTGACTGACTTATTTCGTTTAGCATAGTACTCTCTTAGCTGCATCTACAGTGTTGTATGTAAGTGATGAATCACCAGATTCTACACGTGAAACTAATATTACAGCTGGAATTTAAATAAAAACTTGAAAAAGAAAAGAAGAAAATAAAATTACAGCTAACTTTGTTTCATTAAAAGCATTCACTCTTAGTCTTGCATTCAACCAATTTTTCTTGGAATCCAGTCTTCTAACAATTTTTAGTAAGACATATGCAAATGCAGGATAGAGATAAAAGAGAATAAAAGTAAAATATCAATTTTAAAAGGACCCCTAAAGCCAACTTACCAGATTTCTGAAGTGAGGATGAATTTTCTGAAGAGAAAGTCCTATCAATTTTAACATCAGCATAGACTATGTCTCCAGCCATTGCACGTATTAAAAAGAGAGAGAAGACAAAAAATGATGTTATTCTGTAGGGAGTCTCATAGTTCTGCAAATAAACTTCTGGTAAGTCAAATAAATCAAGATGGGCAATGTTCTTCTGCTTTCCCAAATTCGGTGAATTTCCTCTATGACTATAGGACAAAAGCAATGTGTTCAGTCTTACCAATCAAGCTAACAGATATTCGAACACTTCATGATATGGAAGAAAATTACTATTCATACAGCAGTTTCTTCTTCTACAGTTAGTTTTCTAAGTTTGGAATAATTTTAACTTTTAATACCATAGAAGATATCATACCCCTTTTTTCTTCTATAAACCACTTCCTGTTTCAGTTCAGACATAAATTCTCTGGTGGAAACTCTGATCATTCAGCATTTTCTCCCAAGTGGAATAGCAATTTAGAAGGGAGGACAAAGAAAAGGAATTTTATTTTGGAGGTGCTAGAAATGCATCTTCTCATCTTGAAATGCATTGCATTTACTTAGGTAATACCTTTTTTTTTTTTTTTTTGTACCTAGGTAAAAATTCCTTTAAACTTTTTTCTTCTCTCATGTGCTTTGTAATATTAGTGTCAAACTGAGTCAAAGCATGGATTCTGCAGAGGATTTCCAAACTGGAAAATTATATTTAAGAGACAGAAAGAAACTCTGTCAAAATAACTCAAGGTTGCATCATAAAAAAAATAAATTTTATGTTTAAATAAGGTTCATAGAATTTTCCTTTTGAGTGCAATATAGAAAACATAGATTCTAATCTCCTGGTTCTTCTAAAGCTCCATTAAAATTATATTAAAGGAATAAAAATTTAAAAGTCTAAAACAATAATGAAAAATAAGTGACTTCTAACAGATAAGAAAAGATAGAGATATGATCATTGATGAAACAAAGCAGAAGAAAGTGAAGTCTAGAATAAGCAGAGGGAGATACTTGAGGAGGGACAAGCCACCTGTGAAACCTTCATAAGACTCAGAGCTCAGAAATATCAGATATGAAAAATGACAGGAGGCATTAGTTTATAACCAGTAGATTAATTGGAATTCTACACATGAAAGAGTTGATTTCCTCAACATTCACCCAAATACATCGCATAGAGTTATTTAAACTACAGTCATCCTTAACCCCTCAGATCCAAGAAATTTTATCTATGTTAATTAAATAGCTAGAGAAAAGAACTTGGTTTTCTGGCATCAAGGATTCCCTCAGTATAATGGCTAAACCCACAAGGCTTCTGGCATGGTTGGGCTATGGGTTGACCTCTGTCTCTCAAGACTGCTATAACACTTTCTCTTTCCTGGGTTGTTCAAACATTTTATATGTTGATCTGTATTTTTATACATGAAAAACTGACTTTGAGGGGTTATATGCAGATAGTTGCATGACCAGTACATTTTCAGAGTGAGGATTTGAACTCACGTCAAACAGTCCAAAGCCCATTGTATGATGCAATAATGCTTTCTAGATTTTGTTTTTGTTTTTGTTTTTTTTTAAAGATTTTATTTATTTATTCAACAGAGATAGAGACAGCCAGCGAGAGAAGGAACACAAACAGGGGGAGTGGGAGAGGAAGAAGCAGGCTCATAGCAGAGGAGCCTGATGTGGGGCTCGATCCCATAACGCCGGGATCACGCCCTGAGCCGAAGGCAGACCTTAACCGCTGTGCCACCCAGGCGCCCCTGCTTTCTAGATTTTGAAGGTAAGAATCACATTTTATTATTATTCTTTGTTATATCCATCACAGTCTATTCCTGAAACGTAACAGACACTTAGTAATTATGTGTTGGATTACCCAAACAGTTAATACTATGCTGAATTTTATTACTGGACTCAACATTTTTCCAGAATGGGAGCAATAATTTTTGACTAAAAAGTAGACTTTTGTTCATATGAAAAATATTATTGAAAGTTTAACCATATAAAACTAAAAAAAAGTACTAGCATGTAAAGAATCTATTAGAAGTTATGTAATAAATCCTTGGGATCTACACATTCAATATTAATAATCTCTCTCTCCTCTCTCTGCCCAAAGTAAGTAGCCACGGCATGAGTAACCATAATCTAACTTTACTGAGATTTAACTTTGATTGAGTGTCATGATTCTTGTAGGTAGGGCTCACTTAGCTAGAAAGACCATTTTATAGATAGTCAACTTGGGGATTAATTAAATAATGAGATATTAAAAGTAGTGGTGCCTTGCAATGTGTGTCATTAAATAATAGAAATAAATTAGCTAAGTACTCTAGGTTCATCTAATAAGCATCAGTAAAGGCGTGAAAGAATAAGAGCTTAAAATGACGTTCTCAAATTTGGTGACACCTTTCCCGGGCTATAACTTTTTTGAATGTTGAGTTTAATTAAGCATTAGTGATTAAAATATGTGGTGTTCAGTTATCATTATTGATGGATACCAGATCTAAGTAATTAAATAGTATGCATTTGAAATGTGTCTTGTTATTGTCCTATCTTTATTTTATTCATTATGGTTCTGTGCATAGATTCTAAATGGAACCCTCAATCTTGCCATATTTTCTGGAGTACAAGTCCTCAATTCCAACTGCCTTCCAATACCTCAAACTCAAAATCATCAAAAGTAATCCAACTTCACTTCTCCTTCCACTGTGTCATCTCTTTCTTTTGGTGGCCCCACCACCTTTGCAGAAACTCAGGCTTCATATGTCTCCTTTGTATACCTCCTGTCACATTCCGGAGTGTAAGTGTGGGTGAGTGATGGAGAGTAGCATATAATAATTTATTAATTTAAGAGGGAGTCCTTTTCAGTTTAGATGAGCATTTGATTAAAAATATGCTCAGAGAAAGATAATGCCATGTGGGGAGAGGAAGGAAAATACAGAGAATGATTAAAAGCTTACCAATCAGGTAAGTAACTCGTCCTGTAGATGGTAAGAGAGAAGTAGAATGTACTTCTATGAATACTTCTGAGGGGAAGAAAGTTTTATTCTGCATGTTGGCTACAACATGAGTGCAAAAAAGAATTATTTGTTCCATGATATATTTGTATCCTTGTGTGTGTGTGTGTGTGTGTGTAGATTTTTAAGGTCAACAATATATGATAGATAGATAGATATACTTTATAAAGTGTGTGAAAAGATTTAATTCTATATGGAAATGACATCTTTTTTTGCCTTTTTTCAGTAATGTATAACACTACTGGGTTAGTGGTTTTCAACCTTGACTGGACATTGAAATCTTTTGGAAAGCATTAAAAAAATGAGGATGTGGAGAAAAAGGAAACCTTGTGTGCTGGTGGTGGGAATGTAAATTTGGGTAGTCACTGTGGAAAACAGTATGGATGTTCTTCAAGGAATGAAAAATGAAAATGCCATATGATTCAGTAATTCCATCGCTGGGTATTTACACAAAGAAAACAAAAACAGTAATTTGAGAAGATACATGCCCCCCCATGCTTATTGATTCTTTATAATAGCCAAAATATGGAAGCAGCCTGTGTCCATCGATAGATGAATGGATAAAGAAGATGTGACAACAACAACACGGATAGACCTAATGGGTATTATGCTAAGTGAAATAAGTAAGAGAAAGAACGACAAGTAGCATATGATTTCACTCATACGTGGACTCTAAAGAAAAAACAAAACAAAAAAAATGAATAGCAGAAACATACCCTTAAGTACAGAGAACAAACTTACGTTGCCAGAGGGAACGGGGTTGTGGGATGGGCAAAATGGCTGAAGGGGAGTGAGAGAGACAGGCTTCTAGTTATGGAATGAGTAAGTCACGGGGATGAAAGACGCATTACAGGGAATATAGTCAATGGTATTGTGATAGAGTTGTATGGTGACAGATGGTGGCTACGCTTGTGGTGAGCACAGCGTAATGCGCAGAGTTGTCAGATTACTGTTGTACAAATGTAACATTGTATGTTAAGTCTACTTCAATAAAAAATAAATTGAAATAAAATGAATTTAAAGATAAATAAAAATAAATAAAAGTTGTCACTAAAAAGCCTTCAATCTATCCCACTCCTATTAGTAAAATGAGAAATAAAAATAACACAAGGAAGAAAAAAAGAATAAATAAGTCATAGGGATGGAATGCACAGCATGGTGATTACAGTGATAATACCGTGTTGCATATTTGAAAGGTGCTAAGATAGTTGATCTTAAAAGTTCTCCTTACAGGAAAAACAATTTCTGTACCTATGTATGATAATGATGTTAACCAGACTTATTGTGATGAATATTTTCCAATATATATACAAATACTGAATCACTCTGTTGCCCATCTGAAACTAATATAACATTATATGTCAATTATACCTTAATAAGAACATTTTCAAAAGAAAAAAAATGATGTGTGGACTTTACATGAGGAATTTTGATTTTCATTTGGGTCATGTCCTATACATCAGAATTTTTAAAACCTCCTTTATATGATTCCATGTGTAGTCAAGGTTGAAAACTGTCAAACTATCACATGTGAGTTTGGAGTGAGGTACAGATTTTGCAATAATAAGAAGAAAAAAATCAGACAGCTGTGACAGAAGCAGAAATAGCAGCACCACTGACAGAGAAGAGACCGGGTTCCTATGCACCAAAGCACCAATGAAAACAAGGTCTGTTTTCTTCCCCAAATCAGTGAAACTCCTTAGTAATAGAGGCCAAACCCTAGGAAAACATATGACTCTCAGAAGTTAGCTTTGATTTCTTTTTCAAAACCATGACTCGGTGTGAACTAAATGAAACGCATCCATGGATTGCTTTTGACCCATGGGCTTCCCCCAGTTGTCTCCATGCCCTACAGAATGAGTCTTGGAGATGCTCTCTGTGGGGATAAAACAACTAAGGGAGTGTGTGCCTTCTAGCAGAGGAGAAGTAGGTAGGCGTTTGAGGATCTGCATTGCATTAATGGATTCAAGAGGTATGGTGTTGCATGTTACTGCTCCTAAGTTTGCCTATTCTAAATTTAGCATAGTCCATGCAGGATAGTCAGCATTCTCTTATCCCCAGCCACCACCACCTTGTGCTCCGTTGTAGCAAAACATCTTATTTTGGAGGTATCTGTTGACCTGCTTACTTGCATGGAGACTTAAGGACCAGAAAAGATTCAGATGTTTTGGGTGTTGCACGGAGGACTTCACTATGATCCCTAAATAATGGGAGGGCTAAAAACCAGCTTAGCCTCCTTGAAAGAAGATGGGAAACATAGAGGCCATCTAAGAGACATATCTACCTGCAGCTCGAAATCCTTACCTTCATTAAAACAGAAGAAACAAAGTTCTGACGACAAAAAAGTTGGTTGGAACAAAGAAAAGGAGGCAATAAATGTGGGCCAGGGCACCGGGAGAAAATTCATTTGTCCAGATATTTCCCAAATATCGTCTGTTGTGTATGTTCTGCCTGAAAAAGTAGTATTTATCTTAGACACAGACAGAAAACACAGACTTCAAAAGAACAGGATACTTAGCTTTGGTTTTCAAAATAAGAAATTCCTGGAAATCAAAAAGAACTGTAGATTTCTGAAGTTTTAAGTGCATTTTTCCATAAAAATTGGGAGCCAGGTGAACAAAGAGTCTGTGGTCCCTTAACGATGAAAGTATTCCCTAGACCAGAATCTGCAACATCAAGAAGTGTGGCTACTAATTCCAGGTAGGAAATATGATGATTTAGAACAATGGACAAGGAAATTCCTCCTGGGGAAAATTACTGGGGGCAGCCAACTGGCTTATTTTTATGGAACATTTTTATATTGATATAATTTTTATGACATGCCTATTCTGGACATTTCATATGTGGCCTTTTGTTTATGCTGTTTCATTGAATGTTCTCAAAGTTATCCAGGCTGTAGCATGTATTAGTACTTCATTTCCTTTCATGGTACAATACTATTCCTTTGCGTGGGGATAGCACATTTTGTGGGTACATTAATCAGTTAATGGACATTTGGGTTGTTTCCACTTCTTGGCTTTTATTAATAATGCTTCAGTGAACCTTCATGCAGAAGTTTTGGTGTGAATGTGTGTTCAGTCCATTTAGGTATACACCTCAAAGTGGAATTGGTAGGTCATTTGGTAATTCTATTTTCAAACTTTCGAGAAATTGCTGAACTGTTTTCTACAGAAGGCTGTACCATTCTACTTTCTCATCATTAATGTGTGAGTATTCGATTTCCTCCATATTTTCAGGGACACTTGTTACTTTTCACTTTTTTGATTATAGCCATTCTACTGGTACAACTTATATTTCTTTTACTGAATTTATTCTTAAGTATTTTTTTTTGGTGCGGTTGTAAATGAAAACTTTAAAAATATTGTTTCTGAATTATTCATTGCTAGGGTATAGAAATACAATTGAGTTTTGTATATTGATTTCGTGTCCTGTAATCTTGCCGAACTTGTTTTTTTAGCTCTAATTGTTGTTTTTGTGGATTCCTTAGAATTTTCTCTATATAAGATCATGTCAACTGCAAATAGATAATTTTTCTTCTTCTTTTCCTACTTGGGTGTACTGGTTTCCTTTCTTTTTCTCCTTCCTTCCTTCCTTCCTTCCTTCCTTCCTTCCTTCCTTCCTTCCTTCCTTCCTTCCTTCCTCTTTTTTCTCCCTCTCTCTCTCTCTCCCTCATTGCCCCGGCAAGAACCCTCAGTACAATGTTGAGTAGAGGAGGTGAGAACAAACCAAATCCATTGTTCTTGCCAACATTACCACCAGGTTGAATTATTAAACATTTGCATCCAGCATCAGGGCAAGGACGCATTATTATATACAATATAGAGACTTAGTCTATGGATTGGAAACCACTAAAGTTTGTTTCTAAACAGCTCTTTTAGATATATGAGTTTTTACCAAGGTCATCCTATTTATTTTCTCTTCGTGCTAGAAGTGCTTAATTACAATTTAAACATCAATTTATGGCCCACAAGTCATACACAAATCTGACGTGGAGACATATACGTAGTTTTGACATTCCAGAAGTGAAGATAAAAACAGTAATTGCATGGAACTATTTCTCTTGATGGAAGGGCTACATGGCTTTATGATGTGTACATTTCCATTTGCGGTTGTGGCATTCCTTTTTATGGCATAAAGTACTATTCCATTGTATAGACAGATGACATTTTGTTTATACATTCATCAGTTGATGGACATTTGGGTTGTTAAGTTTTTGAAAGGAAGGATTTTTATGGTTAGTACAAAAGGAAGAATGTGCTTACATGGCCCAAATATTTGAATGCAATTATGATAGTTATTTGAACAACTTTGTATGCTTGTTGCATCATTTGTCATTTCAGGATCTGTTTTTATTTACATAGTTACTTGTTCACATTTCCTGTTTCTTGGCATGCTAGATAATCTCTGATTAGATCTGGGATATTGTGACTTTATGGTTATGGTTGTTTGGTTTTCTCGTCTTTGTTTAAAGAATGTTAGGTTTCTTGGGGCACCTGGGTGGCTGTGGGTTGTGTGCCTGACTCTTGATTTCAGCTCAGGTCATGATCTCATGGGTCATGAGACAGAGCCCCAGGATGGGCTCCACGCTAAGCGAAGAGACTGCTTGAAGATTCTCTCTTTCTCTCTCTCTCTCCCTCTGCCTTTCCCCCTACTTGCACACACATGCTCGCTCACTCTCTCTCTCTAAAATAAATAAATCTTTAAAAAAAAAAAGAACGTTAGGTTTCTTGTCCTCATTTAAAGAATGTCAGACAGCTAAGCTACCTGCAGATAAGTTAACAATTTTGAAACCTGTATCTCCACTGCAGGGGTAGTTTATTCCTACCACTAAGGTCTGATGCTTCTGTAGTGAGGATGAATACTCATGGCTCTCCATTTTGGCTAGTAAGAGCTTGGATGTCTCCCCACCCTGTTTGGGATCTGAGAATTGGTCTGCAGGTAACCACTTTGTTATTTACCAAGTTTTGTACATTTTTATTCTATGTGTAAGCATTGTAATATTCAGCAGAATCTAGGGAGCTTCTTTTTTGAAATTCTGCCTGCAACTTCCAGCTGCCCCAAACTCCTAAAATTTTTCTCTGTCTCTTCAATCCCAGCGAGGCTGCTAGCTTTCTTTGGATGCTCCTTCCTGTTCCTGCATTATGGAAAATTATTCCCAGTAAAATCTGGGGTCACCTTAGTGTCCACCTTACTTGCTTCCCTTTTCCGAAGGGTCACAGCCCTGAGCTGTCCGCTGTATAATTTCTGAAATCATTTTTTGATATGTTTTTTGAATTTTCTAGTTGATTATAATGGAGAGTTAAGAATGATTCTTGTTAGCCCATCACAGCTAGTGGTGCTATACATTTTAAACATATTTTCATTCATATTATATTCTATAATCAAATATTTTTAAAAGGTGAATATTATATTGCTAATTGTTTTAGTTTCATTTTTTTCTATATTATTAGATTTTGAGTTTCCATCATAACCCTTATAAGACTACTGAATTAGGAATTCACTTCACCTGGGCTTGAATTCTGACTTCAAAGTGTAGTAGCTAGACACCTTTGGGCAAATTCATCTATTTAATGGTAATGTTCCAATTGACGACAGATATATGATAATATTAAAGCACTATTGTAGGATAGGGGACATTGTAACCTTTAATAATCTATACAAATATTGTTGTTTATCTCTTGCTTATCACTGTGAAGAAGGAAAAATTTTCTTCTACCCTTTAAGCATCTTCCAGCTAGTCTAAGAATGAAATTGACATGAGACAGTTTAACAAGAGAATAGAACCCCGAAGTTTAATTACATGCACACAGAGGCCCAATAATGAAATTGAAACCCAAAGAAATGACCAAAGCAGGAAGTTTTGATACATTTTATACAAAGAGACAATAAATTTGTGAAGAATTGACAGGACAAAGAGTGTTATGTTTGGGGTTTCAATTAATAAGGAATTCTAAACAGAATTTGGGCTAAGGTAGTAAATTAATAAAATGTAAGAAGGTTTGTTTATACAGTTTTCCTGTCTCTAAATCCCCTAGCTTGTGATAAGGATGTCTGTTGACCTCCCGGTACAGGGAAGGTACCTTTCACATGAAAAATTTATTTCCTGTTTTCAGCGAGGCAAAGAGGGTCAGCGTGTCCTTCTTGCACTGGCTGTTTCTTAAGCAGCTTTAATTCAGAGTAATCAATATGCCATTGTGACAAATTTTGGAGCTGCCTCCCCTGAGTCCTTACAACTGACTTTCTGTGACATTTACTCTGGTAGTTTTTTAAAGCCCTTTCTCAAGCCCTGGGACTTTACTTCATTTTTTTCTGTTCCATTAATCTGTGTTTTCAAGGAGGCATTTTTGTGTTTAGAAAAAAAGACTGAGTGTAGTAGTGCTTAAGGAAGAATAGTTATTTAATAAAAAATTGTACACATTTTTAAGAATTTGTAAAGTTCCCTCTCTCCACCCGTGTCATTAAAGTTCAAGGCAGAAAAATAAGATACAACATCTTAATAACAGATTAAACGTCAATAGTGCTACAATGTCAAAAACATAGAACAGAAAAATAGTGTGTTAAGTAATTAACCACATTTAGGGGGAAGTCTGAGAAAAGAGAAGTTATGAGATCAGGAGTGTTCGTTACAAAAAGAGGAAATATGTTTTGAAATAAAGAGTAAAATTTTAGCTTAAGAGAAATCGTACAGTCATAGACTCATTAATTTCAATTGCAGATAAAGAAATCAGGTTTAATCAAAAGTGGAGCGACCAATATTCTCTAACTAGTGAATGATGTCCAAAGTAACTCAGAGACATTTACGTATCAACACAGAAATTTGTTCACATTAGGGTTAAGATATTTTTGTCCAACATGGGATACATATGAGAGAGAGATTACATGTTCAGTAGTTTGTCTCAAATGGATTTTTATTATACCTATGAACTTGAAATATAGTTTGGATGTAAAGTTAAGATTAGTAATCATGTTTCCTCTGAATTTCAGTGGCACTTTCTGTCAGATGACATATCGTTATTAAAAAATACATTATCATTTCAATCTGATTCTGTGTCTGTGGCCTAACTTTTCTATTTGGAAACTTTAAGAATCTTTAATTTCTTCCTTGAATTTTGAAATTCTGGACAATCTTAAAAGCAACTACAATAAGAAAAAGAACTTGTGGTTACAGAGGACAGATTGGTGGTTGCCCGAGGTGGGGGTTCAGGGTGGAAATAATGGGTGAAGGTGATCAAAAGGTATAAACTTCCAGTTATAAAATAAATAAGTCCTGACAACATAATTTACAGCATAATGACTACAGCTAATAATCCTGTATTGTATATTTGAAAGTTGCTAAGATAGAAGATCTTAAAAGTTTCTTTACAAGAAAAAACGTAGCTATGTGTGGTAAGGAATGTCGAAGAGACATTGTGACGATTTTACAATATATACGTATATCAAATCATTATGTTGTAAACCTGAAACTAATATAAAGTTATGTAACGATTATACCTCAATTGAAAAACAAAAAAGAACAATTCTCTGGTTTCGGCCTAGCTACCTTAAGCCAGGCTCTTAAGGATCTTGAAGCTGATTAAAATATAGGTCGAAGAGTCTCTGATCTCATTAATGGTGATTCCAATTAATTTCTCTCTTTTTAATAAAATGCTTCCTCCTTTAGCCTTTCCTAAACACTCCCAACCTGAATTCAGATTCCTTTTTGGTTTAGTCATGCCAACCAGTAAAATTCCAATTTTCTACAGAGATGTCAGGTTGCAGTTTGGTTGTTCAAGGTGGAAAGGATCTCAAGAGATTAAAATGTTCCTTATACGTATTTTCAACGAATACTCCAACTTTTCCCCATGTTTTCTCTCTTTTGTGTTAGTTTTCTATTTCTGACCAACAAATTACCACATTACCAATTAGTAGTTTAAAATAATTTTTTTTAAGATTTTTTATTTATTTATTTGACAGAGAGAGAGACAGCAGCGAGAGAGGGAACACAAGCAGGGGGAGTGGGAGAGGAAGAAGCAGTCTCCCAGCCGAGGAGCCCGATGCGGGACTCGATCCCAAAACGCAGGGATCACGCCCTGAGCCGAAGGCAGACACTTAACCGCTGCGCCACCCAGGCGCCCCTAGTTTAAAATAATTTTATTTATTATCTCACTTTGTGTGTCTAAGCATGACAAAGATATGTTTATATATATATTATAAATTATATACATAAAAGATATAAATTATATATATATAAATTCTATTACATCTTAGGAATAACATAGATATGTTACTCTTTTTATATACATATTTAATATATTATATTGAATATATAACATGTATTTTTATATGTATTATGTGTATTTTTACATGTATGTATTATATGTATTCTATAATATATTACACAAATATATTATATTATAATTTATTATATGTATTTTATATTATATGTATATGCATTATATGTATTATATATTATGTGTGTTATATATTTATATTATATGTATATGCACTATAAATATATATTATATTATACATTATACATATTTTATATGTATGTATTATATGTATTTTTATAATATATATATTACATATATTATAATATATGTAATATATTATACATTATATATTTCTATATTATATATATACACAGAGAGAGAGAGAGTAATGGAATTTTTGTTGTTGTTGAAAGAAGATTACTTAAAAATTCGATAGGGGACTTTCAGATGCCCTTGTAATATTGAATAGCTGTATTTGTTTCTGCTTTCTTCAAAAACTCCATTAAAACAACATTCATTGAAAAATAAATTTAATGGAATAAAAACGATTAGGAGGAAATGAACACAAAAGATAAATGTTCCCAAATTTTAGAACATGTCAAGTGACTTAAGCCATAGAACTCCCGATGCTTAGAAGTTAGAGAGAGTATGTACCTCTAAAGATGAGTGTGGTGGAAAAACTGTATGACGGCCCCACAATCCCTCTGTTCTGGTCCTCGTGCCCTTGTATGATCCCCTTTGCTTAAGTGTGGGTGGGGCCCATGACTTTCTTCTAATCCATAAAATGCAGGAAAGATAATACATTATCTCCAATGTTATTATTGTTGCCTCTGGAAGCAAAACAATTGTCACTGACAATTTTGACAAACACAGGAATTAGGGAAAGATTAGTGGTTTTTTACAGAGTCTCATTCGAAGATGACTAGGCAAGCTTTCCAAGCCGGTGCAAGCCGGAGGAAGAGGAGATGTTCTGCCAGTAGGGGGCCCTGTGTGATTAACTTTGACAGCAATGACCCTTGCTATTCAGTTTGCAATATTCCGTATTTTTATATGCCAAAATAAGTCGTGTTTTCCCAAAGTGTCAGATTGCCTCAATCTAAAATTTTAAGGCCTTGGGCAAAGAGCTTGCTTTCTTTGTAACTTGGTTTCCTTATATATAAAATAAGATATTAGTAACGCCTAAGTCATAGGTCTGTTGTGAAGATTCAATAAACTATCTGTGAAGTGTTTAGTCTCTGACATATAGAAGCACTATGTAGTGTTGGTTATAATTATTGCTATATTTTATTATCCTTTTCAATAATCATATCATCATTCAATACAAACTTTTGTTAATTTTATGTGTTTGTTTTTTTTTTTTTTCCGCGCTTTGACTAATACAGGGAGCAAATGTCTTCACATTTAGCAAAGCAGTATGGGTTGAAAGCTGTACCATGTGGAAGCAGCTGTAAATCAGCAACATGTGATTACTGAGCAGCCTGGAGCAACAGTTAAGGGGGAGAGGTATTAAGCAACAAACAAGTTTTTGAGCATTCCCTGAGTCTGAGGATTATCGAAGAGGAGATTTCTTAAAGGCAGGATGAGACTTCAAGTACTTTTACTTGGCTATTCAAAAAGAGCATGGATAATCACTGACTAGGTAATACCAGCCCTCTCTCCACTAAGGACAACCTGTAAAGCCAGCAAAATATTTGAAACACGTTAAGGCATTGGCGAAGGGCACCTAAGTTGGTTAGGCGTCCAACACTTGATTTTGGCTCAGGTCATAATCTTGGAGTCATGAGATCGAACCCCACGATGGGCTCCATGCTCAGCTTGGGGTTCTCTCTCTCCCTTTGCCCCCCCCCACATGCTGTGTCTCTCTCTCTCAAAATAAAAATAAAAAATAATAAATAAATAAATAAATAAACAAACAAACAAATAAATAAATAAAGGCACTGGTGAAATATCAAATTAGTGAATAACACAATGCTAGTCCAAAAGAAAGCTGAAACCCAGAAAGAAGAGTTGCCTTTCCTTTTCTTTTTTTTTTTTTTAAGATTTTATTTATTTATTTGACAGAGAGAAAGAGACAGCCAGCGAGAGAGGGAACACAAGCAGGGGGAGTGGGAGAGGAAGAAGCAGGCTCCCAGCAGAGCAGGGAGCCCGATGCTGGGCTTGATCCCAGGACCCTGGGATCAGGCCCTGAGCCGAAGGCAGATGCTTAACGACTGAGCCACCCAGGCGCCCCGAAGAGTTGCCTTTCCTATACAAGATTCTCAAAGACAGATGGAGAAACTGAGGAGTAAGGCAGGGCTTTTGGCAGCTAAGAGCTAGGTTGGTTCCAGTCCTCGAATGGAGATAGGAGACTGAAAAATCAATATATCTGGTTGGTTCACCAAAAAGCTACACCCCAGGACAAGATTTTCCAACCTTGACGCTACTGATGCTTTGAGATTATTCTTTGTTGTTGGGAGTTGTCCTATGTGCATTGTAGAGTTTACAAGCATCATCTTACTTCTTCTAGATGCCAGTATCAAGCCTTCCCCAGTGTTGATGGCCCGCCATGTTGGCCAACCAAAAATATCTCTCAACTCTGCTAAAAATCCTTTGAGGGGCAAATCATCCCAGGTTTATGCCTGCCCAATGAGTAAGGCTGAGGGAAGAGTGGACCGGTCTTTAAAGGAGATGAAACTCAACTTCAAACCTTTCAGTCGCTAAAATTGAAGGGAAATGATCCCAGGTTGCTACTGTTGAGGAAGGAGAATTTTCCTTCTTCCTTCTCACTCAGGGTTCTTCTCGCTAGGTAGGAATTAAATTGATATGAGCAGATTAATAGGAGGCAAAAAGTTTTATGACACACATCTGGAGACCCAATGATGAAACTGAGACCCAAAGAAATGACCACGGCAGGCAGTTTTGATACATTTTAGACAAAGAGATAATAAATTTATTAGGAATTGACAGGATTAAAAAACTGGGTGTTTGGGAGCTTTAATTAGTAAGGAATTCTGAGCAGAATTTGGGCTGAGGTGGTAGAATGTAGTGAAAAAGTAATCAATTTTTTTCTGCTGCTTTCTCAACTTCAGAGACCCTATCTCGTATGATAAAGACGCTCTTTTACTTCCTATTATGGGGAAGGCATTTTTCACAGGGAAGATTTGTTTCCTGCTTTCAGGGGGACATAGGAGGGTGTGAGTGTCTTTGCACTGGTTTTTTCCAAACAGCTTCAATTCAAAATAATCAATATGCCATTGTGATGCATTTGGGGATGGCTTGTCCTGGCCCCCTTCAGTTCCTGGCTCTGGAACTTCCCTGGAAACTTCCACACTAAAAACTGAGCTGGGGACCACGGAGAGAGAAACCATATTAGTAAATGCGCGGTAAGAGATCTGCAAAGAGTAAAAAGAACATAGATTAGAATAAGGAAGAATAAACAGAAAAGAACAAATCAGATCACGTTTCCCACATCCCATTAAGCCAGTTGAATATGATGTCTGTGCTTCTTTCACCTGATGAAAAATATTAATTCTTTTAACAGATGTAGCTTAGGTATTGTTTGTCCCGTTTGGTTTACATAGAAGCAACATTTTTCACTGATGGTTGCACTGCTCCTCCTTTGTTGGGCAGTCAAGGTATCCAGAGCTCAAGGATGTTGGGGTTCCATAGAGGTTAAGCTGTGAACTTCTGAGTTTTGTTTTTGTTTTGGTTTGGGTTTTTTTGGTGCAAAAAGTTGATTTTATTAAAAGTTTACTTGTGGTATTGAACTCCTGTTCCATTACCATGGAGAGATTTAGGATTGCTTTTCATAATCTTAATTCATAATCTTAATTCATAATCTCCCAAACTTGACTTATGAGACCCTTACTGCTGAATAGAACTTGGAATTGTGATATACAAGTGGATTTTCTATGATTTCTTGATGGACACATTTATGCGGCACGAGTTTATAATTTGGCTGACATTTAGGGTGGAGTGCTTAGTGACAGTAAGGAGCCAGGTGTCCGCGATCACATTGTCCTGACCGTGTGGAAGGAGGCCCATTTATACTTTGTTTCCACATAAAATAAGAAGACCAGTGTGGTTTAGAGACAAATCAAGTGGAAACCTAAAATTTTCAAAATCTGAATTATTTCATGATCTCAGTCACCGATAATGTTAACTAACATCTGTAATGGCTCCATTTTTCATGCGGTCCTGTCAGTCCATGAGAGCAGAACAGGTTGAGAAATACCCAGTGGAAGAGACCTGTAGCTTGATTCTGGCAGCTAGTAAGCCTAGTTTTGTTTTGTTTTGTTTTTTAAGATTTTGTTTGTTTGTTTGTTTATTTATTGGACAGAAAGAGAGAGAGAGAACAAGTAGGGGGAGTGGCAGGCAGAGGGAGATGGAGAAGCAGGCTCCCACTGAGCAGAGAGCCAGACGTGGGGCTCAATGCCAAGATCTTGGGATCACGATCGGAGCTGAAGGCAGACACTTAACTGACTGAGCCACCCAGGTGCCCCAGTGAGCTTAATTTGTCACCCAGCCAAGCAAGTCCAGATTTTGATTCACTCAAATACAGCCTGTGGTACAGGGTGGGCAGCCCACATCATACAGGGCTGATCTGTAAAGCTTTTGGCAGTTTGGCAAACCTCTATGGTTTTTAATCTCCCTGACACATTTGAGGGTACCATTTTCAACATCAGATTTCAGGGTTTGGTTGCAATACAGTATTCGGTATATCTCTCGGGAGACGTCAAGTGGCATGTCTGTTTCCAATGCAAAGGGAAAATTTTCCAGCTATTGGTTTTATGATAGTGATGGAGTCAGAGTGACAGAGTGACAGAGGGACATTCTTCTGGTTGTGGATACCATACATTTTTGTCCTTCTGTCTTCCACGCTCAGTCCACCAGGTGTTCGTACCTGTGGGAATAAAGAACGGTTAAGGTTCTTTTGCCTTATCTAGATGTTAACATAGACATCAGTCAGCCAACTAGTTGACATGGGTTTGGCAAACTGGCATAAAGGGGTGTTTGGTCTATGCCCACCCTGTTGAAAAAGAGAGGGTTAGTAAAAGCAAAGCATAGGTTGAACAAGAGCCTGTGGTAGAAACCTATGAGAAGTAGGATAGGGACAACACTCTGCAATCAGCTCCCTAGTAAATGACTTAAAAATCTGAAAAAGTATTTTTTAAAAGTTGGGTTTCTGTTTGTTTTTATTTATTTTATTTATTTATTTTTAAAGATTTTATTTATTTATTTGACTGAGAGAGACAGCCAGCGAGAGAGGGAACACAAGCAAGGGGAGTGGGAGAGGAAGAAGCAGGCTCATAGCGGAGGAGCCTGACGTGGGGCTCGATCCCAGAACGCCGGGATCACGCCCTGAGCCGAAGGCAGACGCTTAACGACTGAGCCACCCAGGCGTCCCTCTTTTTGTTGAGCCTTAAAAAAAAAAGGAATGTAGTTGAAAGAGAAGTTTTCTGATTCATGATCTTAGGAAAAGCTGTCTATATCATGGTGTCTTCTGCTTGTGGAGCCTGAAACTTGGCCCTAGAAATCCTGATTTTCAGATCACTTGTAGGGGCCATCTCCCAGTTGTTGTGAGAGCAATGATCTGGGTGTATTTGGGCCTGGTTTGCATGAATCCAGGCGAAGTTTTCTTTTGTTTTGATGGCAGTGTAGGTGGACAGCCATATCTCATAAGGTCCTCCTAGTGAGGTGAGGTGATAGTATGTGTTTTCTTCTGAAGACTTGATGTACCCAGTTTCCTGGTCAAAAGGGCTGGCAAAGCTCATTAGTTGGTGGAGGCTATGCCTATCTTACCTGTTGACAATATTCTTCTACTATGCTAGTTAGTACTTGTATATAGTCATAACATCAAATCATTCACTTAATCCTTGGATGAAAGTTTTAGAGATGCCAGGAGGCTTTAGATGACCAAATGTTATTTCAAAAGGGGTCAATCCATCTCTCTTATTTGGAATATTCCAGATCTTTAAAAAAATTTTTTTCTTAATATTTTTTATTTATTTGAGAGAGAGAGAGTGTGCACACGAGCAGGGGGTGGGGGGGCAGAGGCAGACAAGCAGACTCCCTGCTGAGCAGGGATCCTGCCACGGGGCTCAATTCCAGGACCCCGAGACCATGACCTGAGCTGAAGGCAGATGCTTAACTGACTGAGCCATTCAGGCTCCCTGGAATATTCCAGATCTTCATAAAGGTCCAAGACAATGCTTTTGGCTTTTAAGTCCAGTTACTTGGCAAATCTTTCCTAAGGTCCTTTTTTATGTCTGGATTTTAACATTCCACTTGCCCTGATGATTGCGGACGATATGGTATATGAAATTTTAATTAGTAACCCAAAGTCTTTGTGAGCAAGTAAAATGAGTTCCTTGGTCTGACTCAATCCATAAAGAAATGCTGAATTGAGGACTCAGCTCAGTTATTAACTTCTTTACCATTACTGTAGCACACCTTGTCAAGTCAGATAGCACCAGCCCGTCCATTTAACATGCAGACAATGACCAAACAGTGAGAATAGCCCAAGGCTGCGGGCAAATCTATAAAACCTATGCGAAGGGAAATATGGGCCTAGAAGAACTTTCTGGGGTGAACAGATTTCTTCTAGAAATTTGATGAGATTTATAAGCAGTGCACTGAGAACTAATTTGGTCAGAAATTCTGTAGGTGCCAGGGCAAAGCCAACTGTCTAATTCCTTGATTACCCTCTGTTTGCATGTATGTTCCATTTGGTGGGAGATAAGCGCAAGCCAAAAAGTTAAAAAACGGGGGAGGGGGGCGTGGCTAGAGAATGTTGATTTGGCCCAATAGCTAATCCACTTGATAACTGCTTGGCATTCTTGTGTATCCAAGTGTCCTTTTTAAGATGGTGGGAAATTTGCCTGATAATAATAGCAGTCAGAGATAAAAGTAAGGTTAAAACTTGGCTGGAGAAATGGTAAGGGGTTCCATGTTGGGCTGCATACCGAGCAGCTCTGTCAGCCCTATCACCTTCTAAAGACATAACATCAGTTTCCCTGGTATGGCAATTTTAGGAAGGAGGTGAATAGCTTGTAATAGGTTAGCTATTATACACCCATTAGCTGTGGGAATATCTGCAGAAGCTAAGAATTCATGGGATTTCCAAATGGTGTCAACAGCACAGCAGACTCCAAAAACATATTTGGAGTCTGTGTAATTAGTAACAATTTTCCCTTCCACCAATGTGCAGGCTCTAGTGAGTGCTATGTGTCTAGCCGTTTGGGCTGATTTTACAGTGGGCAAAGAACACGCCACCAATGTTTCATGTGGGGAAACTATGGCATAACCAGTTGTTACATTTCCCCAGAAATTTCACTTACAGGAGCCACCACAAAACAGAAGTAAGTCTCAATTGTCTAGCAGAATGTCTGAGAGATCCTCTTGTGGTTTTGAGACCCTGTCTGTAGTTGGAAGGCAATCATGAGAAATAGAGTGGGGCTCTCCGTCATCAGGGAGGGGTGGTAAGAAAGCTGAATTTAAGGTGTGACAACAATGTAAGATGGTGGAAGGGTTTGTCAAAAGAGCTTGTTTGTGAGTGGTCTGTCGCTGTGTAGAGAGGTGCAGTGTCTTATGAGCTTGCAAGAGAGTTGACGGCACATGGGGAACATATAGGTGAATGGGGGAGTCTCTTATAAAGCCCTGGTTTTGTCAGTCAAGATGGCAGCTGCAGCTGTTGTGGCCATACCTGATGCCACAGTGTCTAACTGGTGTGTGAAATATTCCATAGATATGTCCGAGAGGCAAAAGTTTGTCCTAGAATGCCTACAGCAATGCCACTATTTTTAATGAAATGAAAGAGCTTGTCAAAATTAGGTAAACCAAGAACTGGGGAGTGTGGACACAATGAATTTTAAGCTTCGAAGGAGATTCATGCATCTAAAAAGTCCAGGATATAGGCTCCGACGTGATATTTGAAAGAAGAGCATGTAAACGTTTAGCCAAAACTGCAAAATTAGAAATCCATTGGTGGCAGTGGCCAGTTGCCCCTAAAAACTGATGTAATTGTTTTTTTGTTTGAGTGAGAGGAATGGACAAAATTGACTGAAAGTGTTTTGGAATGAGATTTGGAATGCTCCAAGATAACTCATGTCCTAAATAGATAACAGTTGTTTGTGCCCACTGAAGTTTAGATCTAAAGGCTTTCTGGCTGCATTCACCTAGTGTCCTCAAGAGGACAAGGGGGTCTAGAAGAGTCCCCTGCTTAGTTTGACTACAGAGTGAAAGGTCAATCAACATCTTGCAACATATTGCAACGTGAAAGCCTGGGTAAAGGTTGTAGAACCCAGGATGGCTTTAAGGACATGAGAAAATATTGGGGGAGACTCACAATATCTTTGGGGTCTGTGAGTCCAGGTTAATTGTCTCCCTTCAAATGTAAATGCAAAAAGAAACTGAGTCAGGGTGCAATGAGATTGAAAAGAAAACTGGGTCGAGGTCAGTTACTATAAATCTGGCAGCATCTGCAGGAATTGAGGTAAGAATAACATCTCGATGTCGGGCCACCTGGCGCCAAGGAATTACGAAAGTGTTTATGGCCTAAGGACCTAAAGGTCCTGTACATATTGATAAATTTGGTTTCCGTGTGAGTCAAATTTGCCTTCTTTTCTTACTGGCAAGATTGGAGTGTTATAGGGTGAGGCAGTAAAAGTTACTGTGTTTCAAGAGAGAATCTATTCTGGTTAATTCCTTGTTCTGCAACTCTGCAGAGAGGGTAGTGGCCTACTGATGGAAACAGTCTCTTTTTCAAGAAATGCACACAGGCCCCCACTTCCCAACAACTCAACTTCATTTGCATGGGTAGCCCACAGACCGACTGGCACCTTTTAAAGACTCATCCCCTTCAGGGGAACTTAGATCAGAATGAGATTCCAGTAAGGAATCTTAGTAGGAAATTTGGGGCGTGGTAAACTTGGTCGGAACGGTAAGGAAACCAAAACGCCATTCTCATCGCAGTTTATAGTGCCATTAAATGTACCTAACAAATTTCTTCCGAGACTGTCTGCTGGTGAGCACCTAGAAACGAGAAAGGCAAGATGGAGGTTAGGAGGGCCGAATGATATTGGGGTGGGCTGAGATATGGGCCGCAAGTTGTCCTGAGACTCCAACAGCCTGCACAGAGTCAGAGGCGACAGGAAGAGAGAAAAATCCTCCTAAGAAATGGTAGAGGGAGTTGCACCAGTGTCAATTAAGAAAGCCAGTTCACCATCCTCTATTTTCAGTTTTAGGGTAGATCTGGGGTGCGACTCAGGATCGGCTCACCCCATCATTTAAGGGGGAAAGAGAAAAAGGAGAAAAGGAAATTTTCTGAGAGTTACAGGGTTTAGGGCAATGCCTTATTAAACCTCTCTTTTTTCTTTTCTTTTCTTTTTTTTTTTTAAAGATTTTATTTATTTATTTGACAGAGAGAGACACCAGCGAGAGAGGGAACACAAGCAGGGGGAGTGGGAGAGGGAGAAGCAGGCTCCTAGCAGAGAAGCCTGATGTGGGGCTGGATCCCAGAATGCCAAAGGCAGACGCTTAAAGACTGCACCACCCAGGTGCCCCTAAACCTCTCTTTTTTCTTAACTGCAGGACATTTTCTCTTCCAATGCCCAGTTTTTTAATTTGATTTGTTTTTGTTTTTGTAATATCTGCAATTGTCGAGAGGCAGATAGGGAGAGCTTTGAGCTACTATGCAGCCGTCAGAAAGAACGATTGCACAACATTTGCAGCAACATGGACGGGACTGGAGGAGATAATGCTAAGTGAAATAAGCCAAGCAGAGAAAGACAATTATCATATGGTTTCACTCATTTATGGAACATAAGAAATATAAAGAGTCACACTTTTGCCATCCAGAGATTCAAATTGCAAAGCGAGTATTATTGCTTTCAGTACCTTCCCCCCCACCCCCCACTTTCCTGGAAGCTATTTTCCAAGGAACTGGGTTCACACTTTGTGGGTCCAACTGATCATATTATTGTAGGTTTGTTTTTTATATCAGGAAGAATATTTCCCATAAAAGCACAAATTTGATTTCTATGGCCTGGGGCTTCTGGGTTTAATACAGTGTGCCTTCAAAAAGTTTGCATAAAATGTTCAACAAAGGTTTTCGGGTGTTCCCCCTCTTTCTGAGCACATATTTCTTTTCTTTTTTCTAAGATTTAATTTATTTATTTCAGAGAGAGGGACAGCAGGAGCAAGAGGAGGGTCAGAGGGAGAGGGAGAAGCAGACTCCGCTCTGAACAGGGAGCTCAATGTGAGGCTCAATCTCAGGACTCTGGGACCTTACCTGAGCCAAAGGCAGACACGTAACCAACTGAGCCACCCAGGTGACCCCTGAGCAAGTATTTCAACCTTATACTGATTTACATTGGGAGAAAAGCCCTCCTATGTTGCTTCCATTAACCTTTAAATATCAGCTTCTAGTTAAACCATCTCTGGTTTTTATTTATTTATTTATTTTTGGTTTTGGGTTTTTTTTTGGGGGGGGGGTGTTGTAGGAGAGCTGGGAAGACACTCTGATCATCTGTTTTCCCTGTGAAGGAGTTTTCTCCAGGGGGCTATCTGGCCTGCTTGACAACAGTCATATAATCATGAACTGAAACAACTCCCTTTGGTGGCCAGAGTCTCTGTGAGTGAGTTTGTGAACAGCTATTGATCTTTCTAACTCCACTCAAAATTTGTTAGAATTCTCTGAGAGCAGAGGTAAAGGGGTTTTATAATTTGAAAGGTCTGTTGCTGTCTAAGGAAATCTTTGTGGTGGGGGTGCAAGATACATACTTAACGGACATTGCATACGAATGTCTGAAACTGGCAGAGCTCGATTACAAGGCCTTGTAAAATATGGGAAATTATAAGGCATAACAAATGAGTTTTACTGCCCATCCTGAGTGCTCTTACCAGATTTACTTCCTGACGTTCAGCATTTACCCAAGTAATCTATTCTTCGGGCCTGGAGATCAAGCCAAATTGCTCTCTGTGAATCTTGCAAAGTGAGGGAAGTTCATTATCTCCTCCAGTCCCATCCATGTTGCAGCAAAGGTTGAGAAATCGTTCTTTTTGATGGCTGAGTAATATTCCATCGTAGATATGGAGGAGATAATGCTAAGCGAAATAAGTCAAGCAGAGAAAGACAATTATCATATGGTTCCATTCATTTATGGAACATAAGAAGTAGGAAGATCAGTAGGAGAAGAAAGGGAAGAAGAAAGGGGGGTGTAAACAGAAGGGGGAATGAACAATGAGAGACTATGGACTATGAGAAACAAACTGAGGGCTTCAGAGGGGAGGGGGGTGGGGGAATGGGATAGGCTGGTGATGGGTAGTAAGGAGGTCACGTATTGCATGGTGCACTGGGTGTTGTACGCAAGTAATGAATCATGGAACTTTACATCAAAAACTAGGGATGTACTGTATGGTGACTAACATAACATAATAAAAAATATTATTAAAATAAAAAAAAGAGGGAAGTTCAAATAGGCAGCTGGTTCTTTAAGGGTTCTTCTGGGGAAGCTGAGGTTTTGGGATTTAAGGACATTGGCTGAGGAGCTGGGGTTGGGCTTTGAAGAGAGAGGTCTAGGTTAGGGGTCCAGAGATCCAAAAGATCTGGAGGTTCAGAGACGGGGAGTTCAGCATAACAGGGAAACAGATAAGAGGGGGATTTATGTCAGGTATGGTGAATTCTTGTTCTAAGTCTAACTTCTGTTCTTCCATTTTTTTTAGGGTTCCCTCAGGCTAGCCATTATACTTCTTTGTGTTTTCCTTTCAATTTGATCTTTAAATACATTCTATAAATACCAATAAGGCAGCTGCTTGGAATGAGAGTTCTCTAAAAATTTTTTCAAATATAGAAGTTTCTCCAGTGCAAAAGATTCAACATCTGACCACTGATGATTGGGATCACCATTAGTAAGTATATTTATTCCAAAAGCAGCTCAATCCAATAAACCTCTTTATGGAAAGACACAGAGGCAACTTTTCAGGCTTAGAATAAATCTTTATGCCGATGCAAGAGGCGTCCCTGGAGAGGGCACAGAAGATCATGCACCCCCCACGATGCCAAGTTTACTCCCAAGAATAGTCTAAGAACGCAAGATCTGCGTGGCCCAGACAGTAGGAATGATGTGGCGTATATGTATTCGTGGCGTCCCATACATGTGAGACGCCGCCTGTCATAGATCCACTAATCTGTGAAACCAGACAGGCATTATTGAATGGGTCTTTCCAGCACCAACAAGCAACAGACGTTGAGA
Organism: Ursus americanus; assembly: GCF_024610735.1. Classification (NCBI taxonomy): domain Eukaryota; kingdom Metazoa; phylum Chordata; class Mammalia; order Carnivora; family Ursidae; genus Ursus; species Ursus americanus. The sequence goes on from NC_142151.1 coordinate 10,793,205, forward strand.
CAACAAAGATGCCTTAGGGGCTGGGACCTCTAATGGCACTTTCCCTGGAGAGCTGACACAGCCAGGTAACGAGTATGTCGCTAGCAATTGCATGTCTCAGATCCCGTCTATTGGACTGGCCACCAAAGTGCACCCAGGAAACGCATCCTCCAGATGGCACAGACCATAGAGAATGTTCTCACTCACCACAAAGCCGACCTCTTAAGACATAAAACAAGATGAAAGGAAAAACCTCATCTGGTTCTTACGCAAAGGATTCACAGCAAATTCTGTCTAAATAACACCAGTCTGATGACACCAGGGCTGGCTCAGAGATCTGCCTGTGTTCTGTCCTGGGGTAATTCCTTTTTGACAAATGACGTAAAAGACACAGACAAAGGAAAACAAAGACCATCCCTGGGAGAAAATGGGTCAATAACTAAAGAGTGTTCTACCACATTTTTTTTTTTTTACCAAGAATCACTAAGCCCAAGGAACTAGTTGCACAATATTTTTTTTTCTGCTAATCTAAAGGAAAATATTCTCACCACCCTCTCTCCACCGGACCCTGCAGGCAGGGTTTCCAGGAGGCTGGCGCGTTAAGGAATCTTACCTTCTGCCAGGTGTTTGTCAGGTGTCTCAGGATCTCAGCTGCAGGAGTGTCTGCGTGAGCAGTTGACCGGTGAGCAAGAATTCTTCTGCCGTCAAGGGAACAAGGCAGCTGGACTAAGAATTCTATTTACACAGAACAGACTAACAGGAAGAAAAACCCCAAAGTTTTATCATCTGCGTACAGAGGCCACATAAGGAAATTGAGACTAAAAGAAGTGACCAAGCAGGCAGTTTTTGCACATTTTAAACAAAGAGACAATAGATTTGTGAAAAATTTACAAGACGAGGAGAACAGGTGTTTGGGAGCTTCAGTTGGGGATTCTAGGCGGATCTGGGCTGAGGTGGTAGATGAGAATAAAAGTAACAAGGTTTGTTCCTGAACAAACAAAGGAAGGTCTGGGTATCCTTGCACTGACGGTTTCCAGAGCAGGTTTGTTACTGGCGAGAGAACCCGTTTGAACTCAGGTTCAGCTGCTCGCTCCTTGAAAATCAATACTCAAGAGACAAGTGATGGTGGGAAAGGAAAGGTTGCTTTATTAGGAAGCAGGCAACCTGAGAAGGTGGTGCAGTAATGTCTCAAAGGCCATCTTCCCCATCCAGGCAAAGCCAGAGGGTCTTAAGTGGGGAGGGGAATGGGAAATGGGGGATGGGAGCTACGTGCAGGAGAAGCAGGTGCCCAGGTGGTTAATCCTGTACATGGACATGACCCTGAGCAGACTTGCTGGCATCAGCGGCAGCTGTTTCTTTTCTTTTTTTTTTTATTTTTTATTTTTATTTATTTATTTATTTATTTATTTATTTATTTATTTATTTATTTTTAATAATGATTTTTTATTATATTATGTTAGTCACCATACAGTACATCCCCGGTTTTCGATGTAAGGCTCGATGATTCATTAGTTGTGTATAACACCCAGTGCACCATGCAATACGTGCCCTCCTTAATACCCATCACCGGCCTATCCCATTCCCCCACCCCCTCCCCTCTGAAGCCCTCAGTTTGTTTCTCATAGTCCATAGTCTCTCATGTTTCATTCCCACTTCTGATTACCCCCCCTTTCTTTATCCCTTTCTTCCCCTACTGATCATTCTAGTTCTTATGTTCCATAGATGAGAGAAATCATATGATAGTTGTCTTTCTCTGCTTGACTTATTTCACTTAGCATTATCTCCTCCAGTGAGCGGCAGCTGTTTCTGAATGTAGTCAGGCCTCATCTTCTGGGAAAGTTTGGTCGCTCCCTCCTCAAGGCCAGAGGTCTGCAAATCTCTAGGAACGTAGATCGGTTCAGCCACAGACCAAGGGGCTTAGGTCAGCAAGGAAGGAGTGCATAAGCTTGAAGCAAGTTAATGCTTAAGACTGGTCGGAGTGTTCTTACAGGGCTGAAGTCAAATAATTAATATGCCATCGTGGCACATTTTAGGGCCGCCTACCCTTGTCCCCTACACTAGGGATTGAGGCGATTTGTTAGAAGCAAATTTAACTTCTGCAACATGTCAAAAAAACATACTGAACAAGTTACCCAGGCAAGGAAGACTTTGTTCAAGACTATTCCAATAGGCCACAGGGATTGAGCTCAACTCCACTGAAAGAAAGACAAGAGGATTTTTAAGTGCTGGGGTGAGATAGTGGAACAGTGCTGGAGAATGTTAGAGGGGAGGTTGCTCAACGTGACGAGGCCATCTGTAGGTGCTATTTGGTGCTAATAGGTTAAGTTTCACCCTCCCACAGAAACTGGGAGGCAGGGGTGCTAGCTTCTTGATGATGATGTTCCAAAGGATTGGCTCCCAAGTCCGTCAGAAAGACACTCCTAGCTTGTAGAACTCACAGACTAGGAGAAGATTTACATCTCATAGGGATAGAGATAAAATTTCTAAAGATAAGCTTTTCAAGTAAATTCTCTAAGCAAGGGAGGGAAGGAGACTGTGTCAGGAAGAAACCTGTCTAGGGCTTGGTTAAGCTGAGAGGCTTTAAGTCGGACTTGGTCTAAGAATGTAATATTTTCCAGCTCTCATATAATTACTACAGCTTTCAACAGACAAAATCTAGCACTCAACAAGAAAATAGCTGGGCACTTGAGTAAATAAGACAATATGAAAAATAACAAATAGAAATAATATACAGCAGTTAAAGGCCTCCAAAGATGTCAGAAAATGCAATACCAGACATAGCCTTTATTTTTTTTTTTAAAGATTTTATTTATTTATTTATTTAACAGAGCAAGAGAGGGAACACAAGTAGGGGGAGTGGGAGAGGAAGAAGCAGGCTCCCAGCGGAGAAGCCTGATGTGGGGCTCTATCCCAGAATGCCGGGGTCACGCCCTGAGCCTAAGGCAGACGCTTAACGACTGAGCCACCCAGGCGCCCCGCAGACATAGCCTTTAAAATCAGTATGCTCGAATATTATTTAAAGAAGATTAGATTTATATGTATTTCATAAATATGCATATTTTATATTTTTTGAATAAAATATAAAGTTAAAAAAGTAATAGCATATTTTAAATGAGCTCAAGGAAATAAAATACATATAGAATCTGGGCTGAACTTGGACTTTATAAAAAAGAAGAAAATGGAAATTCTAGAATCAAAAACTATAATAATTAAAATTAAGATCTCGGAAGAAATTTTTCTTAATCTGATAATACATATTCCTGCCCCCACACCTGCAAAAAACCCAAACAACCAAACGAGCAAAGAAAACTATTGCAAACATGTTAACGGTAAAGTGTTGAAAACTTTCCCTTTGAGATTAAAAACAAATCAAAATGTTCCCTATCATCACATCTACTTAACATCATTACTGGTGGCCTTAGCAAATACAATACGTTTTTTAAGTTATAAAGATTGAAAGAAAAAAAACCCCAAACTATTGTGCACATCAGTCATAGATACAATTCTGCATATAGGAAATCCAAGGGAATGGATAGATACGTTATTGGAAATAGTAAGTGGGTGGAAGAGGTACTGGATGCAAGGTCGATATATAAAAATACAATTGTATTTGAAATCACCAGAAAAAAAAGCTGAAAATGAAATTTTTTAAATGTTCATGAGTTTTCTTTTGGTGCCACAACAAATTACTACAAGCTCAGCATCTTCAAACGATACCTATTTATTGTCTTACAGTTTCTATGGCTCAGAAATCAGGCACAGTGTGACTCTATTCCCTGCTTGGGTCTATTAGGGCAAAATCAAGGTGTCACCAGGTCCCTGTTTCCTTCTGGAGGGTCTCAGGAAGAATCTCTTCTAAGCCTCTGCAAGTTGTTGGAAATACCAGTTTCTTCGGCTGGCGTGTTGTAGGCCCCAGTTACTCGCTGGCTGTCAGCTGGGAGCCTCTCTCATCTTCTTAAGACCAACAGCATTTTTTTATCATGCTGCCTGCTCTGGTTTCAAAGCAGCAAAGATGCACATAGTCCTCATGCTTCTAATTTCTCTGACTTCTCCCTAGGCCGGATATCTCTAACTCTTGCCAGAGAGATCTCTATGGTTTTAAGGGTTCATATAATTAGTTTCGGACGACTTGGACTATCCAGGATAATCTCTATCTGAACATCTGTAACATTAATTACATTTGCAACTTTCCTTTTACCATGGAACATTATTATTATAATTTCCAAAATTGTGATATCTTTGGGAGATATCTTGCCTATGTGGGGATGGAAAAATAATTTTCCCTCTGCCCTTCTAGGTTCTTGGACGAGATATCCCAGTTATAAGAGAAAAATTAACAGGAGAAAAACAAGTTTAATAACATGTATACCTCCTGTATACAAGGGAGAACTTGCTTAAACTACCTAAAAAATATTTAGATAGGAGGCCTAGCTAAGAAAGAAAGCCATTACTAAGAGATAATTTTTTACCTGAATGACTTATTTGTATGGCAGGCCAAACATCTAATTACCAAATATCTGCTCTTCTCATCATCCTGTGAATTACTCTCCATCCCTTTGAAGCCCCAGGCTCTATCCCATTTTTTTTTAAAGATTTTATTTATTTATTCAACAGAGATAGAGACAGCTGAGAGAGAGGGAACACAAGCAGGGGGAGTGGGAGAGGAAGAAGCAGGCTCATAGCGGAGGAGCCTGATGTGGGGCTCGATCCCATAACGCTGGGATCACGCCCTGAGCTGAAGGCAGATGCTCAACCGCTGTGCCACCCAGGCGCCCCTCTATCCCATTTTTAAGCTCAAGATGACATATAAATCTCGATGACCTGGCTTGTCCTTGGGTTTCATACTCTCATGGGGCACCTGTACATTCGTGATTACATTTGTTTTTCTCCGGTTACTCTGTCTTATGTTAATTTGATTAATAGGCCTTAGAATGGTAGAAGGAAATTTTTTCCCTCATCAACAGTAGAAAACAGCAGAAAACAACCTAAATATCTATCAATATTCCCTACGCATGCAAGGAAACACCATATAGTAATGAAAAGTAATAAACTACAGCTGCACATAACAGCATGCATGAAACTCACCTGCATGATGTTGGCTATGACTTTCGACTTGAGATACGTTGAAGGAAAATAGACATAGAGGAACACTCACCATGTAATTCCATTCATGAAGCCTCAAAAACAGGACTCAAACATCAATCTTAGAAATTATGAAAATAGATATCTCTGTATTTCTGGGGGAGATGAAAGGGGAAAGAAATTATGAAAACAGGTATCTCTGTATTTCTGGGGAAGATAAAAAGGATAGAGATTAAGAAAGAACAAAAGGGTGGTTTTTTTTTGGTGCTAGAATGTTCTGCTTTTTTATTTGGGTAGAGGTTTCATAGATGTTTGCTTTGTAAAAAATCATTAAACTTACATTTATGTGTTGTGCACTTTTCTGTACGCTGGCTGCAAGTTATTGAATATATTTAATTAATATCAAGTAATACAGACTTGTGTTCATTGCAAGTTGTTAAACACATATAACATATAATCTATAAAATAGAATATATTATGTAATATATAAAACAATATATTAATATTCATTATATCACTATATTCTATATTAATCATTAATATTATATAATATCCATCATTAATTATAATATTATATATGAAGAAAAATGTGACCTTCAGGTCTCAAAAACTCAAAATTTTGAAGTACATTTTGGTAGTAGAGGCTTTAGCATCTACAAAGTGCTTTAGGATAGTTGTACATATTACATAATACACGTATAAGCATTTTTACCTGTATTATTTTAATTAGATTTATCATTTACCATAAAAGATATGGAGAAACATGGTTGGGTGAAGTCTTATCAGGGATTAACTTATTCTTTCCTAGGTTGCAGACAGTTCCTTTCATAACTAGCAAAAAATATAAGAGGTGTTGTTGAGAGAGTGGTGACTACTACTGCTTTCATTCAGTACTGCACACACACAAGAACCAAGACGTCTTTTCCATGTCTTTTCACAGTGAGCTACTTAAAAAAAAAGTGCATTCTTCTTTGGAGAAATGTCTCTTAAAGTCTTTTGATCATTTTAAATATCAGGTTATTACTATTGTTATTTTTTGTTATTGGATTTTAAGAATTTCTTATATAATCTGCAAATTAACACTTTATCCAGACATATGGTTTGCAAATATTCTCTCTCATTCAGTAGGTTACCTTTTTATTCTTCCATTTCCTGTGCTCTGCAGAAGATTTTAGTTGATGCAATCCCACTTATCTTTTTTTTGGTTTTGCTGCCTGTGCTTTTTGTGTCATTCAAGAAATCATTGTGGAGGCACCTGGATGACTCAGTCAGCCAAGCATCCAACTCTTGGTTTCAGCTCAGGTTATGATCTCAGGGTCATGGGATTGAGTCCTGGGCTCCAGCCTCAGCGCAGAGTCTGCTTGAAATTCTCTCTACCCCTACCCCTCCCACCCCATGCTCACGCACAATCTTTCTCTCTCAAATAAATAAAATCGATTAAAAAAAAAAAAAAGAAATCATTGTGGAAACCAATGTCAAGAAGATTTCCCCCATGGTTGCTTTCTTGGATTTTTATAGTTTCAGCTCTTACTTTCAAATCTTTAATCCATTTTGAGCTACTTTTTATGTATTGTGAAAGATAAGGATCCAGCTTTATTCTTTTGAATGTGGATATCCAGTTTTTCCAACACCATTTATTCAAGAGACTATTCTTTCTCCACTGTGTATTCTTATGCCTTTGTCAAAGACCAATTGACTGTACATGCATTTTTCCCCCTGCACTCTCTGTTTAGTTCCATTGGTCTACGTGTCAATTTTCATGCCAGTACCATACTGTTTTGATTACTGAGGCTTTCTAATATATTTTGAAATCAAGAAGTGGGAAGCCTCTAGGTTTGCTCTTATTCAAGTTTACTTTGCCTATTTGGGGTCTTTTGTGGTTCCACATGAATTTTAGGATTTTTCCCCTTCTATTTCTATACAAAATATTTTTAGGATTTTGATAGGGATTGCACTGAATTTGTAGATTACTTTGGGTGGTATGGACCTTTTAACAACATTAATTCTTCCAATCCATGAACACAGAATGTGCTCTAATTTCTTTCGTCAGTGTTTTCAAGTTTTCAATGTACAAGTCATTCATCTTTTTGGTTAGGTTTATTTCTAAGTTTTTAAAAATTATTTTTGGAGCTATTGTAAATGGGAATGTTTTCTTAATTTCCTTTTGTTTGTTGTTGGTGTATAGAAACACAAGTGATATTTGTATGCTGATTTTGTATCCTACAACTTTACTGAATTCATTAAGGGGTCAAATTTCATGTTGTCATCTTACAACACAAACAAACAAACAAAACCCGAGAGAACACAAGGAAACTTTGGGAGGTGATGGATGTTTATCACCTGGATTGTGGTGATGGTAACATGAGTGTGACCAAACTCACCAAATTGTATACATTCATTATGTGCAGGTGTTTTTGTACACTATTTGTACCTCAAGTAACTCTTGAAAAGGAAACATAAAGATACATGTTAGGTATTATTATTTGCAGTGTAGATCATTTCCTTGGTTTTTTTACTGTGGGGCAGAAACTAGACGCAATATATTTCTAATGAAACATGTAAACCAGATTATATTACCCACAAACTTTAACCTGTGTTTAAACTGTGCTTAAAAAGAAAAACAAAACTAGGTTTGGTTTCTCAGGTTAAGTAAATCTCACGCACCAAGAAACAAAACAAAACAAAACTGCAATGATTTTATCCAGCCACTAGATGGCACTGCTGCTTGCGGAGGCCCATGACATCCGGCGAACGCTAGTTAATTCAGGAGATTCTCTCACACAGAGGAGATTCTTGAAACAAACTCATTTTGGTTTTTGTTTATTGAAATATAGTGTCAACCATATTATCATTAGTTTCAGGTGTACAACATAGTGATTCGACCACTTAATACCATCTGCTGTGCTCACCACAATTGTAGCTACCATCTGTCACCATACAGCGCTAGGACCTTATCATTGACTATATTCTCTGTGCTGTGCCTGTCCTCCCTGTGACTTACCCACTGCATAAATGGAAGCCTGAACCTCCCACTCGCCTTCACCCACTGGCCCATCCCACCGCCCCCTCCTCTCTGCAACCCTTAGTTTGTTCTCTGTATTTATGGGTCTGCTTCAAAGCAGCTAATTTTTAATATTTGTAATTGGTCACTAGAAAGTAGAATCGTACTTTAAATGATAAAATTACTACTTTCGTGATACTATATTTGGGCTTATTTAAAATTAAATTTTTTTATAGAATATCTGAAACTATAAAGAAACATAAAGAAGAAAAGAAAAGTTATCTTTACTCCTAATACTCAGGGAAAACCTTTGTGCTTACCTTTGTAGTTTTCTCTCTTTAAGCATACAGAAACACAGGGCGCATGTATTTCTATTTTTTTTTTTTTGATGTGTGAATTTATTTATTTATTTATTTATTTGGCACAAAAGCAACCCTTTAATTAAAGTGTATGTATTTCTATTTAATATTTAACAGGGTAGAATCTTACTGGCTATATTATTTTAACTGGATTAACAATAATGGTGTGTATATTCCCCTATATACCTAAACCCTTTTTTTATTGTTATTTTTCATTGTTGTCAGATAATTTCATCATGTAGTAGAATCATACTTATTTAACTAAATCTTTAATTTTGGACCATTAAGTGGTTTCCGATTTATCACTAGTAAAAATAACTCTTTGATAAACATTTTTGTGGTTATGTCTTGAACGTCAGAAATTATCCCTTTAAAGTCCTTCCTCCCCACCCCCCCCAGAAATTATCACATCAAAAGAAACATGAAATCTTTTTAAGGCTTTCCTAAGTATTTTAAAACTGTATTCCAAAGGTCAAACTATACCAATTTATGTGATCATCCGGGATCTTTCTGGTCATATATTTTCCAATGTTTTCTCTAGAATTTTATTAGCTTTTTAGTCTCAGTTATGATAGATTTTCATGTGTTCAAGTCTAGTCAAAATTATGATAATTGAGAACAAGCTTAGAAAGATAATTTCTGTATTAGTATTATAAAAATTTTTAATCAATTCAATACTGACTGCAGGACCTAACATTTCAATGGCATCCAATCATTTAAAAAACACTCTTAATTTTATTGAATCCTTATATTTATGTGAAATAAGTAGGTGAACTGTTATTACCCTTTTCAGAGGAGGGAATTGCAATTGTGTTGCAAAAGCCAAATAAAGCACAGGTAACTGGTAGTTTCCTTTGGTACGTATTAACATAATTATCCGGGGTGAATATAGCCCATAAATTCAACATTTTAAAAATTAGCTAAAAGCTTGAACACAGGAGCAAATCAAGTATATATCTGTAATAGACTTCCACAGCCCCCTACACTTTCCCTACTACACGCTTCATCACTACCCTAATGTAATTGTGCACTTTACTGTTTATTTTACAAATAGCCCCTTCAAAAAGAAAGACAGGCTATGTAGAAATATACATATTATGTAGAAATGGTGCTTTATGCCAATATTGGGAATCTAATGACATAATGTTCCCATTTATAACAATCATCACTAAAAGTTAATACAACACTTTGAGCCAGGTACTATTCTAAGTTCATTTTCATGTATTAACTAATTTAATTTCTACCCAATTTGGAGGAAATTTCTAACCAATGCTGACTAAAACAGCTTGGGCAACTAGCAAGTGGCCGAGATGAAACAGGCTGTTTTCCCCGGGGCTCTGGCTTTAAGTGATACTTTCCATTTACACGTTTCATAGCACACGAATCACAAGACATTGTTTTGTCATGTGACTCAGGAGCATATTGTTGTTACTAATGATAGGATATTAGAGTCCGAAGGCCGTTTGCTTCATTTGACAGCTGTGGGAACTGAAGGACGTGGAGATGAAGGAAACTTTATATATATATTTTTATCACTAAGCAATGTCTGGAATCCACATTTCTTTTCAGGATGCTATGCTGATGATAATGGTTTAGAGATATCCGAAGAGCATTCAGGGAAGCTTTCAGAGAAGAATATTGTGAAATACATTCACAAAACAATTTCGAAGGTAACAGAATTTTCCTGACTGAGGTATCTCAGAGACATTAATATAGTGCCTTGTTTCTACTTCCCGGATTCCTTGGTGTAAATAACTAAACTATGCCTAGCTCTTCAGAACTGAACAAGATGTTTTCAGAGCATCAGTTATGAGGACCAGTTATCCTTTTGTTGGAGAGAAGATGCACTTTATCAACAGGTCATCTTCTAATTTCCTATGCCTGTTTAGTATGAAGGTGAATAATAACAGGAAGGAAGAAAATATTAGAGTAAAAGAAAAACCTTAAATGACATATATTCTTCCCAAGTCAATTAGAATATTTACTGAGCATCTGCTATGCAGAAAAATAAATATAGCTCTTTTGGAAAAATATATGAAAACAATTTAAAAAGTACAAACTTATAAAGCTAAGGTTTTACTATAGATAAGTTTTTTAAAAATGTTATAGTATCTATTTCCTGATTTCTAGCATGACATAATTTTAAGTGTATTTCAAGAAACGAACACTCCTTAGAGACCATTTTGTCGATTCTACTTTTATCTTAACATACGTAAAATCAGCTTATAATGGCACTGAATACAAAAGACAAACACTATTGCACTCAGAAAACACTTCATCAGAAGCATTGCACAGGATAGACTTGATAGGAAACGTACACATTTAGAGTCCAATAAGACTATTATTATTCCAAGTTTAAACAACACAGAGGTTTTCCTGATAGGAGTTTGCCACATCACATATTGCACGTTTTCCAATACTTTTATCTGTTTCACAAATATTCCTCATATTTGTTTCTGTCCGTATCTCTATAAAATGCTACATGTAAAATTCTTAAGACAGTGAATTATGGACCATTGAAAAAGATGAGTTACACAGAAGAAGTGAAAACAACAACAACAATATAAATACATGATCACCCACTCTTGGTGGGAAAATGACAAAGTAACCTGGCAAACTTCTCTAAAAAGAGAGAAATATTACAAAGCTTAGTTTCATAAGCATTTGTCCACTTACACATGTTCTCTGATTTAAAAAAAAAATGCATTTAGACTAAATGTCCGTGCTACCAGTTAAAATTTCTTATGATTACATTCGGTTTTTAATACCACCATCTAACATGTTCAAATAGTGCAAATACATGAAGCACACTCAGTTTTGGTAGTCATTCAACAATAAATAATAACTCTAAGCCTAGCTATTTCATTATTTCTAAATTCTAAAAAATATAAAGTGCATCCATAAGGTTTATAGTTGTTTTTCTCATTCTTGGATGTAATGATAAGTCAACCTGTGACTTTTTCAGCTCATGGCAGGAATGTTCCACAATGCAGATATTCCCGGAATTTCTCTTCTTTTTTTCCCCATAGTCTTGTTTGGAAGAAGGTTTCCAAAGTAAGGCAAAGTTTTTTTTACAAAGTCTTTGTGGAAAATTTCTGACCGTAGAGCAGCATTGATCAACACAAATTTCCTTGAGTTCTGTGTTTTAATAGTCTAAAAGCGAACATGTTTCCTCATTGTTTAGTGGGTTTGCTACATATCGAGGATAAATTCTTTCCACATGCTGTGCTGCTGACCCCTGTACTATTCAGAAATGCACAGTTCTCAGATCCTGTGAGGTTGAACCTGTCAAAAAAGAAAGAAACTTAGAATTATTTTCAGTTCATCCTTTCTATTCAGTTATATGAGAATGAACTTTGCGAGGGTAGCCTCTGATTTTTTTTGCTTGGTGGAAGCTCGTGAAACATGTCAGCTGGTCAAGTGACCATAAACTAATCTATAGAGACAGTAGACAAGAATTGAAAGAAAGGGTCTGTGGAAGGAAGATAAAAAGCTAAGAGCAAAGAGTTCCATTTATCTGGTTGGCATGCCACCAGAGGAGTGACTCTTGGTTGTTTCTCAGTTAAACCCCTGGAGAAACAATCCCCAGGAAGTATACACATTCAACAATCATGCATACAGTTTTAGAGGATTGATGGCCTCTAAGCCAATCTGTATGTAAGGAACCATAGGATACATATTGAGAATGCCCTTCCTAGAAATTTTAATTTATTTTCCATATTAGTAATTATCATAAAACTATTTAGAAGGCTAGAAATTTATCCAGTTCTGAGTTTTCAGAGGGCAAAGGTTAACACTAACTATATAAAATGTCCTTCAAACTTCAAAACGTACATCAATTATAGGTAATAAAATTAAAGTCAACATTTTCCATACTGGGGCAAGTTTTCTGTCAGGTTCACAGAAGCTTCTAATTTGCTATCAGAAATATTGTGCTTTATCCCTGTGGGGATGACGACTGAGAAAGAGTAAAGGGGAATTATTTTCTAAAAAGTCAGCTTATCAGGAATATATATACATATATATATATATATGGGATTGGCAATATTGGATTTTTCTTTTTGCATCATTGTAGTTATTTCCGGAATATGTCTGAATCTGTTATTCACACAAAAATTTGCTGAGATAAGATTACTAGAAGCATTTATTGTATGACTTCCAAGTGGATAAAAAGGAAAAATGGCAACATTAAAACCCTTCTTTAAAGAATTCAAAAGAGTATAAGCATACAAACCAGACTGATAAAGCTCTGTTCATACAGGGCACAACCATCATACACAACAGTTCTTTGAAAGGCAAATGGCTTCCCTGAGCTGCCATTCTGGGAAAGATAAAGAGACATCTTGAAACTTACCAGTTGTTAAATTCTTTGCCATTGGACCATTTCCATGTCTGACCATCTTCAGTCTTCAGCCCAATCCAATGATTCGTTGTACCCACATATTGTTTTAAAAAGCTCTTGAAGAAAGCACAAAGGAGGTGTGTGTTACCCTCTGGGTAAGTATATAATTAATCTTATTTTTCAGAAGCTGCAATTTAAGGCATGATAGCTAAGCTGATCACTTATTAGCTCTATTTAGGACAAGCTCATTTGGATTTTTGGCCTTTGACGTGAAGTAATCAGAGCAAATTTACAAGATTAAATTGAACCCTGATTGCGATCTCAGACTGATCATACGGCTTTCTGTGACTAAATTATCCTACTAGGGAGATAGACACAATGTCTTCACTTAGCAGGAAACAAAGAAATCACAGATTATCTATATTAAAACACAGCAATATTTTATGAAATTTTTTTTGGAATACTATCTTACCATGTCCTTTTCAGAATCAATGAACGCAAGAGTAGCACCTTGTTCATAACAAAAGTTTTGGGCCAGCGTCCAGCCCTTCTTTTCAGTGGAAATAAAGTAGCATTTCCTCTGGTATCCAATCCAATCATCTGAGCATGAAGAAACATGGCTATTTGATGGCAATGGGGATATATATTGGCCTGGACAATTGTATTGGCCCACTGTGAACAGGAAAGTGATTTGTTTTAGTAACAAATAAAGTAAATACCCACAGTATGTGACAATGTTAAGGATGAGAGACAAGGAACGAATTCTGAGAAGAGCAAGAAGAAGGCAGGTTATCTGTCTTATCTAATCTCACTTTATCTAATCTCCTGTTGTGCAATCATTATTGTCAGGGCATAAGAAATAAGAGGGTGTCTTTTGGGCCATAATCTCAGAAGGGGGTAGGAAAATAGAAAAATCTTGCAAGTAGTCTTTGGATTAGAAAAGGTAAAGGGCATTATAAATTACAATGCGGTCAATATGACACTATATTGGGAGATGAAGGATAGAATAATATGCAGGGAAGTAATTCAGAATATGGAAAGATCTCTGGCTGAAGATGTTTCATAAAGTTGTGAAATTTCATGTTTGTAAAGACACAAATGTATCTTGGTATTGCTATATGTTTTGAATACCATATCATGGTTGACTCTTTGGGAGATTCTAGATATATTTAAAATTATCCATAATCACCATTCTGTGGCCTTGGAGATAAAAGACAAGAGATTGATCAATTCCTGATTAATCTATGGCTTATTTTTTTTTCTATCAACAATGAATGTGAAGCCCACATTTTTTCCTAACTAAATGTCTAATTATTAAGAATCTAAATCAGTCCCTTTCATTTGAGATTTTCAAATATGCTCAAATATAATTTTCTCCCACAATAATTTATAAAACATAGACACCTTTAACACTTGTAAAGAAGCTCTAGAACTCAGAAAGCACTGCACTGATCATCTAAGGAATATGGAGTTATATTTAGTATTCTTTAAGAAATCAGCCATGTCTGGGGCGCCTGGGCGGCACAGCGGTTAAGCGTCTGCCTTCGGCTCAGGGCGTGATCCTGGTGTTCTGGGATCGAGCCCCACATCAGGCTCCTCCACTATGAGCCTGCTTCTTCCTCTCCCACTCCCCCTCTTTGTGTTCCCTCTCTCGCTGGCTGTCTCTATCTCTGTCGAATAAATAAATAAAATCTTAAAAAAAAAAAAAAGAAATCAGCCATGTCTAATAATTGGGATGATTCTAAGTTAATCAGAATTTCTCATTAATTAGACCAGGTAATCCTTGTTGATTTCAGCTGGACATGAATGCTCAATGAATTCATGAAGTACAGACCCACCTGATATGGCGATGAGAGCTATAATTAAAACAGTGATGAGGACCACATTCACAACAGCACATGGGATAGGAACTTGAAGGGACCCTTCATTCTGTGCTGCAAAATGAGGGCTGGCGGCATTATCTGAAGAGAGAAAGCTGATGATGAATTCAGGCAGACTGTAGAACTAAGAAAGGGACTTTCAATATTCTCCTGAGGTATTTACATTTTAATGCCTCCTTCTGTTCTTATATGAATTTTATAAGTTAATTTCCCCCCAATTTTGAGTGAATTAGGATGGCGAAACAATTCAGGAAGAATAATAAGATCATAAAATATCCCCCCAATCTATGCACTTAGTAGCTACAAAAATTCTAAGTATATCATAATTTTATTGTTTGAATCACAAAAACATTTATTAAATCTCTGGTTATCCTAGACGACATATAAAAGGGACATCCTAAATCCCTTAACGTCTCTGTAGTTACTGTTTAAGAGAGATGACATAAATGTAATAGATGTGGATAATGAATAAAAAATACTGAATTGATACATAAACAGCTACAACTAGCTTGATTGAAAATTAAAAAAAAGATTAATGGTACTCTTGGTGAAGTTGGTACAGATGTGAAGCCATTGAAATTTTCATATATTACTCATAGGAGAGTAAGATGGAAAAATAATTTGGAAAACTCTTTTTTTATACAATTAAATATACACCCACCCTATGATCCAGCAATTTGACTTATACAAAACAAGAATGTTCATAACAGCTTTATTCTTAAGAGCCAAGTCTTAGAAATAACCCACATATCCATCAACAAGAATAAGGATAAACAAATTATGGTATATCCAAATATTATTCAGCAATTTAAAAAAACCTGGTAATGCAACAAAATGCATGAATCTCAAAAAAAAAGTTGAGTAAAGAAAATGCAGCTCAACTATGTACAGTATCTTTCCATTTATATGACATTCAAGAATTGCTGAACTATAAGTGAAATAAGTCAGACTAAGATAAATACCATATGATTTCACTCCCATGTGGAATTTAAAGACAAAACAAATGAAGGAACAAACAAAAAGCAGAATCAGACCTATAAATACAGAGAACAAAATGATGGTTGGCAGAGGGGAGGAGAATGGGGGTGTGGGTAAGATGGGTGAAGGGGGATGGAAGATACAGGCTTCCAGGTATGGGATGAGTAAGTCATGGGGATGAAAGGCACTGCAAAGGGAGTATTGTCAATGATACTGTAGTAGTGTTGTATGGTGACAGATGGTAGCTACACTTGTGGTGAGCTCATAACATAAAGGGATGTGGCCTTACTACGTGGTACACCTGAAAATAATGTAACAATACATGTTAACTATACTTAAAAAAAAAAAGAATAGTTGAACTAAAAAGAATAGTTGAACTAAACTATGGTGATAGTAATCAGAAAAGTGATTGCTTTTATGTATGTAGGAAAAGTAGTTTGACCAGAAAGAAACACAGGGGAGCTTTCTAGGGTGATAGAAAATTTCAAATCTTGATTGGAGTTTTTGTTATAATTCATTAAACTGCATAATTGTGATTTGTGCATCCGCTGTATGTAAAATATACCTCAATTCAAAATGACATGTGAATGAAGAGTCAAATGTTTGAATTTTTCAAGAGGAGTTAAAATTGTAGAAGAAATATAATAATATTAACAAATGTTAGGCAGAAGTTGATTATTCATTTACCTTCCATATAATGCTGAAACAAAGTAAAAATTTGATTTCACCAATAACAAATATTTTTGTGGAATATGAATATGATGTGAGTGATGATTTTTAGTTTAAAAAAAACTAGAAGAAGATCTGTTTTAGAATATAAATGAATAATTGAGGAAGAAGTGAAGGCAATTTTGTGCCTAGAGCTTGAATTTGATTTTTGCTAGGATGAGCTGTTGGGATTTTTAAAATTTGGCTTCACAAGAAATATATATTTCCCTATTATGGTCTCAAAACCTGAAATGTAAAATGGCCACTTGCACGATATTAGAGTTTACCATGTAAAATAGCCTCAAATGCAAACATATCCTGTTTTTCAATGTGTATGACTTCCATAATTAAAAAGTTGTAAACAGAGGACATATCTTGAAATTTTTGTATTTCGTTTCCTTGAAACATTTCTCTAAAGTCACACTGAGCAAAGAGATGTGCTTTCTTTCATTGTTTACTGGTTGCCAACATCAGCTTTTGCTGTTGGGGATTGTTTTTCCCAGCGTAGGTCTGCATTCAGATTTTGCAAGAGAAGCCTTTACTGAGCTCCTGTCTAGTTCTATTTCTCACAGCTTCTCAAAGCAAATCTTCCTTTTTTCAGCAGTTAGATCACCGGAAGCAACCCTTGGTAGGTAGGGTAACAAGTTCAGAGCTGTCTGTCTAGTTTCACTTCTCCCCATGTAAGAGTCAATCATGCCGCTTAGACTTAATGAAGCAAGAGTTCTGGTTCCTTAGCAAACACTGACTCGTCCAGATAGCTCATGGACTCAGAGCCTAGCTCCGTCTATTGGCTTATCCAGTATGCAAACTGTGGAGATGGTTCTCAGACTGTACATTTGTTTTCCATTCGTGAGGGCTGTTGTTACTCACAGTTTGATTTATCACCTAGGTGACAAAACACTCCCCCAACAGCATACTTCCGCTCTGATTATGGGCCTTGTTCATTAATGAAGAAACTGAAAATAAATCCACGATGATATATTGAGACATCCAAAGGTGATGCCCAAGGATTGTTCATACTAATAAAGCAACCACGAGGGCAGCATAAACTAAACATTTAACAGAAAATTGGGTGAACTCAGAAAAAGCTGAGGATTCCTGAAATAGGTCCTTCTTCTTTCCCCTATGCTCTCTACTTATTGAGTAGTTTTATTATTATATACATTTCTTCTTTTCAGTAGCTCAATGGGGCCATAGAAGTGTGATTACCTAGCCACCAGAAATCTGTAAGGCTTACAGTTGTTATCTGCACTTGATTTTGTGCTCTTCGGTGAAAGATGGGTTTATCAGAAGTGACTGGTGTCTTTTTAACATAAACCAGTCTAATAGACATGGACTCAGAAAACAGTCTCTTTCTCCAGATTGTTCAGCTCTGCTGTTCATAACACACCTTTTTTTTTTTGCTGGATAACTTTGCTTATAAGTAAACTGTCTCTCCCACATGCTAGTGTTTTGGGGCACACCTCATTAATTAGAGAAGAAGAGGGATAAATGGAAAAAATCAAGAAAACCTCACAGAAACACATTATAGGAAAAACAATGGGAGCATTCTAGTAATAGGAAATAGAATAGGTTCTGCGGGCAGAATAGATGAATAGAAAAGAGGAAAAGGTAAATAGCTAAGATGATCATATTTTGATGGATTTTGATGAAAGACAAAAGGAAGAACCGTGTATGATGCACGTAGAATTTGAAGCCCGTGATTGAAAGGGGAAACAGAATGATGAAATGAAGAGTTCCATGAAGAGGACAGAAGCAGAAGTTTGTATTTTCAAGAATTTTTCATGACGTTCTCGTAAGAAATTACCTCCAGACCTGGTAACTGCTCAGATATGTATATAGCTATTCTTTCAAAGATTGGAAACCCTCATTCCCAGCAACTGGAGGATGCTGTCATGAGAACAGAAGCTGAAGCAAACAGAAAGCGTACAAAGACACAAGGTGAAGACAATAAAGAATGTAACTAGTTACGGGAAAAACAGAATTGCTGTAAAGAGAGGCATTGCTTCCTGAAGCAGGTACCGATGGATACAGAAAAATGGTGGTGAATGCGCTGGGCCAGTGCAGGGAGTTTTCTAGTTAAGTCTGAAGAACTGATATGATATACACTGAAACAAAAAACAGATCTTTAACAAACTTCAGAAATCCACCTTTGTGGTTTCCTCTCAAGTCTCAGGTATCCTGTCTTCTCACGGATAGAGAAATATTTACTTGTTCCCATTTTCTCCTTTACCTGGACTGAAGTAAAACGTAATCCAGTGTCTCTAAAGACAAAGGCTCATTTTTTAAAATGCTGCTAATATCAAAAGATAGAGGGATACATGATAGATAAGTAGATAGGTGATAGATGATTGATAGATAGATGATAGATGATAGATAGATGATAGATGATAGATGGATAGATGATAGATAGATGATAGATGATAGATGGATAGATGATAGATAGATGATAGATAGATAGATGGTAGATAGATAGATAGATGATAGATAGATGGTAGATAGATAGATAGATAGATAGATGATAGATGTTGATAGATAGATAGATAGATAGATAGATAGATAGATAGATAGATGATAGATAGATGGTAGATAGATAGATAGATAGATAGATAGATAGATAGGTAGATAGATAGATAATAGATAGATAGATAGATGATAGACAGACAGGTAGATAGATGTGTGTGGGGGAGAGAGATGATGGGTAGATGTGTGTGAAAGACAGACAGACAGAGTTTTGTTACCAATGTATAACAAAGGTCTACTTACTTTGTTGCCCACCCTCTGGATGCAAGGAGCTGTTCTCTGTTATGGGAAAATCTTCAGCACTCATCTTTGTTCTGGTCAAGATTCCTTGGTTAATCCCAGGTCAAGCCAATCTATAGCAAAAGTCTTTGCCGAAGCTCTTGTTCAGTCTCTGGGTCTGTGAGATACCTCAGCGTTTATATTCAGTTGTATTGTCTCCACCCCCTTCCTCCTGCCTCCTAACCACTCAACTTCATCAGTTCTCTTTAATTTATGCTCCAGCGACCCAGACAATTTACAATGTGTTATTGTGGTGAGCTGTGGGTTTTCCCTGTTGTCTGAAATGTGCTTTCTCACAACTGTAGGTGTAGCATGAAGAGACAAGCGGGATTTTCCCAGAATCTGAGACATCCTTCTTCAAATTTGTGAAAAACACAAATAACTTAGGAGATGGCATATTTAAGTAAAGAATGAAAAGTTAAGGATTCCTAACTTCGAGGTGGAAATAATTTGGAGAGTAATATTTCCCGTGGAACCTCATTCACTTATTTAATTAATAGCTAATATGTATTCAGCATGCACTTTGAACCTGACGCTGTTTGGAGCTAGAGGATTTATTGTTAAATAAGAATTTTAAGATCTCTGTCCACATGGATCTCTCTCCACTCTGGAAGAATTTTACTTAGGAAGCTATGAATTGGCTGTCAGAAGGGTATCGTTCATGTCTTCCCTGGGGACTAGTTCTTTTAAGGTATCATTTAGTACGTACTTGCTTTAAGGAAATAGAAACCTTGTGGTCTGGAACTTCCTTTGTATGTTCTAAAATTGTTTATCTTAAATTATCTGTTTCATTTATGTCCTGTTAATTTTTTGGTCATATTTTACTTTCATTTAGATTGCCCTAATTTCTCCTAATATCTTATTCTTCTCTAAATTTCCCCTGTTTTAGATTATTTTCCTGTATCTCTGAGGTGTCAGACATTTGGAGTATGATTATTGTAAAAAATATATTGTCACGGTATCAATACCATCCCGATGAGCTATGAAGGCAGAATGTCTGTGTATGGTGATTTAAGGAGGGGATCAAAATACCACTCTGGTTATCAATCTTGCTGCCAGAATTTTTATCATTAATACCACCTCTTTAAAGACTATGTGTTTTCAGAATAAAGCCTTGGTGGAAGTATTATGCCTTGGTGGGCTGGGAATTATCATCTACTGTAGCTTAGTTGGGCCATTTTATTTATTTGTTAACCTAAGACATGAAGAGGTACATGTTGGTCTTAAGGGCTCTCTTTGCTTCCACTCCATTCTTTCAGTCAATTTCCTACTATGTTTTCCACATAACAGCAAGAAGAAGGGTCGTTTTACAATTAAGTCATACCACTTCGGTGAGATGTTCATCTCTTCTTCCCTCTTACCCTCAAAGGCTTCTTATCAAAATTACTGTAAAATCCAAAGGCCTTCTTATAGTTGAGAAGGTCCATGATCTGGCCCTGGCTACCTCTCCTGCCATTGTCCCTATTAGTCACTGTCTTCTCCAGCTGTAACCTCTGCTAAACCACAAAAATGTCAAGCATACCCCCACTACAGAATCTTTGTATTTTCTCTAAAACGTTCTTCTTCCATCTGCTTGCAAGTCTTGCTCTCCCTTCAACTCATTTTATTCACTATTCAACTGTGACCTGCCCAGAAATTTCTTCACTTACCTTCTCTATGTAAAATAGAACCTCATGCTTTACGCCACCATATACGTTTATTTTTCTTTATATCACTTGGTGATATCTGATATTATACCATTGTTTATCATCTGCTTTCCGTACTAGACTGTAAGCTGCTTGGGGGCAAGAACTTTTTCTGGCTTGCCCCTTCTGTGTCTCTAACCCCTGACATAGTAACTGGAAGCTGGTATGTACTCAGTACATACTATACATACTTGTTGAATGCATGAATAAATAAATATGAACTAATGAAAGAATATGTATAAAAACATAAAAGTTCTAAACTATAGAGTGCTACAAGAGGAGGTGTGTGGGATTGCAGACTGCTACTGGATAGCAAGTGCACACTTGAATATTGAATATGGAGATGAGTGATGGAAGGGTCAAGTTGGGTACTTGATGGAAACAGCTGATGCTTTTGCTAATTTCTTTGGGTGAAAGCAACTTAGATCAGATCTTCTGTTTATTTTTCTAAAGTTGGGAGATCTGGGTTAATGTCCACATTCCGATACTAATTACATACCCTATGTTTTGAAGAATGCATGGGATTGAGAGAGTATAGGAAAAGCAAGAGGAACTTAATTCCTATAAGGCCATAGGTCGGAGGCAAAAGTCCGAGGTTTAAAGTTTCCATACTCTTAGAGACAAATACCTCCTTCTGGGAAAGCAAACAAATGATAGATAACAGTTATTAGGGATTAATGGTTGTCTGGACAAAATTAGAAGTCACAATGTAAAGTCTGCTTGCACAAGTATTTCTATTTTCCAGGAGCCCTAGAAGAATGCCGACCATGGAGAAAGGCATCCTCTGATTGTGTGAAGTCCACTGAAAAATAACAACCACAGATAATGGCCGTGGGACTGAAGGACTCTTCCTCACTGCCAGCCCCTCACCCTTTGGAAGAGTGCCTTTATAAGACTTGCACACTACCCCTTTGGGGAGCGACATTCCTCTTTCTTGTTGATTCCCTTGTATACAAGCTATCTCTTATAAATTCTGCCTGGCTTTCTTTGTCTCGTGTTCAGTGTTCATTTCTATGACATTGAGGCTCAAGACGGGTCCTGAAGGTCCGGTAACAAGACAGTGTAACAGTTATAAATCTGCAACAGTATTTGAACTCTCCCAAGTCTGTGGGGTATAAAGAGAGAGAAAGAAAATATCTACACACACTGATAATCCTTTCCGTGTGCATTTTCCTCATGCAGAGCAGTTTTCAACAGCTCCTTGGACTACCCTAGGAATCGTGGTCCAGTTTTACCACTTACTAATGTGACTTTTCCCCTCTAATGACTCCCATATTCGTGTGAAAAAAGTAACTTTCTTAGTTGGACACCAACTATTTTTGAAATTTGAATATTCCAGAACAGTTAGGCTAATTAGCATCATTTAAAAAGTATAGATTTTACAGACAAATAATCCTCTCCCACAATTTTCCCTCTCACTCCCTGTAAGTCAGCAATGCTGACTTTCTTTCTGTTCCTTGAAAAAGTTAAACTTATTTTAATTTTATGGAGTGTGTTCTTGCTCTTGTTCTCTCTGCTTTCAGATTTTCCATGGCTGACAGTTTTTTCTTATTTATATTACCTCATGTGTCACCTTCTCAATAAGACTTTCCCCGACGCCCTGTACAAATTACCTCCCATTGGCCACAATTTATTACCTCACTATCTCATTAAATATATTCTTGTCTGAAATTTTGTAGCTCATTAGATATATGTATATCTATATAGTTTTAAAAATAATCATTATTGGGGTACCTGGGTGGCTCAGTTGGTTAAGGTTAAGTATTTGACTCTCGATTTTGGCTCAGGTCATGGTCTCAGGATTGTGAGATCAGGCCCCACATCTGGCTCTGCGCTCAGTGGGGAGCCTGTTTAAGATTATCTCCCTTACCCTCTGCCGTTCCCTGCTCGTGCTCTCTCTCTCAAAAAAATTAGCATTATTATTATTATTTCCCTTACTGGAAAGTAACGTCTTCAAGAGCAGGGGCATGGCTAACTTATTCAACGATGAATAATCGCACCAAGAACATAGAAGGATTTCAATAAATATTTATTGGGTAGATACATGACAGAATGTAGGTGAGTATCAGCTCAAGTATTTGTTAACTGTGCGGCTTTGGGAAGTATACACAGCTCCACTGAGCTTTGGCTTTGTTATCTATAAATTAAAAATATTAGCATCCAACTTATAAAGTTTTGTGAAGAAAAAATTATAAACTAGAAAATGAGTGTTCAGCTATGGTGTTTGGTATATATTAGGCATTTAATGCATTTAATGATGTATAAAGGAATCAGTTTGACATAAGTCATAAAAAGAGAAAGGTTTGCATTTGATATAAGAGATAAAACTGAGAAGACACAGCATTCTCGCTGCTATGATGCAATGTGGCTCTTGTCTGTCTAGGATACAGACAGAGGAGGCTGTCATCTCCGAGGTCCACCTCTGACAGTGTTCAGGACCCTAAGACACTTGCCTGTGTGATCAAGACTTCTTGTTTCTTCAGCCATAGTCAACTGAATGGGTATTATATGTATATATTTATATATGTGTATATTTATACACACGCATATATATGTGACATCTACTATATACATTATATATGTAATATATGTTATATATACAGACCATTGGGCACAGAGAAATAACGAGATCTTATTTTAAGAAAATAAATATCTGGGGGCACCTGGGTGATGCAGTTAGTTAAGTGTCCAACTCTTGGTTGTGGCTCAGGTCATGATCTCAGGGTTGTGAGATCGAGCCCCACGTGCAGCTCCGTGCTCAACCCAGAGTCCGCTTGAGATTCTTCCTCTCCCTCTGCCCCTCTCATGCATGCTCTCTCTCTCTTAAGTAAATAAATATTTAAAAATAGAAAATAAATATCTGTAAATGTTATAACATTGATCAAAATCTGTTACCATTTTCTGAAATCATTTTCCTCTGTTTTTACGGGAGCAGCCGAAATCAACACATGTATAGGTGGGAATAAGCAGCCTCCACAAACATAAAAACCAGCCCAATTCCTCAGAACATGTCATCAGCAAGCCTTCTAGGTATCCACCGGACCTCCTGCTATTCAAGTCCTTTACAATAACCTGAAATTCACTGCAAAATTAATATTTTTCCATGAATCGTCCTCTGCTTCCCCAGTAGTTTTTTTTTTTTTTTTAAGATTTTATTTATTTGACAGAGATAGAGACAGCCAGTGAGAGAGGGAACACAAGCAGGGGGAGTGGGAGAGGAAGAAGCAGGCTCATAGCGGAGGAGCCTGATGTGGGGCTCGATCCCGGGACACCGGGATCACGCCCTGAGCTGAAGGCAGACGCTTAACCACTGTGCCACCCAGGCGCCCCCCCCAGTAGTTTTTTTTTTAAGTGTAAGAAATCTCCCATGGATTTGAGAAAACAATCAACTGAGAGTCACATAAAGCAGTGGAAGAACAATGAATAGGGTTTCCCAGCACAGTTCTGGTTGACACTTGTTGTCCTGATGTCATTATGAAAAACATGCCATTTCACTTGCCAGAGTGTCTTACTATATACAATAAATTATATGTTCATATTACTAATCAGTATTTGTTAAATCAAAGAAAGGTGTCTCTACATGTGGAATTACAGTAAATAGGACAAAGCAAAGTGTAGAGAGCCAGGATGCGGTGTGGGAGAGATTTTGGGGTCAGGGTTTTCAGTTGCCCCTTATTCATCTAAATATGGAAGCAAGCTTCCTGTGTGGTCAGCCCTGATGAATTCAATTCTCTAAAGCAAAGAAACACATGAAGAAAACTAAAGAAACAAAACTAGTGCAACTAAACTTTTTTCAATCTCTTTGTAAAATACACGTAACTATAAATATATAGCTTTCAATTCTTTCAGAGATGTTGTATGTCTCCTTTCATACATAATATATCAAAAAATTGAAGGATAACCACAGGGCAGAGATCATCATTAACGTTTCATAGTTCATTTGAGAAAACTGAGGCTTAGAGAAATTAGTGTCTGGACAAATTTGGAAGAAGCCCCTCAGGACACCAGAAGTCAGTGCAGCTCTTGACCTTATATGAAGAATCCGGGGCAAGGTCCCAGAAAGGAAATGAAGTAATATGAGCTAGATGCAAAGTGATGCGGAGAAGACAGGATATACAGTCCTTATCAGACAGCAGCTCAGCAGGATGCTTTTAGTAGCACATGTTCACAGGGACCGCAAACTTCCGACCTAAGACAATTTCCGGAGACAAAGTGTTCATCATTTTTTTCTGAAACTTCTTTTTTCTTTCAATGGGTGAATTAGGTTTCTGAATGGCTCTTAATCTTGGGAATCAAAACTTCAGTTTTTAATGTTTTGCCTCAAATTAGTATAAATTATACAAATTGGTAAAATTTAGTTTTAACTCACAGGTGTGCATGTGCTTTCTAATTGCTTACTGTAAAGCATCAATACTACAGGTAACCATGAGTAAGTGGGGGAATTTCCAACACTTGCCAATCTTCTCTGCTCTCTCAATTTACTCTTTGAACTTTCTAAGTTTCCTCTTCGGTGGAATATCTCCTAAAAACCAGAAATGAGTTGGTTTGGAAAGTATGAGCTGTTATATTTCTTCTCCTCGACTTGAAACAGTGAAGGTTAAATACAGTGTTCACGTATACATGAACTTGGACTCTGAAAAATTTGACTACTTTTGAAAGTAAAAGATGTAAAAGAACTGTAACCAAGATGAGATATAATGCTTAACCATATCTTTGTACTTTACAGAAATTAGTCCCAGGATTCTTACATGTAGAAAACATTTGGGGGGAACACTCTCAAAGACAGTACGGTGGAAATGGCAAATGTAACACAGAAATTTTAGGCAGGCCAGGGCCTGAGCCACTAAGTGATTTAAAATGTGTCCATTTGGGGGTGCCAGGGTGGCTCAGTCAGTTGAGTCACAGATTCTTGATTTTGGCTGGGGTTGTGATCTTGGGGTCCTGAGATCAAGCCCCCAGTCCCTGTTCCGTGGGGAGTCTGCTGGGGATTCTCTCTCTCTGCCCCTCACCCCACTTATGCCACACTGTCTCTCTCAAATAAATAAGTAAATCTTTAGAACATAAGAAACCACATTTTTAAAAAATTAAATAAATAAAATGTATCCATTTGTATTTGGATCTTGGTAGATGCACAGTGAATTTGAAGAGAACTGCTTATCACAGCTCCTGTAGATCTCTTTGTACCTACTTACATTCTGAGGAAAAAACCTGCAGGTAGAAGACATTCAGGAATCGGTACCATTCTTTTGCCCAATCAATCTGAAGTTTAAATGCATTAAAGTATTTCTTTTTTTCAGAGATTTATTTATTTATTTTATAAAGAGAGAATACATAAGTGGGGGAGGAGTAGAGGGAGACAGTCTTCAGACAGATTCCTCCCAGAGCCCTATTTGGGACTCAAACTCAAGACCTATGAGATCATGACCTGAGCCAAAACCTAGAGTTGGTAGCTCAACTGACTGAGCCACCCAGGCACCCCTAATGCATTAAGGTATTTCTGATAGATTTGATTGGTCTTTACAGAGGCAAGATGATAGGAAAGGAAAATGGAGACCCTTAAAGGGAATTTGCCAAAAGTAGGAGAGGTCAAAGCAGACATGAAAAATTGTAATAGTGTATCATGAATAATTTTAGGCTAGCATATGTGACAACGTAAGTAAAATGGACACATATCAAACCCCTCTTCCAAAATTGAAACAAGAAGAAATGTTTAAAATATGGCATAGTTTTGTGACTATTAAATAAATTGAATCCATAACTAAATACATCTTTCTGGGAAAGAAATAAAACTTGAGAATAAACCAACAAAAACTCCACGCCCAGATAATTTTATGTTCCAATTTACCAAACATATTATGAAGAAGTAATAAATTCTTTCAAAGAAGATAAAACGATTTGGTCAGTAAAACACTGTAATCAAAACCTGACCAGCCAGTCTTACTCATGAAGATAAATGAATAATTTTTAAAAATAAGTTTAGAAAATTGAACTCAGCAATATATAAAATAATATACCACAACAATAGTAGTTTTATTCTAGGAAAAGAACGCTGTTTTTTCATTCAAAAAATAATCAACAAATTTACCACATTAACAAATTAAAAGGAAAAAAATCTAACTCAAAAAATGTAAAATGAACTATTTGATAAATTTAACCATAAATTCATGATTGATGCCTATAACAAATTAAGAATTATGTGAACTTTAATTTATAGATTATAGAAGGGTGTTTATAAATGTATCATACTTGTGAATAAATAATTGAGAAAGCTTTCCTGTGAAATCAGAAATGAGGTATGATGTAACACAATGAGACTAAATAAATACATATAGAACATAAACATAAAAATTGAAGAGTCAAACTTTTTTAATTAGGTCTTTTTTTTTTAATTTTGAGATAATTTTAGATTCAAAGGCAGTTGTAAGCTTTAACTGATTCATCCCAATGGCAACATTTTGGAAAACTATAAAACGGTACCACAACCAGGATATTGACACCAATGCAGTTAAGATACAGAACAAATCCATTACCATGTGAATCTTTTTGGTTGTTCTTCTAGAGGCAAATTCATTTCCCTCTTGCCAGTCCCTCAACTCTATCTGCCCTTGCTCCTGTTCATAAGCCCTGGCAAACATTAACCTGTTCTTCATTTCTATGATTTTGTCATTTTAAGAACGTTATATGAATGGAATCATATAGTATGTAACATTTGGGGATTGGCTTTTTTTCACTCAGCATAGTTTTCTGTGAGTTGATACAAGCAGTTGCGAGCATCAATAGTTTCTTCTTTTTTAAAAATTTTTATTATGTTCAGTTAGCCAGCATATAGTGCATCATTAGTTTTTTATGTAGTGTTCAACGATTTATTAGTTGCGTATAACACCCAGTGCTCATCCCAACACGTGCCCTCCTTAATGCCCATCACCCAGTTACCCGATCCCCTCATCCCTCTTCCTTCTGTAACCCTCAGTTTGTCTCTCGTGGTTTGTCTGCCTCCCTGATTTCTTCCTATTCAGTTTTCCCAATAGTTTCTTCTTTATTGCTAAATAGAATTTAATGGTATGGATGTACCACAGACTAGCCATTCATTCTTTGAAAGACATTTGGTTTGTTGCCAGTTTGGGGGGCTGTTATGAATAAAATTGGTTGCTATGAACATTTGTATATACATCCTTGTATGAAATTAAGTTTTCATTTCTCTGTAATAAATGTCCAGAGATGTAATTAATGGGTGGTTTGGTAGTTGCATGTTGGTTTATTAAGAAATTGCCCAACTCTTACAGTGGCTGTACCATTTTGCATTCCCATTAGCACTGCTTTGTACATTCCCATTGGCCATACTGATAGGTATATGGTGACATCTCACTGTGATTTTAATTCGTGTTTCCCTAAGGGCTAACGATGTTGAACATCTTTTCATGTGCTTAGCTGACACCTGTATGTCCTCTGGAATGAAGTATCTGTGTCTTTTGCCCAAACCTAGATCGTTTGCTTGATATGTGTTTACAGATACTTACTTCCAGTCTGCAGCTTGCCTTTTCATATTCTTCATGGAGTCTTTTACAGAGCAAAAGTTTTTTTTTTTTTTAAGATTTTATTTATTTATTTGACAGAGAGAGAGACAGCCAGCGAGAGAGGGAACACAAGCAGGGGGAGTGGGAGAGGAAGAAGCAGGCTCCTAGCAGAGAAGCCCAGAAGCCCGATGTGGGGCTCGATTCCAGAATGCTGGGATCACGCCCTGAGCCGAAGGCAGACGCTTAATGACTGAGCCACCCAGGCGCCCCTACAGAGCAAAAGTTTTAACTTCTGTTTTTGCTGAATGTGTATTGTTTTTCTGATTTTAATTTCATTAATTTTTTTTAAAGATTTTATTTATTTATTTGACAGAGAGAGACAGACAGCAAGAGAGGGAACACAAGCAGGGGGAGTGGGAGAAGAAGAAACAGGTTCCCAGCGGAGCAGGGAGCTGGATGCGGGGCTCAATCTCAGGACCCTGGGATCATGCCCTGAGCCGAAGGCAGACGCTTAACGACTGAGCCACCCAGGTGCCCCACAATTTCATTAATTTTTAATCTTACATTTATTATGTCTTTCCTTCTACTTGCTAAGGGTTTATCTTGTTCTTTTTCAATTTCTTGAGGTAGAAGCTTAGATCACTGATTTTAGACTTTCTCTCTTTCATAGTAAAAGCATTTAGTGCTATAAAATCCCGTCTCATCACTGCCTTTGCTTAATTATCCCACAGACACTGATAGATTGTATTTATTCAGTACAATATCTTTTCCTACCTTGCCTTGAGACTTCCTATTTGATTAATGGATGATTTGGAAATGTATTGTTTCATTCACAAGTATCTGGAGATTTTCTTATTGTCTTTGTATTCAATATCTAGTTTGATTCCATTGAGGTCAGAGCAAATTCTCTGTATTGTTTCCATACTTTTCAATTTACTGAAGTTTGTTTAATCGTCCAGGATACAGTCCCCTTTGGTATATGTTTATCAGGCTTTTGAAAAGAATGTTCTCCTCTTGTTAGGTTGAATGTTATATGTGTTTATTAGATCTTGTTGGTTGAACGTGGTGTTGAGTCTTTCTATATTATTATTTACTTTATGTTTTTTCTGCCAATTTTTGAAAGACAAGTGTTAACATCTTCTTCTATGATTGCAGATATGCTTTCATCTCTTTTTGTTTCTGTAAGTTTTTACTTCACATGTTTCCCAGCTCCATTTTTATTGCATTCATGTTTAAGATTGCTGTGTCTTCTTGGCGAGCGAAATTTTATTATTAACTCTTCATTTCTGGTAATGATTTTTAAAAATTTGTAAGTCTATTTTACCTGTTATTAAATATTAAATAGCTATGCCTACTCTTCTTCTTTTTTAAGTTTTATTTATTTATTTGAGAGAGAGAGAGAGAGCAAGCAGGGGGAGAGGTAGGGAGAGGCAGAGAATCCTATGCAGACTCCATGCTGAGTGGGGAGCCTGACTCAGGGCTTGATCTCACAACTCATGAGATCATGACCTGAGCCAAAATCAAGAGCTGGCCTCTTAACCAACTGAGCCACCCAGATGCCCCTCCTGTTCTCCTTTGATTAAGACTTCCATAATATGTCTCTTTCTACACTTTTTCTTTCAACCTATGTACAACATTATAATTAAATTTTATTTATTTTTATAGCATATCTGTGTCACATTATTTAATCCACTCTGTCAATCTCTATTTTTTAGGTGTTGTATTTAGACCATTTACATTCAGTGTAATTATTGATATGTTAGGGCTTAACGGTGCCATTTTATTTTTTGATATGTGTCTGTGCTCTGTTTTATGTTCCTCTGTTTTCTTTTTTCTATCTTTTTGTAGACTACTTGAACATTCTTTTTGGACTTATCTTTTGATTTCTCTATACTATTTTGAATGTATGTCTTTTATAACTTTTTTAGTGATTGTTCTAGGTATTGCATTTTGTATACATAACTTACCACAGTCTACTGGTATTGACATACCAATTTGAGTGAGGTGTAGAAAACTTACCTCTCTTCATCACTCTTCAATACAATTTAAAAATATTTCCTGTAAATAAATTTAGTACTATATCAATCATGCAGTGACTTGGAAAACACAAGATGAGACGTCAAATCTATCATATTTACCCATATTTTTGCTCTTACTGTGTTCTTTCTTCTTGCCTTATGTTCAAATGTTCCTTCTTGAAATGTTACTTTTCTATTTAGAGAAACTTCTTAAGCTATTATTCCTTTAACTAGTCTTTCTTTAACTACTCCACCTATTTAGGATAGGTCTGTGGTGACAAATTCAAAGTTGAGGGATATTTTCATTAGATATAGGGTTCTGAATTTTCAATCCTTTATTTCAGCACTTGGAAAATGTAATGGCACTCCCATAGCCTGTCATTCAATTTTCTTCTTTATAGGTAAGCTTTTGTTTCTGTCTCATTACTTTCAAAATTTTATTTTTGTCTTACTTTTCAGAAGTTTGACTATGATGTGTCTTGCCATGGATTTCTTTGTATTTGCCCTTTTACAAGATTTGCCCAGCTTTTTGAATATGAAAGTTTCTATCTTCTGCCAAATTTGACATTTCAGCCTTTAATTTTTAGGATGCTTTTTAAGCTCCATCCTTTTTCCTCTCTTTCTGGAACTCCAATGATATGGATACTACACCCTTTGTTATGGTCCCACAGATCTCTGAGGATTTGTTTAGTTATTTTTTCCCCTAGTCTGTTTTCTCTCTCTTGTTCAGTTTAATTTCTATTTTTCTATCTTTAAGCTCACTGACTTTTTCCCTCTGTCCCCTTGTATTCTGCTGTTGATCCTATTTATTCATTTAAACAAAAAAATTTCTTTTGGTTATTTTAATATCGGGTTCTAAAATTTCCATTGGTTCTTCTTCGTAACTGTACTTATTTGCTGAGGCATTCCATTTATTCATTTGTTTCAAATGTGTCCATAATCACTTGCTGAAGACTTTGTATGGTGGTTATCTTAAAATTGTCAGATAATTCTAATATGTAAGATCATTTTCTCTTATTATAGTGATTGTATCTATTGTCTTTTCTCATGCAAAAATCAATACACAAAAATCTACTGCATTTCTTTGCGCTACTAATGAATTATTGGGAAAATATTAAGAAAACAATCTTATGTACAATTGTATCAAAAAGAATAAAATACCCTAAGAATAAATTTAACCAAGGAGGTGAAAAACTTTTATGTTGAAAACTACAAGAAAACACTTGTATATTGAAAACTGCAAGACATTAATGAAAGAAACTGAACAAGTCTTGAATAAATAGAAAAATATTTTGTACTCACAGATTGGAAGAATTAATATCATTAGAATGTCTTAACTGCCTAAAGCAATCTATAGATTCAATGCAATTCTTATCAAAGTTCCAGATGTTTTTCACAGAAATAGTATAAACTATCTTAAAATTTGTGTAGAACCCCAAAAGACCTTGAATAGCCAAAGCAATCTTTAGAAAGAACAAACAAGTTTTTGGCCACTTCATTTAAGTTGTTGAATTTGTTGGTTTATTATATGATTGTATGATTTTCTTTTCCTTTTAATGCTGACACAATAGGTAGTAACAGTTCTTTCACTCCAGATACTGATGATTTCTGTTCTCTTTTCATTTCTCTTTCTCTACTTCTGTTTTTTTTAAGTCTAACTAGAGAATTGTACATCTTTAAAAAAAAGAAATAGCTCTTTGTTTTGTTATTTTTCTCTCTGTTTTCTATTTTGCTGATTTCTACTTTTCATTATTTCCTTATTTCTACACACTTAGAATTAATTTTTTTTTATTTTTCTACCTCATTAAGGTAGAACTTCAGGTCATTAATTATAGAATTATTTTTTTTCCCTTTATAAGCATAGACGCATATTTAAAGCCAAGGTTGGCAAGCTGCAGCCTGTGGGCCAAATTCCATCTGATACCTGGTTTAGTAAATGAAGTTTTATGAAAACACAAACATGTGCCTTTTTAAATATATATTGCCTATGGCTGCTTTTGAGCTAGCAAGGCAAATATCAGTTTTTGTGACAGAGATTATATGTCCTGCAAAACCTAAAATATTTACTATCTGGCCTTCTATACCAAAAATTTTGTGGATTATAAATTTAAAGTTAGAAAGTTACCTCTAAAAACGGCTTTAAATCTATTCCCCAATTTTTATATGTTATCATTTAATTTAAAATATTTCTGAATAGCTTTATGACTTGACCTATGTATTATCTAGAAGAAAGTTGTTAAATTTGCAAATACAGGTTTTTCACTTTGGTCAGAGAAGATACCGAGACTTGTTTATTGCCCAACATATGGTATATCTAGGTAAATGTACCATGTACATTTAAAAACAATGCATTCTGAAGGTGTTAGATGAACTGCTCTAAAATTATCAATTAGATCAAGGTGGCTGATAGTGTTGTTCAAATCTTCTATGTCTTGTTGTTTTGGACTAGTTGTTCTATCAATTATTGATAGAGGGAATGTTGAAATCCTTTTTGATAATTATTGAACTGTTTATTTCTCCATTAAAATCTGTCAATTTTTCTCCTTCACATATTTTGAAGTTATTAAGCAAATTCATATTTAAAATATGTAAATATGCCCTGCACGTGCCTATTTCAGGGGCCACCCTGGGTACCTCATGTTGTTTATACATAGATTATGAAAATCCATTTTCTGGCTTTCTCCTTTCTGAAATTCTCTCTCTCTCTCTCTCATTGCTACAGTTTTCTTGATATCTTTGTGTGACAATCATGAAAATGGGCCTTTCAAATCTTCACCTGTAGTGATCTGATGATCCATATTCCACACCCCCCCAAAACCCATCATCACCTTTATACTAAAGCCACACTTCTCACAGGCTTCTTTCAGCCGATGAATGAATTTAGAGAGCTACTGAAAGAGAGGCCCGTTCCTAGGGGATGTGGAATTTCTCTGACAGATGAATTTGCTTTGAGGAGTTCTTACCAATCTTGACTACTTTTTTTTTTTTTTAGAACTATATTACAGTCTACAGCTTTTCCACTCAACCTTCCTTCCTTTCTTCTTTCCTTCACATGGTAGAATAATCCATCCTTCCCTGGATCCTTCTCATTTGTCCTTACCTGCATTTCCCCTAACAAACCTATTACATGTCTAATCTTCGTTAGAATTTGCTTCTAAGAATTACAAACAGACACAAGGGCAACCATTGAAGAAAAGGAATATATATATTTATCTAATATCTGATCTTTTGTTTATGCCACTGGGATGAAGTGAATGTGGTCTGTCATTAAAAGAGTTTACCAGAATTTAGAAGCATTTCTATTTTCCCTGGTCTGCTCAAATTCTCACAGCATTCAGATTATTGTTATTACCATATCTTTTTAAATAACTTTCTTTTCCAAGTCTTCCTAGTTCCTACTCTTCTTCCTGCCTGGAGATAACTTACACTCTAGGTATCAGCATATTTCTTCTTGGGCTTTTTACATAAGTGCCAGAACCTTTAGTAATTTCAAAGTTCTAGACTAGATGCAACATACTTCTGAGAAAATTTGTTTTAGAAAATCTGCCCAATTCCTCTATCAGGGTTTGTCAAATCTAGAATAATCAAGTTCAAGTTATTCTAGTTGTCCCTCGATTATATTAAACTTAAAATGGAAATAAGTGTAACTATCATATGAGGCAGTTGCAAAAGTCTGATCTACAACACTTAAAATAGTGCATGGCTGAAAGCTGGTATTCAACAAATGTTAGCTTTTATCCCTCACTAGTCTCTCATAGTCCAATTGCTGGCAAAGAATGCATATCACCATGATTATTGAACCAACTGGGACTCATCTTCTGAGTTAAATGATTGTACTTACTGCCCCTTGAAATACCATGGTCACATGGAAGAGAGTGAATCCCTGAATAGACTCTTAATTTGTATGAGAAAAGAAAAAGGGAGAAATTGCCTACTGGGTAGAATGTTACAACAACCTGCAAAAATTATTGAAAAGATTTGCCAAAAAGAAATCTTTGTTACCGATCTTTGTTTTCAAGCTCTGAAACTTTATGTTCCTAGCTTACATTTACCTTAGTCTCCTAACAGGAAATTTAAAACCACATCAGATAACTTGAAAAAAAAAGTTTAAAGTGCTATTGTCCAACACCATAGAGGTTTTCTATGATATAGGATTTAAAGAAGTGGGTGGGGAATAGCAAGATCAGATAAAAGGGAAACAAAATAGATCTGGCTCACATCAGTAGTAAAAGTTTGAGATGGAGAGGCTTAACATATCTTGTGATGCAAAGGAGTAGAATCCTGGGTTGGAAATCATAAATGGATGCAATATGAAGATTGACTGCTAGTCGTGTATAAACGTAGGGAAGTCACTCTATTCCGCTGCATTGCACCCGTTCATTTATTCATTTACTTATTTAACAAATACTTAAGAGACAGCTACTTTACGCCAAACACCAAAATAGGTACTGGAAACAGAAATGACAAAACAACCAGGATATCTGTGCTTTCAAGGAGTGTACAGTCTAACAAGTAAGACAGACAATTAATAATTTAGTCTTCTTGCTTTTCTCTTGGTCATTCTAGCTAAAGCTTTAACATTTTGTAGATTAAAAGTAAAACCCAAATCTTGTTGTATCACTGATTTTTAAAAAAAATTTTTAAAAAAGATTTTATTTATTATTTATTTGACAGAGAGAGAGACAGCCAGAGAGAGAGGGAACACAGGCAGGGGAGTGGGAGAGGAAGAAGCAGGATCCCAGTGGAGGGGCCTGATGCGGGGCTCGATCCCACAACGCCGGGATCACGCCCTGAGCCAAAGGCAGACGCTTAACTACTGAGCCACCCAGGCGCCCCTGTATCACTGATTTTCAATATTGCTTTTATATTCTGTATTTGCTCTCAAATTTTATTATTCCTTTATATCTTCTTGTTTTCAGTTTAGTTTGCTGTCTTATTTCTAGTTAAGGTAAAAAGCTAGGTTAATGATTTGGATCTCCTTTTTAAAATATAGTTGTTTATGGCAATACATTTTCCTCTGCTTTCACTGCATTCTATAAGGTTTTTTTTTTAGTATGTTATATGTTTATTTTTGTACATATCACAGTATTTTCTAATTTTTCAAGTGATTTCTTCTTTGACGCATTGTTATTTAGGAGCGTGTTGTTTAATTTATATATACTTATGAATTTTCCAAATTTCCTCCTGTAATTAATTGCTAATATCATCCCATCGTGGTCAGAGAACATACCTTATATGATTCTAGTCATTTTAAATTGGTTAAGACCTGTTGTAATGTGTTTTGACCTAACATATGGTCAATATGGAGAATATGTCCACTTGAAAAGAATTTTTGTAGTTAAGGTAAGTGTTCAATGGATGTTTGTTAAGTCTCGCTGGCTTATAATGTTGCTTAAATCTTCCATCGTCTGGTTGCTTTCCTGTTTAGTTTTATTTATTACTGAAATTTTGGTACTGAGGTCTCCAATTATTATCACCGGATTGATATTTTTACTGAAATATAATTGACATACAATATTGTGTTAATTTCAGGTATATAACATCATTCCATACTTGTATATACTGCAAAATGATCACCACTATAAATCTAGTTAACCTCCATCAACACGCAGTTAAAATTTTGTTTTCTCATGATGAGAACTTTTAAGATCACTCTCTTAGCAACTTTCAAATATACAATATAGTATTATTAATTAATCTAGTTACATTTAATGTAATAATTGGTTTATTAGGGTTTGTCTGCCATTTGCTATTTGTTTTCTATGGGTCTCATGTCCTACTGTGAGTCTCGTGTTCCATTACTGTCTTCTTTTGTGTTAAATAGATATTTTCTAATGTGAAATTTAATTATTTTGTTTCACTTTACTACATATTTTTTTCAGTTATTTTCTTAGTGGTTGCCCTAGGGATTATGATTAACATTCTAATTTATAACAATCCTGTTCCAGTTAATACAAACTTACTTCCAATAGTATCCAAAATTTTGCTCTTGTATAGCTCTGTCCCCTCTTCCTTTGTGCTATTGTTATCATGCAAGTTACATCCACATGCATTAAACATCTGCACAAATTTACAAATTATACATCTATACAAACTGACATTATTGTTTTATGCAATTGTGTCTTATTAAATAAGATAGGAGAAAGTAGAATTAGAATAAAAATATATTTATGCTGCCTCTTATATACTTACCTTTACCAACGGTCTTAATTTTTTGATGTAAATCCAAGTTATGATCTAGTATTTTTCATTTCAACCTGAAGGACTATCTTCATTCTTGTAGGGCAGGTCTGATTGCAACTAATTCTCTTAGTTTCTATTTATCTGGGAATGTCTTTCTCTTTTATTTTTGAAAGATAGTTTTTATGGATATAGGATTTTTTGGGTGACATTTCTTTTAGCACTTTAGATTTTGAATATATCATCCATTGTCCTCTCGCCTACATGTTTTCTAATGAGAAACAAGGTAATCATCATTCTCATATATTCTTTTAGTCCTTTAAGTTAGTTTGCTTTAGTCTTTTAAAAATATTTAAAACATGGGGCGCCTGGGTGGCACAGCGGTTAAAGCGTCTGCCTTCGGCTCAGGGCATGATCCCTGCGTTATGGGATCGAGCCCCACATCAGGCTCCTCCACTATGAGCCTGTTTCTTCCTCTCCCACTCCCCCTGCTTGTGTTCCCTCTCTCACTGGCTATCTCTATATCTGTCAAATAAATAAATAAAACCTTTAAAAAATATTTAAAACAGTTGGTTTAAAATGTTTGCCTTTCCCTGCTTTTGCGAGCCTTAAGTGCAGTCGGATGAGAATTTAGGGCCTTCTCGGGTCTTTCTTGGGATACTATACAACCCTACACATATGTGTAGAATTCTGAATTTCTAGCAACATGTTAGATCTTTTCAAGCCTCTTCATCCCCCAAATTTCCCTCATAATTTTTTGTCAATCTTCCTTTGCCCCAACTGTTACTGTCACCTCAGGTAACAACAATTTTCAGCAACTGGGGTCAATGGTTTTTGACAAATGCCCCTGGACAATATCTGTTTGCACTGAGCAAGCTCTGTTTGATGATTTCAGGTCAAATAAAGACATGATCTATAGGTAGGAATTTCCGGAAAAATGCCAGGTAGTTCAATGAATGACTACTCTGAGAGTTTTCTTTGAAAACTTCCAAATTCTTTCTGCCCCTTCTGGTTTCAGTTAAGCTGCTGTTTTCCACAGCTACTGTAGTTGTGAGACTGTTGGTTTTCAAGATTACTGTGAAACTGAAGAGGGGATGGGAAAAGAGCAAATCAAAACACCACAAATATCACTGTTATCTATGAGATTCATCTATTTTCTTGAATAAATTCTTTTAGATTTTTGCAACTCTTTGGTTAATTTCCAGCATCTTGGGAAAGTTGGTATTGACAATTTTTGTTAATGTTCTTGTTGATTTTGTGAAGAGATAGCTTTCTGTAGGTCTTAACTCCATCATCCCTGCTGATGTCTGGCCAGACAATTAAACATGTAATTATGATGAAATATACAGAGAGCTAAAGAAGCATATATTGGGGAATGTGCTTAGGACCAGTGTAGCTTTATGTAAAAAGTAAATTTTATTTTAGAAGTGAAAAATGAGCAGAAATTTTCCAGGTGAATAGGGCGGGAGAAAAGCTTTTTAGATAGGAGCAAATAGTACAAGTCTCAGAGATGAGAGGAAGGATGGTCCAGTAGAGAAGCTGACAGAAATTCAAGAAGCTGGAGTAAAGCAGGGCTCGAGAGTGAAGCAAGCAAAAAGGACCAAATAAATGCAGTTAAATAAGCCAAAATTATTCTGACCATAGCGGGAAGTCTCTAAAGTGTTATAAATTGGGAACTGAGATTAGGTACTCATTTTTAGAAGTATCACTTAGGCTGAATAGTACAGGGTGGCTGTAGTAACCAGTAGGAGACTAGTGTGGTGGCAGCAGAGATGAAAGAAAGTCATGGAATTAACCACATGATTAGTAAAAATCGTCTGATTGATTGGATGAGAGAATTAAGGAGAGGAGGTACAGAGAGAGTGTCAGATGTGGTCCTCATATTTTGATTCAGACAACATTGGGCCGTATTCCTTAAAAGGGATGAAGAATAAAGATTCAACTAGGTATTTTAATAGACATTTGGATACATGGTTCTAGCCTGACACAGAGGAGTCTGATCAAGAAAAGGGCCTGTCTTCTCTTTCAGTTTATTTATTTATTTATTAATTTAAAAAAGATTTTATTTATGTATTTATTCATTTATTTATTTATTTGAGAGAGACAGAGACAGAAAGAGTGGGGGAGGAGCAGAGGAAGAAAGACAAACAGACTTCATGCTGAGTGCAGAGCCTGACATGGGGCATGATGCCAGCACCCCGAGATCATGACCTGAGCTGAAATCAAGCATGGATTGCTTAACCGACTGAGCCACCCAGGCACCCCTATCTTTTGGTTTAGAAAGTGACTTTCCATCTGAAGTGGATGCAGTGGTGTATCCCCAGTGAAGTACCCAATCCTTCAGCTGCCCGGGAGTTGGCATCTGAAGGCTTTAGCTGAATCTCTATGGTATGGCTTTGAGCCAAAGAGTACCACCTTCTCAAGGTCACACTCTCTGTTGGGACTGACTGAATCAAATGACTGGTTCATTTAGACTACAGAAACCTGGACTTCCTCCCTTGTACTGGGGGAAATTTAAAGGGACCACTCAGCTCCAGGGTTCCCTATGGTATCCACTACAGCTTTTGTTGGGACGGAATCACAGGTTCCAAGTTTTCCTTTGCCCAGACAGACGTACCTCTCAAGTTTTGATTTTGAAATACCTCCTTAATTAGCATTCTGTATGCAAACCTCCATCAGAGAGTCTGTTTCTTAAGGAACCTGACCCACCACACAATCTGAAGAAATATTGAGAATATATCTGGCAAAAAAGTAGAGTTCCATCTTTGATCCATTTATTTTTTGAATGATACATGTCATCTTTACTCCCTAGAAGCAGTACTACAAAAGAATGAGCAAATGTAGAATTTCTCTGCAGCCTATATCTTGACGATAGCTGCGTTTCCAACTCCTCCTTGAATCTGATATTTTTGAGGGATGATTATAATGAATATTTGACTCTTCAATAAACACATAGATATGAATATTTTGCAGGAAACCTATCATATTGTAGAAACCATAAAAATGACTGATACAAAAGAAAAGCAAAAATGGTTCTATTTACTGAGATCAGAGTGAATAGATTCATATTTTATCTCACAGCAGTTTCATTTGTCCATTTTTAAGTAATCACTTTAACCAGGGGATTGATATACTCTAGCTGACAACCTCCCAAGACCATATGATAAGAGCAAATGATTTTTTCAATGAAATAGGAAAGAAGATGATATGAAGACAAAATTTATGACTATCCTAGCTGAGGCTGTACATCTATTTAAATATTTTTTTTTTCATTGACCGAATGACAGATTGGCTTAAATGGTAGGTGTACTGCATTGAATATGATTAAATGGTAAGGTCAATGAACATCTCGTGTCCAGAAGAACAACAGAGCATATACAATATTAAGTTAATGAATAAAATAGGAAATGTCTTTATTTATCCAGACTTTCAACTGCAAAGCTCTAGTGTCCCATGTTTCTCAATAAAGAACAGAAAAGTAAAGAACCATAAGTAAAAAAGATGAAGGCCGTGATTCCTGCCCTGGATGTTTCCAGTCTAATTTTAGATAGAAGCCTGGTATATAAATCTTTTTACCTGTAAAAATATAATTGCAAAATGATACAATTATACAAAATGGTAAAAGGGAGAGATTTAATAATAAGCCTTCCTAAAGGGTTGTATGAAAAACTAATTGTTCATAATATACTTAACAATCTTGCTTTCAATGTTGAAACAACTTTTCAACTGGCCAGGTTCTAGGAAAAGTCACCTTTCACTTTTCATTAAGGTCTCAGAATTTATTTGCAGCTAAGTAAGGATGCAACGCCTACACATCTGTTTCCTTTACATGTTTCTTTTATTTCACCACAAAAGCTACGTAATTTATAGGAAGTCAATTTAGCTTCCTTACTTAGAAACAAGAAGTTACAAATTTCAGGGGTGTTTTTTTAGGGGTACTGGAAGTTCATAATTTTATTTAAGGCTTGAGAAAAAGAATTGCTTAATTAAGGTTATCATCTGTAACTCTTACTCATATAAGAAAACCCTAACACAAAATATATGTCAAAGTAGCAAGTAACTGAATTAATTTTCATGAACAAAGTATAAATATAGAATTCAATATACCTTAAAAATCCAGTGAAACAAAATATTATTTTTCTGAAAATGTTTGTTATCTAGCTGGGGAATAACATAAAACCACGTTGAAATGTCTCATTATAAAGGTATATGCAACTCCAGTTAGTTAGTTAGGATTATAGTTAGTATTCCACCTTAAACCGTTCCTGTCAGGATCACCAGTGACCTTCATTTTGCAAAACCAATGACTTATTTTCTCTGTTCTCATCCACTTCACCCATCAGCAGGTTAGGACCCTGTAGATTTCTCTTTCTCTCCCTTCCTCCCTTGCCCCTTCCTCTCTGGCCTCCCCTTTCCTCCCCACCACCCACCTCCCTCTCTTCCTCTCCTTCATTTTCTCTATTTGGCCTTCATGAAACTCTCCAAGTGATTGAACATCCCTTCTGTCTCTTCGGCAAAACCTTTTTTTAAATCTCCTTTTGTCTTCTTACAATACTCTATCTACATCAACTTCTTAGGTGACCCCAACTAACCCCTTGGCATTAATGTTATCCATATTCTTATAACCTATGATCTCTTTGCCACATTCCATACTTGTCTATCAACTGTTTATTCACCCTCTCTACTTCAATGGCAAATGGTCACCATGAACTTAAAATGTTCAAAATTAATCTTCATACCAAATTATTCTCCAGTTTTTCACATCTCAATTAATGATTTTCATCCCAGTAACTGAGCCTAAAAACACTGAGCCATCTCTGTCTCTTTTCTTTCTTTTTTTTTTACAATTTTTTATTATAATAATATTTTTTAACTATATTATGTTAGTCACCATACACTACAACCCTGGTTTTTGATGTAAAGTTCGATGATTCATTAGTTGCGTATAACACCCAGTGCCCTTTTTCTTAAA
The DNA here is from genome assembly GCF_024610735.1 of Ursus americanus. Lineage (NCBI taxonomy): Eukaryota > Metazoa > Chordata > Mammalia > Carnivora > Ursidae > Ursus > Ursus americanus. The sequence continues at coordinate 10,834,705 of NC_142151.1, forward strand.
CTCTACAGAAGAACCGTGGGTTCTTCTTTCATAATACAAAATCCACCTCCACTGCTATCACTGCATTTCAAGCTAACACAAACTTTTGCCTGCCTAATAAGATTTTAATAGGGATCTTTCTACTTCGGCCCGTGCAGAAATTGCAAAACAGTCCTTTATTTTTATAGCTGGATCTTGCTCTATTTTTCTTTCTTTCTTTCTTTCTTTTTTTTTTAAGGTGTATTTATTTATTTGAGAGAGAGACACACACACAGAGAAAGAGAGCAGGCGGGGGGCGGGCAGAGGGAGGGGGAGAGAAAGAAACTCCAGCAGACTCCCCATTAAGCTCAGAGCCTGATGCAGGGCTCAAGCTCATGACCCTGAGATCATGACCCGAGCTAAACCAAGAGTTGGATGCTTAACTAACTGTGCTGCCCAGGTCCTCTGGATCTTGCTCTATTTTTCTTTAAAACAATTGAATTGCTATATAGTTGTTTTATTTTGTTGTGTTTATTGCTATCTCCCAGTATTTGAATGTAAGCAGCATGACAGTATTGGTTTTGTTGTAGTCACTGCTATATCTCCAGTGCCTAGAACATTGACAGGCAGATAATTGGTGTTCAATCATTATTTGTTGAATTAATGCATAAATCAACGTATTTCTATGATAGAGAGTGACAAAATGAGTAGATCAAAGGTGGTCATGCTAGAAAAAGTGTTCAGAAAGGACATCCTTAAATAATTCAGGAGATTTATTCTAGGCTTTGCATCTGTACCTATAGTAGTGCCCAGGAAAGAATCAGGCACAGAGGTGGTGTGCAGATACCAACTCCAAGAAATAAGAAACAGAGCCTTATAACTCTGGGGCACCATGTATCCTTTGCAGTTATATCTTGCTTTGAAAGGTACCATGACTTGATAGCTCTCAAAAACCTCATTTCCAGTGGTTCATTGTATACCAAGCTTGAGCTGGCTGAAAAATCTCCTGCTCTTCCCCATACCCCCTCACCCAGGTAGGTGAAATTGGTAGTAGCTTAGGAGGGAGTCTAGTCTGAGCAATCAAAATTTTTCATACAGTTTGTATTAAATTGATTCCTCTTGTGTCAGTTAACGACCAAACATTCATCATGGTTTAAGTTTGCAGAATTCGAACAGCAGTGGAATGCAGACCACGGAGATACTGTGAGGATGACTAAGTTGGCTTTTACATGGGTTTTAGGCAGATCCACCGGACAATGCTGTCTTCACATCCGGTCTGACTGTTCCAAAACTTAAAATTCAGTGGAAACCCAGATGGCGGTTGTTTTTATTATCATTGTCGCTATTATTTTTGTTATTCAATTCTGACTGCTGAAGACACAACAGTATTCTTTCTTTGGGGGGAAGAAATCTTGGCTCTTCTGCTGTATTCTTCTGGATAAATCTTAAAATTATTTTTCTGATGTTGTCAAGGTCATTATTAATCTGTCACTGTATTCTATATTCAGTACTCATTTTTCTTCCTTCTTTGGATGATGGAGAACTAGTATTAGCAATGCCATTAATATCAAAACCACCATCTTCACTACATCTAGCACTTTCCCTGACTCCATCACTGTTAATCTTCCCATGTGAAATTTGTGTAAAAGTTCTTTGTTTCATATTGACTTTCTTGGGTGTTTTGTTTTGTTTTTTGTAATTAGTCATATTTATAACTATAATAAGTAGTTCCCTAGGTGATCTGATTTGGCAGTGGAGGATTTATATACACCATTATTTTCATAAGCCTGCATTGAAATTTCATACTTACTGGTGAGATTTCTTTTGTTAATTTTCCCCAATAAGTACTTCCATATATATAATTAGCCCATTGCCAAAATTTGTCTCTGTTCACTGGGATAGTCCTAATTTTTTCCTACTAAAAGTAGACTAATTCCAGGATACCGAAGAAGTTAAAACTAGACATAGCTTTATTTTTTCACTATTCCTTTGATCTCAGTTCAAAACAATATAAAACATTTAAATATTATCTGGATTGGCTGGTTTCAAACCTCTGCTAATAATTTTTTTTCCTTCTTTCTTTTGCAAAATTTCCCACCACACTTCTTGGGTTATTGGACCTAAATGCTTTGCTTTACAATTAGGCTACTGTTTCAAAAGGCAGGGGATGGAGGTGGGTGGGACAGGTAATCAGTCTTTTGACTATTATATCATGAAAAAAAGTAATTGGCCGTCATGAGATGAGTTCAAATGCTAACTCCATTATTTAACTTGAGTTGTGTTAAAATTGCACGTTCCACTTTGTTTTCTTGGTAGAATATGAAACAGGAAGTCAACATCATTTAGGACAATGACTTCTCAGAAAATTAAAAAAAAATCATGTTTTTATTCGTAGTAACTTTTTTTTTAAAGATTTTATTTACTTATCTGACAGAGAGAGAGAGCACAAGCAGGGGAGTAGCAGGCAGAGAGAGAGGGAGAAGCAGGCTTCCCACTGAGCAGGGAGGCCCACGCAGGGCTTGATCCCAGGACCCTGGGATCATGACCTGAGCTGAAGACAGAAGTTTAAGGGACTGAGCCACCCAGGTGCCCCTCATTGCAATTTTTGAAATGTGACTTTTTAAAAAAAGATTTTATTTATTTTTTAGAGAGGGAAGGAGAGAGAGAGAGAGAGAGAGAGAGAGCACAAGTGGGGGGAGGGGCAAAAGGAGAAGGAAAGAGAGACTCTGTCAAGCAAACTCTGCACTGGGCACAGAGCTGGACTGGGGGCTCTATCTCAGGACTTTGAGATCATGACCCTGAGATCATGACCTGAGCCGAAACCAAGAATCAGCTGCTTAACCGGCTAAGCCACCCAGATGCCTGTGAAATGTGACCTTTTCACAAAGGTTTATACAGGTCTTAGTATGGCTTACTTTGGCAAAATACCTAACACGTAATTCATTAATTCCATTTTTTAATCCTTAAAGAAAGAAAGAAAATTAATTAATTTTATAGGACTGTTACAGTCTTTTTTTTTTTAAAGATTTTATTTATTTATTTGACACAGAGAGAGAGAGAGAGAGGCAACGAGAGAGGGAACACAAGCAGGGGGAGTGGGAGAGGAAGAAGCAGGCTCCCAGGAGAGGAGCCCGATGCAGGGCTGGATCCCAGAATGCCGGAATCACTCCCTGAGGTGAAGGCAGACGCTTAATGGCTGAGCCACCCAGGCGCCCCAGGACTGCTAGAGTCTTGAGGCCTGTTGCCGGGTACTTGACATAGGGTGTCCAAAGCAGGTTGGCACTGGGAGTATTTCCAGTAGTACTGAGAGTATTGTAAGTCATTTTTACTTTGCATTCTTAAAAGGAAATATGTTTATAAAGCAATAAAACCTGTTGATTTGTGGCATACATATTTCTCATATAATAAAGTTTAAAAAAAGAAACTATAATTTCATCACTGGTTGCAGGGCAGTTGACTTAAGGCATTATTTAATTAATAGCATAGACGTTTACTGTGTTTAGATGTTACTATTTTCACAACCTTGAAATGCATATCCAGGTATCTCAAGCAGTATTCCATAATACAGAAAATCCTAAGTCTATATTACTTTATTTTGATCATTTTAATTTTTTGTTGGGGAAATTAATCCTAAAAGTCAAATTTTAAAGGAGTAATTAATTCTGCCAGCCTAACATCCTCCCTGAATGAAGGCAGATATTAATAGATATAGCAGGTGACAGTACTGAGCGCAAGGACCAACCAGATCAGTGTAGATAATTATTAAACATTAAGCAAATGTAACTTTGTATGATTTAAAAATAATTCAATTAATTAAAAGAAGGCACAAGTCAGTGCGTGAGAAGACACCATGTGATGAGTTTGTGTTTCAAAAGACTGAGTAGGTTTGAGATCTGCAGACTGCTGAGAACAGGCTGCTTTCTCGGGCTTTCTTTTTCTGTATTCCAGCCAGGATTGCCACTAGCAGACCTTCAGCTCTGCTGGCCGACTGGTGCTCTCTAGTGGTTCTGTGAGGCTTTAAACAAGACCCGCTACTATGCGATCAAGAGAACAATCTGTGTGGAGATTAAGTGCAGGCCTCTCACGCTGCTCCTTCCCCGGACTGAATACAGCCACCAAATCCTACCTACCCATCCAGTCCTTAACCAGACACTTACTAGACAGAAGCTAGTAGGACAGTGACTGACGGATGCTGGACATACAAACATAAAAGTTACAGACTCTCTCCTACTTCATATGTTTTATAAATTATGGTCTGCAAAAAAAGTAGAGATTAGCTCAGTGGAAACTATCAGTGATCTTTGGTATTTCCTTTCTTAAGTATTAGTCATTATGCTTAAGTTATTGTACTGTCAAGATCTGGAACATTCTAGCTATTAAATTAACACTGAATGAATGAATGAATGCATGCATGCGTGGTAGAAGCTGCTTCAGGAAAAGCAGTCTATGTAGAGTTTATTGACAAAATGAAAAGGCTTGGATATGCAAGCAAAAACAGGGAAGAGAGAACTTCGCGATTCCTTTTCTGAAATATGTTTTCTTCCTACTTTATATGAGTGCTCCATCATATAATCATTTAATACATTTTCATACATGATTTTCAGTTTTGTAGGATGTGAAGTTTTTCAAAGATTAAATCATCCATTGCGTTTTGTTATATAATATCTACTGTTTCCGGACATGTACAAATACTAGAGGGTCTTTCTTCATTTTGGAGGTTATTGTTTACATAGACAGAAAAAAAAAAGTCTAATTTAGGCAGGGATTTGATTTGTAGAGCAGTGCGTTTGTGGCGTTGGAGGACTATGATGAAGGGTTTAAGAGAATGTATATCAGTTGTGTTACTTGTTACTGTAGGGAAAACCAGTATAGGGTGAAAGACCAGATCTGAGGCCTTCTAAGTTCTAACCTCAGATTTTCACCACTCCTGGGTTATTCTGGGAAAATAACACAATCTCTCTTATGTTCCTCTTCTTCATTTTCAAAATAAGATAACAATCTAAGCTGACACAAAAGTGTGACCCTAAGTTCTAATGATATAATGCATATGGGACACTTTCAAAAATCACTTCATATTTCAGTTACTACTACCATGGGCAATACTCACTTAGGAAACTATCTTAATCCCCAGACTGATTCAGTGTTTTTGTACCCCTATGTCCAATCAGATGTACTTCTATAGCCTTCCAAGACTTTCAGTCATATGCCTTTCCTCTGGTCTTAAACTTAGCCTGTATTGTAAATAGGGAATACTTCGAGACGGTTCCAGCTTTTATCAATATCTTCACTCTCCAGTACCTAGCAATACCTAGCACATTACCTGACAAGGAATATGTGCTTACTGTTCTTTTAGCTAATTGGACCATGAATGAATAAATACAGGGCATATATTCATTGAAGATATAGCAACAAAAACAGATGATGAAATCTACAGCAAAGGTTCCCATAATTTTTTTAAGAGATAATTCTGTGATAGTTTACCGTCTTGTATTTTAAGACACTTCTGGTGTAAATGTAGTTATATAAATGCTATTGAGAAAGTAAACCAATTACAGAGTGACTCTAGGTTGTATTGTCAAGGAAGATCTTGAGGAAATGATGCTTGAATTGACATTTGAGGCTTATCACTGTATTATTAATATAAGTCAAATAGGTGTATAGAATATATATTGATACATCCATCAATAGATACATGGACATTTACAGTATGGTTATGAATGTCTTTGAGTTCAATAATAACGAAATCCCCGATTTAATTCCTGTATCTGAAAAGGTCAGTGGGAAAACATCATGACATAATATGGTTCTTTGCATGAATCACTTCCATAAGTGAAACCTCCCCCGAGGTTTCAAAAGTAAATAAATAAAAGCTACAGGAAATCAGGAAGTAGCTTCTTAGCTGCATGTTTTAGCTGTGAAATGCAGTATTAAATTATTTAAGGAATTTTATGAATCTAAGTTATTTTATTATAGATTCTTTTGAATATTTAATAAAATAGTTCAATTTAAAATAGTTTGATATAATGCACTTGTAGAGATGTTTTTTATTCAAGTATAATTAACATACAGTGTATATTAGTTTCAGGTGTACGATTTAATGATTCAGCAATCCCATCCACTGTTCAGTGCTCATCTATATAAATGTAGTCTTATTCCCCCTATTACCTCACCCCCCTCCCCTCATTTTTTCACATATGGATAACCAGATGTGCTAACATCATTGGTTGAAAAGTCAGCCCTGCTTCCTCTTCTGATCTGAAGAGCCACTTTCGTCATAATTGTCTGTGTCTCTGTGCACCTGTTTCTGGGACCTTTTTCTCTTTTATTGGTCTGTCATCCTTACACAGATACTATACTGCTTTAATTCATACCGCTTTCTAGTAAATTTTGATATCTGGTATAAAAGGTAGATTGTTATAACTCTAACATATTGTATGAAAACTTCAAGCCACAACAACAACAAAAAAATGTATAGGAGTTACACACACACACACACACACACACACAAGAGAAAGAAATCAAAGCATGCCAATGCAAAAACTCAGCAAAACACAAAGGTAGACATCAACAGAGAAAAATACAGGTAAAAAAATAAGACTAACAGAGAAGAACAAAATGGCAATAGTAAATCCTTCTCTATCAATAGTTACTTTAAATGTAAATAATTAAACTCCCCAATAAAAAAGACACCAAATGCTTGAATGGATAAACAGACACACAAAGCGCAAGACCCAACTGTATGCTCTCCAGAATAAACTCACTTTAGCTATAAGCACACATACAAGCTGAAAGTGAAAAGTTAGAAAAAGATGTTTCATGCACATGGTAAATAAAAGAGACCAGAGGTGGCTATATTTCTACCAGATAAAATAGACTTTAAGTCAAAAACTGTCACAAGAGACAAAGAAGGACATTATATAGTGATAAAAGGACCGATTAATTGAGAACATATAACAGTTATAAATATGTGTGCGCTTAACATCAGAGCACCCAAATATATCGAACAAACATTGATACACAGAAAGGAGAAATAGGACAGCAACACAGTGATAGTAGGAGACTTCACTACCCCACTTTCAGCAACAGATGGAGCATCCAGACAGAATACCAGTAAGGCAAACAACAGACTTGAACAGGCTTTAGACCAAATGAACGTCACAGACGTAGAGAGAGTACTCCACTCAGTAGCCGCAGAACACACTTCTTCTCAAGCACACAGAGAACATTCTCCAGGATAGATTACATGTTAGGTCAAAAACAGATCTTACAACATTTAAGACTAAAAGCATACGAAGTGTCTTTTCTGACCACAAAGGAACAAAATTACAAACCAGCAGCAGAAGGGAAAACGGAACATTCACGAACATATAGACATGAAACAAGTTCTCTGCAAGAGATAAGACAAAATGTATCAGATAGTTTTGGAGCTGAGAGCTTTGGGCAACGACGGTCAGAGTGAATTATTAAAAAAAATAGTTTGCCAAGTCTTAGTAAATAGTCATGTGTATCGTACGAATAAGTAGACAAGTCATACCAGAATGACCTCATATCCTTGGGAGTTTTACACTAATGTGTTTGAAAAACACTCATGATCTAGTATATGTGGTGTCCATGGAGATATTTGACAGAATCTACCGTAATACCGACCTGCACGAAAGAAGTTTCACTCAGGTTAGCTGTCGTTCATTGGGAGAGATCATTTGCTATATGCCAGATGTATTGTCTTTGGGCCCATCATGTCCCACATTTGAAGAATGCTTCAATTAATGTAACGAATTTGTAGCTGGCACACAACTTGGAGAGCTCATGCACTGAGTGCAGTCAAACACTCCAAACACTCTGAGAGTCAGTGTTTTGATTCATGTTTGGATTCACAGACCTGTACACTCTGTCGATAGCACCAGCTGGTGTCACTAGTGTGCCTTCAGAAAGTCATTTCAGCATCCTGCCCCGCAGGCTGCTCATGGATAAGTAAATTCTCCAGGCGTGAACTGATGACCGAACTTGCTGCAAAGTGTCAAATGCAAGGATGTGCGGAAAATCATGACAACAAAGAAGACATTCTGTAACTCTGTGAATGGTGATGCTTGCGGAAGCATTGCAGGTAGAGAGATCAAATCTACTTCTAAAGTATGTGATTGTTCCTACGAACACAGAGCACTACCCAGTGCATGAGGAAGGATGAGTAAGTAATAGGTCTGCCATCAGGAGGTTGGTCGGTTTCCCTCGGAAGCTGTGCTCTCCTTTGGTCTCTGCTGGTAACAGGTTGGGCATTCGGCAGAGGTTTTAGCAAAATCAGGCACAATGGGGGAGGGCCTTATTATTTCAATATTTATAACTTCCATCCTTACTGCCCTGGATCATTTTACAGGTGCCCATTTAATAAGTTCCAGGATGTCCGAGGAAAGAGGCTGACTGAATTCCACAGGATAGGTCACTTTGTCCACCCAATTATTGATAAATACATCAAAAGTTGAAGACTCTTGGTGCGAAATGTATAGCAGGAACATAGCAGGAAGTTTTAGCCAAAATTGTGCTACTGTAACTGTGAAAATACCAAATATAATTATCACTAAATCACTACTAAATTCAAAAAGCTGATTTTGCCCCTCCAGCTCTGCCCGTCCACCTTCTCCAGCTCATTCTTTGCCCTGGAAGGTTGACCTGTGGAGACAAACTTGCCCTGTGGCCTCCACTTCCTGATTTGGGGGCAGGAAAGCAGAGGAATGAGATGCGAGTTGGGGTAATGGGCCCAGGCCCCCTCTTGAGAGCAGGACTGGCCGTGCTCCAGGCAGGGGTGACTGCCCTAAGCTCTCTTTCCTCAGTCTCTTGCCTCACCAGTGAAGTCTTCTGGTGGAAAGCTTTCGGTTTCTGTTCTCGATTTGCTGCAATGGCCAAAGATTTGGGATTTATGTGTCAAACCTTTAAACTTTCTCTCAACTTATAAAATTAGTATTTCCAGAATTATATTACTCTTTTTAGATTGGCCTTGAGGGAACTTTTTAGAGTTATAGGAAAGTTCCAAAACTGGATTTGGGTGGTGCTTGCACACATCTGTTTATTTGCTACAAATCAGCTAATTGTGTGCTTACAATGAGTGAATTTTATGGTGTATAAAGTAGACTTCACTAAAGCGGAGAGAAAAAAAAAAACCCTGAAATTTCTGGTCTGTCTCATGAATATTGGGCATTCTCTTCAAATACGAGAAAAGGTAATTGAAAAATATGGTTTCTTTCCCGTTTCCCCCGCCCTCCCAATTTTTTTTTTTTTGTATGTAGGATGTCTTTAGAATGCCAAAAATTGCCAGTTTTTTTTCAAATTATATTATCAAATTATTAGCATGATTTGTAATCAATGTTGTTTTAGGATCAGGAAATTTAACTGTTAGGTAATTGCAAGCGATTATATTAAATCAAATATCATTATATTAGGAAGTGTAATTGAAAATTCACGTATTTTGGCTACGTCAAAAGACACCTGTGTACTATATAACTCAACTCTAAAAGGAGAATAATTTCCATTTCTCTGACTTTATGGGTTAACCAGGAAACATTTTTTAAAGAACTACATGTAATATTAAATTCAATATGTGGTGGACAGTTGAGAAATCATGTGTTATCTAGGTCATGAGAAAAAAAATTTTTTTAAAAAGAAAACATTTCCTCTGAGGTTTTCACCAGTAGATGAAACTCTGCACCCTTGTTTGTATTGTGAGTGGACAATTTGAGGACTAGTTCTGATTAACAGCAGACATTAGTTTTCTTACTATATATCATACTTAAAAAAAACAAAACGTACACGTATACACACCTATATTCACCCAAGTTGAAGATGCAAGATGAAGAAAGATACATGACATTGAATTTACAATTGAAAAAAAGGAGTTCTAGCCAAACATCCCAACTTAAATTTAAAGGTATGGAATTCAGTTTTTTTTTAAATTGGTGTAAGTTAATATGAGTATGGATTTAATATGGGTTAATATTAATATGAATATGAATGTGGACAGTAATTTCCAGTATTCTGTTCTTTACTGTTCTTGGACTATTTTATTTTTTGTTGCTTTTCTCTGTCTCTGTCTTGTCTTTCTGTCTCTCTGTCTCTCTCATGTTTATCAAGGCGAGGGCTAACAATTATTTGCTTATTTTACTTTATTTTATTGTTTAATGATTTTATTTATTTATTTGATGGAGAGAGAGAGAGCACAAGCAGGGGGAGCATCAGGCAGAAGGAGAGGGAGAGGAAGGCTCCCCGCTGAGCGGGGAGTCCAAATTGGGGCTCGATCCCAGGATCCTGGGATCATGACCTGAGATGAAGGCAGATGCATAACCGACTGAGCCACCCAGGCGCCCCCAATTATTTGCCTTTAAAGTAACATTTTGTGTCATATAATTTCCTAAGGACATTCGCAGGAAAAATACATAATCAGTTAAAATTAATAAAGTTAAAATGAATATTTAGTGCCAGTCATCAACCTCCTTATCATTCATAAAAATGGCATCTTTAGTACTAGTTTTTAATTCCGTGTCAAAACCTTTAAAATATGTTTTTCACCAGGTGGAAAATTTTGTTTTGGAAAATAGAGATACTAACCTGAAAGACCACAACATGTAATGGCTCTTCTGTGCAAACTTTTTTTCACACTCAGTGTGTAGATGCCACTCTGAAACCAAAATGTGTTTTGGCCAGGAAAGGAGCTCAGGAGGTTACAAATAATAAATGTGCAAGTTCTAGCTATTTAAGTGGCGTAACTAACATCCATCCCTTACCAATGTATCCTTTGTTAACAATAAAGTTTGCTAATATTTACTAAAGCTGGTGGTATGACATACATTTAAATCTAATTGACCATTTTAACCGTCATTATACACAGGGCTTTTCCTTAACTTATATATTTGTATTTTTTTTCTCATGTCTTGGTGCTAATGAAAATAAAAAATTACATTTTTTGCCACTATCTAAATCTTCAGAATCACTATAGAAATAGAATTATTAATAATATAGTTACTTAAAGTAGATTGAAATATCTTTGCAGGGTTTTTTTGGCCTTAGGATATATTCCATTAGGCAGCACAAATTACATTTTAAAATTGCTTGAGGGGCGCGTGGGTGGCTCAGTCGGTTAAGCGTCCACCTTCAGCTCAGGTCACTATTTCAGGGTCCTGGGATCAAGCCCCCCCCCCCCCCCGCCCCAAGTCAAGCTCCCTTCTCAGCAGGGTGGCTGCTTCTCCCTCTCGCTCTGCGTCTTCCCACCTGCTTATGCATGTGCATGCTCTCTCTCTCTCAAATAGATAAATAAAATCTTTTAAAAAAAATTAAAAATAAAAAAATAAAATTGCTTGAAATACTTCTCTATGAGTCAGGGCCTTTGACTTCATATTCCATTTTATTTTTAGGGATCACTTTTTTTTTTCCATTTTGACTGACTTAGTATGTGTAAGTATACATACTCTGCAATCATAATTATATGTCATGCCAATTATATAATTAGAATCACTTTATAATTATTTAAAACATTGATATATATTTTCAAAGTCAAACCTATATACCAAGGTACTTCCAAAGATCTCCACTCCCAAAGATCCAGCTTCTGTCTTGTTGCTTTTGCCCTGCTCTCTCCCTCCCACACACTTTAATCCTTGAATAAAACAGCCTAATATTTCTCTATTAAGTGGATGTACCATAGTTCATTCAACGAGTTCCATTCCTGGACACTTAAGATGTTTGCTTTCTTTTTCTATTTTATCCCTGCTATAAATAGCATTGCAATGCCTTGCACGTATGTCTTTTCATATATTGCCAATGTGTCACTGGGATGTATTCCTAGAAGAGAGGTTGCTGGATGCTTATATAATTTTGCTAGTTTCCCCCCAAAAATCCCTCCACAGGATTGTACCATTCTATGCCACAATGAACATGAGTGCAAACTTCTTTTTGAAATACTGATTTCAATTCTTCTGGATATAGCCAGAAATGCGATTGCTGGATCATATGGTAGCCCTATTTTTAATTGTTTGAGGGACTGCCATACTGTCTTCCATAGTGACTGCACCATCTTACATTTTCACAACAGTGTGCAAGGGTTCAAAGTTCTCCGCACCTTCACCAAGACCTGTTACCTCTTTTTGATTGTAGCCATTCTGACAGGCGTGAAGTGATAGGTCATTACAGTTTTCTTTGCATTTCCTGGATGATTAGAGATGTTGAACAACTTTTCACATACTTGGCCATTGGTAGGTCTTCTTTGGAAATCTGTTCAGATCCTCTGCCCATTTTTAAATAAGATTTTTTTTTCTAATTGAATTGTGTGAGTTGTATGAGGTCCTTACATATTTTGGAAGTTGACCATTTATCAGATAGTTATATAATTTTCAAATATTTTCTCCCTCTAGTCTGTTCTTTTTTCTCATTCCTTGAGGTTTAAATTTAGATGGTTTATTTGAGATCTTTCTTTTAATATAAATGTAGTTATCTATGGCTATAAAGTTCTCTCTTAGAAGTGTTTTTGCTGCAACCCATAAGTTTTATGTTGTATTTTCATGTTTCTTTGTTTCAAGATTTTTTAAAAATTTCCATTTTGGTTTCTTCTTTGATTTGTTAGCTGTTCAGGAGTGTGTTGCTTTATTTGACATATTTGTAAATTCTCCAGTTATCCTTCTGTCTTGATTTGTAGTTTCATACCATTGTCATTGGAAAAAAAATCTTTGGGATGACTTCAGTCTTCTTAAATTTGCCATGACCTTGTTTTGTAACCTATCTTATGATCTATCCTGGAGAATGTTCTGTGTGCATTTGAGAAGAATGTGTATTCCGCTGTTGTTGGATGGAATGTTCTGTGTATGTCAGGTCCATTTGGTCTGAAGTAATAGTTCAAGTCCCAGATTTTTTTTTTTTAAAGATTTTATTTATTTATTTGACACAGAGAGAGAGAGCACAAGCAGGGGGAGCAGCAGACAGAGGGAGCTGGATGCGGGGCTCGATCCTAGGACCCTGGGATCGTGACCTGAGCCGAAGGCAGGCTCTTAGCCTACTGAGCCACCCAGGTGCCCCTCAAGTCCCAGATTTTTGTAGTGATTATTTGTTTGGGTGATCTGTCCGTTGTTGAATATGAGATATTGAAGTCCCCTGTTCTTTTGCCATCTGTCAATATTTGTTTAATGTATTTAGCTCCTTTGATGTTGGGTGCATATAGATTTATGATTCTTATATCCTCTTGATAAATTGACCCCTTTATCATTACATAATAACCTTTGTCTCTTGTTACAGTTTTTGACTTAACCTCTACATTGTCTTATATACGTCTAGCTACTTCTGCTCTCTATTTAGTTTCCATTTACACGGAGTATCTTTTCTATCTCTTCTCTTTGAGCCCACGTGTATCCTTAAAGATGAATTGGGTCTCTTGTATGCAGCATCTTGTTGTGTCCTGTTTTGTCTTTTTAATCTGTCCAGCCACTCCATGTATTTTTAAAGATTTTTAAAGAGTATTGAATCCATTTAGAATTAGAATAATTCTTCATATGAGAAGACTTACTAATGCCGTCTTATTACCTGTTATTCGGCTGTTTTGTAATTCCCTTATTCCTTTCTCCTCCTCCTGCCTTCCTTTGTGAATTGACTTTTCATAGTGGTATGCTTCTATTCCTTTTTCTTTTATTTCGTACATCTGCTGTAGGCTTTGCTTTGTGGTTACCGTGAAGCTTATATAAAACATCTTATAGCTATAATAGTGTATTTTACACTGATAACAACTTAACTTCAATTGCATACAAAAACTCTACCTTTTTAATGCCTGCCTTTTATATTTTGATGTCACAATTTGCCTCTTTTTATATTGTGTATTCATTAGCAAAGTATTGTATCTATAGTTACTTTTTTTTTAAAAAGATTTTATTTATTTGACAGAGATAGAGACAGCCAGGGAGAGAGGGAACACAAGCAGGGGGAGTGGGAGAGGAAGAAGCAGGCTCGTAGCGGAAGAGCCTGATGTGGGGCTCGATCCCGTAACGCCGGGATCACGCCCTGAGCCGAAGGCAGACACTTAACCGCTGTGCCACCCAGGAGCCCCTATAGTTACTTTTAAGAATATTTTCTTTTAACCTTTATACTAGAGCTAATTTTTCCCCAAACTTTTGTGGAAAACTTCCAGCATTTTTCAGTTAACTTAATCAGACAAAAAAGCTGTTGTGCATATTGAACAAGTATCCATCAATTCCTGCTTTATTTTCTAGCATAAAGTTGTTGAATTTAATCGATAAATAAATAAATAAAATCTTAAAAAAAAAAAGACTTGTAAGTTAAATTCTGTACAGGAGAGTTCTCTACAGCTTCTCTATAGGAGAAAACACAGGGTAATGAAAATGTTATTTCCTCCAAAATTGTAAGCCTTCATATGCCTCAAATTCGTACTGTGAAGCTCAATTCATGATACTTAGGAGAGATAATTGAGTCTGAATTGAATTTGAAAAGGCTTCCACACCCTTTCTCCTAATGTTTTCTGATAATCATGTGTTTGATTTTTTTAAATGAATGGCATTTTTTTACATGTGCTGAATACTCTGAATGTATTGATTATAAATTTTATTATATCAAAATATTAGAAAATAATCCGAGAAATGCAGGGTATCCATTAATTGAATTATAATAAATCTTATTTTATGATCTTTGTCAATATTATAAGATAAAAACTGTGTACTATTTCTCTGACATACTGATTTATATGGTTTATTATGCCTTTTCTTGACAGAGCTTAGCATCTTCAAATGCATGTGTGTGTTTTTTTATTCCCACAGGTTTAAAGCGTATTTGGAACACAAATTTCACTATTAATAATTCAATTTATTGACTGACCTCTAAGGATAATCATAGTTATGGGGAGTGGCTCCTTATTATTGTGATGCATTTATAAAAATAATCATTGATGACATAAACTATTATGGAAAATACAGATGTTTATTTATTCAGTATAAACTAATTACTTGTACAATTCCACACCCTAATGTCCACCAACCTAAAACCTTTTTAATGACATTGAGAAAAATAGCAACATATATACTTGAGGCCCTGGGTGAGACTATTTACTTTCTGTATTATGATATCAGTTTGCTCATTAATAGCCATCACTGAATGCACATCTTATCTCTAATGTAGGCATATGAAAAATAAAAGTCATCACTCTTAAAGAGTTTGCCATCTAATGAGAAGCTGAAACATCATTATTACATTGGTTAGAAAAGATTTTAGGATTTTTTTAGGTTAAAATAGAAGGCATAAGGAGTCATATTTAGTTCTTATTTGTATTACATCCTTAGTAAGTGAAGTAGATTGAATGACTTGTGAATATTACATTAAAGCAAATTATTAATTAGTGTATATTTGTGTGGATATATATGTGTGCATCTGTAAGTGCACATGAGCATGTCTGTGTGCATTCACATGCATGCTTGGGGAATTATTAGGTGTATATATTAAAATTATTTATCTCACTAGTCGTTTATGTCAAATATTAGCAATTTCTTAAGATTCAATATAACAGGCATCATAGCTCTCCACATGCAGTGTTACCATTGCTAAATAAAATACGTATGTATTTTTCTATTTATTTAGGTTTTAAGCTTTCAATTGCCTTGTACCCTTTAAAATTCAAACCCAATATTATATGCAATCTTATTATTACAGTTGCTTTCACTTCTTGGAAATGTACTTTTCTGAGCTAATTCCTGTGATTAATTTCTCAGATTGTTCTGTGATGTTGCACTGGTATAAAATCTTATTGGGGATATCTGGAACAGTAAATGGTATACTCGTTTTGACTTTGATCTCCCTGTCTTTATTGGGTAAGTTAAAAGATCTTAAGTAAAAGTATGGAAAATGGGGGCGCCTGGGTGGCACAGCGGTTAAGCGTCTGCCTTCGGCTCAGGGCGTGATCCCAGCGTTCTGCGAGCCTGCTTCTTCCTCTCCCACTCCCCCTGCTTGGGTTCCCTCTCTCGCTGGCTGTCTCTATCTCTGTCGAATAAATAAATAAAATTAAAAAAAAATATGGAAAATGTTGCTATTTTCTTACGACTCTTTTCATATTCATTCATTCATTTGTTCATTTTTTGTTAACAAAGTCTTAATAAGAAGCTACTATGTATATTATACTCCATATAGTCAAATCAGGTAAGTATCTTGTTCTCAGATGGCATACAAGCTAAAAGGAAGAAAGTGTGTGTGTGTGTGTGTGTGTGTGTGTGTGTGTGTGTGATGTGTATTGGGAAACCACATTTTTGGATTTCTTAGAAACTTATGCACAAATAGAATTCCATGATTTTTCTTAGAAATTTTTACATGTTGTATTAAAGATTGTATTTAGTTTATACTATATACTACTATACCCCAAGCATTACTACAAATTTCTGACATCAAAAAAAGCCCTCAAAACCAAAAAACCAAAAGATGAATAATCCTGGTGAGAAATCTCTAATGAAAGAAATAGATTTTAAATAAGTAATTATGGTAGAACGAGCTAAGCACAGTGTCATAGGTTTCAGCAAAGCATGACACTAAGAAAGCATGGAAAGAGCATGTATACTCCTTAGAGCAGGAATTTTGCTTTTTTTACCACTGTGTCACCAGTTCTTAGCTCAATGCCTGGCACAGAATCATTCCTCAACAAATAAGTATTCTATACGTGAATTAATTATGTAATATTTGAAATTATTTTTAATTAAGTAAACATGAAAATAAGAAAGACATTTCTAGTTATTCCTTCAGTTGTTTCTTATTCCAACCTCATTCCAAAGAATTTGCATCTGAAACACTGCACAGAGAGAAGATATTTACCTAACATTAAAATAATTCTGTTTTTAAGTTTCTCAGGGAATATTGCTAAAATGCCAAGAAGCAAAGAATTCAAATATCACCCAACATGATGATATTGGAAATCTGAAAATGAGCAGTGGCACAAGAGGAAATATAAGTAATAAAGACACAAGCCACTGTGGTTCAAAAGCTACAGACCATACAGGTATCCCTCAAGACTTTGGCCTATAATGGTTTTAATTCTTTTGGCTTTCTACGTTTGAAAAATCCTGTTTAACAGCTACGCAGATTACATTAACAAATAAAGATTTGATATCAATCTACTTTTCATTCAAAACTTCATACATATATATAGTTTATGACTCTTTTTGCAGTGGGAAGATAGTATCAGTGGAAAGAACATAAAAAAGAGGCTCTTTCCTTCAGGAATTTAAAACCAAATTGAAACACATAAATATGGAAAGTTAATTGTGGTTATAAGGCAGTATGTAAATAACTATTTTTTGTCTCCTATTTATTCTGTTTTGAAATACAAAATGAATTAAAGTAATTATACATAATGAATGATTCATTGTGATGCTATGCTTATAACTTCCAATTACACAACATTTTGGAAAACTGTCCCTTCTACTTCCAATTTTGTTTTAGTTTAAAGTGCTATTTTTTGGGCCTTCAACATTTGTTTTATAGTATATGTGAGAAATGTGCAGATTAATTTATTTTATAACTATTTATCAAAAGATTTTCTCTAGGGACACCTGGATGGCTCAGTTAGCTAGGCATCGAACTTTTTCTTTCAGTTCAGGTCATAATCTTGAGGTCCTGGGATCAAGCCCCAAGTAGGGTTCTGTACTCAGTGGGGGGTCTGCTGTAGTTTCTCTCTCTCCATATCTCTTTGCTCCTCCCCCCCACTCTAAATAAATAAATAAATAAATAAATAAATAAATAAATAAATAAATGATTTTCTCTAACCCACTAGTTTGTGGTGTTCTCTTTATCGCATATCAAAATGTCATATATACTATGGTTTACTTACTGATACTCTTTTCTTTTGGATTATCTATCCGTTTTACATGTACAAGTCCCAAACTAATTGAAATACTGTAATTTTAACAGATATTTTAGACAACGACTAGCTAATCCATCATTATGTTGGGTATTATAATGGAAATTTTACAGACCTAAGATAGGTAAACATGGAATCATAAAGACACTGTTAAACTTTCATTAAAGTCAGTCTAAATACTGTATATCAAGCTGTAAGATATTAATTTCCTATTACCTTTTCCTTCTTTTTTAATTGAGGAAATATCCACAAACATCAAGTTAATCATTTAAAATAAAACAATTTAATGGCATTAGGATATTTGAATGTGCAATGACTATATCTACTTAGCTCAAAAACATTTTCATCACCCAAAAAGAAATCCTATTCCCAGGAAGCAATTCCCCATTCCCTCTCCCCCACCCTTTAGCAACCACTAATCTGCTTTCTGTCTCTGTGGATTTACCTATTTTGGACTTTCATATAATGGAATCATACAATATTCACTTTTTGTGTCTTGCCTCTGTCACTTAGCAGAATGTTTTCAAGGTTCATCCATGTTGTGTCGTATATCAGCATCTTATGACTGAATAATATTCCTCTGTTTGTATAAATCCACAATTCATTTAAGATGGCAATACTAGTCAAAGTGATCTGCAGATTCAAAGAAATTCCTATCAAAATTCCAATGGTCTTTTTCTGTGGAAATGGACAAGGTGATCTTAAAATTCATGTGAAATTTAAAAAATCCTGAATAGCAAACACAATCTTGAAAAAGAAGAATAAATTTTGAAGATTAACATTTTCCAATGTTGAAACATAATGGGATGGGGAGAATGGATAATGGCTGCTTAATGTTTATAGGGTTTAATTTTGGGGTGATAAAAATATTTTGTAATTAGATAGTAGTTATGTTTGCACACTGTGGGTGTAACAAAATCCATGGCATTTGCACTTTAAAGTGATTGAAATGGTGGATTTATGTCACATGAATTTTACTTCAATAAAGAAAGGAGATTTTAACGGCCATTAAGTTTGGAAAGTTATACTGACTTGAACTCATATTTATTCATACAATTCACTTTCTCTTATTATTATGTCGAAGTCTCAGATTTTTTTTAATAATAGTATTTTTTTTATTATATTTGTTAGTCACCATACAGTACATCCCTGGTTTTTGATGGAAAGTTCGATGATTCATTAGTTGCGTATAACACCCAGTGCACCATGCAATACGTGCCCTCCTTACTACCCATCACCAGCCTGTCCCATTCCCCCACCCCCTCCCCTCTGAAGCCCTCAGTTTGTTTCCCAGAGTCCATAATCTCTCATGCTTCATTCCCCCTTCTGATTACCCCCCCTTTCTTTATCCCTTTCTTCTCCTACTGATCTTCCTACTTCTTATGTTCCATAAATGAGTGAAACCATGTGATAATTGTCTTTCTCTGCTTGACTTATTTCACTTAGCATTATCTCCTCCAGTGCCGTCCATGTTGCAGCAAATGTTGAGAAATCGTTCTTTTTGATAGCTGAGTGATATTCCATTTTATATATGGACCACATCCTCTTAATCCAGTCTTCTGTTGAAGGGCATCTTGGCTCCTTGCATGATTTAGCTATTGTGGACAATGCTGCTATGAACATTGGGGGTGCATATGGCCCTTCTCTTCACTACATCTGTATCTTTGGGGTAAATTTCAATTGAAGACCTTAGTATAATTTAATTTAAGAAAATTAAAAAACTTGAACTTGTAATTATATAGAAACTGAAAAAGTATTATTCTCAATATTATTTAGATTTATGCACATAAGAAAGGAGAGAAGTCTTAAAGCTTTATATGAGTAAATTCTAAGAGAATGGTATAAATAATATTTAATCTTACAAGTAATGTTAATGCAATTTATAACTTAAATGGTTCATGTTATTTTAGTAATTACATTAGATCTGGACAAGAAAAAGAAATCCCTTTTGTCTAAATTTTGCTTCATCTTACTAAATTAATTTTTTAATTTCCATAAATAATCATTTGTAATTTAGACATCTTGTAAATCTGAATACTTTGTTGTGAGTGATTTTATAGTACAGCTCCACTCTCGAAGTATTCAATTTTCAGAGATACACGTGTAACTTGATTTTCTTTGTTTCCTCCATTTCCCTATAGGGTTGTGCCCATCGGAATGGCTCAAATATCAAAAAAAGTGTTATTGGTTCTCTAATGAGATGAAAAGTTGGAGTGACAGTTATGGATACTGTTTGGGAAGAAAATCTCATCTACCAATCATTCAGGACCAATTTGAAATGGTAAATGGTTTAGTGTCAGGGTTATGGCATCAGTCTCTGTGCAGTGTAAAATAGTTTTCCTCAAGACAATTATCATATGATTTCACTCATATGTGGAATTTAAGAAACAGAGATTATAGGGGAAGGGTGGGAAAAATGAAAAAAGATGAAATCAGGGACAGAGACAAACCATAAGAGACTCTTAACTATAGGAAACAAACTGAGGGTAACTGGAGGTGTGGTGGGTGGGAGGATGGGGTAACCAGGTGATGGGCATTAATGAGCACTGGGTGTTATATGAAAGTGATGAATCACTAAACTCTACCTTTGAAACTAATACATTATATTAATTACTTGAATTAAAAAAATATACAAAATGAAAAAAATGGCTTCCCTCAAGGGCACCTGAGTGGCTCAGGCAGTTAAGCTTCCAACTCTTGATTTCAGCTCAGGTCATGATCTTAGGGCTGTGATCTCAGGGTCCTGACATCAAACCCCCTATCAGCTCTGCACTCAGCACAGAGTGTGCTTGGGATTCCCTCTCTCCTTCCCCCTCTGCCCCTCCCCTCGCTCACACGCTCTCTCTTTCTCTCTCAGTTTCCCTTAAATAAATAAATACAACGTTTTTTTTTAAAATGGCTTTTCTCAAATTTCTTCCCACTCTTCCATTAAAATATCATTTATCTTGATTACTGAGTTTTTGACACCTCCTAAATTTTGTGCTCAATGCCAGTGCCTCACTTGACTCATGCTAGTCCTGGGCTGAATACTTGTATTCAATTTGCAAGTGATATATATGTATGTGTATATATGTAATGAATATATAGTGTATATAAATAAGTACGAATTGATTAGTATAAGAATGTTCATGTAGAATGCTAATCGTCCAATGAAATTCTGAATCTTAATTAGTATGTCTACATTATTAAAATATTTTGTTCACTTAGTTGCTTGTTACTCACTTTTTAGGCTTTTATACAGAAAAACCTAAAACAAACAAACTATGTGTGGATTGGGCTTAACTTTACATCCCTGAAGAGGACATGGACCTGGGTGGATGGTTCTCCATTAGATTCAAAGACGTGAGTCTTTCCAAAACCACTGTCTGATTTACTGTCTATTGTAGAACTTACCTTCATAAAGTACCTCGAAGTCCACCAAAACCAACTCTGAAATAATTTTCGATACTTAGGAATTTAAAAGGATGAAAATCGATTTAATGTTCACTGGAGTGCTCATGGATATTTTGGTTTTGTTTTCAAAGCGAAAAGATTTGAAAACAGTAATCATAGAGCATTTATTGTTTAAAGACTACACCATATAGAACAATGGAAAGAAGACTAGAACAGAGATATGGACACATATTTACTCTTAGCTCTGTCTTTTCTAACAGACTCTCTGGGAACTCTGTGCCAATCACAGAGAGTAAGTTTAAGTTACACACATACTGTAACTTTTAGTGAATCAAAGGATTTAAAAATGCCCTGAAATCTGAGCGGCCTTTTAATTAAGAGAGGGTATTAGCTGAAAATACCAATGGATGTCTTCAGCAACAATGATTAACAATGTATTTATGCCTTCCTCTACAGATTTTTCATAAAAGGACCAGCTAAAGAAAATAGCTGTGCTGCCACCAAGGAAAACAAAATTTATTCTGAAACCTGCAGCAGTGTTTTCAAATGGATTTGCCAATCAATCAACCAATAATCAATGATCAAAATTTTTTCCAACTAGGTTCTAATATTAATCTTAAGGAGTAAGAATTTAAAACGACAATTAAAAAAATAGAACTGCAATTAAACAGCAAAATGTCTTCTCCATTTTCCCTCCACCATCTGCATTGGTCCTAACCTTAGAGTACACCATATAAACAATCTAAAATATGCCCTTTCCGTGTTTTATGTGGCAATATAATCCAGTGCGAGTCCATGCATTCATACTCAGGATTTTTATTCATTTTCATTTTAAACAAATGTGATCAGATTGTATCTGCTTTTCTGTATTGTGCTTGTTTAATTTGTAACAATATCCTATGCAAATTTCATATAATTCTGAGTTGCGTTATAGTGTGGATTTATATACTTTTTTACTGCTTTGTTGATGAACATTAGCTTTATTCTCAAGTTTTTTCTACTGTAAATGACACTGCAATAAACATTCTGAATATCTTTTTAAAAAGTAGTACCTTTTATTTCTTTGATACAAACCTTAAAACTGGATTTATGACTCAAAAGCATTAAATATGTTGTTTGCTTTAGATTTTATACAATGTTAATCTAACTTTAGAAACTAGCATGAATTTATAAGATTACAGGTGCAGAGCAAAAGCACTTTCCTTTTTCCTGAATCTCTTGGGAATTACTTGCCAGATTGATACATTTTATTATAAAATTTCAAGTATCATTGGATACTTCTGTGTATATTTCCTACAAAATATCCCCTACTTAATCACAATTAAATGATCAAAATTAACAAACTAGCATTGACACAGTGCTACCATCTAATTCTCAGACTCTCTTTAAGTTTTGCCAGTTGTCTCTAGAGTAAAAGATCTGGCTCAGAATCATCTTCTGCGTTTAGTTATTATGTCTCCTTAATCACCTTCCATCTAGAAGCGTTCTTTAGCCTTCCTTGTTATTCACAACTTGACACTTTTGAATACTACGACCTCGTTATTCTGCAAAATGTTCTTCAATTTGAATCTGATTATTTCTCATGGTTATAGTCAACTGCTCCTTGGCAGAAACAGTGAGAACTTGTTCCCACTGCATCCTTTCAAACAGCACACACCTTTGTTTATTCCATTGTTGATGCTATTGACTTTGTTCACACGCTTAATGTGATGTCTATCAGAATTCACTGTAAATTTCTCTTTTCCCTTTGTAATTAATTAATATTTTATGGACAGTGACCAAGATGGTTTCAACATTCCCTTCAGCTTGACTAAATTTTAGACAAGCTTTGTTCTTCCTATCTATGAGCCCCTGACCTCCTCATTTTTAGACCATTTACCTCAGGAAACGTGTAATTGGAAATTCTCTCTCTGCTTCTTTGAGGTGCAAATGTTTCAAAAAAGCTTTTTAAAGGCTTTATAACCCAGAAATGTCTATCTTAAGGACCAGAGACTCATTCCTTTGAAATGTGATCATCAAGAAAAGCAGCACCTCTATTTCTTAGTTTCTGTGAGAAGGTAGGAGGCTAACTTCAGTGGGCACCTACATCCAAGCTGTAAAACTCTCTCCTATCATGAAGACCTGGAAATGTTTAATTTTCCTCCGGGTACAGCTGTTTAGCACACACAGATGCTGTATGATCTCCCCCCCCTACCCCAGCTCTGCAAAACCCTGCTGTCCTCTGTTTCAGCAGATTTTAGTTCAGACCGAGTTCTCGCCTATGTCCCTTATTGCCATAACCTTGAATAAAGTCTTTTCCTGTGTATTATTGTTTGATGCAATTTTTGCTTTGACAGAAGGTACTTTTAGACTTCGCAAATATCCCATTCTTCATCAGACTTTCAACTTATTCATTTTTGTATTTGTATCTTTGTGGACTCTCATTTTCATATTTTGTTCAATTTGTATACTCTATTTTGATGGTCAAAATATTCCAGACCCAGTTGTGAAAGTTACCCTTTGAGGTGACGTTTGTATCCTTGG
Organism: Ursus americanus; assembly: GCF_024610735.1. NCBI lineage: Eukaryota > Metazoa > Chordata > Mammalia > Carnivora > Ursidae > Ursus > Ursus americanus. The sequence goes on from NC_142151.1 coordinate 10,858,448, forward strand.
TCTCCATGATCCTTTGCTGGTATGTAGTGTTGTTTGTTTGTTTTATGGTAATAACCTCAGCAGAATGCTAGTAACCATTTTCACCACTGTTTGAACTGGTCTTTAGGTTCTAGTCTGATTCATAAATACTGATAAAATAATTAACTAGACAAACATAAAAATACATTTTTTCCTTGGTCCAAATAATTTGCTTTTTTTGGTAACTTTTAAAATGTTATATTTTATTTTTTTCTCTCATCTATAATTTAAGCTCCCTGCACAAGGGTTTTTCCCTGTTTGGATTCCTATTGTACCCCTATTATTTAAAGCAATATCTGAGACATAATAGATGCTCAATAAATATTGGTTGAATAAAATTTGATAGGTGCTGTGGAGAAAAGTTGTATATTACTTAGGAGACTATCAGGTAGAAGGATCTGATACTGTCCCTTAATTCAGCTAATGAATCTTCAAATATGACACATAAACTGAGAGATGTAAAGTGAGTAGAATTTGGTAGAAGTAAGAATCTTCCAGGAAGTCCTAGATAAAATCCTAATAGATGAAATAAAAAATGTTTTGGGGGCGCCTGGGTGGCACAGCGGTTAAGCGTCTGCCTTCGGCTCAGGGCGTGATCCCAGCATTGTGGGATCGAGCCCCATATCAGGCTCCCCCGCTATGAGCCTGCTTCTTCCTCTCCCACTCCCCCTGCTTGTGTTCCCTCTCTCACTGGCTGTCTCTATCTCTGTCAAATAAATAAATAAAATCTTTAAAAAAAATGTTTTGGACTTGTGAGCATGTTACATTTTTAAAAAAATGTGAAGACAGAATTACTGGAAGCCAAGAAAGGATAAAGTGGGTGCCAAAATAGGCTGGTAAGGTATCTTAAATGTCACATAAATATTTCTGCTTTCATTTCAACAGCAATTAAAAGCCAGTAAAAGCTTGAGTTAGTAAAGTAACCTGGTGAATTTTGAGTTTTGGAACCATTACCTTGGCTACAGTATGGGAAGAGGAAAATGAAGAAGTATTTGAGTTATGAGCTAATTTAGGGACTATTAGGCAACAGAGATAAAGTGAATTGAAATATAAGCATGAATAGGGTTTATTATGAATAGTAACAATCAGACTTTCTCAAAATAGAGGCATAATGTATTAAATTGTGCTTCAGTTTTGAGAATGTATTTCTTCCTTTTACTCCTTCAACCATCACTTTATTTCAAGATTTTTCATCTCTTAGGTTCACACCTTTCCTTGTTCTCTAGATTCCTAAGCTCAAATATGTTGGCTGAAATATAGACCCAGCATACACTTCTGCTGGTGGGTTACCTGCTGAGTATTTCTATTTATTCCTACTAAGTTGACTAAAAATGGTAGATGAGGAACAAAGCCAATATTAAGGCCAATACCAGATTTCTGGGGGTTTGTTTGTGTATTTTAAGATTTTATTTATTTATGGGATGCCTGGATGGCTCTGTCGGTTAAGCATCTGCTTTTGGCTCAGGTCATGATCCCAGGTTCCTGGGATCGAGCCCCACATCGGGCTCCTTGCTCAGCAGGGAGCCTGCTTTTCCTTCTGCCTGCCTTTCCCCCTGCTTGTGCTTTCTCTCTCTGAAAAATGAATAAATTAAAAAAAATCATTTAAAAAGATTTTATTTATTTATTTGACAGAAAGAAAGAGAGGGTGCACAAGCAGGGGGAGGGGCAGAGGGAGAGGGAGAAGCAGACTCCCTGCTGAGCAGGGACCCCCCCCTCAATGCAGGGCTCTGTCTCAGGACCCCAAGATCACCACCTGGGCTGAAGGCAGCCGCTTAACCAACTGTGCCATCCAGATGCCCCCAGGTTTCTGTTTTTATGCACTTTGTTGGATGGTGGTTCCATTTAGTGTGCTGAGGAGGGACATATTTTGAGGGAAAGATTATAAATTGTAGACATAATCAGAGGCAAACCACAAGAGACTCTTAACTATAGAAAGCAAACAGGGTTGATGGAGTGAGGTAGGAGGGGGATGGGCTAGATGGGGGATGGGTATGAAGGAGGGCATTTGTTATGATGAGCACTGGGTGTTATATATAGGTGATGAATCACCAAATCTTACTCCTAAAACCAATATTACACTACATATTAACAAACCAGAATTTAAATAAAAAATTGGAGAAAAATAGATGAAGTGGAGTAGATCGTTAGGTAATCTGGAACTTCAAGAAAGTATCACTTTGAATATGTAAATTTAGGATCCCTTAGGGAATGTTGATCCTAAATGTATAAAGGAGATTCCCTAAGGAGGAGTGGGAAAAGAAAAGAGAAAAGGCTTAAAACTATAGGAAGAGTAACAAATGCAGCAGGAACAGAGAGTGTGTACTGAAATCAAAAAGAACAGAGAAGTCAGGAAACAAGGAGGAATCTCAGGGGAATATGGTGTCATAAAATTCTGGGAAGGCAGTATTTAAAGAAGGAAGAAATGGAAAAGAAATGTTAAATTCTGCTTGAGATGGTATGAGAGATGTTAACTGAAGCAAGTTCACCGGGTATGGGAATACAGTTTGGCGTGATTTGGTGAGAGCTGCTTTTGTGCATTTCGCAGAGTGGTAGATAAAATGGCATGTGACTAGACTGAGATACTGAGAGGACTCATTTTCCTTCATTTAAAGAAGGGCCTTGAAACAAAGAAGGGACACTCTAGCTCAGGCTTGTATCTGAGAAAAATGGAATATAGAAATGGAAATAAGCTGGTCTTGGTATTACAATGTACTGGATTGCTATGGCCACCATAACAAAGTACCACAAACTGAGTGGCTTAAAACGACAGAATTTTGTCTCACAGTTCTGGAGACAAGAAGTCCAAGATCAAGGTGTCTGCTGGGTCATGCTCTCAGAGACTGCTCTAGAGAAGAACCCTCTCTTGCGCCTTCCGGCTTGTCATCAGAGCTGGTAATCCTTGGTGTTCCTTGGCTTATAGATACATCACTTCAGTCACATGGCTGCTTTTTCTCTGTGTCTCCACATAGTCTTTCCCTTGGGAGCATTTGTCACTAAATCCAAATGTTACCTTCTTATAAGAACACCAGTCTTAAAGCGATTTCAACCCATCCTAAAGATTTCATTTTATCTATCACATTTATTATATGTGATATATTACATCAGTTATATGACCCTATTTCTAAACAAGGTCACGTTCTGCGGTGCTGAGGGTTAGGACTTCAACTTGGGAACGTAATTAAACCCATAACAGAGAAGAGGAATTTTATTAAATCTACTGTACATGACTAAAGTTTATAAACATTATTACTACCATATGGAACAGAATTTATTGTTTTTCATATTAAATATGCACAAATAACTTAAATAACTGAACAAAATTATTATTATCTTCAACTGAAATGAACCCGTGTAATTAGTGACTGATAAATATTTGGTCTTATAAAGGCCTGCCACTAGGTCTGACAGATCCTGGGAAACTTTTTTTGTGTGTGCAGAACTTCTGTTTAAACAAACAATTTGATTAAAATGTATTACAAAATTCATGAGCCCATGAGCGGTGTTATGATTTATCTATAAATATTCAGAATAGTAGATAGAAGAGATTGATTATGAATTTGCTTATTGTCCAGTGAGTGTGCAAGCAGGTTTTTCATACTGTCCAAACATCACTTCTTCCTCCTCAGGTCCAAGGACCATCTCTGCCTTCTTTATTGGTAAGTGTACCTTTCCTGGCTAGTTTCATTTCTCATGAGAAAAAGGTAGCAATGGAAAAAAAATCTTAAAAAACAAAACAAAACAAAAAAAAAAAAACGGAGGGGCACCTGGGTGTCTCAGTTAGTTAAGCGTCTGCCTTCAACTCAGGTCATGATCCCAGGGTCATGGGATAGAGCTCCACATCTGGCTCCCTGCTCAGCGGGGAATTTACTTCTCCCTCACCCTCTGCCCCTCCCTCATTCATTCATGCTTTCTCTCTCTTTCAAAAAAAAAAAAATCTTAAAAAAAGAAAAAGAAAAAGGTAGCAACGCTGTTATTACTCACAATATCATGGCTCTTAGAAATTTGTTTTTATTGAAACAACATGGATCTTCTTGAGTTTGCAATTACCTAGCACCATTTACTTCATTCTGATTACAACATTATATCATACTCTTCATAAAAATTATTTTCCCGTGACTCTCAAAGGTTGCTGCTGGGTGCATTGGTGACCACAAATGTAAATCTAATTTGAAATATGCACAGAATATGAACAATAATTAATTTTTTAGACATATTAAATTTACCATTCACAATTTTGTACCATACATGTAAAACAACACATCTTCCAACCATGTCTTCTTTGAATTGTTGAAACAATAATCTCAATAATCCCCTCAGACAAACTTTTAGGGCCATCAGTTCATGAATTTAAGCATAGGAATATTAAAAAACAAATATCAGAATAAATCAATTTAGAATAAATTGATATAACATCATGACCAAGTTGAATTTTATCTAGGAATTCAAAGTAGTTATTTAATATTACAAAACTTGTGTCATTGGGGCACCTGGGTGGCACAGCGGTTAAGCGTCTGCCTTCGGCTCAGGGCGTGATCCTGGCGTTACGGGATCGAGGCCCACGTCAGGCTCCTCTACTATGAGCCTGCTTCTTCCTCTCCCACTCCCCCTGCTTGTGTTCCCTCTCTCACTGGCTGTCTCTATCTCTGTCGAATAAATAAAAATAAAATCTTAAAAAAAAAAAAGAAAACTTGTGTCATTAACCACATTGCAAGATGAAGGAAGAACATCAAAATAGATGAAGGAAACAAAAATACATTAGAAAATTCAAAGTGCCTTTCTATTGACAAAAAAATTTTTTTTAGGAAACAGAAATAGAAAAGAATTGCCTTAACTTTAAAAAAGTGCATAAAAATGAAATAAAACACTGATAATATTGAAATGTTAGAAGTGGGGCTCCTGAGTGGCTCAGTTGTTTGGGCGTCTGCCTTTGGCTCAGGTCATAATCCCAGGGTTATGGGATTCAGCTCCGTGTCAGGCTCCCTGTTTCATAGGGAGTCTGCTCCTCCCTCTTTCCAGGTTGTGCTCTCTCAGTCTCTCTCTCAAATAAATAAATAAAATCTTAAAAAAAAGAAAGAAATGTTAGAAACATTTTCTTTAAAATGTGAAACAAATTAAGAATGTTCACTGCCAATATTGTCTTGGCAGTTCTACACATTTTAATTAGACAAAAATTAAGTAATAGTTATAGGAAAAATAAAACTTATTATTAGATGCTATGTTTTACAATATTTAAAAGAACCCACAAATTATTAGAAATTATGAGTTTTCAGAATGTATGTTGAACAGGAGAAGGATAACACAAACAATTACATTTCCATATATAAAAGTAACTATTTTAAAAAAGAATAAAATTACATAATTGCAGTAGCATAAACATCAGATACATTTAATAGGGACATATATAATAAATAACATGCAGCGATGGGTTAGAAAAACTATAAATCATACAAGAAGACAAACGCCAATACAAGATATGTATTATAAACAAATAAATAATATTATAAATACAACACTCTCCAAATTCATCTATAGATCCTGTGATATTAATTACAGGGGTCTTCTAAAATCGATAAAGAAAAGCAAAGATCCAGAGGGAGTTAAGATGGCGGAGCAGTAGGGGACCCCTTTTTCAGCCGGTCCCCGAGTCGAGCTGGATAGGTAACAGACCAGCCTAAACAACCACGGAACCAGCCTGAGACGCAGGAAGACGCATCTGGATCTCTACAAATGAACATCTCCAGCGCTGAGTATTGAGGTACGAAGCGGGGAGCCATGAAACTGTGCACAGATATCGGAAGATAAACGGAAGGGGGAGGGAGCCGCCGCGTTCGGGCGCCGGGAAGCGGTAGCCACTTGCACGGGGGAGCGGGCGGGCTCGCGGTCGGCACCCGCAAAACAGCAGACTGAGCCCGTGAGCCGGGTGCGCGCGCCACCAGGCATCTCGCGGAACCCCGGAATCCTGGTGCGCTCACTGGATCCAGACTGAGACCGGGAGATCCGGGAGCGGGCGCAGGGCGGCTGGCGGAGTTAGAAACACAAAGGACAGAGACGCGCCGGCCCTGGAAGTGAGGGTTGGGACGCCGGGTGTGGGGCGCACATCGCTGCAGGGTTGAGCAGCACCAACAGTAACAGAGTTAAAGTGGCCAGAATATCAGTGCAGAATGGTCCATGATCCCTCTGTTCTGTGACAGAGGCTGAGAATCGGCCACTGCTGCTCTGACTCTCAGAAGAGGCACAGCAAACCGCCAGGGAAAGCCGCCAGAGAACAAAAGTCTGGAAATACCGGCTCAGAGAGTGCCCATCCCCATCCCCCCTCGCAGGGGACGCCGAGACTCTACCCAAACAGGGCTGCCTGAGTATCGGCGCGGCAGGCCCCTCCCCCAGAAGGCAGGCTGAAAAATCAAGAAGCCCACATCCCTAAGATCCCTATAAAACAAGGGGCACGGCCTGGGTCCTGGTCAATAATTTGGACTCTGGACAACCCCGCACCCCCTCCTCATCAGAATGACGAGAAGGAGAAATCCCCCCCAGCAAAGAAAAGACAATGAGTCTGTGGCCTCTGCCGCAGAACTAATGGATATGGATATAACCAAATTATCAGAAATGGAATTCAGAGTAACAATGGTCAAGATGATGTGTAGACTTGAAAAAAGTATTAACGAAAATGTTAATGAGAATATAGAATCTCTAAGGGCAGAAATGAGAGCGAATCTGGCAGAAATAAAAAATTCTATGAGCCAAATGCAGTCAAAACTAGAGGCTCTGATGGCCAGGGTGAATGAGGCAGAAGAACATATCAGCGAATTGGAGGATGGGTTAGTAGAAGAAAAAGCTAAAATAGAATCTGGACTCAAAAAAATCCACGCTCAGGAATGTAGGTTACGGGAGATTACTGACTCAATGAAACGTTCCAAAGTCAGAATCATTGGCATCCCCTAGGGGGTGGAGAAAAACAGAGGTCTAGAAGAGCTATTTGAACAAATTGTAGCTGAAAACTTCCCTAATCTAGCAAAGGAAACAAGCATTCATGTCCAAGAGGCAGAGAGGACCCCTCCCAAGCTCAACACGACAAACATACGCCATGTCATGTCACAGTGCAATTCGCAAATATTAGATCCAAGGATACAGTATTGAAAGTGGCCAGGGCAAAGAAATTTCTCATGTACCAAGGCAAAGGCATCAGAATTACATCAGACCTGTCTACACAGACCTGGAATGAGAGAAAGGGTTGGGGGAGCATATTTAAAGCTCTTTCAGAGAAAAACATGCAGCCAAGGATCCTTTATCCAGCAAGGCTGTCATTCAGAATTGATGGAGAGATAAAGACCTTCCAGAAATGCCAGTCATTGACCAATTTTGTAACCACGAAACCAGCCCTACAGGAGATATTAAGGGGGGTTCTATAAAAGTAAAAAGGCCCCAAGAGTGATACAGAACAGAAAGTCACAATCTATAGAAACAAAGACTTTACTGGCAACATGGCATCATTAAAATAATATCTCTCAATAATTAGTCTCAATGTAAACGGCCTAAATGCTTCCATAAAACACCACAGGGTTGCAGATTGGATAAAAAGACATGCCCCATCCATTTGCTGTCTATCAGAGACTCATTTTGAACCTAAAGATACATTCAGACTGAAAGTAAAGGGATGGAATACCATGTTTCACGCCAATGGACCTCAAAAGAAAGCTGGGGTAGCAATTCTCATATCAGACAGATTGGATTTTAAACTAAAGACTATAGTTAGAGATGCAGAAGGGCACTATATTATTCTTAAAGGATGTATCCAACAGGTGGATATGACAATTATAAATATCTATGGTCCCAACAGGGGAGCAGCAAGATACACAAGCCAACTCTTAACCAGAATAAAGAGACATATAGATAAAAATACATTAATAGCAGGGGACCTCAACACTCCACTCTCAGAAATAGAACACCCTGGCAAAAACTAAGCAAAGAATCAAAGGCTTTGAATGCCGTACTCGATGAGTTGGACCTCATAGATATATATAGAACACTACATCCCAGAACCAAAGAATACTCATTCTATTCTAATGCCCATGGAACATTTTCAAGAATAGACCATGTTCTGGGACACAAAACAGGTCTCAACCGATACCAAAAGACTGAAATTATTCCCTGCATATTCTCAGACCACAACACTTTGAAATTGGAACTCAACCACAAGGAAAAATTTGGAAGAAACTCAAACACTTGGAGACTAAGAACCTTCCTGCACAGGAATGACTCGATAAACCAGGAAATCAAAAATCAATTTAAACAATTTATGGAGACAAACGAGAATGAAAACACAACACTCCAAAACCTATGGGATACTGCAAAGGCAGTCCTAAGGGGGAAATACATAGCCATCCAAGCCTCACTCAACAGAATAGAAAAATCTAAAATGCAGTTTTTATATTCTCACCTCAAGAAGCTGGAACAGCAACAGAGGGACAGGCCTAATCCATTCACGAGGAAGCAGTTGACCAAGATTAGAGCAGAAATCAATGAATTAGAAACCAGGAGTACAGTAGAGCAGATCAACAGGACTAGAAGCTGGTTCTTGGAGAGAATCAATAAAATTGACAGACCACTGGCAAGATTTATCCAAAAGAATAGAGAAAGGACCCAAATTAATAAAATTATGAATGAAAAAGGAGGGGTCACAACCAACACCAATGAAATTGGAAGGATTATTAGAAGCTTTTATCAACAGCTTTATGCCAATAAATTAAGCAATCTGGAAGAAATGGAGGCCTTCCTGGAAACCTATAAACTACCAAGACTGAAACAGGAAGAAATTGATTTTTTAAACAGGCCAATTAATTATGAAGAGATTGAGTCAGTGATAAACAACCTTCCAAATAACAAAACTCCAGGCCCGAATAGTTTTTCTGGGGAATTCTACCAAACATTCAAAGAAGAAATAATACTTATTCTCCTAAAGCTATTTCAAAAAATAGAAATAGAAGGAAAGCTACCAAACTCATTCTATGAGGCCAATATTACCTTGATCCCCAAACCAGGCAAAGACCCCATCAAAAAGGAGAATTACAGACCGATTTCCCTAATGAATATGGATGCCAAAATCCTCAACAAGATACTTGCTAATAGAATCCAACAGTACATTAAAAGGATTATCCATCATGACCAAGTGGGCTTCATCCTTGGGATGCAACGGTGGTTCAACATTCGCAAATCGATTGGGGTCTTAGATTTTATCAGGAAAGAAAAATTCAGAAATCATATGATTCTCTCAATAGATGCAGAAAAAGCATTTGACAAAATACAGTATCCTTTCCTGATTAAAATCCTTCAGAGTGTAGGGATAGAGGGTACATTCCTCAATCTCATAAAAACCATCTATGAAAAGCCTACAGCAAATATCATTCTCAATGGGGAAAAGCTGGAAGCCTTTCCCTTAAAATCAGGAACACGACAAGGATGCCCACTCTAGCCACTATTATTCAACATAGTACTAGAAGTCCTTGCAACAGCAATCAGACAACAAAAAGTGATGAAAGGTATCCAAATCGGAAGAGAAGAAGTCAAAATGTCTCTCTTTGCAGATGACATGATACTCTATATGGAAAACCCAAAAGAAGCCACTCCCAAACTATTAGAAGTTATAGAGCAATTCAGTAATGTGGCGGGATACAAAATCAATGCTCAGAAATCAGTTGCATTTCTATACATGAATAATGAGACTGAAGAAAGAGAAATTAGGGAATCCATCCCATTTACAATAGCACCAAAAACCATACATTACCTAGGTATTAATTTAACCAGAGATGTAAAGGACCTATATTCTAGAAACTATAAATCACTCTTGAAATACATTGAGGAAGACACAAAAAGATGGAAGAATATTCCATACTAATGGATCAGAAGAATTAACATACTTAAAATGTCCATGCTACCCAGAGCAATCTACACTTTCAATGCTATCCCGATCAAAATACCGATGACATTTTTCAAAGAACTGGAACAAATAGTCCTTAAATTTGTATGGAACCAGAAAAGGCCCCGAATCTCCAAGGAACTGTTGAAAAGGAAAAACAAAGCTGGGGGCATCACAATGCCAGATTTCGAGCTGTACTACAAAGCTGTGATCACAAAGACAGCATGGTACTGGCACAAAAACAGACACATAGACCAATGGAACAGAATAGAGAACCCAGAAATGGACCCTCGGCTCTTTGGGCAAGTAATATTTGATAAAGCAGGAAAAAACATCCAGTGGAAAAAAGACAGTCTCTTCAATAAATGGTGCTGGGAAAATTGGACAGCTACATGCAAAAGAATGAAACTTGACCACTCTCTCACACCATACACAAAGGTAAACTCCAAATGGAAGAAAGACCTCGATGTGAGACAGGAATCCATCAAAATTCTAGAGAACATAGGCAACTACCTCTACAACATTGGCCAAAGCAAACTTTTTCATGACACATCCCCAAAGGCAAGAGAAACAGAAGATAAAATGAACTTGTGGGACTTCATCAAGATAAAAAGCTTCTGCACAGCCAAGGAAATAGTCAAAAAAACTAAGAGGCAGCCCACGGAATGGGAGAATATATTTGCAAATGACACTACAGATAAAAGACTGGTATCCAAGATCTACAAAGAACTTGTCAAACTCAATACACAAGAAACAAACAAATCATAAAATGGGCAGAAGATATGAACAGACATTTTCCAATGATGACATACAAATGGCTAACAGACACATGAAAAAATGTTCAAAATCATTAGCCATCAGGGAAATTCAAATCAAAACCACATTAAGATACACCTTACGCCAGTTAGAATGGCAAAAATGGACAAGGCAGGAAACAACAATTGCTGGAGAGGATGTGGAGAAAGGGGATCCCTCCTACATTGTTGCTGGGAATGCGAGTTGGTACAGCCACTCTGGAAAACAGTGTGGAGGTCCCTTAAAAATTTAAAAATTGAGCTACCCTATAACCCAGCCATTGCAATACTGGGTATTTACCCCCAAAAGACAGACCTAGTGAAGAGAAGGGCCATATGCACCCCAATATTCATAGCAGCCTTGTCCACAATAGCTAAATCGTGGAAGGAGCCGAGATGCCCTTCAACAGATGAGTGGATTAAGAAGCTGTGGTCCATATATACAATGGAATATTACTCAGCTATCAGAAAGAACGAATTCTCAACATTTGCTGCAACATGGACAGCACTGGAGGAGATAATGCTAAGTGAAATAAGTCAAGCAGAGAAAGACAATTATCATATGATTTCTCTCATTTATGGAACATAAGAACTAGGAAGATTGGTAGGGGAAGAAAGGGATAAAGAAAAGGGGGGGTAATCAGAAGGGGGAATGAAGCATGAGAGACTATGGACTCTGAGAAACAAACTGAGGGCTTCGGAGGGGGGGGGAATTAGATAGACTGGTGATGGGTAGTAAGGAGGGCACGTATTGCATGGTGCATTGGGTGTTATACGAAACTAATGAATCATCAGAAACCAGGGATGTACTGTACGGTGACTAACATAATATAATAAAAAAATTAAAAAAAAAAGAGAGAAAAGAAAAGCAAAGTTCCAGGCCACTTGAAAAGTAGAAAAATAAGTTGAAGGAAATTATTTTAGCAATTACCAAGATGTATTATCAGGCTAGAAAATTAAAGCATTGAAGTGTTGAAAATTAACTTATACAGAGGGAAAGAAAAAAAGAATTAGAAAGCATGGTACCCATGTTGCAATTCCACGATAGAAAAATTAAGTTAGTGCATTTTCCTACTGCAAATCCATTTTCTTTCTGTGTAGCATCTCGCTGTTGCTGCACCAACATCATCGAGGTAAGCACATTTTCCATTTCCTCTCAGAGGAAACCTACAATAAAGGGATTAAACACCATGTACCAAAAAAAAAATCCAGTGATTTCTTGCTTGCCCAATGACCCCATTAAAAAAAAAAAAAAAATCTGTCCAGAGTCCTGAAAAAGTGTGCTGTGGCACAGTCCTCTCTTGCTAAGGGGAAGATATCTGTACCAAATTAGACCATAAGAGTTTGTCTTCCAAGAATTCATACCTGTTAAACTGACATTAAGATAGTTATGTGTAATCAGTGGAACTAACAGTTTATATAAACTAATAGTTCTTAAGGCGATTTTGCTTTCTGTTCCGCACCCCATCTCCCAACACAACCATACACCAAGTGACACTTAGCAACATCTGGAGAGAGTTTGGGTTCTCGTAAGTGAGGTGGGGGTCTGCCTAATAGGCAGAAGCCAGAGATGCTAACATCCTAAAATGCACAAATGGCACCCCCTCCCCACAACAAAGAATTATTCAGCCCAAAATGTCAGTTGTGTTGCTATTGAGAAATTCTAATATAAACCAAGTGGCTAAGTGGCTGGCAGTCACCTATTTAGGGTAGTCAGGTGGGGATCATGTGTGCGGTAAATATTGCAAAATGAAAGATATGAAGCCCAGATAAAATCAGGTTAAAATGAACAGTAAGTTTAACTTGAACTGTAAAAGATGTCAGCAAACAGGTAGCATGAAGTTTGAAGAATGGATATAAATTGGAGAATATAGGTTAAAATCAGGCAAATGTATTTTGGATTTTTTCTTTTTGGTCTGTGTTTATGAATCACCAGTCTTTATTTTCAAAATAACCAACTAAGATCTTCCCTCTTTTATCCTGATTCCAACCTCCGTGGTTGATTCTTGGAACTAATCTCAAAACATGATACAATTTTCCCTATCTCATTTTTCCAACACATACACAAACCTTGGGCTCTAGAGAAATGCAGCTAATGCAAAGATTCTGGAGAAGGCTGTGCTATCTGAATTTAAATAATCCCCCAAAGAAAGAAACTCACAATTTGTTAAATATGGTTCCATTTACCCATCGTCCTGGTTGGTTTTCTGTCATCTCCAGCCCAATCCAGTGATCAGAAGAGCATTTGTGTCGTATAAGAAATTCCTTTAGAGACAAAATAAATTATATATATATATATATATATATATATATATATATATATATATATTTTTTTTTTTTTTTTTTTTTTTTACTACAACCTAGGTTATGAGGAGTAAGGCAACAAATTTTCAACTCCTGCTTCACCAGAAAATAGCTATGGGATTCTGAAAAAGCATTTTACCTTCTGACCCTTAGTTTTCTTCCTTGTAAACAAAGACATGAGATAAGTTTTCTTTAAGACACTTTTGGATTCCAAACTGACAAATATTCAATATGGAAATCCATTCCTCCAGGATTTTAATACTGTAAAGTCCTGGAAAGCCAGAGTTTGCAATTGACTTCTTACACAGCCTTTCTCATTATCAGATATTTATTATGTTTTTCCACTTCCCAGTAAATACTAGTATATTGATTTTAATGTTATATTTTACTTCAAATTCTCTCCCAAAGCATTGCGTGGGCGCACACACACAACCTTCATATATGTAATTCCTTTAGAATTTAATTCTCAAACTTTATTTTTCTGCCCCAAATTTCTATTTCTAAAGAGATCATTCAGGGGAAAATATAATTTTATCCTCATATTTCTCCTTTTCTCCTTATTCATTCAATGTTGAAATTTCTTGCTGCCTTGGAGCATTTTTAACCATACATCTATATGCAGAAAGTCATTGAGTCTATTAAGCCACTAAATATCTGGGAAACCACAAACTTGGCATTGTATCACTCCATGTTTCACTTTTATGATAAATATAAGGGATACAGTTCACAACACTATGGTCCAGTCCTGTCTGTAACAGTGACACTAATAATAACCTTTGGCATTTTAATATACCATTTTCTCCAGCATTTCATAAATGTATTTGAAAAAAAATATTTAACTCATTGAGCTAAGCTTTGGGTTTATAAAAGAATAGATTAATCAAACACTGTCCTTGGATTCATAAGGTTTCATTTATAGTGAAGAAACTTATGTAAACATAGCATTAGAAAATATCCTCCTGGATGAGGAGAAGAATATGACTGTAATAAATACAAAGTGAAATTTTAGTTTACAAGAAAGAAGTATCTGGATCTTTATAGGACACTTACATATAGGATGTGCTCTAAGAGGTGTATCTGGAAGGGAAGAGTAGAATGTTTTATAGTAAATACAGAGAACAAAGAAGAAGAGGGCAATTCATATTGTAGGCTTAGGAAAGAACACGCTTGAAGGCAGAAAAAAATGTGAGAAAGGATAAATGTATTGACAACCAGCAGTATATATGTTATTGGATAATTGGGAAAATTGGGTGACTTTCAGTAGCTGTGGACTTAGTGACAGGGAACAGGGAGGTGAGTTTCCTAAAGCCTGTCCTAAGAAAAATGTTAATTATTATTTGCTCACTAAAAGAATACCCATGTGGCTTCTTGTTAAAGGTGCAAGATAACCTTACAGAAGTGGAAATAAATTTGAAAAATATTTCATGAAACAAGGTATATCTCATTTTAACTAAGGAAAACATTTTGCAATTCAAGTAAACATATAAAATATTTTAATTAAGCCATTTTAAATAAACAGCCCTTTAAAATTCTTCTATATATTATTTTTATCACTCCTTCACAGATAGCTTTACCTCATTTTGTTGGTCACTTAAATTTTGCCCAGGTTACGTAGTAAATATAAGCATCTATGACCTTCAAAATATATCAGAAAATTTTAGGATCAAAGTCTCTTTTCTTGATTCAAAGAGTACAGTCATTCTTAACCAATATGTTTAATGACTTCTCTTAAGTTCAAAACTAATTATTTTGGTATGTTTTGACCTTGTGTTCTATGATATTCACTATTTTTGTCAGCTTTTGCTGACAAGATTCCCATAAGTGAAGATTTTTAAAATATTGTGCCTCTTTAATTCTTTACCTCTCAAAAATTTTTCTAGCATTCATTTTGTTTTTCCATCTTGTTGCTAATTTAGACATTTTTCCCCAAGAGGAACTGTAAAGGACAATATAAGAATTTCTCAGACTGTTCATTGCAAAAGTCTTGCAAAATTCAGCAGTGACACTACTGACTGCGTACAGAAGACCTTCCTATTAATTTGAGCCTGCATCTTACTTGTTGATTTGCTGTGTCTACTCTTAACATACCTAGTTTTTTGTTTTATTTGGATTTCTATGCCTTTTGTTGCAACCAAAAAAGTTGAGTTTTCTTGCACTGATCTATAAATTGCCCCGTCTGGTTCACATATATTTAAATTTGAACCAATCTTTGCACAGATTGCATAAATATATTTATTGACCACAGAATTAAGAGAATTCTCTTTTAACAATTTTAAATGCTGTGCTGTGCTTCTTAATGTTTTAAACACTTCTTAATTACAAATTATTCAAGTTATTATACCTCTTATATAGACCCTTTACCTAGTTTTTTTTTTATTTGAATATAGATGATGTACAATATTATATTAGTTTCAGGTGTTTCAGAAACATAGTGTTTCAACAAATTTATGCATTATGGTATACTCATCACAAGTGTAGCTACCGTCTGTCACTGTACAAGGCTATTACAATATCATTGGCTATATTCCCTATGCTATGCCTTTTATTCCCATGACTTATTCATTCCATAACTGGCAGTCTGTACCTCCCACTCCCCTTCACCCATTTTGCCCATCCCACCACCCCTTTCCCTCTGGCAACGATCAGTTTGTTCTCTGTATTTTTAGGTCTGATTCTGCTTTTTGTTTGTTTATTCATTTGTGTTTTTAGAGTCCACACATGAGTGAAATCATATCTTGAGCCCTAACTTTTAAAGAGACTAAACAGGTGTAAAAATGTGTGCTTATCACATAAATAATTCAGGGAAAGAACAGATTTCACAAGTGCAGAAGTATGTAGTTTCACAATTCTTTGTTAAAGTTCTAGGAAATTTCCTTTACTCATAGGATTTTTGCCATGTAAATCAATATTTATCTTAAGCTTTTAATTTGTACATGTCTTTGTGGTATATTAAATCCAGCAACTTCAAATAAAACATAGTGTTTGTTCAGTGGAAGTTCATGCTTCAGTCTGAGAAGACTTTCAGTTACATACCTATTCTATTACTGGTAGTGAGTGCTCTGATGGAAGCTGCTCTGGGACCTCAGAGAGAGCAAAGCAAGACTGAGAAGTCAGAGGAAGTTTCCTCAAAGGGGGTAGATTGGAGAATCCTATCCTTCCTGAAACAGTTGTTCTTGTGGAGTACTGACTTCTAGAAGGATTCCAAATATTATCGAGTTCTTCTATTCATACTCATTAAAATACAAAGATAGCTGTCAAGTCTACTACTTGATATAAGTCTTAAACAATTCAAACCAAACATCACCAAGTTTTTCAACTATATCTCACATGGCATGTTCTAAAAATTCTCTGCATAGAGGGACATGTGAAAAATTTCAAGAATCATAATACCATTTGAATATTTCCAATGTCCCTAATTAAGAAATTGCATAAGAATTGTGTATCACATTACCATTTCTTTCTTAGTGTCAATCACAGTTAGGTCAGCACGTTGAGTGACACAGTTGTGTCTGCTTGAACTCCAATCCCCTTCTTCTTCAGAGAAATAATAGCATTTGTTTCGGAAACCAATCCAATCGTCTGGGCAGGAATCCTGAGTACTCCTAAATGCTAAAACTGGAAATGAGACAAACACATATATTAAGGGCCAGATGAAATAATATGCCACTGTATTTTGAGATCAATGGGGAAAGACAAGATTGTGTTGTAAGATTTTGATCATGACCAGAATTGCATATCTATCATGCAACAAGTTGAAAGACAAATTTCATGTTAGGTTAAATGACAGCAGTTCAGGATTTAACAAGATGCTGATATTCCTTTCAACTCCAGTCCCAGTGATACATCATCCTTCATAGGGCTACCAGGGTGATTTTACTTGTGTTAAGTCACCTATACCACTTTTGGATAAGTGAAATATAACAAAATCCTAGCATTATTTGGGTGGTAATAAAAATACTAATTTATGTTAAACTAATTTATGTTAAACTAATTTATGTTTATGTCCTAGATTATGTTATAATCTAGGACACATGTTTTAATTTCTAAGGAAACGATGAAAAGAATAAAACAATATATAATTAACAATATTTGTGTTTGATTGCTTATTGTCAACTAGGTACCACCATCACTGTATGGCTCTGAGCCACTGAAAAGAACCCACATGAGATTTTGAAGGTGAAAGTAAAGCAGAAAAATTTATCCTTGGAGACCTAGGGCATAGAAGCTTCACAGGCCTTTTAATGAGTTTGCCTATGGTAGTCTTGGCAGCTAGATGTATTTTTAGACTTTCCTTTAATCTCTAGGTTCTCCAAACTGCTTAGTGCTTTAAGTCCAAATCATTAGTGACTATTTCACTTCCAGCCACACAGCTTTCCAGACCATCACTCTTCAGCTCTTTCCACAGCCATGTTATTCTTAATTCCCATAATAAAGTCCTATTCTTGTAACGTTTTCAGTGTCTATTTTCCTGAAGGCACCCAGAATGAATCAGTTTTGGGTACCAAAAGTGGGTCTAAAGGAACAAAACCTTAAAGATGAGATATGGTATTGATTGTCCACATGATTCACTTTAAAGGCATTGATTCAAACACCAGTCATAAATGGGATGCTGGTGATCTATAGTATGCGAAGATAAAACAAATTATCACCTACAGTCACCTGATGCCAAGTACCTATAGAAGGTAAAATCTTTAACACCTTTTTCTTTTTTAAAAAATTTGAATTCCAGTTAGTTAACATACATCGTTATATTAGTTTGAGGTGTACAATATAGTGATTCAGCAGTTCCATGCATCCCCCTGTGCTTATCGCAAGTGCACGCCTTAATAATCCTCATCACCTGTTTAACCCATCCCCCACCACCCTCGCCTCTGATAATCATCAGTTTGTTCTCTATAATTAAGAGTTGGTTTCTTGATTTGTCTCTATCTTTTTTCCTCTTTGGTTGTTTGTTTTGTTTCTTAAATTCCACATGTGAGTGAAATCATGGTATTTGTCTTTCTCTGAGTGACTTATTTCACGTATCATTATACTCTCTAGCTCCTTCCACCAAATTACAAATGGTAAGATTTCATTCTTTGTCATGCTGAATTATATTCTATTGCGTATATATATCACATCTTTTTTATCCATTCATCTATCAATGGACGTGTGGTCTGCTTCCATATCTTGGTTATTGTAAATAATGCTGCCAGAAACATAAGGGTGCATGTACCCCTTTGAATTAATGTTTTCATATTCTTTAGGTAAATACCCAGGAGTGTGATTGCTGGATCATAACATAATTCTATTTTTAAATTTTTGAGGAACCTCCATACTCTTTTCCAAAGTGGATGCATCAGTTTGCATTCCCACCAACAATGTATGAATATTCCTTTTTCTCCACATCCTCACCAACACCTGTTGTTTCTTGTGTTTTTGATTTTAGCCATTCTGACAGGTGTGAGGGCATATCTCATTATAGTTTTGATTTATATTTGTTTTGTGGGTGTTGAGATTTCTAAGTTCTTTATATATTTTGGATACTAACTCTTAAATGAATATGTCATTTGCAAAATACCTTGTCTCATTCCATAGTTTGCCTTTCAGTTTTGTTGATTATTTTCTTCACTGTGCAGAAGCTTTTTATTTTGGAAGCTTTTTATTTTGATGCAATTTAACAACTTTTTCTTTTTTCTTTTTTTTTTAGGTTTTATTTATTCATTTGAGACAGAGAGATACAGAGAGAGAGAGAGTGAGAACAGGAGTGGGGGAGAGGCAGAGGGAGAGAGAGAAGCAGACTCCACACTGAGTGTGGAGGCCCGATGTGGGGCTCAGTCTCAAGACCTGAGATCATGACCTGAACTAGCCAAGTGCCCTTAAAAGTAACCATTCCTAATGGAGAAATATTTAAAAACTTTCTCATGGATTTAAGAATGAGATAAAGATGCAACCTGAACTATTCTCTTCAACCTTGTACTGGAAGTTCAAGCCAGTAAAACAAGACAATACACTGAAAGGTATAAGATTTCAACAGAATAAATAAAAACATTTCTATTTGCAGATAATCTGAATGCTTACATAAACTTCCCAATGAAGATTAACAAGTTATTTAAATTAATAATAATCATAAAACACACATTAATAAATTTAGATGAAAGGAAATCATATGATGTCTGCTTTCGGATCACAATGGAATTAAACCAGAAATCAATAACAGAAAGATAGCTGAAAGATTTTCCCAAACACGTAGCTAAAACAACACAGCTCTAAATAGCACATGGGAAAAAAAAAATCTCAAGAGAAATTTTAAAATGTTTTGAACGAAAGAGAAATAAAAACACATCTTATCAAAATTTGTGGGATGCAGTGAAAGGAATGGTTATAGGAAAATATATAGTATTGAAAGCATACTTTAGAAAAGGAAATGATCTAAAAATCAATCATCTAAATTTTCATCTTAAAAAACTAATAAAAGAAGAGAAAACTAAACCCAAGTAAACAGAGGAAAAGAAATAATAAAATTACAGCAAAAATCAATGAAAATCAACAAAATCAAAAGCTTGTTCTTTGAGGAACAATAAAATCAGCTAGTTTCTACCCAGGTTAACTATGAAAAAAAAAAAGAGAGAGAATTAAGGATACAGGTTAACATGCAAAAGTCAATTGTTTTCTCATGTGCCAGAAATAAAGAAATGTAATTTGAATTTAAAAATAAAAAATGATTTACACTAGAACCCTCCAAAATTGGATACTTATGTATAAATCTAATAAAATATATACTACATTATATGAAGATAAGTACAAAACTCTGATGAACAAAATCGAACTAAACAGTTTTTAGAAAGACATTCTATGTTCATAATTAGGAAGACACAATATTGTCAACATATTAGTTCTTTCCCTACTTGAGTTATAGATTTGATGAAATCCCAATTAAAATCTAGGCAGGTTATTTATGAATACCAACAAACTAATTCTAAGGTTTATTTTGAGAAGGAAAAAGTACAGAATAGCCAACTCAATTTGGGAGAAGATCAAAATTGGAGGACTGATACTACCCAACATCAAGACTTGCTATAAAGCTACAGTAATCTCTAAGGCAGTGTAGTATCGATGAAAGAATAGACAAATAAATGAATGTAATAGAGAAGAAAGATCAGCAATAGACTCACATAAATGTAGTCACCTGAACCTGGACAAAGGAGCAAAGACAATATAATGGAGCCACAACTGGACATGCAAAAAAATGAATCTAAACTCAGACTTTACATCCTTCACAAAAATTAACTCAAAACATAACAAAGACCTAAATGTAAACACAAAATTAAAAAATTTCTAGAAGATTTCATAGGAGCAAACCTTAATGAGCTCAGGAAAATGCAAATGTAAACAAGATGGGATACTACACACCTATTAGAATGGCCAAAATCCGGGACACTGACAATACCAAATGCTGGTGAGGATGTGGAACTTCCATTCATTGCCAGTGGGAATGTGAAATGGTACAGGCACTTTGAAATACAGTTTGAAGGTTTCTCACTAAACTAAACACACTCTTACCATATAATCCAGCAATTGCACTCCTTGGTATTTACCCAAAGGAGTTGAAAACTTTTGTCCACACAAAATCCTGCACGTGGTTGTTAATGCAGCTTTATTCATGATTGCCAAAACTTGGAAGCAACCAAGATGCTCTCCAGTAAGTGAATAGATAAATAAACTGTGGTACATCAGAAAATGGAATATTATTCAGTGCAAACAAACAAACAAACAAACAAACAAATAAAAACCTCTCAAACCATAAGCCACAGGGGATCCTTAGATACATATTACTAAGTGAAAAAAGCCAGTCTGAAAAGACTACATACTACAGGATTCCAACTGTATGACATTCCTGAAAAGTCAAAACAATGGGGACAGTAAAAAGATTAGTGATTTCCAGTGGTTGGAGTTTGAGGAGAGGTGAATACATGGGGCACAGAAGATTTTGGGGGCAGTGAAGATGCTCTGTAGGATACGACAATGAAGGATACATGTCATTGTACATTTTTCCAGATTCAGGATGCACAACACCAGGAATGAAAAGTTGGACTTTTCAATAAATTGCTTCAGATAGAATGTGTGAATGAAGAAAAATACACTTGACATTATACCTAAACACTTATAACAATCAATGTCAAAAGCGTTATAGTTCTGGATGTGAAACTAATAAAAATATAATAAATGTTGTCATGGAAACAAGAGTAACATCTTCATGCGTGTGGAGTACAGTAAATTTCTTAAACAGGAGGTAAAACATAGTAAAAATAGAGAAAAAAATTTAAAAAATGAAAACTACCTAAAATTAAGAACTTCCCTTCATTGAAAGACGTTATACAGGAAATAAACGTAAGCTTCATAAAGATTTTTCCTATGCTTGTATTTACATGGTAGAAGGTATTTACAATAGAAATACAAAACATTTTTATCGATTATATTAAAGAATGCCTATGAATCAAACAAAAAACAAAGAGCTAACTCAAGAAAAATATGGACCAAGTATTTGAATATACCCATCACAAAATACCATGACTGAGTGAGCTATAAATACGACAAGGAGCTTAATAGTATTGGTCATCAGGAAAATGTCAATTAAAGTCACAATAAGGTATTAACATACACTCATCAGAATGGCAAAAATGGGTAAAACTGACAGCAAAGTGTTGACCAGTACGTTAAACAACCAGTACATCATAAACTTTTGGCTGGATTATATACAATCTATGGAATTATTTACTAAAGCTGACCTATACATATTCCATGATTTAATAATTCTTCTCATAAGTATATCCCAAACGATACCCACTATTCACTAAAAGTCTAAAAGTATAAGGATGTTCAAAGCAGCGTAATTCGCGGTAGTCAAAATGTGGGACTATCCAAATGTCCATCAAAAGTAGAGTGATTAATAAATTAATATAGAACATGAAATACTCTACAGTGAGGATCTGAAAACTACAACCTGAGGCCAAAATCAAAGCTAAAAACGTTTTTACATTTTAAAAATAATTGACACAATAATAAATAATAGAAAATCAAAACAATTAAAAGAGGAGTAATATTTTGTAACACATAAAAATTATATAATATTCAAATTTCCATGGTTAATTTTAGTGAAACACAGCAAGCTCAATTGTTTATATTCATGCATGGCTGTTTTTTCACTACAAATGCAGAATGGAGTACTTGCAACACAGATTGTATGGCTAACAAAGCCAAATTTATTTACTATCTGACCCTTTGCATAAAAATTTTTCCAACACCCTTCAACAATGAGTCAATGAATTCTGCCACCTGTTGTGACATAGAAGAATCATACAAACATGATGTGGAACAAAGAAAAAAATGCAAAGAACACATAACAATTGTATGATCTTATTTATGGGTGGGCAAAACTAACCTATGCAACAGAAATCATTGGTATGGGAATGTTCGGTGGAATGTGAAATTATAAGGGTGAATGATTTTGTCTTAACCATTTTTGCATCTCCCGGTGGAATGTGAAATTATAAGGGTGAATGATTTTGTCTTAACCATTTTTGCATCTCCCGGTGGAATGTGAAATTATAAGGGTGAATGATTTTGTCTTAACCATTTTTGCATCTCCCAATGCTTTACTTAGGTCATATAATTCATAATAATCCATTCATTGATACTCATTAAATCATGAATAATGGAAAAAGAGTGAGAATAATGAGAAAAAATCATGATTGAGGCAGAAAAGAAAATGATTATTCAATAGGAAGCCCTAGAAAAGAAAAAAAAAATAAGTAAAGAAATGAAAAAATGTAATTTACTCACCGAATACAATAATTAGAAGAATAATAATAATTAAAGATAATGCAATTGAAATAAATGTGTGAGTTGTCATCTTACACTTGTCCCTTATACCTGAAAAAAAATTATATTTAGAAACTGGTAAAAGAAAGACTAAATTTGCATTCATAACCATAACTAACAAACTTCTTTTGGCAATTTATTCCAATATTTCATGAGATAAAACAAACATACTATTTCTGTTTGATATATATAAAAAAAACCCTGCTTTTTATGAAATTTCTCAGTTCATCCTTACATTCAATCTAAGTGTTACCATTGATTTTACTGTCATAGTCTAAGGAATCAAATATGTATAATTCTTTAGGGTAGAATTTCTTAAGACCTGGAGCCACTCCCAGGCCTTCAGTATTCTTCTATGGTACAATATCAGCACATCCTAACATTCCTTGAATATTTCTAAGAAAATCTACTTTCTAACTAATGAAAACTTTATTTTAAAGGATAGATAGTACAGCATATTTGAAAGTTCATAAATAATCAATCCAAAGATTTGGAATTGAGCTTTTTGCTACAAATGAGCAAAGGAATTAACATGATACTTTTTTTTTTTCCTGGCCTGGTATTTTCTCATCTGCAAAGTCAGTAGAACAGAAAAAAATTTTGATGAGGAGTTGTTTTTCTTTTATTAGTGTCCATTTGGGGAAAAAATGATACGTAAGTTTTTTTTTTGAAATAAAACACTTTTGTTACTTTATGTGATTATAAACATCTTTATTATAAAATTTTATGTGTTACAGGAGATATTTTAAGTTAGATGGTAAACTTATTGAGGGCATTTATCATTCCTATCTTTTTCCTAGTGAAGAGCTATTCTTTTGTTGAATAAACGTTTTTCCTTTGTGAATGTACGAAAGATATTAAATTTAAAACACATTTAAATTTCTACTCCTTCAACATAACCAGCATTATCATTTGGGTTAACATCCTTCCATCCATATATCTCTTCAATCCTATTTTCACACATATTACTTCCCCCACAAATATGCATGATTGTAAATGAGTACAATCATCATGTACCCACTGTTTTATATTCTAATGTTTTCAGTTAACAATTTGTTCTTCTCATGTGTGGTTGACTGTTAAGAATGGCCCCCAATGAATCATGCCCCCCCCCGTGTCCACCACCCCTTTAACACATGATCCTGTTCCTCCTCCCATCAAGAGATATACTGTATTTCCCATCACTTGAATATGAATTGCCTTATGCTTTGCTTTAACCAACAGACTGTGGTAGAAGTGACACTGAAACTTTAGAGCCCAAGCCTTAAGGGACCTTGTAATTCCTACTCTCACTGCTTTGGAGCCCAGCATAACAGAGGAGACTTGAGCCATTCCTATTGAATCTGTCATTATCCCTAAACCTTAGAACCACAAGCAACAGCCACTAAAATTTGAAGGTGGTTGTTCATTTAGAGCAACAGCTGAATTTATACATCATGTAAAAGAATAATTTCACATTATAATTTTAATGACTGATAAAAAAAGTCCCCTTCTAATGGGTATTTAGGCTGTCCCACCCTTTTTAGTTTTAACCAGATTTAGAACTATACTTTAAATGTCTTGCATACTTGTCTAATTATCGTCTTAAGAAAAAAAATTCAAAAATAAATAAATTGGCATATATTGATTAGATGTTCTTCCGAAAGTATGGTAGCAACATATCATGGTAACATATGGAAATATTGGTACTTACAAAAATACATAATAAAGTGATTTTTAGAAAGTACCATAAGGAGGGAGAGGGAATATAGCAAAGAGAAAACTAGCATTGTTTCTGAGCCACCAGACTGTTATTATTTCAACTATGTGAGAAATATAATTAGGAATTATGTCTAACCTATGTGTTTCTGTCAAATTTCTGGAATGTCCTGTCATTAGTCATGCATTTCTTCTGACCATCTGGCATTTCAAAGCTACATAATAAGCATGAACTGCAGTGCTTCCCTTGTGAACCAGTATTGTTCATTCTTTGACAAATATTTACTGATCGCCTACTATGTGCTAGTTTTCATAAATCTAATAATAAACAAAAAAAGACATAATCCATGTTCTCCTGGAATTTACATTTGGTGGAAAAGACACAGTCAACTGAAAAAAATTAAAAATTACAGATCGCAACAAGAGCTGGAAGGCAATAAGCAGGGTGATTGATAAAGGGAAAATGACCAGGAAAGATATTGGGGGGGGGTGGAATTCTGTGGAGGTGACATTAAAACCAAAACATATATGAGCAGTGGCCATTTATGTGAAATAAACCAGATAAAGCATTTTAAGCAAAGAGAACAGCAAGTTCAAGTGCCTTAAATCAGGAAAGAATTGAAAAGGATGTGGACAAGTAGAGCAAGTTTGATGAGGTCAGTAGTCAGGAATAGTGACTAGTTAGGAACGAAATGATGCTAAGCTTTGAAGGCCCTGGGAAAGAACTGGACTTTCTTCAAATCATAATGGAAGCCACTCAATTGTTTTTATGCACTGCCAAATTTATGCTTTTAAAAGTTCCCTGTGACTACTGAATGGAGAGACTATTTAGGGACCTATAGTTCTAATCAATTGAATTATGGGGATCTCATAAACAAGGGTGGTAGCAGTGGAGGTAGAAAAATTAAATGGAGCACTTGGAGGCCACTGGTATCCTTGACAGAGTGGTTTCAGAGTCACACGGAATAAGGGTATATTGGCTAGAAGTAAGGAAGTGAAATCAGCATGTAGACTCAGAGAACTTGTGCTATGTGTATGAGAGCAAGCAAAGAGGTAGTTAGAATGAGATGAGTGGTTATTACAGGTTTTTTTTAACATATAACATATAATGTTTCTTTTATGCATTTGGGGATGATTTAATATGGAAGGGATAGATTGCCAATGCAGGCAAGAGAGGGGAGGGATAATTAAATTAAGAAGAATTTTTGCACAGACTACAGGGTTTGCAGTCTGAAGTACAAATGGGAGGGGTATTCCTAGGTAAAAGAAATGGCCCTCCTTCCAATGCAGCAAAAGTCATAAAGAGGAGAAACAAAACATACACCTGTCTTTTCAGCCTTTTGGTTCTGTGTATACCTTGGTTCAAACTATAGTCCAGGCTCTTTCTAATGGGGTTTTAATCACCTTTCAAGAATCTCCTTATTAATTTTTCTAATTCCCTATTAGTTTTCTTCAAATATCAGGTATCATGAAAACAAGTACTTTTCTCCTTTTTCTATATCATCAGTCAAGTCAATGTGTCATTAGGGCATTCTTTTTGTCCGTGAATTGGCAGAGCGGACAAAAGAGCATTATTGTTATAAATACTACAGGTTCAAAATCTTGATCAAAATTTTATAGCGTATAATTTTATTTCTTACCTCTTTTGAGCCTATCATCTCTTCATCCATTAAATAACACTATCTCTTTCTTTTTATATTTTTTAATTTTAATTATTTTGGGGGGGCATGCAAGTGGTGGGAGAAGGCAGACAGAGAGAATCTCAAGCGGACTCCTCGCTGAGTGGAGCCTGACAAATGCTTATTCCAGGACCCTGAGATCATGACGGGAGGACGTGACACTTATTCAACTGAGCCACTCAGGCGCCCCTCCCCTATCTCTTTTTTTTTTAATTAGAGAATATATATGTGCTTTGTTTTCAGAAGGTCTGGCACATAATAGTAATTAAATAAAAGAAAGCTTATGTTATTTTTTTTCTTGTGTTAAAGCTCTCCCATCTTTCCATATTTTAGTTATTGTGTGTGGAGGGGGAGGTGAAGATTATTTACTGCAATATTAAGTGGAGTTTTTTAAATGTATTTTTTTCTATTTATTATTTTAAGTAGGTAGTCAGGTTCTTTGGAATCCTTTCCTCCAGGATGATTGTTGAAAGAAAACCCAAAACTGTTTGGAATCAATGACACTTCATTTAAAAAAAATCTAGCTTATTAAAGGGATGATTCTAAGAATCATGGAGGGGTTTTAAAAAGAGGAAATGCCTCTGAAGCCATCAAGAAGAAGGGCACGTACCTGTTGACGATATAAGAAACGCTCACTTGCATTACAAAAACAGTGAGTCCTTTCCACGGCAAAGTTGGTAAGATATTACATCATGTAATTTTGTGGTGCAGCTGAGAATACTAGATCCTGCATGCATACAACACCAGACTCAATAAGGTGCATGTGCCATCAATGTGGCAAAGAAACAGTGTGGCTTTTAAGTGTGGCACAGGAATAGCGGGAGTAGAACCAAAAGGCTAATTGATGTTGGGCTGTCTCTTTTCACAAAGAATCAGAGAAAAGAAATGACTGAAGACTCTTTTGATGCTTCGATGCCACAATAAAGCTAGAAAAAGTCATATAACCCGGAAGAACCTCCCCCACACTCTCAATACCACCAAACAGCAAAGATTAAAGGTCCCGTCAGCTCAGCGGGATGGGGACTTGGAATGACGTTTGGTTTGATATAGGACACTAATGAATTGGACATTTACTGCATTTCAGATATGCATGTACATATTTAAGCACGCTACATGTTCACTCTCTGATCTGTCCTGAGCCCTAAAATCTACTTTTCTACATTCAATATAAATAGCTTTCATTTTATAAGTTCCTTCTCTTTATCGTTATACTCAATGATCAATACCTGTACACTGCACAAATTATCCAAAAAACAAAAAGAACAGACAACGTTGGTTTCCCACCATGAATTTAGTAGTGAGAGATGAATTTCAAAGAAGTTGCTCAGCCCTCAACAAAGGAATGTAAAAACAGATAACAACCCTGGGCAGCTCAGTAAAAACCTATTTAATTAATAATGTGACTAAAATAGTTCTAAACTCATCGCTATCGTAATCTAAACAGCTAAGGATTCCAATTACTTTCCCCATAGAAAGGATGACTCAAGCAATTTCTCTCCGTTTCTGGCTCTGGTCTCCTCCCTGCTTGATTCAGCAGCACATACACTAAAATTGACAATAATCTCTAAGGAGAGATTAGAGGAAAAATCCAAGGTAACCAAGGAATTTAAAACTAAATAAAATACACTTTCTCCTAGCTGACAGCTATAGAAAAAAAAATCACAAATTACTAATAAGCAGAAAGAATAATGTAAAAGAAATATTTAAAAATAAATATAATATTAAAAAATAAATTATATCATGCACTAAATTAACTATTACAATGGTGTTTATAAGTTCAAATTATATATTTATATATGCTATGTATAATATTATACATATACATAATATTATTTTACTTAGCAAATTACAGACTATATTTATGTAATATATACCATTTATACATAAAATATGTAAACATTTTGTGGATTGATCTTTAGGATAGAAATTAACATTGATTTTATGAGTGGCTAGAAAGCATTCTTAAAACTTTTGGTTCTGATATTTTCATGTTATCATCTAATACTTGATCCCATTGTCCCCAACCCTCTTTGATCTAACCTTATACAGAATTATTAAGTTGTCAAAAAAATGAGGAATAAGTATTTATGCATTCTAATATGAACTGCAGCAACAATAACTTTTGACTGTTGCATGCACTAGTAGGTTGAAAAGAAATTAAGTGGCAAATGTTTTAAACATTTAAACAAACATTTAAACCCACTAGACTTCACCATATTTGATTATGAAGACTGTTGAAATAACTTTGAAAGATTTTTCTGCTAGATTTAGAGTTTGGATCTTGCATATTCTGAACTTGCTAGTTAGTACTTCCAAAGCTACCAAGTTGTTTTCTAGTTTCTAGTTTTAGCTTTAAAGTGCATTTTCTTTTCTTATCTTTCCTAAAGTTGCCAGAGACATCTTCAAGGACACCAGTGTACTAGTGATTCTTTAGATGAGAGGAGGATAGGGAGATAATCTTTCTGCTATTAAGCACCCCAAAAGTCTGGCTTATCTTGGTTCCACTCACTGTCCACAAACAATCTTCTAAGACATTAGAAATATTGGCCAAATTTTTCATATTGTGTCTGCATTCTGGGACTTGAATGATCAAATTTAACATTCTCTCCAGTATTGGTTTTATTAAATGCTTAGTAAAAATGAAATTAAATCTTGAACAGTTTTAAGCTGTGGTTAATCCCTCTCCACTATCAGTTAAGATAAGATTATCTCCATTTATAAGACAAAATAGCCAATTACAAATATGAATTTTATTGTCACAATTTTCATTTTATGGAGATGTTAACTCAAAAAAAGGATTTTTCTGACTTGATGAAAAAAACAACAAAATCCATCCCATATTTTGGAAAGTTTTTAACATAATGTCATAATTTCCATCAATAACTTCAATTCTGAACAACTGTAAATGTCCTTACCTTGTTCGTTTTCATCGGTTCCTAGATTCCTGTGATCAGTCTTAGTAGCTATTGGCGGGCTTTGTGTCATCCCTTCTAAAACCTCTCTTCAAAGTTTTAAATTGAATGTAAAAATATTAGTCTCTTTAACAGTAGCTCCAAACCAGAGTTACTCTACTTTAGAAAAACAAAGCAATGTTAAGCAGTATATCTCAAAATGAAAGTAACAACGTGTCTGATTGAGTCAAACTGTTGTCTAAACACAATTTCCTCCTGTAAAACGAAAAAAAAAAAAAACCATTTGCTGAAGAAGGAGGAAGTTCACTAAAATGTAAAAAAATAACAAGCTCATAGATTCCTATTTTCTTGGTAGAGGATCCCCACTGAACAAACAAAAAAAAAAATTCAAGAGACTTTTTTCGATTATTTCAAGAGTAGTACATAACTAGTGTCCTTCCGGGGCCATAGGAGATAAGAATATTAATTAATTAAAAGGCATGATTTAAGCCATATCTTTAGACATGTGCTTGACACAACAATCATATGTTTAGAAAGACAATCTTAAAGGTGATGAAATCAAAGATAAGAAAGCAATGTTTCAAGCTGGCTACTGAAACAAGAACAAAAACAATTTTCTCTCTTTCTCAGATGCTATCATGGCTGCATGCATACCCACACACCCCTACACAGACAGAAAACAGAGAAAAAGGAAGATAAACTTAAAAGGTAATCAGAATATTATCATCAATATTCAAGACGGTAATGCTATTAGGCTAGTGTTAGGTTATCAGGAAACAATCTCCTTTTGAAATCTGTCCTCATCAGAATTTTTAAATGGTTTCATATTCTCTTTCAATAAATACATTAAAAATCGACACAGAGGCAGCTGATGTCCTATAAGCTGCTTCAGGAATAACACCACATTTGTTCTGACAGGGACGCTGTGAGAGAAAAGGAAATGAGAATAGGGAGGAAAGTAAAAGACAAAGAAACGAAAAGAAAAAAAAATGTGAAGAGAATAATCCCATTTAATACAGGATTAAACTCTTCCAGATGGCCTTGAATATATAGGTCTGGTCACTTCTATCATCACTCAAAACAAAATTACGCAAGATGAAATGCAGATAACAAAATTATTCCTTCCGTTTTGGGACAGAAAGAAGACTAAAATTTTGAGGAGAAATGAACATTTCTACCTATGTCATCACCAAAATATTCTATCCATAAGACTATTAGAAATGCATATATAGGAAAATATAGGGATTGCACTATCATGGTTGAATGAAATTTAGTTTTGTTCCTAGGGAAAAGCAATGAAGATACGAAATTTCACTTAAAATATAAAACAGTTCCATCACCTCAAACTGTTTGCTGATGAACATTTGCAGTTCATCCCAGGAATCAGGCAGCCACTAATCTACTATCAACAGACATGAGTTTTGCTGGTTTTAGAATTTTATATAAATGGAATTACACAGTATGCACCCTTGTGAGTTTGGTATCTTTTGCAAAGTAAAATGTTTTGTTTCATCTAGATTGTGGCATAGACCAGCCCCTCATTCCTTTTCATTGCTGAGTAGAATCTCATTGTGTAAATATATAATAATTTGCTTATCCATTACTCCATTTGTCTCTCCTTTTTGACTATCATAAAATCAACATCGATATTTCTCTTAGTCTTTCTGTGGACATTTATTTTCTAATCTTGAGGAAATACCTATTAGTGGAATTGTTAGGTCATATAGAAAATATGTTTGTATTCTTTGTGATAAGAACACTCAACATGTGATCTGGGAGGTGATGGACATGTCTATTATCTAGATTGTGGTAGTGGTACCGTGGGTGTTTGCATATGTCCAAACTCATTAAATTGTACACATTAAATATGTGCAGTTTCAATAAAGCTGTTTTTAAGAAAGAAAATATGTGTTTAATTTTATAAACATCAAATATCTTTCAAGGAGGTTGTACCATTCCCTCCATTAATATGGAGAACAGCTGCAGTTCCTGATATAGTCAGTCTTTTTAATTTTCACCATTTCGGTAGATATATGGCTGTATCTAAATGTAGTTTTAATCTCTTGATAATCTGCTGCACATTTTCTCATGTGCGTATGGCAATTAACATATCTTTTTTTCTGAAGATTTTATTTATTTAATTGTTGGAGAGAGAGAGAGAGCACTTACAAGCAGGGGGAGCATCAGGCAGAGGGAGAAGCAAGCAGAGGGAGAAGTAAACTCCCCACTGAGCAAGGAGCCAGATGCAGGACTTGATCCCAGGACCTTAGGTTCATGACCTGAGCCAAAGGCAGACACAACTGACTAAGCCACCCTGGCATCCCAATATATCTTTTTTGGTGAACTCTCTATTCAGATACTTTGCCAATTTTTATAGGATGATTTATCTTCTTTTTAATGGGTTGTAAGATATATATATACATATATATATATATATATATATATACATATATATATCTTGTATTTGTTATGTTGTTATGCTTATATATATATATGTCTTACAACTCATTAAAAAGAAGGCAAATCATCCTATAAAAATATATATATAATGAGTTGTAAACTAATATATAAACAATATGGAAACAATTTCTTTGTCAGATATATGTATTACAAATACTTCCCACCATTTGTAGAGTGTCTTTCCATAAAAGCTTTCTCAAAAACCTCAAAAATCTAGAACCCTCTAAATGTTGAGCTCTCTAGATCTTTGAAAATGGCATATTCTCCATTGTTTAAGTCTAAAGTTTATCCTTGCTTAAAGATGGTGCTGAATCCTCTGCCATCAACTACGCACCCTCCTTACAATTACCCCTTCCTTCCCCTCCTGATCATAAAGCCAATAACTAAGATTAGCTGTTAGCCTGATACTCAGGAGAAATTCAGACCTGACCAATATGTAAAGACACCTAGACAGTACACAGTGTAATTGGATTCCAGGAGAGCTAGAGCAAGAAAGAAACACAAAGCTGGATAAGGGAGATTTTATCAACACTGGAGTACTTTTTTAAGACATAAAATTTAATAACCTGGCAAAATGTTGTGAGAGGGTGCTGATAAACTGCTAAAATAACTCCAGAAAGATTGAAGAAAGTAATAGCCCATGCTAAGCAGAGTAAAATGCCAGAATTGCTGTGGGAGATAGAGGAGATAAAAACACAAAAATACTTATAGCAGTTGGCATTCTGTAGTGGGTATACTCTATATGGGCAGAAAATCCACCAAGCCTTCTGTGGGATGGTATGATGGACACCCTATTAAGAAAGCAACAAGGTATGAACTGGAAGACCATAAGCATCACTGAGAAGCTTACTGCAGCTTTCCTCTCTAGACCAAGGCTCACAATAGGAGATGTCTTCACAGAATTGGATTTACAGATAGCATTGAGACTGATAGGATCTTGGAGTAGTAGAGGTCATGACAATGGCACAGCTCAACTCTGAAACAAGGTTGACAAATATTGTAATGAGGGTTGAGTTTGGAGTAGCATCTAGATTCCTGACCAAGAAAAAGTTATAGAAATGTTAAATGTCTCTGAGGTAAGACGGATGGAGAGCTAGAAAGGATATTTTTACTTATGCACTGGTCTTTAACCTGGTGCTACAGAGAAAAACAACAACAATTTATAATTGCTGATTCCTGCGATGTAATTACTCCCACCATAATGAATTTCAAGCTACCAATGTGACATCACTAAATGCCAGAGTTGAAAAGAGATGTGCAGTAGTGCGTGGTTATATAGTAGTTCTATTATATGGACATAGTAGACGTAAAAAACTTCACATGTAGATAATGGTAAAATATAGTTAAACAAAACAAAACAAACAAACCAGGAACTGAGTTATGCTAAGTATTTATTACCTCTGTTTTTAATATGATTTATTTAATTTTAGGTTTAAATAATGTAGTTTTTAATAATAACTATATTCAATGATTGGCTCACAAAGTCCTGAAAATTTAGTAGTCAGACCCTGTAAGCATACCACTGGCTTTTGCTCAACAACTACAATAGAAATAAACCAAAAATGGATGATCAGTAGGCTAAGGGAAACCATTCCCCCAAAGTTATAAATTACTACCTCATCCTACTCCTGCCTGAACCAGTTTTCTGACTCAGGACCCAATTATTAAAGGCAAAGCAAGTCCTTAGAAAGAAGACCACATGGTTAGCATACATCAAAATGATTCCCTCAATTCAATCCCAAAGGGACTTATATTAGCCTTCTCAGGCTGCCATTTCAAAATACCACTGGCTGGGTGACTTAAATAATAGAAATTAATTTTCCCACAGTTTTCGAGTCTGGAGGTCCACAATCAAAGTTCCAGAGAATTGATGCCTGGTGGAACCTCTCTTTCTCGCTTGCAGATGGCTGTCTTTTCACTGTTTCCTCATATTACTTTTTGTTTACGTTCATGGACTGACAGAGAGCTCACTGGTGTTTCATCCCTTCTTATAAGGACACCAGTCATATCAGATTAAGCCTCAACCCTTATGTCCTCATTTCTCTTAATTATCTCCTTAAAGGCCCTAACTCCAAATAGACCACAATGGGGGTTAGGGCTTCAATAGATGAATCTGGAAAGACAAATTTAGTTCATAATATTCCATCCTCTGGCCCTTCAAGTAGCATATCCTTCTTGCATGTTAAATATATTCACCCCATCCTAGTAGCCTCAAGTCTTAACCTATCCAGCATCAATTCCATGTCCAATGTCTTATCTAAATTATGTCCGGTGAACCTTCAAGTGTGATTCACCTGGAGGCAAAATTCCTCTCTAGCTGTGAAACTGAAAGCAGACAAGTTATGTACTTACAAGATATAATGGTGGGATCAGTTCAGATAGACATTCTTATTCCAAAAGGGAGAAATCAGAAAGAATAAAGGAAGGACAGGCTCCAAGCCTGTCCAAAATGTAGGAAAATTCCACTACTCTTAGGGCTCAAGAGTAATCCCCTGGCTGAATGCTCTGCTTTGTGGGCCCACTGATGAGAGATGGGGCCCTAGGTTTCTCAGCTTTGAGTGCAGCCTTGCCCCTGAAGCCCTGAGTAGGAGCCCTCTGAAACTGTGGAGGTCGCCCCACACTCTGAAATTGAGGAGAAAACAGCCTTGTCCTTCCCCATTCCCCACTTCCTCCTCTTGCCATATGTTCTGGGTTTGTGATGGGAGTGGCAGCCCTGATGAGACCTAATAGTCTTTAAGGTTATCCCTCCCTTTTCTTGAAGGATAAAGCATGTTCATTGGATCCCAACAGTCTGAAAACCTTTTATTTCATCTTGCCTCATCCATCTTTAGTTCAAATTTGCAGTGTCTTTGCTGGTTCATTCCTATCTCTATTTCTGGCTTCTGATGATATGGCTGATGAAAATTATGGGTAATTTCTTTATGGAGTGATTGTCCAGTCACACTTTCGGTGTTTTCTCCAAAACACATGTTCTCATTTTTCTGCTATATTGATAGGCAAAGAATTTTCCAAATCTTCAAGTTCTAGATCCTTTTTGGCTTAATAATTTCTTCGTTAGTGACCAAACACTTTCCCTTCAAAGTGCTTATCATATTTTAGTTTTATATTCATGGACTCACTGATTCTACTCTTCTACTCTTGCTCATTTTACACCAGTCACAGTGGCTTCACGGTCTCATGAATTTTGAGCTTCCTGTTGCTTCTGCCTCGAAATGTCTTTCCTCAAATACCAAGAAGGTTTATTACATCACTTTTTTTTGAGTATTTGCTTAATGTCACCTTCTCAGTGAAGTTCACGATAATTCTATTTAAATTGCAAACCATCTCCACTTGTACTCACAGAGAAAAGTCTTAATTCCAAGAACATATACACATATGTATGGTGTGAATATATATTTACTTATTTTGCTGATGTGTGTCCCCTACACTAAAATGGAAGTTCCATGAAACCGTGAAATCAAAAGGTTTTATCTGTTTTATTTACTGTCTGTCCTCAGTGCCTAGCAATGTGTGTGTTTGCATGTATGTGTGTGTGTGTATTCCAAAAGTCTCATTGAGTGAATTAACATATGATGAACATATATAGCAAAATTATCATTAAGAACTTAGGAACAAAAAAAAGAATAGGGCAACCCTCTCAGGTCCCCTCCTTCTTCGGGAGCCTTGTACTATCACTCAATAAAATTTGCTATTACTTAGTAAACTTTGAAAAAAAAAAAGAATAAAGGAATGAATAGTTTACCCAAGTAATGAAAGAAATATAGTCAATAAATGTATTCAAAGGTGTCAAAGAAAATCCAAGAAATGTAAAGTGGTATAATAAAACAGCTTATCAGACAAAAAGTGGGCCTGTAAAATTAAAATGATAATTTGGCATGGATGTGGGGAAACCTTCAATTTCAGTGGGAGTATAGTTATAACATTTCTGAAGAGAATAATGATTTTCTTCTATTAACCAGTTCATACATAATGATATGAATTTTGTAAAAGGTATAAATTTTCAACAACTTATTTTTATTATCTTTTCTTTGTCATCACATTGATTTCACATAACATTTATTATAAAATGACTCTGTCTTTTGTTTTGCATGAATCAACCAGGGGCCAGGGCAAAAGTGGACCAAATGCTATGGTGAAATAAAGTTTACATTGACAAAATGGAGGTTGCACTAAAATGGTGACTCTTAAGATGGGCAGTAGTGAATTGACAAGGGAAATGTGAAAGGGGTTAAATTGACAGGATGTCATGATTAATTGAGTAGAAAACACTGGATAAAGCTAAAGTTTGGGGTAAAAATTATGGTATAAATTTTAGATGTGTTCAAATCAAGATATCTCTCAATTGGATATCTCTGAGCTATCTCAGCATTCAATCCCATCAACTCTTATTACAATCAGACTCATAATTAGAGAATTAGATATCAACATAGCCTGGACAGAGAGGATAAAGAATTTTTTTGTTTAAGAAGTAGGATCACATGACTAGCTAATCTGTATTGGTAAGTACCTGAGATCATAGATTAGAATGGATTCTAAGAATGTCATTGGAATGGGATAAAATAGGTGAATTGACAAAGATGAATTTTTTGACATTGAATTAGGATGTAATATTTGTTTCATCATCTAGGAGGTGAATTAATGATTAGGTAATTTGGCTACCAAAAACCTGGATATAGTTAATGATGCTTAAATATTTGAAATTCCATAGCATGAACTATAGGATAGAATCTTAGGCCTTCAGATTATGCTGAAATGAAGCTAGTCTGTGCAACCCACTCAACCACTTTTTAACCATATTTCCCCAGAGGGCCCAGAGGGCTTGCTTTGCAACAAAACCTTAAGAATGCATTGTCAAAGTCAATTGGTGATGGCCTATTGTGATGACTGTTCTCTGTAGATGTAGTGGAAGTTGCTAATATCGCTGGTAATTATCTGGTTTTAAAGGTCAAGTGGATTCAATTTCTGCAATAAGCCAGAGGGACTGACGGGTAATTTGAGTTTTGATTCACAGAAATCTGTGACAATGGGTAGTTAATTTTAGACTTGATTCCTAGAAATAGGTTGGAGGGGACTAAGTAGTTGCTTTATATGCTGGGAAGATTCTAAGAATGTTGACCAGAATCTTAACTCAAATTTTCAGAGAGATGACTCACTGTCCCTTATCCAGCCCTCAACTTAAGTATGGTTACTAGTGGAAGCTCTTCCCAGATCAGGAATCATTCGCTTGGGAAAAGGACCGTAAGGACCCCCTTGTTAAAGGACACTGTACCATGGCCACAGGTATCATTATGGCACTTCTTCTCCCAAACCTAACCCAGAAAACCTCCAGCCATTTTCTTGGATGACTACATTCTGCAAAATGGAATACTAGCTTTTATTTACAAGCATAAAGGCCATGAACATTTCTTTACTGTCAAGCCCAAGTATATATTAGCTGTCCTGATCTCTGCCATAAGGTATCCCAGAGGGAACTAGATCATCTTGATATATCTCAGAACATGATATAGCTCAGAATTTATTGCCAAAATAGATGTATCACTTTGATGACATTATACTAATGGTACCTGGTGAACACTAAGCAGTAAACACCCTATAACTTTAATATAGTATATGCTCACCAGCAAGAATCTGATCTAATTTGTCCAGCCTGACCCAACAGACTCTAAATTTGGAAATGCACAGCAGTGTTCTATCATAAACTCAAAGGGGTATATTGGAGGCCAGGCCTGAGCAGTTCCAAAAAAGCACAGTAAATTACATGAAGAGATGGCTCAGACACCCACGGTACATGTTGCATTAATTCTCTCTCTTCACCTCAACCATGTATGAGGGCCTTGGGATAGGGTGGGGAGGTGGTTTTGGAAAAGGTTTCATATGGTCATATAGTGGAGAAGTAAAAAGAAATGCTTTTATCAATGGAAGTGAGAAAAATACCAGCTAGAAATAGATGCCACACTACAGTTCATTTTGGGGGTGACTTTGAAAGACAGAAGTAAAGTTAAATTTTCACATTAAATAGAAATTTGAGTGATATATCTGGTTGTCCATCTGGGAGGAAGGATAAGTAACTAGAGATATAAACCTAAACTGGCTCATGGTCAGAGATTGATGGGTTAGATGGCTGGTCAAGAACTTGAAAAGAACACAGTTGGAAAATTAGTGACAAAGAAATTTGGGGGAGAAGTATATGTGAGGATTATTCAGAATGAACACAAATTGTGAAGATATTCATTCCCATGTAAATACCAAGTGATATCCACAGTTGAGGAGGAGATTCTCAATAATCAGGTAAGTAAAATGATATGTGCTGTGGGCACCTGGCAGTCTCTTTCTCCAGACACACAGATGTTTGATCAGTGGATCAATATAGAGTAACTCTACAGCCAAACTGGAGACCATTCATGGAATCAACAATGTGGTCCTCTACTACCCAAGGATGACCTGGAATTAATGAATGCCTAACCTGTCAAATATAGATGCTGAATCTAAGTCTCAGAAAAGACAACAACTCTGGGAGGCACAGCTGGCTGGCCTGGTGGGAGATTCATTACATTGACACTGTATCATACTGAATGGGACAACGCTATATTTTGTAAGGTAGACTCATACTCCAATAATGAATTTGCCTTGGTCCCCACAGATCTTCTGCAGTTCCATCATCGACAGAGGTAAAGAATTATAGTATGCTGTATCCAACTGTCTTACATTTACTCTACCGTTGTTTCTGTACGATCATCTCTTGAGAACCACCTCAGACCACTGTGGCTATACCGCTTTCAAGGATTTTGGATAATTATTTAGACTAATTGTTATGA
Organism: Ursus americanus; assembly: GCF_024610735.1. Lineage (NCBI taxonomy): Eukaryota > Metazoa > Chordata > Mammalia > Carnivora > Ursidae > Ursus > Ursus americanus. The sequence goes on from NC_142151.1 coordinate 10,896,899, forward strand.
CAACCGATTCAAAGCAAGCCCGATATTACCTTTTTTCATGCCCTTATTATGTGCGCCTCACCTAACAGCCTATGACTTACCAGTTGTCACTGAAGAGAGGCATTTTCCTGTATGTGGACGCACGCACCATGCACAAATGTGGTAAAGGTAGTGTCACATAGAGCAACTTTTTACCAATGTAAGGACTAGAGCGATGGATAAGCTTTCCCCCCTTGTTCTGCTTTCTGCTCCTGGGACAAAGTAATCTAAACGACTTTTCTAAAGATGATCCTGTGAGGTAAAAAAATCATCCTTGATATTGAGTAATGCTCAACTCACATTTACTCTTTCTTTTTTCCTATCTCATTCCCTTTCCTGCCTTCCTGTTTCTTTGTGTTGCACTTCTGCAAAAAGCATTAGATGCCTTTCACTCAGGCTTTGTTTTCCAGGAACCACACTTCCTAGAATAACTGGTAACTGAGTGGCTTCAAGAAGTAGATTTTCTGAATGGGATTTTGTCAGTTAGGATGAGGACAAGGGGGATTCCATTACTAGAAGCAGATAGAGCAGTAATGACCCCCAGTACACGGGTTATTAAAATATTAAGTTATTCACTTGTGATCAATTTCTGTGAGTGCAGTGGAAGGCAAAGAGTATATGATGGGGTGGTCCTTGGTTGGTATGGAGGTGATCATAGGCATTGTGATGAGGGCTGGCTAATAGGAAACTTAGAAAAAGAAAATGAAAGGTTCTGGTCACTAGCTGAAAACTGAATGAATTATATGAAATTTGGAATGTTTCTAAGGCTGCTTTGATGAAAATTTGCATGTTCTGGAACTTCAGGGTAGATTGTGATAAGAATTTGGCACAAAATCCAATTACAAAAGTCATGTACATCTGTAAGTAAAAATCAACCTTGACTAGAAAAAATAAATATCATGTTCCAGAGACCTGACATAGGAATATTTCATCAGATGACTCTGCACATCTTAGATTCCAAAATTCCTCTCTGCCCTCAGAAATTATAACTTGTCTCTCCCAATTACAAAAGTCATGTACATCTGTAAGTAAAAATCAACCTTGACTAGAAAAAATAAATATCATGTTCCAGAGACCTGACATAGGAATATTTCATCAGATGACTCTGCACATCTTAGATTCCAAAATTCCTCTCTGCCCTCAGAAATTATAACTTGTCTCTCTCCTTTGCCAGAGAATAATAGTCTTCCTATGACCGGAGACCACTTAATGATCTTACCTTAAGCAGGTACCTCACAGGATGAGTCTTCCCCTTATTGTCTTTGTGTCCAGATGATGACTTCCAGAAGACAAAGAGCACAACCTAAATAGGGAAGAATAGTATTTGTTTTTAGAAGTAATAGCTTACATGGTAAAAAAATTATGGGGCCTAGTAGTAACTGGGATATCATGTATGGGGTTGTATGGTGTAAGGAGGGATGGAACATAAGACTGTACAAGAGACACTTAATTTATATTGATGGGGGGGCTCACTCATAACTTGAGATTTTATGTTCTCATAGGGATATTTTTATCTAGTCCTAATAATCTGCTGGGATGGCTACATTAAGCTGGAACATATGATGATCTATTTTAAATGAAGTAGAAATATCAAAATTTGCAAAGCATAGTTTTGAGAAAGGGGTCAAAAGTACTCCCAGGTACTAAATACAAAATTCTGAAACTTTAATAGTTTAATCATTAATCTTTTGGGAAGAAAAACATTCAAACCAACTTCATATATAAATGGGAAAGAGAAGGAGCTTATAAGGAATTGGCTTACATGATAATGGAGGCTGAGACGTCCCATGATCTACAGTCAGTAAGCTAGATACTGAGTGCTGTAAATTCCAATCATAGTGCACATGACCTAGGATCAGGAAAGCTAGGGATGTTTCAGTCCAAGGGCAGGAAACTGATGTTAAAGCTTAAAGATAGACAGAGAGAAAGTGAATTCCCCTTTCCCCAGTCTTTTTGTTTTATCAGCCCCTCAGAGGATTGGATGATGCCCACCCCCATTGGTGAGGGCAATCTGCATTAGTCAGTCTACCAATTCAAGTGCTAATCTCATCCAGAAACATCATCACAGACATACTCAAAAATAATGTTAACTGGATATTTGGGCAATGCATGGCTCAGTCAAGTTGACACAAAATTAACTATCCCAAGCCCATCTCTTGTCAATTTGGTACCCATACACATCTCCCTAAACCTTACTTAATCTCCAAATAAAGACATTCACAAGATCATAATTCTGCTTAACATTATACAGTATGTATCCTGCATACAACTAAAAATGTGCTAAACCCTTACTCAGAAAAAGAAGTAAAGACCTTGAGTAAAGTTCACTCTTCTAATTGATACTTCATAACTTAAATATTATGGCTGAAATTAATGATACTTAAATACTATGATAGAAAGCCAATGCATCTTATGTTAGATGATAAGGAAATAAGAGAGGAAAGAGAATAAAGATATTTTAATTTATACTTATATCTATCTACCTATAAATGTATTTACACAAAATAAAAAGAAAATATTTAGTCCTCGTTTCTGTAAGTGGTCATGTGGTCATAGCTGGTATTTATAACTACCTCCTTCCACTATCCATTTTGTATTCCCCTTGCACATAGCAAGCACCTGAGTTGGTCATAATTCTTTACCTGGTGGAATGATTCAAATCTTCATTCCTGAAGGGTCAAGACCATTAATAGGCCTACCTTGATTAGGCTGTTATGGTTTTTCTTTGACCTTTCTCACTCTTATGTGCTGAGGATGGCAGGGATTTGCTCCAAAATACTAAGGGTCTGTGCTGTGAGTCACCCATATGGGCCTGCCAAACACTCCCAACAGCAGCTCTATCTGCCACAGCCACTTCAAGCATCATTGAATCTGTTGAATCATAGGGCCCAAGTGAGAGAGAAGCTTGTTGCTGACTCTTCTCTTATTCTGAGACCCACTCAAAACTAACTGCTTCTTGAGCTACTCAGTAAATAGGCTGGAGTAACAACCCGAATGAAGAAGACGTTGCCTCCAAAATCCAAACAGGTTCACTGGGAGTTGTGCTTCTTTCTTGGTTGTAGGAAGAGCTAGAAGGGGCTGGTTATCTTTCACCTTATAAGAGGTATCTCAACATGTTACACATCACTGGAACTCTAGAAATTTTACTTAGGGAGGAAGCCCCTGAATTTTAGTCAAATTTATTTCCCACCCACTGACATGCAAAACTCTTACAGTAAATCTAGAGTAGTTGCTATTTCTTGTTCACTGGGCCATTCAGCTTAATGTCATCAGTGTAATGGACCTACTGTATGATGTTGTGTGGAAAGTAAAGGTGATAAAATCTCTGCAGACTGAATTATGATACTATTGATACAAACCTGAGATAGGCCAATGCATTCCTGGCATTGCCAGCTGAAAGCAACCTGCTTTTTATGAGCCTATGGTCAAATATGAAGAAAAAGACATTTGTCAGATCAATAGTTGCATATCAGGTACCAGGAATTATGTTAAATTGCTGAAGCCATGAAACCGTATCTGGTGTGTCAGCTACAAGAGTCACTACTGGTTGAGTTTAGAATAAATCACTGTCATTGTCCAAGATCCATCTGTCTTCAGCACAGATCAAATAGGCTAGTTGAATGGCTAGTTGAATCACCACCCTTTTATTTTTAAGTCCTTGATGATGGCACTAATCTCTGCAGCCCCTTTTCCTTTTCCTTTATTATTTTTCAAGGTAGATGGAATTCTAGCAGCTTCCACTTGGCATTTCTTATCATAGTAACACTCACTACACAAATCAGGGAACCAATGTGCAGATTTTGCCAGCTACAGTGTATCTATTTCAAGTATGCATTCTGATGCTGAGAAAATAGCTGCAGAGACCATTCAGGGACCCACTGGGTCCACTGTGAGATGAACCTGAGCTAAAATTTCATTGATCACTTGACCTCCATAAGCTCCTGCTCTGACTAGTGGGCCACAGTTACATTTGGGTGTTGTGTAATTATTGTCAGTTCGGAGGCAGGGTCGAGTACTCCCTGAAAGGTCAGAAATTTTATTGTCCTCCAATTTATAGTTACCCTGGTGAAAGGCCATAAGTCTTTTTGGAGAAGGCTGTGAGAATAATTTAACAGTGTCAGTTTTAGGGAGTGGGGTTTTGGTACTGGGTTTTTCCTCAAAGGAACCGGAGCTCCTCTTCATTCAAGGAGTCTGGGTCTGTAAACTGGGTCAAGCCTGGGGATTGATGGAAAAACTGTGACTCACTTTCCAAGATGGCAGACACACAAATATTTTTAAAATGTCTATGCTATCTGGAGCAATATATACATTCAATGCAATCCCTGTCAAAATACCATCAACTTTTTTCACAGAGCTGGAACAAATAATCCTAAAATTTGTATGGATCCAGAAGAGACCCTGAAGAGTGAATGGAATGTTGAGAAAGAAAACCAAAACTGGTGGCATCATAATTCTGGACTTCAAGCTCTATTACAAAGCTGTAATCTTCAAGACAGTATGGTACTGGCACGAAAGACACACAGATCAATGGAATGGAATACAGAACCCAGAAATGGACCTTCAACTCTATGGTCAGCTAATCTTCAACAAAGCAGGAAAGAATATCCAATGGAAAAAAGACAGTCTCTTCAACAAATGGTGTTGGGAAAATTAGACAGCCACATGCAGAAGAATGAGACTGGACCACTGCCTTATACCATACCAAAAAAAAAAAAAAAAAAAAGACTCAAAATAGATGAAAGACCTAAATGTGAAAGAGAAATCCGTAAAAAATCCATCAAAATCCTAGAGGAGAACAAAAGCAGCAATCTCTTCAACCTCAGCCACAGCAACTTCTTCCTAGACACACTGCCAAAAGCAAGAGAAACAAAGGCAAAAATGAATTATTGGGACTTAATCAAGATCAAAAGCTTTTGCACAGCCAAAGAAACAGTCGACAAAACCAAAAGACAGCTTACGGAATGGGGGAAGATAGTTGCAAATATTTTATCAGATAAAGGTCTAGTATCCAAAATCTATAAAGAAAGTATCACACTCAACACACAAAGAACCAAAAATCCAATCAAGAAATGGGCAGAAGACATGAACAGACATGTCTCCAAAGAAGAGATCCAAAATGGCCAACAAACACATGAAAAAATGCTCCACATCACTCAGCATCAGGGAAATACAAATCAAAACCACAATGAGATACCACCTCACACCTGTCAGAATGGCTAAAATTAACAAGTCAGGAAACAACAGATGTTGGTGAGGATACAAGGGGAACCCTCTTACTTTGTTGGTGGGAATGCAAACTGGTGCAACCTCTCTGAAAACAGTATGAAAGTTCCTCAAAAATTTGAAAATACAGCTACCCTATGACCCAGCAATTGCGCTACTAGGTATCTATCCCAAAGATACAGATATAGTGATCCGAAGGAGCACCTGCACCCCAATGTTTATAGCAGCAATGTCCTCAAGAGCCAAACTATGGAAATAGCCCAGATGTCCATTGACAGATGAATGGATAAAGAAGAGGTGGTATATATATACACATACATACACACACACAATGGAATACTACTCAGCCGTCAAAAAGAATGAAATCTTGCCATTTGCAACAACGTGGATGGAACTAGAGGGTATTAGGCTAGGAGAAATAAGTCAAACAGAGAAAGATAATTATTATGTGATCTCATTCATATGTGGAATTTAAGAAACAAAACAGAGGATCATAGGGGAAGGGAGGGAAAAATAAAACAAGACAAAATCAGAGAGGGAGACAAACCATAAGAGACTCTTAATCATAGGGAACAAACTGAGGGTTGCTGGAAGGGAAGGAGGATGCGGGATGGAGTAACTGGGTGATGTACATTAAGGAGAGTACGTCATGTAATGAGCACTGGGTATTATGTAAGATTGATGAATCTCTGAACTCTACGTCTGAAACTAATAATACACCATATGTTAATTAATTGAATTTAAATAAATAAAAATAATTTTAAAATAATAAATAAATAAATAAATAAATAAATAAATAAAATGAATTTAAACCAAAAAAAGAAAAGTTGTGACTTTGTTTTTGTGATTCAGGTTGGATTTATGTTCACTTGACCTAGAACTTTTCTGCTTATACAGAGCAAACAAGAATTTAATAAACTTCCTATCTATTGCATTTCTAGGAACACCGTAATCAACTAGTCACCACCCTGGGTCTGTGAGGGTCAGACTATTTTGGTTGCTGTTTTGACTCCACCGGCCATTATAGTAATCACACCCACCTTGCCTTTTGTGATTGCTGCCACTTGGCCCTTGTCACCCAGAGATCAAATTATTCCCATTGCATTTAAGTTTCTCAATTCAGTGACATCAGTTCCCCATGTAAAGTCTTGCCTACAGAAAAGATCAATTACAGAGCTCTTTAAGAGTGATGGGGATTGCTTCACCAATTTCATTTGGTGAACTTTTTCACATTATTGGTGAGAGATTTTCTTCTGGAACTTCCCGGGAAAAGTGCGTAGGTCTTAAATGACAAAGCCAAACTGACATTCCAATCTCCCTAAACCTTTGCATCCCCTCCTCTACATAATCCAAGGCAGGTCCATCATTTCCAAGGCACACCAAGGCCCACCTTTTGGTCCATGTTTTAGTCAGCCTACCAAACTGTTAGAGTCTTTTCTACTCCTCAAGCTGAAGCATTTAATGAATAATCTCTGCCTAATATGCCAATATCAATAAATGTGGCCCGACCTGTGTTCCTTCTACCATTATTCCATATCCTTAGTTTCCACACATGTTCCCACGATTTCTGCTTGTGTAAACTATTGAGAAAACTCAAATGGTTCTTTTGGAGTATAATGCATCTCCTCATGGGCCGTACTTTGTACCTCACCTTTAGGACCCTGCTGGGACTTATGTCTAGTTATAGGTCTAGAAGCAAAAAAAAGTGGTGGGGTGGGTCTTGAGGAGAATCATCATTGTGTGGCCAGCTTCCCCATAAAAGGCTATTACCACTTCCTCAGGCAATGCAAGGTTAATCCCCTCAAACAGCAATGGAAAGACCTACACCTTTGTTAGTGGTAAGGCTGATACCATTGTGGGTAGGGAAACCACTTCCACTGTGTCGTAGAGGCCACTCCAATGTGGGCAGGGAAACTTCTTCAACTGTCAAGGAAGACTCAACAGAATTTAGGGGCTCAATGTGCTCAGATTTATCAAAGTCTTCCCACATGTCCCCATTTCTGCTAACAGGATCTCATTCTTTGAGAGTCAGTGCCACCATTTTAGCAGTAGAAACACTCTGCAAGGCTGGAAATACAACCTGTGCTGTAACTCAGCCAGATGCAGTAGGAGATTTTGTATTTGATTTTCAACAATTTCAGCACTGTGGCTTCTGAAGATAGGGGTCATTCATGTGGAACTTGTGCTGAGAGTTTGAAACCCTGGGTTCATCCTTTCCTTTCACCACTTTGTCTAGTAACATTAGTAGCAACAGGGCAATCTCATTATATTTGTTATTTTTCTAAAAATGTTTGTATCATAGGATCAGAGGAAGTATCATATATACAAACGCTGAACTCCTTGTTTCTTATAAACAGTTGATTGGGAGTATCCATGGGGATATTTTGCATATCTCGATTGCCTGATTAGTCCATAGTGATTATCAGTACTCTACTCTGTTTACTACTACTGGAAATAGAGTTGTTAGTGTCTCATTCTAATCAGGTAAAAGAAGGAAACCCAGAAACTCCATAGGCTCATGCAATTATGGAAGCTGAGAAGCCCACAATCTGCAGCTGGTGAGCTGGAGACCCAAGGGAGATGAGGGTGTAGCTCCAGTCCAAATCTGAAGGCCTAAGAACCAGGAGTGTTGATGTAAGTTCTAGCCTAATGGAAGGAGAAAACTGGTATCACAACTCAAAAACAACTGGACATGGAGAGAGTAAATTCCAACTTCCTCAGCCTTTTTAAACTTTTTTAATCCTTCAACAGATTTGATTAGGCTCATCCACTTTGGGGAGAAAAATCTGCTTTACTCAATCTACCAATTCAAATGCTAATTTCTGGGTGCCTGGGTGGCTCAGTTATGAAGAGTCTGCCTTCAGCTCAGGTCCTGATCCCAGCATCCCAGGACTGAGCCCCACATCTGTCTTCCTGGTCAGCAGGAAGCCTGCTTCTCCCTCTTCCACTCCCCCTGCTGTGTTCCCTCTCTTGCTGTCTCTTTCTCTGTCAAATAAATAAATAAAATCTTTTTTAAAAATGCTAATTTCTGGGGTGCCTGGGTGGCGCAGTTGTTAAGTGTCTGCCTTCGGCTCAGGGCATGATCCCGGCATTATGGGATCGAGCCCCACATCAGGCTCCCCCGCTGGGAACCTGCTTCTTCCTCTCCCACTCCCCCTGCTTGTGTTCCCGCTCTCGCTGGCTGTCTCTCTCTGTCAAATAAATAAATAAAATCTTTTTTAAAAATGCTGATTTCTTACAGAAACACCCTCACAGACACACCCAGGAATAGAGTTTGACTAAATAACTGGGCACCCCATGGCCCAGTAAAGATGACACACAAAATTTATAATCATAGTTTTTGAGCCTGGGACTGTCAGTCTTCTCTGAACATACCGTCTTTTATCAAAGAAATAAGATCTATTTATTCTATAGCTCACTAGCCAAATTTCCTCAAATATATTTTCCAAAAATCTTAGTTAATTTTTCTGTTACTGTGGCTTTGTTCATGGAGGTTGAGCACAAAGGATCTGGATTGTCTTAGACTCCACCAAACAGCCATTGGAAGAGCCCATGCCATGCATGATGCAGTCTTGAGATAGCTAACATCTGTTGTGGCTCAGAGTGGTGTTAATGGAAAAAGAGAGGCTTGGGTTTAGATCCTAGTTCTGTAACTTAGAATTTGTGTGTGAGGGTTTGTGTGGGGGTGTATATAAAACTACTTAAGTTCTCTGAACAACTGTTGATTCATCTACAAAATATTGTCAATAGTATCAATAGTTTATAACATAAAGACCTTATTCTTGTGTTTCATCACCCTTAAATGAATTATCAAAGCACATATATCTGTTTGCTCAAGGGAGATTTGCATAACTTTTACAGGTGATAACTTTTGATTTTGTTGCTAGTAATTAATAGCACTGTCAAAAGTTACTTATTTGGGAGGGATAAAGGAAAAAAAGATACAGTAAGAAAAGACAAATAATTGGGTCTGAAGGCAAACGTTTCTAATTTAATAATATTTGGGGAAAGTAGTGGCTAAAAGTAATATAAAATAGGTGAAGTTTTCATTAGAGAAAAAAATGGAAAAATTGCTAGTGAAAGTGAAACTATGTTATAGTTTAACAGCACTTTAAAAATATAGTAGTGTGGGGCAGCTGGGCGGTGGAGTCAGCTACGCCTGGGACTCTTGGTTTCACTCAGGTCTGATCTCAGCATCATTAGATCCAGCCCCAAATCTGGCTCCACACTCAGTGCAGAGTTCGCTTAGGTTTCATTCTCCCTCTGCCTTTCTCCTGTCCTCTCCTGTGCTCTGTCTCTCTCTCTCTCTAATGTAAATAAATAAATCTTTTTAAAAATAATAACATTAAAAATATAGTAGTGAATAAATATTAAATTTTGTCTGCATTTTTCAGACCTTCATGAATTTAATGCAAAATCTGATGTCACAAGTCTGAAAATAATGGACATAATTACTTGCGTGTTTAGTATTAACTGTCTTGAAATGGCTGTACCTGGATCTGGTCAGGGGCAGCCAATCTTGGAGAGAAGGTGAATCACGTGAATAGGATAGGGGGTGGTCCTTATCCAGGGGAGAAGAGAGCAGGGTCTTAGCATGAAAACACTGCTGTAGACTACTGTGCTTATAAGTCATACTATGCAGTTTGTATTCATTAAAAGAACTGATAAAAGACCATAAGTAACTGAGTAAGTTTACTAAAGATTTGTCTGGGTGAAGAAAGGAAAATAGATAAAGGGACCCCTGAAGACTCATATGGAGGTCATTGAAATATTACAGGCTTGAGATGAGGGTACACTGTTAATTGATAATTAATTGTTGAGGCTATGGAGATGGAGAGAAGTAAATGGATTGGAGAGACATCTTGGAGCAAAATCTATAGGACTTAGTGCTTACTTGAAGAAGGGATGAAGGACGGGGGAACCACAAGACTGTTTTTCACAATTGGTTGGATAGTGGTGAAATACAGTGCAGTAGGAAACACTGAATTTATGCCAGTTCGGGGAAGAAAATCATGCATTCAATTTTAGAGATATTTGGTTGGAGCCATTGTGATACTATGAAATCAGTTGGGTGTATTGCGTGGAGATCAAAGGAAGTTTTGGTGACAAGCCTTAGGGATTGCTGAAAAATGGGTACTAAATTAGGCCGTGATTATGAATAAAAGTTTCTTGAGAAGAAAGTGGAATGAAGAAAGGAAATTATTTAGGATTGTAAGAAATCTAACATTAAATAGATAGTGAAAGGAAGATGAATCTGCTTGAAAAAAGAAGCCATCAGAGAGGATAAAGAAATATCAAAGGAATGTGGTATCACAAAATTGAGGTGAAGACTGTTTCAAAAAGAAGGGAAACTTTTTTTCAAAAGGTTAATATTTCTGAGTTTCCTATAAGTTAAAGGCAGAAATATATGTATTGCAATTAGGATCTGGGAAATCGTAGATGATTTGAATGAGCAGGTTTTTCTTTAAATGACCTCAGCAGGTTAGTGTGGGCTGAGACTGGAGGAGAATGACATTTGCTTTATTATGAGGCCCCTGAAACAAGGGTGACTACATGTCAAACTTGTACAGAGAAAAACAGGGGGGCAAATCAGCAGATTAGATGATCTTAGACAAGATCAGAGGATTTCAAAATATAGACATTATTTTGGCCACTACTATATGAAAGGTTTTAATTTAAACTTAAAAAAAATAATACTCCCAATATGTGGGATTCATTGTTAAAACACATTAATTGAACATACATCAAGTATATTTAAAACTCCTTACTAAGCACTGTTTTTTAAAGTGCTGTAGGGTCCAAGTACGTGTATATACGTCATTTGGTGGTGATTCTTAAAGTGAAGATTACTGGACGATACTCCAAATCTACTGTGTAAGTCAGAGTTCTCCGAGAAACAGAATAAGATGATGATGACAGCTGATAGATGATAGATAGATGATAGATGATAGATAGATGATAGATAATAGGTGATAGATATAGATAGATGATAGAGATGATAGATGATAGCTAGCTAGCTAGATGATAGATGATAGATTTATTATAAGGAATTGGTTTATGAGATTATAGAGGCTAGCAAATAAAAAATCTGCAGAATGGACTGGCAATTTTGATCCCCTGGAAAGCTGATATTTCACTTTGAGTTTATTTTTATTTTTTTAAGATTTTATTTATTTAAGAGAGTGAGCAAAAGAGAGAAAACACGAACGGGGTGGAGGGGCAGGGGGAGAGAGAGAAGCAGACTCCCTACTGAGCAGGACCCTGGGATCACAAAGTGAGTTGAAGGCAGATGCTTCACTGACTGAGCCACCCAGGCACCCCATCAGTTTTTTAAAAGTCTGTAGAACCAAGAAAAGCCCATATTGCAAATGAAGCAGGAAAACACAATGGACTGCTGGGAAATTCTTGCTCAGAGGAAGCTAGTCTCTCTCTCTCTTTTTAATTTTATTTAAATTCAGTTATTTAACACATAATGTATTATTAGTTTCAGAGGTAGAGTTCAGTGATTCATCCGTTGCATATAACACCCAGTGCAAGTTACATCACGTGCCCTCCTTAATGTCCATCACCCAGTTACCCCATCTCCCCATCCCTCTCCTCTCCAGCAACCCTAGTTTGTTTCCTAGAGTTTAGAGTCTCTTATGAGGCCAGTCTTTTTGTTCTAGTCAGGCCTTCAACTGATTAGATGAGTTCCACCTACATCATGGAGAGCCATCTGCTTTCCTCAAAGTCCACTACTTTAAATATGAACTTTATCCAAAACCATCTTCACAAAAACAATTGAAATGTTTGACCAAATATTTGGGCACTCTGTAGCCCAGGCAAGCTGACACATAAAATTAACTATCACACTTACAGAAGGAAAAAAAAATCTCTCTGCCGGGAATTTTCTGAAAAAACATTCTTGAAAAGTTACTTTATTCATAATGACTCTTGTTCCCACCAATTTGAGACTTACTGATCTATTATTTTCCTGTTTTGCCTCATACAGGCATTTTTCTCTAGACTCTATTAGCCAGATATGTCCCCAAAGAGCAAAATGGGTACTTTAATTTTTTTAATTTAAAATTTTTATTCTTAACTAGCTAGACATTGTTCTCTCATTTGTTTGGTATTTATTTGGTTTATTTCATTTTTTTTCTTTTACTAGAATATAAAGGACATGAGAGCAGAAAGTATTTTTATCTTTTTCACTATTATGTTCTTAATACACTGCAGACAACTGTCTGGTACATGGTAAGTGCACAATAAAGAACTGTTGAAAAATGGAATAATAGAGCCACCTTTACCTTGAGGATACAGAACTTTAACCAGAAATTAACATGGCTATCCACCTGTGTTTTACCAACACATCCTGTGTGGTTTTAACCACCCATATCTGAGTAAATTTGGGGTATTTTTGGACTTCCTTTCAGCTTCTGGTACATTGTGCCCAGGAGAAATATCTAAGACTAAAACTATTCTCCATTTTCTCTATACTATTTTCTGGGTAATATCACATGAAAACATTTTAGGAGATGGAAAATGAAGACGGCTATATGGTGTTGGATTATAAGAATCTTTTCAAATCCAGGCAGAGGTCTAAAGGTAGGCATATTATCTCCCCTCATTCCGACTCCAGGATAAAATTGCATTACTCTCTTAAGAAGATTATCATCTTTGAATATTTTAAAGAGTTAAAATTAACTATATTCTCTGTTCACCTGGCTTTATATATGTATGTATATTTTGATTTATATTTTAAAAATATTGATTTTTAATTTATAGCTACAATCTTATTTTGGAATGCGTTTGAAATTTCCCTTTCTAGCAAATATGGAACCAGTAAACTGCCGATCTGTATGCCTAGAGTTGGTGTCCCTCATAAAATTGCAGAAACGTATTTTGAGGATTTTCAGCTAAGTGGAGGTCTTTTTACTTTTGAGTAAGCAAAAAGAATACCTATAGGCAAGAAAAAAAAAACTTATTTTGGATTTATTCTGTAATACAGACAATTGGTTAGTAAATTTCAAAAGTTTTACTACATACAGGATATATTCTACAAGTGTGCTATACGTATAATCAGATGCATGAAGTCCATAAAAATGAAAGTAAAACATACACATATTACCCAGATTTGAGAAACAGCACTTTTTATTATGACTTAGAAGATAAATTGTGAAATCCATAACCAAGGTTATGATATTAAGTGCTTGCTTATTTATAAGCTAATAAAAACAGGGGAATAATTTTCTGAGTATCAGATTATTCAACTTTCTCTTTGGCCACTAAGATGACAAATTAGCTAGAATGGCTAGATTGAGATAGTGTTCCTATGGCATCTGCATGGAAAAGGATGTCTGTGTTCATTTTGTTTGTAGAAAGAGTGTATATATCCAACTTATTCAAAAGTGCTCAGATGTGGAAGCAAATATATAAAATTGAAAGAGAAAAATAATATATGTATATCCCTGTTCATTGTGTTTGGATGCTCCCTGTTTCCTCCCCTGTGAAGAGATCATTCCTGCCAGCTCTGATCCAAGAGAGTACTATGGCATAACTTCTATAAAAGCACCATTAATCAGAGATCTATGATGCTTAGATTGACAGTGATTCCTGTCCAAAAAGTCAAGCCAGGAAAATACAATATATCATATATAAAAGTGAAATAACATGAATATTACCAGTATAGTGATTGGTACATGATAGAACTTCAATAAATGTTTTTTCCTTCTTTTATTTCTAACTGTGGGTCATTAAAATAAATAATACATATAACAAATATGCACTTGGCAATGAACAATCCAAAATTAAAATTGAGAAAAACAATTCCATTTACAATAACATTGTATATATCTAGAATTATTCTGCATAGAATCATTCTACCTATAATTTATGCAATACATAATATGTTCATATTATATAATATATAGTATTGTATATAGGCAATATAAAATGTGTTTCTATTATATTTTATATATTAATATAAATACATATGATATAAATAATCAAGTGAGCTCTAAAATTCACCAAAAAACTCTCAATATTTCAGATTTCTCCCTGTATCCACGAGATTATCATCTTATGCTAGTATGCAGCTGTATTGGGATCCTTATTTTCATGATCACACTGATTTCCCTGAACTTTTGGGGTGAGCATGGAGTTTTTATTTACTTTTGCACTTTTAGAACATAAATATTGATTTTTAATTCTTCTTTTTTTCAAAGATTTATTTATTTCAGAGAGAGAGAGCTTGTGTTCAAGTCAGGGGGAGGAACAAAGGGAGAGAGAGAAAGAGAATCTCAAGCAGACTGCCGGCTGAGTGGGAGCCTGATGAGGTCTTGATCTCACGATTCTGAGATCACAACCTGAGCCAAAATCAAGAGTTGGATGCCTAACCAACTGAGCCACCCAGGTGCCCTGATTTTTAATTCTTCTTAATATCAAGATCAACTCCACATTGTAGCCCCAAATTGGTAAATTAAACTGATCAGCCATATATGTCATATTCAAAATTATTTTAAATTTAAGAAAAATTAAGAAACAATCAAATATAAAATTGACATTTATTCAGCATCTTTTCTTATGAAGAGCCTCCACTGAAAAGTTAGTTGACTTATTTTATAAAACATTAGTGATATATTTTTACGAAAAGAGTATGTGTTCATTGGTACTATTTTCAGAGATAATGATTTAAATGTACAAATGCGATGGTTAAAAAAGACAAAGGACCTGTTTGAAAACTATTTTAAATATACTTCTGTGCCATTTTTTTTCCCTGAAGGGATATTTAATGTGTATAATCTATAGTTGTTCTTTTCAAAACAACTAGACCAATTCATGGATTTCTATAATTCTGTACTTCTCTTGAAATGGTCATTCTTAAAAATGTAGGGCTAACGTGGGTTCTGTTTTATATGTAATACTGACATGGAAACATAAACTCGGGTGGTCTTTGATGAGATGTCTAAATATAAGTGAGCCCCAAGGCAAATTCTCTGAGGGAGACAAGGAAGTAGAGGGTCTATTTTTGTATTGGGCAGTTAAGTTTGTTTTTGTGTTTTCCCCAATACAACAGGGGAAAATACCAAATATTTCTAAGACAAAATAAATGCTCTACTTAATGTAATTGTTCTGTACTTTGCACAGCATTTTGGCTGGGAAGTTGTCAACTAATCATGTCCTTCAAATATGTTCAAATTTTACTTGAAATCAAATTCCAATACTATGAAATTCTCCACCTATTTAGCAGTCAATATTAGGTGACTAATATTTGTTTTCATGAGTCCACCTAAGTAAGCATTATTGTCTGTTAACCAACAATTCTAGGAAGTTGTACATACTGTAATAATTATTACTGCTTTTTTTTTTTAAGTCCTTAAAATTCAGGACAAATGGTTTCTTGTTAGGCACTAAATATAGTATGTACAGGCTACCATTGACCTCTTGTTTGACTCAGTTCTCTTTTCTGTAATACGTAAGTGATAAAATATGTAATTGGTGTCTAATCATTGCTTTAGAGAAGGACCTTATTGAGAAGAAATCAGTAAAATTTGACACATTGATAAAATATTAGTAGGGACAATATTTTTTCCTAGTGATATTATTTTAACAAATTAGTAACAGTTTCAATATTTGTGTTTCTATTAAGTTTGCACTTACACTTTGACCAGTTTAAAAATATTTTCCACGGCTTCTAGTTCAAAACAAAGTATTGACCATAAATATTTACATCTGCTCTCTCCCAAGATTCTGGGTTAGACCAGTAAAAGATATCAAAATTGAATAAATTAATATGAGCACAGAGCATGGAAAGGGTAGAATATTAGAAAAGAAATGAGAAGCAGAGGGAATAATGCTGTTGGATTAATCAATGGAGAGAATCGCAGTGTAGAGAAAGCACAGCAACAGCCCAGTGGAGATGAACCTGTTCCTCATGGCAAAACCCAGGCAGGACCCTTGTCAGAGAGGAGAGTATAGATTATAAACAGAAGTCTAAAAAAAATGTAATTAGCTGGAAGACTTTCTAAGGAATGCTCTTTTAGATTGTTGTCTTGACAACCTCTTATTCCACTCACACAGTAGCATTTGCCACTATATCATGCCAAAATCAAAAAACAAAACCAAAAACAAATCCTTGGAAAACAAGGAGATACATAACTAGAACAAGCTTGGGCTCCTCACTTAGAGAGTGGTGGTTGGTGCGATAGACATGTCCCCCTTACTTTGATTCTGGAGTGGGAGGGGGAGTAGTGTAGTGGATTACAGCATAGCTTGGCTATTTCCAGTGTGCTTTCTATCTAAAAATTCATAGTAGCTAACAAAATATCCCAGAGTGTAGAGAAAAATATCAGTAAAAAAAAATCAATAAATATAAATATAAGAAATCTGAGACAAAAAAAAATATTGTCCATCCAGAAAAGATAATGTCTCCCTAACAAATTCCTAGAGGAAGAGAACAGGGAGAAAAGTAGATGTGAATAAAACGTAATTTTGAGGAGAAAAAAAAACAAATGCCAAACCATGAGTTTCCAGCTTTTAAGAACCTACCAAATTCAGAGTAGGATAGGCAAATAGATATAGATAGATGATAGATGGATGGATAGATATGAATAGGTAGATGATAGATAAATAGATAGATAGATGATAGATAGATAAGATAATGAGAGAGAGAGATCTGCATCATATTTCAGGACACCAGGGGTAAAGATTTGATCTTAAGTTTTCTCCCCAAAGAGAAACAAATTGACCTCAGATTTTTCAATGTACATAAAAGGACACCACGTTAGTAATGCCTTCAACTTTATGAGCAAATCTAAACAAGTTTGTGTATTTATTTTTTATTTTTTATTTATTTTTAAACAAGTTTAAAACAAGAGTAATCAAGCAATATAATTTTTCCATGCATACTTTTGGAACAAATAGAGAGGGCAGGTCTGTGTGTGTGCTGATTTTAGATAGAGTGAAGCTAGCACAAGAATGTAATGAAAAGGGGCGCCTGGGTGGCACAGCGGTTAAGCGCCTGCCTTCGGCTCAGGGCATGATCCCGGCGTTCCGGGATCGAGCCCCACATCAGGCTCCTCCGCTATGAGCCTGCTTCTTCCTCTCCCACTCCCCCTGCTTGTGTTCCCTCTCTCGCTGGCTGTCTCTATCTCTGTCAAATAAATAAATAAAATCTTAAAAAAAAAAAAAAAGAATGTAATGAAAAGACATTTCAGGTTATCAGCTGTTCTAGGTCCCTGGGCAGCAATGAATTCAGTCTATATGGAAACAACCTATAAATAATGCTATAAGATGCTAAAGGAGCTTGATATGGTAAAAAAGAGATTTTTTTTTTGGGGGGGGGGTGGGTCTGGACCAAGAAGAAATAACAGTAATTTAAAAGTTCATTGGGAAAAAGAAAACAATATACAAAAAAAGTAATGCGCATGAAGTTTAAGAAAGTACACAATATTTAGAATTGTGATCAGCACCTAAAAGAGTAAAAGTGGATATGGTAAAAAGTGGCTAATTTTGGGGAAAGAGAAGAGTAGAAGCAGAGTATAAGAGAGAGACTTTGAATTTTTATTTGACTGTCTTTGTTTTGTGCAAGTTTTTATTCTAACATACCTAGATTGCTACTCATTTTCAAATGTTTCTCATTATTATTTTTTTTTTGCACTGACTACAGATAAAAAAAACAGATTTCTCCCAGAAAGTAAATATCAGCCATCTAGCAAGTAATGTCTTGTCTTAACATGCTGCTCTATGTTTGAATGAAGAGATTCCCCAACTGGTCACATGAATTTAGGCAGATTAAACGGGAATTTTCTAAATTTTCAAGTGGGGATATAATACCCACATGATAGAATATTTACTGTAGATTAAATCAATGGTGGTGTTAATTTTAGTGTCAACTTGGCTAGGCCACACACAGCGCTCAGATATTGGAGCAAATACTGGCCTAGATGTTGCTGTAAAATTACTTTTTAGAGGAGATTAACATTTATATCAGTAGATTCTGAGTTAAGCAGATTACCTTCCATACTGTGGGTGGGCCTTGCCCAATTAACTGAAAGCCTTTAGAGAAAAAAAATACTAAGGTTCCCCAAAGGAAGAGGGAATTGGGCTTCCAGACTGCTTTTGGACAGGAGCTGCAATATCACCTCTTCCCTGGGTCTTCAGCTTGCCAGCCCGTCATGCACATTAGATAATAAAATAAAAGTAGAGACTTGTATAATAAATGTCCATGTACATTTCAAACAGCCTCAACATTTGTCAGTATATAATCGATATTATTTATGTCTCTCCCATCATCACTCCTCCAAACCAGATTACATTAAAGCAATGATCAGATATGGATTCTGAGAAACAAACTGAGGGCTTCAGAGGGGAGGGGGGGTGGGGGAATGGGATAGGCTGGTGATGGGTAGTAAGGAGGGCACGTATTGCATGGTGCACTGGGTGTTATACGCAACTAATGAATCATGGAACTTTACATCAAAAACCAGGGATGTACTGTATGGTAACTAACATAATATAATAAAAAATATTATTATAAGGAAAAAAAGATATCATGTCATTTAGTATTTTAATATATCCGTATGTAATTAAAAAACAGTTAAGGGCTCGTTTTGCTTAACACAAACACAATACCATTATACATCTGTGCTAGTTTTCTCTGGATGTGTAACAAATCACCACATGCTTAGCAGTTTAAGATAATTATTATTGTTGGGAGTATGGGCACAGCTTAACTCGGTCTTCTATTCAGGGTATCATTGGCTATAATTTAGGTGTTGACAAGATCACACACCTTTCTTGAGCTGAGGTTCCTCTTGCAGGCTCATGTGGTGGTTGGTACAATTCAGTTACTTATAGCTGTAGGACTGAAGTCACTGGTTTCTTGCTGGCTGTCATCCAGGGCGACTCTAGTTTCATATAGGACCCCTGCATTTCCTTGCCATCCTCTCTGTACATCCTCTCAAGATCTGAAGGCCCAATTCTTAAAAGAAAATAGGAATTATCTTTCTCTTTAGAAAAGCCCCAGGCCTGTTCTTAAAATCTTATATCTGATTAAATCAGGCCTACCTGGGATAATCTCTTCATTCATTCAAAATTGATGGCCTGCAGACCCTTCCCTAGTCTTCAAAATCTTTTCATCTTGCCACACCATATAACTTAATCACGGGAGGGCTAGTCTGTCATATTCACAGGTCTGACTCACACCAAAAGAAAGGGAATTTCACACACCAGGTACACTATGGGGCAGGAATCTTGGGAGATTTTAAAATTTCTCTAAGAATGTTTTATTCTGTCCACCACAGCTCCTAAAATAAAGTCATCAATAACTTCTTAAGATCGTCTACTATCCAGTCAGCATTAAAATGTCTTTTTTTCTTCCAAAAGATTTGTTAGAATCAGAATCATAACAAAGACCACAATTGGCATTTGGTTAAAATGTCTCTTGAGTATCTTAACCTGTAGGTCCTCTTTACCTCCTTTTATTTCTTCTTTGCCATTTATTCGTCAGAAAAAAAGAATGGATCATGGTTGTGTGTAATTTCTCACATTCTGGATTTTTCTGCTCAGATGTCCATGGTGTCATTTAACATGTTCCTCTATCTTATAAAGTAGTTTTAGAAACTAAGTATGTTAGGTGCCTAGAAACTCACCCACTGTAGTGGCTCTATGTGTTTGTTGTTGTTATGATGTAAAGCGTCTGAGACAGGAATTGGTATAAAGCGTTGCTCAATAAATATTTCATTCCATTCTCATCCCCCAGGATATTTCTTCTTATTTTAAAAGATGGCACTTGAACCTGAGTTCACAATAATAACTCTTTTGGACAATTAGTATCCACCTTTTGCATCATTCTTTTGGATATTTCAATATATTATACTAATCATTTAGGGCATTTTTAGGGTGTTTTGCAACTCTGCAACTATACTTCATAATAGCCACATAATGTAGTTACTTAGTCCAAATGACTCCTTCTCAAAAATAATAATAAATAGAAAGCTCCTTTCAATCATAAATTGGGAGGTATATTTGAGGTCATCTTATACTTTTTAACATGCTACTATGCACTGTTAGAACTGAGAATAGACTTATTCTGAGTCTACCAATATTTTGCAAAATTATAATTATTCAAGATTGGCAATGCTTTCCTGGCACAGAATGTATTAATGAGTTAAGAATATATATGGAGTTTGTATGGAAATTATTCCTTGATAGTCCTCTTCAAGTCATATGTACTGATATTACTTTTATTTCCCATCTTAGCTGGACATATAAATTCAATTTCCTAAAATAGATTTTTACAAAAATTTAGGCTCATATATAACAGACTAAAAGATTAGCACTAAAAAATATAACATGCCTTAACTTATGGATATTTAATTCAATCATTTAATAATTAAATAACATATCAAAGTGCTATGTGATAGGAAATTCAAAGATGAATATGACAGTCACATTGACAACCTCCCAGTCGGGTAAAAGACAAGGAGATGCTTGCAAATGACTGGGACATGGACAATACACTCTTTGCTAAATGGCACCTAAATGTTATGAGTCTAGAGGCAGCAGAAATTATGACTGGTTAAAGACGTTGTTTTTGAGATGGAAGTACAGCTGAACAGTAAAATATAAGTCTAATTTAGATGAAGAAGGAAGGGAAGGCTATTCAAGTGTAAGGAGAGAGTATGAATGAAAACACAGGAGGATCAAAGTATCCTATGAAATCATGTAAGTAATGCTAATGGTAAGTAATCTCACGGAAACAAAGTTCAGGTTGTAAGGACAACCCCAAGAAAAGGAATTAGGCCAGATAGAGAGGTTTAAGCAATAGGCTCTTACTTGTGTTAGTTATAAATAATCAAAAATATTAAATATTTTTTTCTTCTAATTATGAGGCTCGGAATTCATATGCTTTTTTTCTCCCCAACCCTCACTCAAAATCCTGCCTCCATTCCAGAAATATACAGATTAATAAATTAATCTCATTCTTGTTCTGCTATTGGAGTAGCCTTTTAATAACATATGGTCTATTCATACTTTATTGACTGTAAAGTCTAATCTTTTTTCTTACATTTTCCTTTAGGAAATATTTTTTTGTGCCCAGAAGACTGGCTGCTGAACCAAGGGAAATGCTACAGGTTTTCAATTTCTTCTAAAACTTGGAATGAGAGTCAACACGATTGTGCAAATCTACAGGCACATTTACCAGTGATCCAAACTTTGAACGAGCTGGTGAGGAATCAAATACAGGATCTAAGTACCCAAGGAAGAATTGCTAGGTGCAATTCTAAGAAGTATGGGTGGTTTAGAACATTCGTTAGCCATAATATAATTACTGTTGTTTATTTTTAAAAAAAACATATTCTTTATGAAAGAAATGATTATTTACCATTCCGTCGATGCCTGGCATAGTGCCTTATTCTATAGAGGGCATGGAATTTTTTGAATAAATTAGTAAATGACTACACCATTTCCTTGATAGGAGTTCATACAGAAGACTTTAAACCTGGAAATCCTGGTTGGATTGGACTGTATATTACATCCCCAGGAAAACAATGGATGTGGATAAATAAACACCTTTTTGTGGAACAAAATGAGTAAGTAATTATTTGAGGTGGAAGAATGGCAGCAATAATGTGGTTTTATTGATAGAAAGGTATTTTTAATAAGCTTCCATGATTTCCAGTTTTTTTTATCATTCTTCCTCCTTTCTTTTCTTCCTTTGCCCCCTCCTTTTCCTTTCCTATCTTTCTTTTTCAGAATTTTCTCTTTCTTCTTTGTTTCCTCTCCTTCTTCTTTTAACATGCACTAAAGACGAGAAGTAGGTCTAGAAAGTGCTCACTATGACATCTGGAAATTTTAATGGTCAAGAAATGATAATGACTTTATAATTTTTAAGCCCACTTAAATCTCACTTAAAATAATTTTCCGCAACTATATTCTTTTTTTTTTCAAGATTTTATTTATTTATTTGACAGAGAGAGACAGCCAGCGAGAGAGGGAACACAAGCAGGGGGAGTGGGAGAGGAAGAAGCAGGCTCCCAGCGGAGAAGCCTGATGTGGGGCTCGATCCCATAATGCCGGGATCACGCCCTGAGCCGAAGGCAGACGCTTAATGACTGTGCCACCCAGGCGTCCCATCGGCAACTATATTCTACATAGAAAATGCAAAGATAAAATTCCCCTATAAATAAAAGCATCTGCAATGTATAAAAACACCTCTAGAGCTGAAATCAGAAAGCGAGTTTGAAATTTTGCCCTTAGAATATTCTCCTAAACTTGGGGCACCTGGGTGGTTCAGCCAGTTAAGCATCTGACTCTTGATTTCACCTCAGGTCATGATATTGCAGTTGTGAGATGGAGCCTAGTGTTGGGCTCAGTGCTCACTGGGGAGTCTGCTTGAGATTCTTTCCCTCACCTTCTCCCTCTGCCCCACCCACCTCTCTCACTCTCTCTCAAATAAATAAATAAATAAATAAATAAATCTTTAAAAAGAAGAATATTCTTCTAAACTTTTGATATCAATTTCTTTATCTGTATGAAAAGAATAATGAAGCTTCCCTCACAATGTTCTTCTGTGAACAACATAAGGTAATTCATATAAGGGTGTTTTAAAATTCTTTTTTTTTTTTTTAAGATTTTATTTATTTATTTGACAGAGACAGCCAGCGAGAGAAGGAACACAGCAGGGGAGTGGGAGAGGAAGAAGCAGGCTCATAGTGGAGGAGCCTGATGTGGGGCTCGATCCCAGAACGCCGGGATCACGCCCTGAGCCGAAGGCAGACGCTTAACGACTGCGCCACCCAGGCGCCCCCGAGGGTGTTTTAAAATTCTTAAGTGTCACATACATTTACACGTTCTCCTCTGTACCCTTGTTTTCTTTACACATCACTAGAGCACCTGGCCTGTGGCAGGTTTAAAGCAAAGGCCTTGGAGTCATAGTCCATTTCAGTCTCGATATTTATCTACTTCAAGATGCTTCCATTCTCCATATGTTATCATCTCTCATGCACATGAAACTATAGTGTGAAGTGGTATTCATTCTTTGTCCCTGCTTGGACAGCAATCTTAGACACAAATTAGTAAGGAACACCTAGGCCTTTCTCTCCCTCCCCCTTTGGAAACCAACATATTGTTAGGGCAGCATCTCTCTTTCAAAAAACTTTCATTTGATTATTTAAGGAGAAATGATATGCTAATGGTTATAATAGTGTTTGGTTTTTATTGTTAAATAGTAGTCAGCAACTGGAAAGAATAGTTAAGGTGATAGCTCTCTCCAAAAATATTCTCTTCACATATTTTCCTCATCATACTGTTGAAGTTAATGAAGAATTTAAACATCTAAATAGCTTTTTACTTTAACATAAATAAAAATTGTCCCCCTGAGTTAGGCTTTTCAACTCCTACTGGTATCTCTATTACCATGCAGTCTTTACTAAAAACTCATATTTTAGGGGCTCCTGGATGGTTCAGTCGGTTGAGTGTCTGACTCTTGGTTTTGGCTCAGGTCATAATCTCAGGGTTGTGAGGGTGAGTGTGTCCCCTGCCCCTCATCAGGCTCTGCACTGGGCATGGAGTCTGCTTAAGATTGTCTCTCTCCCTCCCCCTCTGCCCCTCCCACTCTTCGTCTCTAAAAAATTTTAAACAGAGAGAAAAACTTACATTTTAATATTTAATTACCTTTTATAGAAAATTATTTTGCTGTGTGGAGAATGAATAGATGGAAAATGAAATTGAAATTGAAGTTCAGTCAGAAGGCTGTAACCAAAGATAAGGGAGAGGCAGTAGCAGCCTGGGCTGGGAGTGAATGGACATAAGGACCAATCCAGAGGCAGAATACCAGAACTTGTTGATACATGCAATTCGAGGGTGGAGAGAGAAGGAAGAGACAGTGATGCTTCTAGTCATCAGGCCGGAGCTTCTGTGGCAATGTTGCTCAAATAAGAAAGACATCCCAGGGGGAGGGTGTGGAGGGCAAGCAAAACAAGAGTGCCCAAATACAATTACTGGCAATAAAAGAAGAGTCTATTCTAAAACCTCTGCAACATTTTGGCTACTGAAGAATTACCTATATACGTTTGGCTGGAGGAAACTTTAAGAACCATAATCATTAATTTAAAATAAATGCTCTAACGTCTACATTTGATCTCCTAGTTTTCTCGTGATGGGACCAACGGATCACAAGAGCTGTGCAGTCATAACAGGAAATCAGGTATATTCTGAAGACTGTAACTCCAGATTTAGTGGCATTTGCCAAAGAGACGTTGTCTGAACAACAAAAGCAAATCTGTGCATTTAAATAAAGACTTGGAATAAATTCTTGTGGCTGTTAACAGTGCCTATCCTCTTTTTAAAAGTGGAATGTAAATTTATTTCTTTTCTATATTATTAAAAAACAAAATTCAAACAAATAAATTTGAAGATCTAATTGGCTTTATTCAATGACTCATGGAACTGGGCAGCATTCCCACCTAGCAAGTAAAAAGGAGCGCCAGCGAGCTCCAGAAAAGGAACGATAGGGCTGAAACAAGGAAGTCATATACAACAAAACAAGACAAAACAACAACGACAAAAGATTATTTTGGGCAAGGTCACCTTTCTTTGGCGCACAAAAGGGGTCAATCAGGTGGATTATGTCATTAGTGTTGACCAGAAAATTCTCAACCAGTTAAAATTATATTTCTGGGGAGATTAAAACTGCAATTAGATTAGGTATTAAGTTTTGGTTTGGTGACATGGGCTTACTATTTTGGGCCTGTTGTCTCTTTTTTAACAATACAAATATAACATTTTCAAATATTCCATATAGAAATAATACTTCAAAATGAGGAAATATAACTTATTTTTAAACAAAAAAACACACTTTTCTATTATTTCAATGTCTAAAAAATAATTAAATTTAATCTTCTAAATTACCTTACCTTATTCTCTCTGTGTGTCTTATTTCTTGGGTTCTAACTCCTGAGCATCTGGTGAAGTAATAGCCGAGGCACATAGATATAACATTTTTTTCTTCATGGTGGGCTTTTACCCCAAGGTAATTGTCTTCAAGTTTTATCAAAAAGAAATCAAACTTTCAACTAGTATTAAGTACTCAGATGTTGTAAGTATGAGATGTCTATTTGAGTAATTTGATGTGATCCCAAATTTATTTCCCTTTAATCAAATTTATATATCATTTATATTTAAAATTATTATATTAAGAATGATCCCACTCCCTTAGTTTTCTTTTTTTTTTAAAAGATTTTTTTTTAATTTATTTATTCGACAGAGATAGAGACAGCCAGCGAGAGAGGGAACACAAGCAGGGGGAGTGGGAGAGGAAGAAGCAGGCTCATAGCAGAGGAGCCTGATGTGGGGCTCGATCCCAGAACGCCGGGATCACACCGAGCCAAAGGCAGACGCTTAACCGCTGTGCCACTCAGGCGCCCCCCACTCCCTTAGTTTTCTAACTGAAGTTCTATACAATGTGAAGTTTCTTATTTTCCTCTAATGCATTTAAAACACATTTGTATTTCAAAATAAATGTAACGGTTTGTGTCCACTATATAAGTAAGGTCATTACTTAACTCCTCCAAATTGACCATAATAAATTATAAGCCATCAGGAATTTATACCCTAATAACTGTGAATCAAAGAAAAAAAGAGAGTGCATTACTCTAAATTACTAAACAATTTACAAAATTAGTTTATAACCATGAAACAACACTAAAAATAAAACCTGTATTATGAATCAAATAAAACTTGGACTTAGCCAGAACTTAATACATCCAACTGTAATACACAATGGCATCCTAAAATGCATTATTTTCATGTTTTTTTTTTGATAACATCATGCATGGGTATAATTGCCCATACTTGATTACATGCTGACATTTGCTAAGTCATTTTCGTTCCCATATAGTGCCAGGGTAAACATTGACTAGTCAACTTGCAAGAATTTCCTTTTCATTTATCAGAAAGTTTCAACTGTATCTAATTAGGAAAATAAGCCTCCATTAAAGATATGCAAGAAGGACATGTTCCTATGTGTTTGTAATATAGATACTCTCTTTTCCTCCCAGCTTCTCCACCCTACTGTTTTCTCTTTCGCCTACACTCACTTCTTTCCTGCACTCATAGATTATGAGTAATTTATAGTTACCTAGTTACTCATAATAATTCATAGTTACCTAGGCAAGAATTTAAACTCTAATGTAATGTAGGTGGTTTTGATATATTTTTTTGAGTGCCCTGGAGAATTAGAATTTTACGACTGCACCCAGGGATATGTCATAAGCACATCCTATTTTCTTGTCCTTTCTTGGGAAATTAATTTTTTTTCAATTATCTATTGTTTGGTTACTTCTGATATAATTATTCTATTATTCCACTGTCTAAGCTTTGTAATATTTTAAATTGAAGTATAATTGATACAGTATCCCATTAGTTTCAGGTGTATATCATAGTTATTTCACATTTTTATACATTACAAAACTATCCCCGTGAGTCTAGTTACCATCTGTCACCATGCAAAGTTATTACAATATTAGTTACTGTATTCCCTATACTGTACATTACATCCCCTTGACGTATTTATTTTATCATTGGAAGTTTGTACCTCTTAATCTCTTTCATCTACCTCACTTCCCCTTAATACCTCCCCCATTTGACAGCCAATAGTTTGTTTCCTGTATCTATAAGTCTGTTTCTGGTTTTTTTTGTTTATTTGTTTTCTTTCTATTTTTTTTGTTCCATATATAATTGAAATCATGCGGCATTTGTCTTTCTCTGTCTGACTTATTCCACTTAGCATAATACCCTCCTGGTCCATCCATGTTGTTGCAAATGGCAAGATTTCATTCTCTTATATGGCTGAGTAATACTCCATTGTATATATATACCACATTTTTATTGATTCATTTATTGATGGACACTTAGATTCCTTCCATATCTTGGCTATCGTAAATACTGCAATTAATATAGGGGTATGAATATCTCTTTGAATTGTGTTTTTCTTTTCTTTGGGAAAGTACACCAAAATAGAATTGTTGAGTTTTATGGTAGTTCTATTTTTATATTGGGGGGAACATCCATACTGCATTCCATAGTGGCTGCACCAAGTTACCTTCCCACCAACAGTGTACAAGGATTCTTTTTTCTCTGTATCTTCACCAACATCACTCTCATTTTATTTCTTATCTTTTTGATAATAGTCAATCTGACAGATAGGAGATGATCTCTTTGTGGTTTCAAGTTGCAGTTCTCTAATGATTGGTGATGTTGAGCATTTTGTCATGTGCCACTTGGCCACCTGCGTTTCGAAAAACGTCTATTCAAGCTTTCTGCCCATTTTTAATGCTCATTTTTTATTAGTTTTTTATAAATTCCAAGTTATCTTTTCATTTTGCTGATGGTTTTCTTCACTGTGCAAAGCTCTTTAGTTTGAATAATCTCATTTGTTTATTTTAGCTTTTGTTGCCCTTGCCTGAGGAGACTGGTTAAAAAAAAATTCTGATGTCAAAGAGCTTACCGACTGTTTTCTTCTAAGAGTTTTATGATTTCAGGTCTTATAGTTAAGTCTTTAATCCAGTTTGAATTTACTTCTGTATATGGTGTAAGATAGTGGTCCAGTTTCATTCTTTGGCATGTAGCTGTCCAATTTTTCCAACACTATTTATTGAAATGACTGTCTTTTCCCCATTGTATATTCGTACCTCCTTTGTAATAGATTAATTGACCATATAAGTGTGGGTTTTATTTCTGTGCTCTCTATTCTATTCCATTGACTTATGTGTCTGTTTTTGTGCCAGTACCATATTGTTTTGATTACTACAGCTTGGTAGAATAGTTTGAAATCAGGGAGTGTGATGCCTCCAGCTTTGTTCTTCCTCAAGATTGCTTTCGCTATTTGGAGTCTTTTGTGATTCCACACAAATTTTAAGATTCTTGGTTCTAATCCTGTGAAAAATGTCACTGGTATTTTGATGAAGATTGCACTGAATCTGTAGATTGTTTTGAGTAATCTTTATAATTCAATGTATAATTCTGATCATTTATCAGCGATTTTTATCGATAGAGTTAGGATCCTTATTGGTGGGTTTTTCCTTGTTTTTAGGATGTTATTGAAGTGAATGTCTTTTCATAGGTGATTCTCTTGTAACATTTCTTTAAGCCAAAGTTATTATTGTTAGTATTTTGTAATATTTATGCATACAGAACACATATATTTCTCTAACTTTTAAGCTAAGTAAATGTTGGCGGGCCTACCGATATAGATCTCTTTAAATTTGCTTAAAGTCATCTTTGCAGTCACAGGTCATCTAATTGTCATTACTTCATTTGGTTCTCTTTAGTAGAAGTTTCCTGACTTGTGCTTATAATGGGCAGTTGTGTGTCTTGAATTGATGAGGTTCATTCATTCAACAATTTTTAGCTCCTTTTTTAAAATTTGCAAAATTTGGTATTCAGTGGCATAACAAGTGAGAAGTAACTGTTGCCCACCTAAGCCTTCTCTCTATCTCTGACATGTGATGATTATTTTCCAGCTTTTTGCTCTATTAAAATTAAAGTTTGCTGCAAATCCAGTTGATAACAATAAATCCCCTAGAACTATGGACTCCGTCAGCATTCAGAAAAGCAAAGGATCCATTCCCACTAATTTCAAACCTGAAAAGAGCCATTAGAATTAGTTTGGGAACCACTTAAAGCTGTAATCAAAAATAAAATTAAGATTCATGTGATCTGAAACTTTACACAAAACATTGAGCTCCATACTCACTCATCACCATATGCTACACAAAAATATCTGGTACATCAAAGGAATAGAAGACTGAATGTAGCTATATAATTATTATAATTATTAGTATAATTATTGTAATTATTAGTATAATCTGTAAATTATTTAGAACAATAAATAGAAAGGCAGCTATAGGTATAAATGGACACGGATAAACCATGAATATACATGTAAGTCAATATCTATCGACATTTATCTATCTATATCTATTTCCATCCATTTATCAGGAGAGACTATGTTTGCTAAATTGAAAAATCTCTAGAGTTTCTTTAAAGCAGTTTTCTGGCATATTTTTAGCCAATGTTCCTTTTTGAAATTAAGGAATAAGATTTATATTTATTTGATGCGTTTGAAACATACTGAGATAGAAAACAAAGAGACTAATTGCAATATTGTTTTTATTAATTTACTCTGTTGATTTTTTTCTTCTTTTGCAGTTAGTGTAATTTGTCTTATCTCACATATTTTTCACATATTTTAATATTTGTTTAATTGGTTCCCTCTGTTTATCTAGCACTTAACGAAATATTAAGGCAGGAGTACATAGATAAAAAAGAAAAGTCACACAGCACTTGTTTCCAGGTATAATAGTACGTAAGTGAGAAAACAACATTCACTCGTAACAGTTACATAAATAAATAATATTGTTTATGATGGATTTATGGAAAGTTAAAGATAAATATGTGGTCACTTATTCTTTAAACAAAGAGATCTTGTATAAATATAACTAGTTTAAAAAAAGGTGCAAGTAGGGATGCTTGGGTGGCTTAGTTGCTTAAGCATCTGCCTTTGGCTCATGGTCATGATCCCAGGGTCCTGGGATCAAGCCCCACATTGGGCTGTCTGCTCCGTGGGGAGCCTGCTTCTCTCTCTCCCTCTGCCGCCCCCTGCCCCTGCTTGTACTCTCTGTCAGATAAATAAATAAATAAAATCTTTTAAAAAAGAAAGTTCAAGTAATACATATGTTTTGGCTTGGAAATTGCAAAAAAAATTGAATTTGAATTAGCAAAAGAAGTGTTTATTAGCAAGCCTTTGGCAATAAAAATAAAATGAAATAAGAAACAAAAATAAAACACAAAAAGAAAAATTTCACTGTGTGTCACTTAAAGTAGAAGGAAGACAGGTTGCTCTAAGGTATGTTTCAATGTGAAAAGGCACATGTCACAGGGTGAAAACTAAGAAAGGTAATTGCCCATAGAAAATAGAAAGATTTCTTTATAATAATACAACTCTAAATCATTTAAAATGTTTATACACCAGAATAAAACCTTTCCTACTAAATCTGAAAGTCACCAAGGACCGAATGTGGTGGCATTTGTCCATTTCCAAGACTCTCCTTATTTCCTGTTCAATCCAATCCAGTGCATAAAAGTTCCTGCATGTCTCCTCAAAAACTCCTTTCACAAAAATCAGGGCAATATCCATTACTTCATATTTCAGAGCACATTGCTGAACATGTTTCTCACCCAATCTTCCCATCTTTTATGATTTCCATTCTAATCTGCATGCCCTAATGCTTCTTTAGCAACAAGTAGGGGTATTTAGGTTGTTTATCAGAAAGATTTTCACTTTGCTCTTTCACGTCTTAAATATCTGTAAGCAATAGAGTGACTTTCATCAAGTCACTGCAATTCACTGAGCTGCACTCTCTTGAAGTATCTTTAGGGATAATTTCTATCTCTCAAATGAGAAACTGGTGAGGAAAACATCTGAATTAATTTCCTTCAAACTAGACCATCAGTATGTTTTAGTCACAGAATGAATGACAAAGACTATAAACTGATATGATGTTACATGTGTTTGGATGACAAAATCAGGAGCTGAGCATTCTATAGGAACTGAGACAGAATGTTCTGTAAGGATGACAGAGACCTAATGCTTCTAGTTTGTTTTGTGCACAGGTCCTCTCTTAAAAATCACAGAGGAAGGATTCCGGGGGAAAGGGTTTAATAGAAAGTATAAGTACTGTTAAAATGGGAAAACTTGGTCATAAGCTACATTTGATCCTTGAACAATGCTGCCATGCAGTTGAAACCCCAAGCATAAATCTTGATTCCTCCCAAATTTGACTACTAATAGCTTACTGTTGACAGAATGCCTTAATGCTAATATAAACAATTAACACATATTTTGTATGTTATATATATTATATACTGCTTTCTTACAATAAAGTAAACTAGAGAAAACAAAATGTTATTCAGAAAATCATATGGAAGAGAAAATACACTTACAGTGCTGTACTATGATTACTGAAAACAATCTGCATGTAAGTGGACCTAACAGTTCAAACCTGTGTTGTTCAAGGGTCAACTGTCCTTTGAGTAGATACCAGAATAAGAATGTTATTGCTGCTGTATGTTTTCTCATATAATCAAAAATCAAACTAACTTCTGGATGGTTATGATTAATTGCAAGAAAATATATTGAGTGATGGATTTCATTTCTCTTCTCTTCACTCCTTGCTACATACAGGTTTGGACCACAAACCTATTAGTCAGCTTTCTTACTAAGAACAAACCTCTTTCCTTACCCAGTATTCCTGTAGCCCAAGTCCCTTTCCTTTGCCCTCTTTCACTTCTGTTCATG
The DNA here is from genome assembly GCF_024610735.1 of Ursus americanus. Classification (NCBI taxonomy): domain Eukaryota; kingdom Metazoa; phylum Chordata; class Mammalia; order Carnivora; family Ursidae; genus Ursus; species Ursus americanus. The sequence continues at coordinate 10,928,484 of NC_142151.1, forward strand.
GTCTCATGCTCTTCAAACTGCTATTTCCTTCAGATCCTCAACCTAAATTCTAAGAGCCATATCTGGTTTTTGGTTTTAATTTTTCCAGGCTATTCTTGGCAGAATAAAAATGTAGAGGTGTTAAAAACAATCTATTTAATAATCTAAAAACATCAAATAAAGACATTTAGCTATATAAACAGCATACATTGTTATTAAGGACATAGCATCACCGGCTAATTTGACTAGGTTCAAATCCCAGTTCAACAAGTCCTGGCTGTGTGACAATGGCTATGTTACATAATATCTCTGTGCCTCACTGTGTTCATCTTTAAAATAGGATATTTTCATATGCACTTCATAGGCACTGGTTGAAGATTACACGAATTTTTATAGTTATAGTCCTTAGAACACTGTCTGACATAGTATCATATTCACTTTTTTCATTTTTATTCTTTGTGCAAATTTAAGCTCTGAAATGATTAAGAACTTTCCCCTTTTCTTACCATATCCTCTTGTGTATCAATATGAGCAAGTTCTGATCCCTGTGAACTGCAAAATCTTTTACTGGCTGTCTAATTTTTGGTATCCCTGGAAAAATAGAAACACTTCTTTCTTACTCCAATCCATTCGCCTGAACATTCCATAGTTTGGGGACATTTTGAAATTACTGCAAATATTGAAAAAAGTAAGAAATTGTCAAATAAAAAAATAAGTTAAAGAGTATCTCTACTCATTCTGATGAATCAGTTTTACTTTTACTCCTATGGTTTGCAGTCTGTAAAATTAACTTGATTCATGGGATGATGGATAAATTCAATTCTGTTGTCTGTAAGGAAAACCACTTAATGGTCAAGCAGTCCATAGTTTATCCAATTTATTTGGCTTCTACTTTGAAGAATGGAGCTCCTGACTCTAATAGTCTATATTGACATCCTCCCAGAAACAGTGCATAAAATTTAACAATTGACAAACAGACCTAGAGACATGAATACAAATTAGGCCTCATGGACTAGGGTAAGAAAGGTAAGCTTACCTTTACCTTGCAGAAATGAAATGCTCATAGACAAGAAAGGACATCCAAGCTAGGGAAGTAAAACTCACCATACAAACAACAAAATATTGGAGTATGAGTTAGTAAAACATTTGTTCTACTTCACCAATATTCAGTGCCAAGGAAGCTGGAATCCTATTTCTTATGTTCCATAAATGAGTGAAACCATATGATAATTGTCTTTCTCTGCTTGACTTATTTCACTTAGCATAATCTCCTCCAGTCCCGTCCATGTTGCTGCAAATGTTGTGTAATCGTTCTTTCTGATGGCTGAGTAATATTCCATTGTATATATGGACCACATCTTCTTAATCCAGTCATCTGTTGAAGAGCATCTCAGCTCCTTCCATGATTTAGCTATTGTGGACAATGCAGCTATGAACATTGGGGTGCATATGGCCCTTCTCTTCACTACGTCTGTATCTTTGGGGTAAATACCCAGTAGAACATAAGAAATAGGAAGATCGTTAGGAGAAGGAAGGAAAGAATGAAGGGGGGCTAAACAGAAGAGGGAATGAACCATGAGAGACTGTGGACTCTGGGAAACAAACTGAGGGCTTCAGAGGGGAGGGGGGTAGGGGAATGGGATAGACTGGTGATGGGTAGTAAGGAGGGCACATATTGCATGGTGCACTGGGTGTTATATGCAAGTAATGAATCATGGAACATTGCATCAAGAACTGGGGATGTACTGTATGGTGACTAATATAACAAAATAAATATTATTAAAAAAACAAAAACAAACAAAACAAAACAAAAAAAAGAAGCTGGAATCATGATGAACTGATTTCTGCGTATAGTGTTTTGAGAATTTTCTGCTTCAAGGTTTTAGTTAGGTGCTGAATAATCAGAATAAGATAAAGTTCTTACCCTCCAAATGTTTGAGTAAGTTAATGTAACTAGAAAAGAACCAAATAAACATTCAAATGTCAAGCCAACTCCAAAGCCTTCTCTCTTCATTTTGCCATGACATATAATGTATAACATATATATATATATAACATAATATATAATATTATAACATAATATGTGTGTGTATGTGTATAAAATACTTGGAAGCAGATCCAGGCTACCATACATAGGTAATGAACTATATTGTGTTTCAATTTTTTTATTAGTGAATGAATGAATGTAAATGCTTCTTATAGAAACACTTCTTTATAAATATGTAAATGCTCAGTCAGAAGGAGCTTGACACTCTTGATCTTGGGGTCATGAGTTCCAGCCCTAAGTCGGGTACAGAGATTACTAAAATAATAAAAATATAAATATTTAACTGCAAGATATTTAAATATCAATAACATTGAGCTCCAAGGACACTATGATGACAGAAAAAGCTATATGCAAGAAGAGTATTGGTACTCTGTGAATGACAAAGAAAACAAGAATAAAGAGTACTAACTGTTACTTTAATGTAAGTGCTAACTTAAGTGCTGTATTAAGCAAGGCATGCATATGGAAAATCAAATTCTGAGACTATCGAGTCATGGCTCAAGAATTAAAAAACCTACCTTTGAATTATTTTCACAATATGAGTCAATAATGTCCAGAAGAAAATTGATATCTTCATTTTTACAAATCTACTCCAAGAGAAAATCTTGCAACAAATCACTTGTGCCTTTATTTCGTTTTTTCTTTTAACATAATAAATATTTCATAGAACAACTATTAGTAATATAACTTAATCTTAATCCAAAAGAAATAAGAGCAAAGAAATACTGCAGTTACATAGGCAGTATTGCATGGTGGTTAGAATATCAGGAATTAGAGCCAGACAGACAAGAAGAGTCTCAATTCTGGGTCTGGAATTTGTTATTTGTGAGAGGCAACTTATTCACTCTGGTTTCTATTTCTTTGCCTGTAAATGGATTTCATAATTATATTTGTTTCATGGTCTTATAAGAATTAAATATAAATAATAAATATAGTGTATTTAATATTGGTTCTTTAACTGGCACAAAGTACTCTCAATTAAAAAACATAGCTATTGCTGTTATGTGGTGGTCGTTTGAGAATTTATTATTATTTTACTCAAAGATTAAGAACTTCTATAAATTCAAGAAGATAACGATATTGTGAGATTTAGAGTAGTTTTTTTGTTTTTTGTTAAGCAATCTCTACACCCAATGTGGGGTTCAAACTCATGACTTAGAGATCAAGTTGCATGCTCAACTGACTGAGCCAGCCAGTGCCCCAAGAGTATTTAGGTTTTTTAATTTACTTTTGAAATTGAAGCATAGTGATATATTAGTTTCAGGTGTACAACATAGTGATTTGTCAATTTTATACACTACAAAATGCTCACCATGATAGTTACCATCTGTCACCTTACAAAGTTATTATAATATTCTTGACCATATTCCCTATGCTGTATTTTTAATCTCTGTGATTTATTTATTTTATAACTAGAAATTTGTACCTCTTAATGCCTTCCACCTATTTTGCTCATCCGCCTAACACCCTCCCTCTGGCAACCACCAGTTTGCTCTCTGTATTTTTGAGTCTGTGTCTATTTTTTGTTTGTTTATTTTATTTTATTTTTAAAGATTCTACATATAAGTGAAATGATATGATATTTGTCTTTGTCTTACTTCACTTCACATAATACCCTCTAGGTCCATTCATGCTGTCACAATGGCAGGATTTCATTCTTTTAGTCTGAATAATATTCCATTATGTATATATACCACATCTTCTTTATTTATTAATTTACAAATGATATATCCAATAAAGAGTTAATAACCAAAATATACAAATAACTCATAACACAAAAAAAAAACAAATAATCCAATTAAAAAATGAACAGAGGACCTGAATAGACTTTTTTTCCAAAGAAGACATGCAGATGGCTAGCAGACATGTGAAAAAATGCTCAACATCACTAATCATCAGGGAAATGCAAATCAAAACCATAATGAAATATCACCTCATCCCAGTCAGAATGGCTGGTATCAAGAAAAGGCTCAAGAGTATTTTTGAGAGGGACGCCTGGGTGGCTTAGTTGGTTAAGCAACTGCCTTCAGCTTGGGTCATGATCCTCGGGTGCTGGGATCAAGCCCTGCATTGGGCTCCCTACTCAGCAGGAACCCTGCTTCTCCCTCTCTCTCTGCCATTCCCCCTGCTTGTGTTCTCTTTCTGTGTGTCAAATAAATAAATAAAATCTTAAAAAGAAAAAAAAAAGAGTATTTTTGAGAGAGACAAAGAATATGGTAAAACCTGTCAGACTGGTAGGAACCTGAGAACTTGTCTCTATAAGACCTTTTTGTTACTCCAGAATTGAGAGATCCAAGATTAAGTTTGAGATATGATTGGCCCCACTGGACATAAAGAACCATAGAAAGTTTATTAGCTCAGCCACTCACCTACTATTACAGGAATGACCAGTGTGAGAAGTATGATGCACATACAAAGGTATATTATCCAGCAATTTTTCAACTTGCAAACTGCAAAATAAATAAATATGTACTGTAAAATTTCCAGGGAAACCCTACCTGATTATTTATTTTTGTTTATTCCCCTTCATAATAGCCAATTTTAAAACTCTCATTAAAAGCATCTATATTTTAAAGTAATGAAGGATACAATGACCTTATAAAGCGCAAAGAAGTGAAGTACCAATGACCACTGTAGCTGGTCAGGTAGGGCATCAGGGGTGGAAGGAGGGAGGAAAGGCAAGGTCATTTCAAAGGTAGAAGTAATGTGAATGGTGGATTGTTGTCAAGAAAGTATAAGGTTCAACAAAAGGGCTATCATCAGACAAATGGCTCTAAAAGATATATAAATAACAAAATCAAAAATAGGGGAGAAAGGAAAGTCATAAAGTCAAATGACAGAAGAAAAATGTAAGATAAATGGTTTTCTTTATTCTATAAGCAATAGGGAGAAATTTAATGCATTTAAGCAAGGAAATGTCAAGATAAAAGCAGTAATTTGTGGTGAGCAGAAAGAATTAGAGAGGGGATTTGGCACTCATGGAAATGTTAAGAGATTAAAAAAAAACAGTAACAACTTTAGTAGTGATTAAGATCATCTAGTCTGACAAATTATTGGCATATGTAGAAAGAATGTTTTCCATACACACGTTTAAATGTCAAGTAAAAGGATTTGGAAAGTCAGGAAGATGGCAGAGCAGAAAGACCCGAGGCTCCTCTCATCCCATGAACACAATTAGAGAACTATCAAATTATCTTAAATACCCTGTAAGTCAACCTGAAGATTGACAGAACAAACTTGTCGAGAGCAAAATGGAGTCTCTCATATCAAGCAGGGGTCTGTGTCAAGCAGTGATGCAAGTACTTAAAGGTACCGCATCTATGAGATATCACTGGGACCAGCATCAGCTGACAGGCCAGAATTGATAACAAGCGGAACTCGAGGAGGTCTGCAAGGGGCCTAAGACTAATTAAATCCCTTTAAAAAGGAGAGGATTTTTGCAGCACACTGTCAGACTCTTCAGACATGACCTCTTTATGTCTGATCACTTAGAAAAGCCAAAGGCTCTGCTTGACTGATCTCTGAACAGAATGAGATCCTTCACTGCTTGAACATAATAAGTAGTAAATACCAAGAGTTGACCCAGACCAGATTAGTCTTATCTCAACTACACACCCATAGACTGACTTTGCGTTTGGTTTATTAACTTCCTACACCCTTCTGCTATCTTTGTTGTGTGGTTTACCTTATGTTCTGCTGTGTGTGCTGTGTGAGGAGTCAAGTTTAATTGCACAGTGAAATGTCATTGAGTTTGAAATCCTGAACCTGCTTTATAATTGTGATTAACTTTGCTTTATGATTGAATAAAGGGGACATTATGAAAAGACACAACTCATATATGCACCTTCATAGCGTGCTCATGACAAAACTCCATAACTAAAAGGAGAGAGGATGCCACATCGAAGAAGGTAGGTAGAAGAGAAAGAGGTCACAGGTGCTATGGAGGGGAGAGAGCTGTGGTTGAGCAGAAGGCCAAGAGAGGAGGGAGAACACAAGGCAATGCACAAGAACATTTCCCCAAAGACATTGGCTTGAAAAATGAGAAACGCTGAATTTTGTGAGTTCTGGCAATGAGTGGGGCTTAAATCTGGAGTTTTAAAGATCAGTAGGCTTGGCTGGAATACAGTCCAGAGTACTCTGCTGCTCCTGGAGATAAGGTAGGCAAACAATCTGGGAGCAGAGAGTATGGAAATGGTGATCTCAAGAACTCTGGGGACCCACACAGGGGAGATTATTCACACTTCTTGGAACTCATCCCTGAGAGGCAACATTCATGGAAATGCATCTCCAGGAACAAAGGAGCTGGCTGGTGCCATTTCCCTCCCCCACACCTTAGTATAAAAACAGAGTCATGTGCAAGAAGCAATGCAGTGCCAACACTAACTTCCTTACACCAAGCCCCACACCCTTGCTCTCTGATGGAACTGCCTTTCTCAGTCACACTTGCCTCAGTCCCAGTACAGTGGGCCCCTCCTCCAGAAGACCAGCACAAACCCCTGCCCACACCATGTCTCCCAACAAGAGAGTTATACAGGGCCTCAGTTCTGGTGGAGTTGGAATCAGGTCTCATTTCACAAGCAGACCACAGCACACCTAGTTAAAACTCACTGCATTGAGTTTTAACTGCCCATAACAGGAAAGGAGAACCTCTACAGGTGACTGGCATGAAGGATATAGCAACCAAACACAATAGCAGAGCACACGCAGCACACTGGAAACACTCCCTAAAGAACCAGGTCCGAGACACTACATGACCTCTTCTTCATAAAGCCACTACTTTTAGGAGCAGGAGACATGACTGGCTTTTCTAACACAGAGAAGAAGGCAGAGATGTAGACAAAATGCCAAGATGGAGGAATTCATCCCAAATGAAAGTATAAGATAAGGCCACTGCCAGAGATCTAAGTGAAACAGATCTAAGTAACATGCCTGACGAAGAATTTAAAGCAACAATCATAAGGATACTCATTGGTCTTGAGAAAAGAATGGAAGACATCAGTGAGACCCTTACCACAGAGATAAAAGAGTTAAAAAAGAAACAATCAGAGATGAAGAGTGCAATAAATGAGATTGGAAACAGGCTTGATAGAATAAACAGTGGGCTGGAAGAAGCAGCAGAATGAATTAGTGACATAGAAGACAAAATTATGGAAAATAATGATGCTGAAAAAAGAGAGAAAGAAGAATTATGCAACATGAGAATAGACTTAAGGAACTCAGTGACTCCACCAGACATAATAACATTCGTATTATAGAAGTCCCAGAGAAGAAGAGACAGAAAAAGGGACAAAAAGTTTACTTGAAGAAATAATAGCTGAAAAGTTCCCAAATCTGGGGAAGGAAATAGACATCCAGATCCAAGAGGCATGGAGAACTCCCATCAAAATCAACAAAAGCAGGCTGACTGCAAGACGTATGGTAATTTGCAAAATGTGGTGATAAAGAAAAAAATTTTTAAAGCAAGCAGCTAGACAAAAGAAGTCCTTAACTTACATAAGGCTAGCTACAAATTTCCCAACAAACTTAGTAGGGTAGAAGAGAGAGGCGTGATATATTCAACATGCTTACTAGGAAAAATATGCACTCGAGAATACTCTATCCAGGAGGGCTATCATTTGGAATAGAAGGAGAGATAAAGAATTTCCCAGGCAAACCAAAACTGAAGGAGTTCATGACCACCAAACCAGCCCAGCAAGAAATATTAAAGGGGACCCTTTAAATGCTAAGGAGAGACCCAAAGCAACAAAGACAAGAAAGGATCAGAAAAAATCTCCAGAACAAGAATAAAACAAGTAATAAAATGGCAATAAATGCATATCATATCAATAATTATTTGGAATATAAATAGACTAAATGCTTCGATCAAAAGACATAAGGTGTCAGAATGGACCAAAAAACAAGACCCATCTATATACTGCCTACAAGAGACTCATTTTAGACCTAAAGGCACCTGCAGATAGAAAGTAAGGGGATGGAGAAATATTTATCCAGCAAATGCATGTCAAGAGAAAGCTGGACTAACAATACTTATATTGGACAAACTAGGTTTTATTTTTTTATTTTTTTAAAATATTTTATTTATTTATTTGACAGAGAGATAGCCAGCAAGAAAGGGAACACAGCAGGGGAGTGGGAGAGGAAGAAGCAGGCTCCCAGCGGAGGAGACTGATGTGGGACTCGATCCCAGAACGCCGGGATCACACACTGAGCCGAAGGCAGACGCTTAACAACTGCACTACCCAGGCACCCCTGGACAAACTAGATTTTAAAACAAAGACTCTAACCAGAGATAAAGAAGGACACCAAGACATAATAAAGGGGACAATCCTGTGAGAAGATCTAACAATTGTAAATATTTATATACCCAACATGGGAGCTCCCAAATATACAAAACAATTAATAACAAACATAAAGGAACTAATTGATAATAATACAATAATAGTAGGGGACTTTAATGCCTCATTTACGTCAATGGACAGATCATCTAAATGGAAAATAAACAAGTAAACAATGGTTTTGAATAACACAGTGGACCAGATGGATTTAACAGATACATTCAGAACATTCCACCCTAAAACAGGAGATTACACATTCTTTTCAAGTGCACATGGGACAGTCTCCAGGATCTATCATATATTAGGTCACAAAATAGGCCTCAACAAGTAGAAAAAGATTGAAATCACACTGTGCACCTTTTATTTTTTTCCCTTCCAATTTTCTATTTAAATTCTAGTTAGTGAACACACAGTGTAATATTAGTTTCAGGTGTATAACTTAGTGATTCACACTTCCATACAACACCCAGTGCTCAACACAAGTGCCCTCCTTAATCCCCACACCTATTTAACCCATTCCCCCACCACCTCCCCTCTGGTAACCATCAGTTTGTTCTCTATAGTTAAGAATCTTTTTCTTATTTTTCTTCCTTTTTTTCCCACTGTGTTCATTTGATTTGTTTCCTAAATTCCACATATGAGTGAAATCTTACCATGCATCTTTTCTAACCACAATGCTATGAAACTAGAAGTCAAACACAAGAAAAAATCTGGAAAAACCATACATACATTGAGGTTAAAAAACATGTTACTAAACAGTGAATGGGTCAACCAAGAAATTTTAAAAAAATATATAGAAACAAAGTAAAATGAAAACACATGGTCCAAACCCTTTGGGTTGCAGCAAAAGTGGTCATAAGAGGGAGGTATGGAGCCATATAGGACTACCTTTAGAAGCAAGAAAAATCTCACATAAAAAACCTAACCTTACACCTACAGGAGCTAGCAAAAGAACAATAAGCAAAGCCAAAAGTCAGTAGAAGGAAGGAAATAATAAAGATTAAAGCAGAAATAAATTATATAGAAACTAAAAAGAAAAAAAAAGAACATATCAATGAAATCAGGAGCTGGTTCTTTGAAAAAAAATTAATAAAATTGATAAACCTCTAGCTAGACTTAACAAAAAGAAAAGAGAAAGGGCCCAAAACTCACAAATGAGAGAGCGGAAATAACAACCAACACCACAGAAATACAAACAATTATAAGAGAATATTATGAAAAACTATATGCCAACAAAGTAGACAACCTGGAAGAAAATGGATAAATTCCTAGAAACTTATGAACTAGAAAACTGAAACAGAAAAAAAATAGAAAATTTGAACAGACCCATAACCAGCAAAGAAATTGAATCATGAATCATAAAACTCCCAACAAACAAAAGTCCAGGGCCAGATGGCTTCACATGTGAATCCTACCAAACATTTAAAGAAGAATTAGTATCTATTGTTTTCAAACTATTCCAAAAATTGAAAAGGAAGGGAAACTGCCAAATTCATTCTATGAGGCCAGCGTTACCCTGATAATAAAATCAGATGAAGACTTCACCAAAAAACAAAAACAAACAAACAAACAAACAAACCCACAAAAAAACTCACAAAACAAAAACAAAAACTAGAGGCCAACATCCCTGATGAGCATGAATGCAAAAATTCTCAATAAAATACTAGCAAACTGAATCCAACAATACATTAAAAAATACTTTACCACAATCAAATGGGATTTATTCCTGGGTTGTAAAAGTGGGTCAATATTTGCAAATCAATCAATGTGACACACCACATTAATAAAGGAAAGGATAAGAACCACATGATCATTTCAACAGATGCAGAAAAAGCTTTTGACAAAGTACAACATCCATTCATGATAAAAACCCTCAACAAAGTAGGGTTAGAGGGAACATATCCCAGCATAAAAAAGGCCATATATGAAAAACACAGAGCTAATATCATCCTCAATGGGGAAAAGAGTGAGAGCTTTTCCTCTGTGTCAGAAACAAGACAGGGATGTCCACTCTCACAAGTGTTATTCAACATAGTACTGGAAGTCCTAGCCACAGCAATCAGAGAGCAACAAGAAATAAAAGTCATCCAGATTGGCAAGAAAGAAGACAAATTTTCATTCTTTGCAGATGATATAATACTCTATATAGAAAACCTGAAAGACTACCAAAAAAACTGCTAAAACTGATACACGAATTCCGTAAAGTCACAGGACACAATATCAATGTACAGAAATCTGTTGCATTTCTATACACCAATAATGAAGAAGCAGAAAGGGAAATTAAGGAATCAATCCCATTTACAACTGCATAAAAAAACATATGATACCTAGGAATAAACCTAAGCAAAGAGATGAAAGACCTGTACACTGAAAACTATAAAACACTGATCATAGAAATTGATGATGACACAGAGAAATGGAAAGACATTCCATGTTTGTGGATTGGAAGAAGAAATATTGTTAAAATGTCTATACTACCCAAAACAATCTACACATTTAATGCAATCCCTATCAAAATACCACTAGCAGTTCTCACAGAGCTAGAACAAATGATCCTAAGACTTGTATGGAACCACAAAAGACACTGAATAGCCAAAGCAATCTTGAAAAAGAAAAGCAAAGTGGAGGCATCACAATTGTGGACTTCAAGCAATATTACAAAGCAGTATTGATCAAAACAGTATGACACTGGCACACACACACAAAAACAACACATAGATCAATGGAACAGAATACAAAACCCAGAAATGGACTCACAGATATATGGTCAATTGATCTTTGACAAAGCAGGAAAGAATATCCAATGGGAAAAAGACAGTCTTTTCAATAAATGGTGTTGGGAAAACTGGTCAGCTACATGCAAAAGAATGAAACTGGACCACTTTCTTACACCATATACAAAAATAAATTCAAAAGACCTAAATGTGATACCTAAAACCATAAAAATCCTAGAGGAGATCACAGGCAGTAACTTCTTTGATGCAGCCATAGCAACTTCTTTCTAGCTATGTCATCTGAGGCAAGGGAAACAAGCTAAAATAAACTATTGAGACTTCATCAAAATGAAAAGCTTCTACACAGTGAAGCAGACAATAAAACTAAAAGGTACCTATGGAATGGGAGAGGATATTTGCAAATGACATATCTGATAAAGGGTTAGTATCCACAATATATAAAGAACTTATACAACACCCAAACCAAATAATCCAATTAAAAATGGGCAGAAGACATGAATAAACGTGTTTCCAAACATCATACAGATGACCAACAGACACATGAAAAGACGCTCAACATCATTGATCATCAGGGAAATACAATTCAAGACTACAATGAGATATCACTTCACTGTGCCAGAATGGCTAAAATCAACATCTTCAGAAACAACAGGTGTTGGTGAGGATGCAGAGAAAGGGAAACATTCTTACACTGTTGGTGGGAATGTAAACGGGTGCAGACACTCTGGAAATCAGTACGGAGATTCCCCCAAACGTTAAATATATAACTACCTCATGATCCAGCAATTGCACTGCTAGGAATTTACCCAAAGAATACACAAATAGTAATTCAAAGGGATACGTGCACCCTGATGTATACAGCAGCATTATCTAGAAGAGTCAAACTATGGAAACAGCCCAAGTGTTTCATTCATCAGTCAATGACTGATGAATGGAAAAAGAAGATGTGGTACGTATACAATGGAATAGTACTCAGCCATAAAACAGAATGAAATCTTGCCATTTGCAATGAGGTGGATGGAGCTAGAGAGTATAATGTTAAGCAAAATAAGTCAGTCAGAGAAAGACAAATACCATATGATTTCACCCATATGTGGAATTTAGGAAGCAAAACAAATGAGCAGGGGGTTGGGGGGGGGAGGGAAACCAAGAAACAGACTCTTAACTATGGGGAACAAATTGATTGTTACCAGAAGGGAGGTGGGTAGGGGGATGGGTGAAATTGGGTGATGGGGATGAAGGAGGGCACTTGTCAAGATGAGCACCTAGTAATGTGTGAAAGTGTGGAATCACCATATTGTATACCTGAAACTAATATTACACTGTATGTTAACTAACTGGAATTTAAATTAAAACTTTAAAAAAAAAGAAAAGAAAAAGAAGAAAAAAAATCTCCCCCTATTTTCTGTCTTTGTTCAGAACTGCAGAACAGATCTAGGGAATGAAAACTAAGAAAAGTTGTTAACTTTTAAAGGAGGGGCAGACCTTCACCTCCAGCCATTTTAGGTTTTCTCCTGCACTTTTTAACAAAAAGGCAGATTAATTAGAGAAAAACAAGTTATTAACACATTACATGGGAGAAACCTATATGAAGAGGAATTCAACAGGAGGGTGGTGCGGCTTAGAACACCAGCCCACTTAGCATCTTCAACAGAGAACACTACTTTTGGAGAGAAGTAACAACACAAAGAAAAGCAGTTTTAGTCTTCCAAAGGTGGCACTCTGGGGGAAGGTAAATTTATAAGAGAAAACAAATGGAGTAAGGTTTGCCGCTTATGAGCTAATAAGAGAAGAGTTGGTGTAGTAAAAGGAGAATTTATATCCTGTCCCTAGGTAGAAAAGGGGGGGTATAGGGTGGGTTTTGATGTGGGGAACAAAGGTAAAAGAAAAAAAAATTAAATTTCCTTACAACTTACAGCCCATTGACAAGTCCTTGTGACAGGCAGAGTGACTTTCCTCCAGGAACTCAACTACCATGTTAATACTTTGCTAAGGGCAAAGGCAATCTTAGTTTCACATTATCCCGACCTCCAGGATCCTGTAAGTCTTCAACATATTAAAATCCCTTTGGAAACTTCCTTTATCTCCCCTCCCCCCAAGATATATATTAGTAATTATCCTCTAAGCATATGGCCCACTGATACACATCTGAAGGGTCTCATGACTAAGGTTTTATTAGACAGTAATAAATGAACTTTTCCTAGGTCTCTTCTGGAAACCTTGCTTCCAAAATTCCTTGGAGACTTATGTTATCCTTACCCCTCCCAACCTGAAAGTATGCAATTACCACCCCTCACAACCCCAGTGCACCTCACAGGTCCTGTCTCCGTGCTTTAAGAAAACAACCATTTTGCACCTAAGACATCACAAGAATTTTTTCTGGACTGTTTGCTCTGAACCCCAACATTGCCACATCAGCTTTCTCTTGTGTTTACTGCTTCCTAATTGCCTTCAGTTCAGAATATTTTTTTATGTCAAAAAAGCATGTTTTGGGGGTACATATTCTAGTTTCCTTCAGTTTCATGATCACAAAAGAAGGGGAAGGATTCTAACAGAGGAGATACATCTGCAATATTTTCAGACGATTTGATTATATAAAAAGAAATACCAACAGAATCAACTTTTATTTTGTTCGCTTTTTGTGTGTCTCTGGTTACAACCTCTAGCGCGGTACTATGCTAAAAAGTACCAATGAGTGAGCATCTTTTGCTTGTTCTTCGTCTTAAAGGGATCTATAAAATTGTATTAAGCATCATAAAAATGCTGTATAAATTTAGCATATAACATTGGCAATCTAAGGAAGTACTCTCTTATTCCTTGTTTCTTAAGAGGGTTTAGCCCAGATAGATGTTGAATGTTATCAAATGCTTTCTATGCTTTTGTTGAATAACGAACGCTCATTTCAGCAGCACATGTGCTAAAATTGGAATGAACAGTCATGTGGTTTTACTTTTTAAGTCTGTTAATGAGGTAGCCTACACTGATTGCTTTTCTGATATCTAAGCATTCCAAAGGTAAATCCATGTGAATATGAATTTTTGACCACCTTGTTGTAGTTAACTAATTTTTTTTTAATTTCTACTTCTAATTTCATAAGAGAATCTATTTCCTTTTGTCTTGTTCTTAGCTTGTTTTGAAAGCAAATTTTCACTGGCCTATTAGGAAGTGGGCAGCTATCTTTTTTTTTTTTTCTATTTTCTGGAGAAAGATGTAAAAGAATTAGCTGTTCCTTGAAAGATTGGTAGATTGACTCTATTTTAATTGCCATTTCCCAGTTTCTGTATCTATTTTAATTTTTTTTTGTCATTACATTTTAGCATTTTATATTTTCCGAAAATTTGTTTATTTTCTGTTATCTAAGTCGATAAATGCATTGGTGTTTTAGTTTACTAGGACTGCTGTAACAAGGTGCCACAAACTGAGTGGCTTAAACAACAAATATTTATCATGTCACATTTCTGGAGGTCCGAAGTCTGAAACTAAGGTGTTGGCAGGGTTGGTTCTTTGCAGGGGCTGTAAGAAAGGGATCTGTTCCAGGTCTTTTTGGCTTGTAGATTATCATTATGTTGATAAGCATTCTTCCTGTATTTGAGTCTATCTCCAAAATTCTCCTTTTAATAAGGACACCAGTCATATTGGATTGAGGCCCAGCCTGCTGGCCTCATTTTTACTCAGTAAGACCTTATCTCCAAATAAGTCACATTCTGAGATACCGGGGGTTTGGACTTCAACATATGAACTTGCAGGGAGACTGAATTCAATCTGTAACAACTGATGAATCATTTTTCAAAATATTTCATTAAATTTTAACATTTATGTTTTATGTAATTATTTGTACTCTGATTTTTCTTTTTTGGTAGCTTCTCTTTGGCAAACTTTTGTATATCTAGTTATTTAATCTTTTCTAACTACAGTTTGATTTTGTTAACTCTTCTCATTCCTTCTTTTATTCACTTCTCCCATTACCTGTATTTTTTCATTTTGTGTATTTTTATTTCACTCTATTGCACATAGATGTGAGTGTATGTATGCGTATTATACTATCTCCTTCTTCCTCTCTCTCCATCTCTATCTCAGATTCTTATTATCTAGAAGTTGACATTTCTATTTGCATTTTTCATATCTCTCAGCTTTTCTTTTGTATTTTCCATCTTGTTTCCTTTTCTATTGGGTTTTAGACTAATTCATCCGTAATAGCATCTGCTCTACTGGTTAATGCTACAAAATGTCCTTTATTTCAAATCTATTTCCATACCTACCTACTATTTCCACTTGGTTGTCCTAATTTTGTTGAGTATTTTTATTATGCTTTAATTCTCAGAATAACTCCTTGAAAGATTTCGCTTCTTGGAATATCCTGGGAATTATTGTATTATTTATTTATTTATTTATTTATTTACTTATTTAGGAATTATTGTATTTTAGAGTGCTTACCTTTCTCAGGTCCCCAGCTAGTTTACATGTTCTCCAGGTATCTGTGGCCCTCTCATATAGTGTCATGACTGAAGGCCAAGTTTTCAATTTAAGGAGATATCATGGCCTTGGAGTGCAAGATTGTGAGTTATAAGCACAACAGGCTACTATTGGCAACCCCTTTCTGTTTCTACCTCACAGAAAAGGTCCTCTGGTCAAGAATTCAACCTTAAAGCCTATAAAAAAAAAAAAAGAAACAATAGTAGGAAAAGGCAATCTTTTTAGGTTACAATCACAATCCATAGGGTTTGTAGAGAGCGCAAGTATAGGAGTTAATGTAATAAGCTGCCTGGCCAGCTTGCAAGGGTATATTGTAAAATTCAGCCTTTCTAAACAATTATAAACATATATACACCAAATATCAGATATTCAAACTATAGGAAGCAAACACTGACAGAATTTTAAAAATTATTCTGAATTTTGGATAGCTGGACATTAGTGTTAAAAAAGGAATAAAATACCTTTAGCCAAGTCAATCAGTCAGGTTTGTAAGGTAACAGATGCAACTGTTTAAAGAGCATAAAGAGGAAGAAGATTCCCATCCTGGCACGATGGAAAGAGATAAGATATGATTCTGAATCAAAAGATTCTGATGATTGATTTTACTGTAAGAATATGAGAACACCAGATTGTAGAAATAGCATGCAAGAATGAAGGAAAACAAAATCTTCAGCTGTTAACTCAGTCCATATTTCGGGGTTTCAATATATGTTTTCCCTGAATCCAAAGTCTATCCAACCATGTATTAAGAATCCTTTGGTTAGCCTCACATGGCAGTTGGAAAAGTATCCTGTCTACATGTGCAAAATCATGTTAAAGATCATGAACTAGAAGATAAGGGCATGGAGGTGGTATGACAGAGTGCCTAGGATTTCGGCTTATTGCTTCATTCATCTCTATGCACACCCAAACTTGCATCAGTGTGTGAATATATACATTTTCCATCTGAGGTCATTGCAGTCTTTTAAGAATCACTTTTGGACTTAGTATTTTTTTGACGCTTTGCTTTTTATTTATTCTTGTATCCCACTTCCTTTGTATTTTTGATTCTACTTTCTGTGAAATTCATTTAGAGAGGGCCTATGGGTAGCAATTATTTTAAATTTTTACATCTGAAAATTTTCTCCAACATCTGATAGACTGAATTAAAGACCTGAATTTAAACATTTTCTCCTTTATAAATGTGAAGAATTTGTTCTATTCTCTTTATGCAGCTGCTGTTGCTGATGAGAGACCTACCGTCCAGAGGATTTTCATTATCTTGGAGTTCATTTGGTTTGTGTGTTTTCCTCTTTGAGGGCTTTTGAGATTTTCTCTTTATTCTTGATGTTTTGAATTCAGTATCAATCATCAAATTATGAAAAATCCTTTTAATCTTTCTGCTCAGCATTGTGTATCTTTTTTCAAATTTTAGGCTCATATTTTTCTTCAGTTATGATACGTTTTCTTCTGCTACTGCTAATAGTACATCCATCCCCTTACACTTCACTCTTTCTGGGACTCCTTTATATACCACACCTCTAACCTTTTTAAACACATAAATTTATTGCTTTATTTTTCAATGATATCCAAGAGACTTATTCAGTAGCATGAGGATACAAATTCTGATATGAAAAATTAGTTATTCATCTTTGAACAAGTTCTTTAGTGTACAAGAAAATAGCAGTCCACAGATATCTCCTTCCACCCTTAAAAAAAAAAAAAACTAGGGAAAGTACAGAAGTAAGAAAAAGGCACACAGACTTAAGAAATTACACAAAGCACTGCTGGAAACCCCTTTGGAGATCCACGTCTCTTCTTTGTGCATGTGAGTGTGTGTGTGTGTGTGTGTGTGTGTGTGTGCATGAGTGTGCATGAATGGTGAGTGAGGGGTAAGGCTCGGGGTTGCAGTTAGGAGATACAGCAGTGTAAGGACACAAAATACAAAATGCAGTTGAAGAAAGTTTTTGCTTTTTGCTTTTGCTTTCTTCCATCTGGCCTTTGGACAATCATTACATGTTCTAGAGCCAAAAAACCACCCAGGCCTCTTGAGTGTATGTGACAAGTACTCAAAATCCATGATGGAGAGAAAGACTGAATTTATTTGTGGTAAAAAATAAAATAAAATTTAGCACTTGAACCCCTTTTAAATGAATAATCAGTGAAAGATCCTTCTAATTAAAATTTCTCAAAATTGAAATTGAGTGCCTTGTATATGAGATATTATCACTAAAAAATATTCTAGTACAGAAATTTCTGCTAGACTCAATCTTCAAACTTCTTCAAAAGCCCTTTTCAGCCTAAGTATCTTCAAGCCATCTTCCAGATTTTGTCTATTTCTATTTCTTATAATATCAAGATGATGTTGGGGAAGCAAAAAAAGACACTGGACACCTAATGATTTTTAAAGTCAGCTTGACCCAAGCACAAATATTTAGAAACATCTTCACTCACTTTAGCAAGATATTAGCTATTCCTATTCATCCTTGGTCTGTGCTGGTTGAGACAGAGAAAGCAATCTTGGCTACAGGATTGGGTAAAACTGTGGTAAATAACTTCTCTTTGTTGTAAAAGTACATTTAAAAAAACTTTTTATTGGGATATAATGCACACACTATAAAACTCACCCCAAATATCTTCATACATACAAGCTTACACTCTCTCACAGAGATAAAATTCCATACGTTCTCCCAAATTTTGCATTATTTTACAGAAAGCAGTGCTTCCTCTGCTTCACAAACTTAAGTAGTTTTCCTCCTACAAGGTCATCATTTTTAGGCTGTCCTATATTTTGTTTTTGGTTTTTCCCCCTTCATTCTCCCTCACCCAAAGAATCTTACTTGTCCTTTGTATCCAGTTATCATGCCTGCCATCATGCCACTCTGGGGTGGTCATGGCAACTCTGGTGATTGATCCAGATCAAAGGAGAGAACTAGAAGGACTTATATACCTGGATCACAAAAAAACGAGCAAGCTTTTATGTCTAACAGTGGTGAAAAAATTGGCAATCAATAGACTCATTTAATCCAAGGAGAAGCAGTGAGTAATCAGTCTTACCAGTTCAGATCAGAGATAAAAGTAGATTACGATAAAAATGGAAAATGGACTCATCCATAAGCATGATACAGGAGTATCATAAAATTGGCAAAATATGTCCTCAAATAATAAAAATATCCTGTATGGCATATTGAGTGGAACACATAGAAAATAATGTTCATATTATTATAGCACTCATTACTATTTCTTGGAATCATCTCACTTCTCATTTTTATGGAAAGTCAAATCAATAGTAATTACACACACACACACACACGCATTATTCAATCTGTATAGGTTCAAATGCAGTTATTACTCATGTGACTTTGAGAAAGGTAAACCCTGTTGCTCAGTTCTTCCTTCTATCATCTATCTTTCTTCTATCTATCTATCTATCTATCTATCTATCTATCATCTATCTATCATCTATCATCCATCCATCCACACAGAGGCACACACACACATATTATGGTACATTTAAAATCTACTTATGAATTTTATAGCATACATGTGAACTAAAATAGAACTGTATATTCCTTGAAGATTTTGTGTATGAAGCTGTATTATGTTTTTAAAATTTACATCTTTAGGTCATTCATTTGTTAGATCACTGATCCACTTTAATGGTAAGAGTCAGCATTTCTCTCTAGATTTGTTATATAAATTTATGCAATTTTGACAACCGAATTCTGTGGATACCTCAGCTTTCTGTACAGAGCCAGCCCTCTGTTCATTACTGTAAAATTAAGAAGCTTATATACAGACACTGGTGAACATCCCCTAAGTTTTACTTAATCACGCTAGGACAGTTGGTCCATGCTTTGTGGACTTTTGGAAAGAGCCACTTTTGGAATTAGAAAGAACTGATTCTAATCTTGGGTCTAGAATTTCCTTTTTTTGGACTTCTAGAAAGTTACATGAACTCTCTTCATTGGATATTCTTTATTGGTCTTCCTCATTCTGTTTGGAAGGCTATTAAATGAGATGACAGATTATACTGGAAACAGAAAGGGCATAGATGTGTTCAGTGAACTTGAAGAACTTTTCTTCCCCTACATGCTGTCTTACAATCCTGCATACACATATATTAAAGCACTTCACATTTTGCATTGTAATTACTTTTTTCCCCCAAGCCTGACAGAGGCAATCAAGTAGTTTAGCAAAGTCTAAAATAATCTTTCATTTGCTCATTATTTAAGAAAAATTGAGATAAAATATTCTCAAAAGAGAATTATTTTGTTTGTAAATGTAAAATAAAATAGAGACTAAAATATTAAATATTAAAATGTGCACAGATTTTTAATGAAAACTAGATGTTGACCCTCACCTTCCGTCCCACGGATTCCTATCTAAATGTGATCTGGGATCTAAATCCCACAGCTTTGTGGAAGACCCGAGAAATCTCCATGCTTCTTCAAGTTACCAGGGCTTCTTCCCTCACATTTTGCTCTCTTTCTAAATACTGACGTTTTGCTCACGATGACTCACATCCCAAAGCCTGATTCCTTCAGTGGTTTCAGCAACAACAAATTCATGTAATGTAATTCTTCATCTCAGTAGCTTGAATAAAGATCTAGGAAACTGTGAAAAATTGTGTAAATTTATTCTCAGAGCATTTGGTCTTTGATGGTGATGCAAAGTAAGAAATCCTAATTAATCTCTGAATACTTCTTCCATGTCCTTACTTCCAAATTCTAAATGAGTTACATACCATTGGAGGCTGAGTGGCTTAATTGAATTTCAGATAGAGAAATCTTTCATTCCTTTCTCTTTACCCTCCAATCTGTTCCACTGAGGCATGCTGTTGAATCAGTTGTGAATACGACCAGTATTACACTCCTAGGCTTGGACACACCATTTATGTGGCTAAGCAACGTCATGTAAAAATTGTTTAGTTTCTTGACTTCTTAGACAAGTTATTTAAATGAAGATAGAAGTCATTTAAAATTTTATCAAGCAACTTAAAACATATGTTTGATGGGAAGGAAAATGTATCCATATGAATTTATAATGCATAAAAAAGTTAGTTTTTCTTTAATTATTTTATTTTATTGTGAGGGACCTTTAAGGACAAAGGGATTCTCTGCTGCATATATATTTTACTGCATCATCACAACTGGCACTGCTTATGCCCTTCTTAAGCATGAAGGCACACGTTCCATTTCTTTCAATATTAAACCTGAAACAAAATATTTACCGAACCTCATGAAAAATAACTATGCACAGCCTAAAATATGTAACTTTGGTGACCATGTTTCGAAATGTGCAATGAAAAAGGAGTAGAGAGAGTGAAATGAACTGCTTCTCTCCTCTTCAGCCTCCAAACTTCACTTCAGGATGGTGGTGTGAAGAAACAAGCACCAAGGAACTTCACTGCAGTAACAACAAAGAATCCTGGAACTTGTTGCTGTTTTATACTGTAATAGACTTTGAAAAGCACTTGGCATAGGATTAGATTCTTCCTTTTATACATAAGAATAAAATTAAGTACATAAATATAGTTAGCCATTTAAAGATCATATACAGGGAGAGTATAACTGAAATTTTATTGACCTCCCCCCACATACATTTAAAAAATTGGTCTAAAGGCTGAGGTAGAGGTTCACTCATCCATATTTTGAAACCATTAGCATAGGAAGAGTGAAATAGGTATTCTGCACTTGATGAACTATGAAACATGTAAATACTCATAAATAAAATATCTAGAAAGGATTTTCTAAATTCTTATTTTAGGTTATATAAAACGTATGAAATTGAAAATTCAAAATGAGGAAAAGAAAAATAGAATGTTGAGTTATGACGGATTTCTGGTTACATGGCAATTAAAATGCTTTTAGCACTTCATTTTTGGGGAACTTCGTAGCACTGGTGTACACTTTCTTAACCTTCAAAATTTTATCCTGTTTATTTCCAAAACATACGTCCATTTCTGTGACTACCCTAGTGGCAACTGTGATGGGCTTACTTATGTCCCCCCAGAATTCAGATGTTTAAGACCTAACCCCTAGTAGCTCAGAATATAACCATATTAAGAGATGAAGCATTTGAAGAGGTGATTAAGTTAAAAAGAGGTCTTTAGAGCCCTAATCCAATGTTACTGGTGTCCTCGTAAGAAGAAATTTGAACAAGATAGGCATGTGGACAGAGGGAAGACCATGTGAAGACACAGAGGGAGTAGATTTTCCCTACGAGCCAAAGAGAGAGGCTTCAGAGGAAATCAACCCTCCCGACACCTTGATCTTGGATTTCTAGTCTCTAGAACTGTTGTCTGCACTGTCTAGTCTGTGATATTTGCTACAGTAGCCTTAGCAAACCAATACATCATCTTTAACCAACTGCTAGTTTTTACTTCTTCCTCATCTTTTATTTTTAAGTGGGACTTTATATAATATATAATATCATGTCAAACTGCCAGTATTTTCTCTAAAGAAAATACTGTAAGTATTAGGTTTGGTAGTCAGAAAGTTTAATTTATGTCATACTTTTTCTTACATTTTTTAAGTCGGCTATATTATTATCCTCAAATCATTGTGTGTGTATTTTCACCCTAATTGGATATAAATACAATGATAACAGAAGGCTCTCTATTTTTAGAAAGTCCTGCCATATCTTTATCAGGTCATATGCCTCATATAATATCTAGCACAGAATTAGTAGATGCTGAAAAAATTGTAGCTAGAGGCTCCTTTCACAGGGAACTCAATATTCTTTCTTTTCCTTTCTCCTCTCTGAAGTTGGAAAAAGCCAAATATTTGAAAAACGAAAATGGAGTGGAGGGGTATAGTCAGTTCTTCAAGCTAAGGAACATAGAGAAGTTCAAAAATTTTAAATAAAGATCGTCTAGAGCATTCAATTTCTCTTTCTCACTCATTCCCTTCCATTTCAGGCCACCAATGTGCATGGTAAGTATAGGCTTGAGTACACTTTCTCAGACTCCCTTATCAATGACAGTCCAAAGCACCAACAAACAGAGGCAAAACCCCAAGTGGAAAGAGGCAAGGATCAAACCAATTAGATTTTTATATAGTCTCAGAAAAAAAGAACACTTGTGGTACACATGTGGTATATACAGTCCAATTTACCATATAGAAGTAGATATTGATATTTGATGACAAACCCTCACTAAGGACTGTATATCTGTTTAAAGGTTCTCTTTGGCATCTATATATATTGACGGTCTTCTGGGGAGATAATGTGGAGGGAACTATAGACTTAGAATCCTTACCATGCTTAACACATTTAATAACAAATGTTATTAAGGCTTACCAATTGTTGAATGCATCTCCATTTGCCCACATCCAAGGTGCACTTGCATTTGGCTTCTTTAGTCCAATCCAATATGAAGAGGGTCCCAGATCAGGCATCAAAGATTCCTTTTATGAAACACAGGGTGCTGTAATGGATGTCTCCTAGTTTTCTCATTCTCACTACCTCCAGTGCTATGGTCCTTCTTTGGGCCCATTATTCTCTTGCTAGGGTTATTGCAATAGCCTTGTAACATGGCACTTTACTTTTATATTTGCCACTCACTAGCTCATCACAGCAAAGAGAATGATTCTTTCAAAACTTAAGTCAGATCGTGTCTCACTTGTGTTCATAGTTCTGCAATATTTCCCTATTTTACTTGGAGGAAAACCAAAGTATTTATTAGGGCCTCCAAGACCCTAATCATCCACATCTTTCACTCACTCCCTCATTCTAGACACATTGGCTGATTTTTTTTTTCTGTTCCTTTAATAGTCCAGGTATATACCTACCATAAGGTCCATGTTCCAGATATTTCTTCTTCCTGGAAAGTTTATCCCCTTGATATTCCTCTAACTCTTTCTACTCTACAGTTTTGCTCAGTATCATCACCTCAATAAGACCATCTTACTTGCAGCCTACCCACTAAGAACACTCAGAATATCACTTTTGCATATCTATACCATATCATATACACATATTATATACATAAATCATATATATGTGTATCAGAATTTACTAACATCTAATATACTATGTAATTTACATGGTGGTTATGATTCTTTTTCATTCTCTGTCTCTCCCTCTGGGATGTAAGCTCCATAAAGGCAAAGACCTTTGTTTTGTTGGCTCATATATATCACACCCTTGAAGTATACTTGTCATATAATGGCTACTCAACAAATTAAATGCGATTTATATTGCAAAGGAGAAATCTAGCCACTTCATTCTTGGAGTTGAATATGGCCAGAGATCCACGATAGGCTATGCAGTTTGCTTGGCCATCTCTCCAAGTTTTTCCATGTTCAGACTGAAAGAAGCAATTATTATTAATTTGGTTCCAGCCTTGTGGACATACGGTTTCATCCTCAGAGCATGTATTGTCTTTAAATATCCTTGGATTTTTAACTAAAATTAACACGGTGGTAGAAAAAAAAAATGAAGAAGGTGTAAGAGAAAGGAAGGGTCTTACCTTCAGGGTAAAAGTTATATTTCAGATTGAGAAAATGTATTTTACTTCCATAGTCAATTCAAATGATTTAACTTCGAACGTCAACTCAGAAAGAGAAAAGATCAAGAACATAGCATGAAAGAAATCAGCATTGAAGAATGCAGGTATATGCATTATTTAATATAGCAACAGTAGACAAATAAACGAAAAAACTCAGTCATTTCTAGCCAGTTCCCTCCCATTTTTTTATACTACTGACATTTTCTCTAGTCATCCATTTCCTTCCCTATAATTTACTAAGATGTCTGGGACATGACTCACTGTAAATAAACCAATTGTCTGTATCCATAACCTCAGAGGGCTGCTTCCTATTGTTGACTTAATTGAGACTAGTTTGTCTTTCAAGAACACTTTTCCCCAGAAGTTAAAGTTGTTCGTTTGTTTTTAAACACAGAACAATGCTCTTTGCATTTTTTTCCTAAAAAAGTTTGAAATTTTACTATCTTTCTCCTATCCACTTTTTACTTTCCAACTTACTGCAACTAGACAGATGAAGTTACTTGTTAAGGTATAGCCCTGCAAAAAGCGAGGCTCGCCAAAAGGACACCTCTTCACAGTTCAGATAAATGACTAGTTCATAGTCAAGCCTAAGAATGAGAGTCTTCAAACAATACAAGAAACCAGCAGTGTAGGACTATTCACATGAGCCCTGGTATAAAAGCCAAGTGGAAAAATCAGGTCACCAAAATTACCTGAAAGTATCAAGTTCAAAATGATTTTAAAGTTTCAAATTTAAATGAACAGTTAGTACAAAACTTAAGTATTTGGTTTAGATCTTGGGTTACCAGGAAAACAAGTTTTGTCATTCATTCATTTATTCATTCATTCAACAACTACCAGTTGAGCTTCTGTCATGTGCCAGACATTTCTGTGGTCTAGAAATACAACAGTGTAGGGGCACCTGGGTGGCACAGCAGTTAAGCGTCTGCCTTTGGCTCAGGGCGTGATCCCGGCGTTCTGGGATCGAGCCCCACATCAGGCTCCTCCGCTGTGAGCCTGCTTCTTCCTCTCCCACTCCCCCTGCTTGTGTTCCCTCTCTCGCTGGCTGTCTCTATCTCTGTCGAATAAATAAATAAAATCTTAAAAAAAAAAAGAAATACAACAGTGTACATAACATACTAAAAAATCCAAAAAATTTTTGGTATCCAAAAAATTTTGGAATCCAAATTCCAAAAAATTTTTATGGGACTTGTATGTCCACTAAATTATATAGTTTGTCATAAAATATATCAGAGTAAAGGGGATTAGGATTATTGGTAGAAAGGCTTGCAATTTTAATTCAGTAGCCAGGATAGGATTCAACCAGAGGGTGATTTTACCAAAACTTGAGGGTGGTGAACTAGCGAGGGATACGCATGTATAGGAGAAGATCTTCCCTAGCAAAGAGAAGAAACAGTACAAGGGACCAAGATGAAGTGCCTGGCCTTTTCTCAAAATAGTGAGGATGCCTGTATGACTGAAGAAGACTGAGTGAAGGGGCAGGGGTAGGAGATGAGATCACAAAAGTAATTGGGTGACTGGATCCAACAGAGCCTTGTAGACCATCAGCAAGATTTTGGCATTACTCCAAGTGAATAAACAACCATTGCAGCATTCTAACAGATTTGTTTTTGAAAATTTGTTTAAAATATATTATAGAAGTGTACTGTCCAGTATGGTAACCACTAGCTACACATGGTCAATCCAACTCCAAATGTAAGTATAAGACACACACTGAACATCAAAAACTTGGTACAAGAAATTTTTAAAATATCATTAGTAATATATTGATACATGGTGAAATGATAATATATTGACTATACTGATATTAACCTAAAATTGTCAGGACGCAATAACTAAGCAAAAGCATTTTTTAATCAAAGAATTGAGATTCAGGGTATATAGATTTGAGTGGCAATCCAAATAACATCCCACTAGGGAGCAGAAGTCAGGAGTTTTTAAAGACAAAAAGGGAAAGTTCGTTTATATTGTTTACAAAGAATTTTGATTAGTGCTGGTAGCAGAAAACTAATCTTGTCTAAGCAGAATTGGTGGCTAAGGCTTTCAGGGAGCCAAAGTCCATTAGTGTAGCAAATTGCAGGAGCTCTTGCACAGTCTTTGTAATATTTGGGGTTTGGCCTGGTTCAAAAGTTCAACTGAACGCGCATAAGGCCCACCTCCTTAATGGCCTCTTGGATACATTTTAAAACACCTTGACATAAATGACTCCATTTTATTTTATTCTTCACACTGGGTTAAATAAAAAAATACAAGAAAACCATTTTGTTTTTTACTTTTCTCAATGTAGCTTCTAAAATCTAAATGACATTTGTGGCTCACATTTTTTCACTGGACAACTTTGCTCTATGAGGTAAAGGGTGGAAGAGGGACGAACATTTAGAAAAGAGGATGTTGGTTAGGTACAGGGTGTAACAGTAGAAGTGGTGAAAAGTACACCGATTCTATTTATATTTTGAAAGAACGGGAAGAATTTGCTGATTATGGGCAGGGGGCATGGGAGAGGGAAAAAAGAGTCAAATATGACTATAAGGTTGGTTTGAAAATTGGAAAGACAAAGTTGCATTTCCTGAAATAAGGAAGACCACAGATAGAAGGGGTTATGAGAGAGAGCCAGACTAATATTTCAGCTTGGACAATGTTATGTTTGAGAAGTTTATTAGACAGTCCAGTAGGTGGATCTAAAAATTTAAAATTCAGAGAAGAAACCCGGATTGGAAATGTGTATTTGGAGGTCATCAGAATTTATGTGACAAAGTTGTAAGTATAGTTCAGATTGCCAAGGGTACAAGGGTAGATAAAGAAGAGACCTGCTCAGGGACTGAGCCCCAGGGCACCCCCAAAATTAAGACATCAGGGAGAAAGGAAAGAGTAAGCAAAGGAAAGCTGGAAGAAGCAACAAGTTAGGTAGAAAACAAACCATGGGAGAATGGTGTCTTGGAAGCCAAATGAAGAAATTATTTCCAGGGGAAGAGACTGCTGAATGCTGCAAAGAGGTCAAATAAGATGAAAACTGAGAAGGTTCTGGATTTAACAACACGGAAGTTGCCAATGAACTTGAAAGACAAATTCGGTAGAAGAAAAAGGAAGTGGACCCTGATCAGAGTAGATTAACAGAAAATGGGAAGATAGAAATTAGAAGAACTTGGCCAAAAATTTTTTTCAAAGAGGTTGCTGTAACAGAAGAAAAAAGAAAGAAATTGGTAGCTAAAGAAAGAGTGAGCGCTAATCAATTTTTTTTTTTAAGGTAGGGAAGATATCACCATAATATACTGCTGATGGGGATGTTTCTTTCAGTTGCACATGGAAAAGTTATATAGTAGGAGAGAGAGAGGAGTATTATTAGAGTCATATAACTGATCGAGTGAGAGGCTATAGAAACTAGTGTAGAACATGAATACTTCAGCTATAGTACCAGGATTCTAGACAGAGTATATTCCTGGTAGAGATAGAGGTAAGAAAGCAGGTGTGGTCATTAGAATATTTGGAAGTTTTCTAGTAATTGTTATAATTTATGAGGTAAAATTGAAAGCAAAAATATAGACTTGAGAGTGAAGATGAGGAAAGAGGCATTAAAGTTCTGGAGAAAAAGGAGAAACTATAACATAATCATCAATGGGAGTAACAGTTACTGCACTAGGGAAAGGCGATACAAATGCTAGTCCCCACGCCACTTCTTTTGAACTCTGTCACATGTACACCTGGTGTGATTCTCTGACACTCTTGTTCCTTCTTTCATCTGAGGCACTCGCTCATAAACGCTTACTTGACCTTAAGTTTCTGCACAAATGTCTTTCCCGTCACAAAGTTTTGTTTGACCACCAAAAACCAATTTATAATCTCCTCTTCCTCTTCAAATTGAACATACTTCTATTTAGCAAGTATTTTATTGTTACTATTTGCTTATGTGCTTGTTTCCTCTGTCAAAGATTAATTCATTTCAGTCTAACATCCCCCCTCTTTTTTTTTTTTTTTCATTTTGGTAGCATCATCACCTAGTACTATGCCCAAAGTTCAATAGATATTTAAAGAATAATCTTTTTATGGGGCGCCTGGCTGGCTCAGTTGGTAAAGCATGCAATTCTTCACTTCAGGGGTGTGAGTTCAAGCCCCATATTGGGTGTAGAGATTAATAAATAAATAAATAAATAAACTTAAAAAAAAAGACTAATCTTTCTAGAAGGCAAAGCAGGTAACTAGCTTGGAAAAGCAATTAGATGCTTTGGGAGAATGCTTTCTGATTCTAATTATTCAATGTTAGGGAAGAACAGGCTAGTCATTGGTATCAGACTGAAGCAATGATAACACAATTAACATATTTTTAGCAGAAACTGCCTACTTACAATTTCTAGGAAATCCTAACATTGCCCAAAGAAGAAAAGCGATGCCTCCACATATCATACTTGACATGACTAGCATTTTCTTCGTTACTATACCTAAGGAAGATGCATGTCCTTGTTTATATTCTAGAGAAAAAAAACAAGCAATCAAACAGAAAACTCAAGTAAGGTTTACCTTTTTCTCTATCTTCTATACGTGCTACTCTTCACAACACAGCAATTAATATTGGGAAAGTGAGAAAGGGTACTCAGAGCTAACTTCTCAGCAGCAAGAGCCCCAGAAGTGCTTTGGCTCCACTTTTTAGTGCCATTTCTGAAAACTATTTTACTTACTCACTTTTCCTGCCTTGGGTCCAGAATAGAAAACCAAACTTAATCCTGGGCTTTTTTTATTGTTGCCTCTTCCAAGGGGGAAAAATCTGGTGGAGAGGGTTTATCCACCATTTCTTTGAAGTCTTTATTAATGAATAGTGCTTTTATTTACGGGCAGATTATAGACCATTAAAAACAGAAGTGCTGAGGACGCAATCTGGGATCAAGAAAGGATGCTAGGAAAATCAGGGGAGGCTCAGTTTCTGTACCCGAAGACAATCTCTGTGGCCCCTCCTTACCTGGCCTCTTGACCTTCTCCTCCACAGCCTCCATCCCATCCCTTCTCTCAATCCCATCTCCCTCCATCTCCAAAGCTCACAGACAAGGCTCTTCTGTTACGAGGCTGAAACAGTAATGGCTTCCAGGCAAGCACCAACCGCTACCCTTGTTCCAGGGGTGTGGGCTCAACAGCCTGGGATTGGCTGGACCACAGAGACGACTCGGAGAATTCAGTCTCTGATTGGCTCCTTACCCCCCATCGGTCAACTCCTCAAAGCTGAGCAGGGAGAGGCCCATACTCCTCATAGTGGGTGCCTTGCTGTGTAACCTGTAATATGGAGCTAGTATCTTTTTTATGCTTTCTTAAACTTTCATACTTCTAAGTTTGAATGGGCTTCCAACATTGTATTTTTTGCATTTGGAATGTCATGAAATATCTCTGAGAAACCCTTTTATTTAAAATTTTTTTCGTGGATATAACTTCTCCGGGACATCTCCATCCTTTTCATCACAACCACATCCCTTATTTTTGTTGATGATTGACTTCAGAATTCCTCAGCTGCATATCTAGAGTCTCTCCAAAAGTCGAAGTATCAATATACTCATGCACAGCTATTTCTTTCTACTTGTCTATTTTCTTTCTTTTTTTTTTTTTAATTATTTATTCATTTGAGAGAGAGAGAGAGACAGAGAGAGAGCACAAGCAGAGGGAGAGGGAGAGGGAAATGCAGACTCCCTGCTGAGCTATGAGCCTGACGTGGGGCTCAATCCTAGGACCCTGAGAGCATGACCTGAGCAGAAGGCAGACACTTAACCATCTGAACCACCCAGGTGCTCCTCTCCTTGTCTAATTTCTATTTGACTTTGACCTCCAGCATTACCACTTTTTGTTTCTTTGCTGCATTTTAATCATTATTGACCAGTTCTCTATTTCGATTACTTATTTTTGTAAAATATCACATGAATTTATCACTGTGAGATGAAGAGGTAACATAACTTTACACTTGATTGTCTATGTGCTAACTAAAGACAGATGCTAACTAAAGACGAATCAATCATTGACAGACTTACAAGAATGTGACATGACTATCATTGAACACAATGCATATCTGTTTTATACATAGTGACTTGGCTGAAAAACTAGCAGTGAACTTTGTGCTTTATACAATTAGAGTAAATATACTGTAAATATATTATAAATATGCATAAGTATACTATAAAACTAAAATTTGAGACATGTAGCTGGAGCATGTGTCATTTAATTAAACCAGGGCAAATGAAATTTGTGCAGACCATAAAAAATAATGCACAATCACCCCCAACATATTCATACGTTCTCTTGCAAGGTACATATAAAAATAAAAGTATACGCACGCATATTTATAAACATACATCATGTACATATATACTTATGCATATGTTATGGGCTGTCTGTGTACTTATAAAATGCATATATTGAAACCCCCTAATGTGATGTTACGGGAAGATAAGATCTTTGAAAGGTAATTGGATTTAGATGAGGTAATGGAGGTAGAGCTCCCATAATGGAGTGTGTGTGTGTATGTATGTGTGTATTTCCTACCCATGCTTATTTTTGTCTACTCAATCTGATGATTAGGGCACATTGAAGATTCATTGCTACAATGTGGACATTATGCTAAATATTGGTGGGAATGTAAAATGGCGCAGCTGCTATGGAAAACAGTATGGTGGTTCCTCAAAAAATTAAACACCAAATTGTTGTATGATCCAGCAATTCTATTTCTGGGTATATGCTCTCAAAGAATTAAATGCAGGATTTTGAAGAGATATTTATAAACCTCATGTTCATAACAGCAGTATTCATGATAGCCAAGAGGTGAAAGCATCCCAAGGATCCATTGATGGATGAATGAAGAAAAGGTGATCTATACATACAATGGAATATTCCTTAGCTTTAAAAAGGCAGAAAATTCTGACAACATGGATGAACCTTAACAACATAATACTAAGTGAAATAAGCCAGTCACGAAAAAACAAACACTGTATGACTCCAGTTATTATGAGGGTCCTGAGTAGTCAAATTCATAGAGACAAAAATAGAATGATAGTTGCCAGGGACTGGGGGTAAGAAGAGTTGTTGTTTAAGGGGTGTAAAGTTTCAGTTTTGCAACCTGAGAAGAGTTCCGGAAACTGGTTGCACAACAATGTGAATGTACTTAACACCACTAAACTGTACTCTTCAAAGGAGTTAAGACAGGAAATTTTATATTATGTATATTTAGCCACATTTTTAAAGACTAGTATCCAAGAGGCTCTAGGCGATGAAACCCTAAGTGAGAATCTATAGAACTCCCAAAAATGAGGAGTAAGGGAAGTATCTCCCAGCTCGAGAAATCTCTCTGATGGGAAGTAAGAAGCAGTTAAATAGGTGATTTCTTAAAAAAAAAAAAAAATCAAAAACCCACAAAGTCTCAATAAGGAAGCCATCAGCAGCACATGGCTGTGCCTCTTTTTCTTCAGTTTTCTTCCCCTATATGGGGTCAGAAGAAAAAGCACATCCCATTTTCTGTAGGCTACCAGGTCTGGAATAGTACAGGCTGGAGGACGGTAGTGGTTTTAAATTGAGTTTTACGTTTGAGTAGAAGAATTTGGAGTTTTGGGATTATGCTGGATATAATAATTTCTGAAATGAGACTATTCCTATTACTGAAAAGAACCACAAAAGCTATGAGACCGACCCCAAACTATCCAGGTGTGGAGAACTAAAAGTCTCAGAGAGCTTAATGGAATGAAAGAAGAAAGTTCTGTGTGTCCATACAGAGCTACAGTCCTTAGAAAACACCAGATCCCCTTGTTTGCCTATCCTCTGATCCCTGCCTGTGGGTTCTTCCCATTTTCATAAACATGGCTGAAGGTTGTGGGTTAATGGTTCTTCCATTAACCCTCAATAAATGGGGATCAGTTGCTGTTAGGTGGGAAGGGAGGGACACAGAATCTTAAGAAATATCCCAGCCATACAAATTGCTTTTTAAATAAATAGATTTCCAGGAATCTCATGGCTGAGTTTTTCTTCTATTTATTTCATTAACTCTTCTTTAAGGAAGTGTTTTCAGATTTTTTTCAGAATGTACTGTATATTTTAAAACTTTTTCCTCATTTTGCTCATGTTTCTAGGATTTGATTTTGAGATGAGTTACTTCAGGATGAGTATTTAAATGTTTTAGATACAAAATAGAAAATATAAAACAATTATTAATAGCTATATTTTGTGAAATTTGGAATCCAGCTGCTTTGAAGTGTGGTAACCAAGAATATGGTGGTGCAGCAGGTGCTGGAGTGAGATTGGTAAAGAGAATGTTGCCAGGCAACTAACGCAACAAATATCTAGTGAGGAACCATCTAAATAGCGTCTGGGCTTGAGTTTGTTGCCTGGCAACATTTCCTTGGCCAATCTCACCCCCAGCAAGCACTGCACTGAGCTTACGGAGTACTTGTTCCCCACCAGATCTCCAGTTGCCTTGAGAAATAAAAAAAGGTGGAGATGTTTACTACTGGATAAAGATTCTGGTACATAAGCACATATGCTTCAGTTTTGTACTATTTTATTCCACTTGTTGTGGCAGCCTGGATTTCAAAGTTTGTGCTATGAAGTTTCTTTCCCTAGCAAACTGACTTGCAGACACTTCAGTGGCTATGTCCCTGCTTCATTCAGCCAGCTTTCTGTGATGTATGAAGGCCAGAGCCTAAAGTAGCAGGAAGCCATTCCATAAACACAAGGACTTTCCTGAGGCACTTCAGTCATTTGGAAAATATTAATTGGGCACTTAAATACTTGATTGAAACAATGAAAAAACATGGGACTGAGCAATGAGTGGTCAAGTGATAGGTGTACAGAGGGGTGGCGAGAACATACTGCAGGGTGGGTGGTCAGGATAAACCTTCCTTCTTACTGAAAGAATTTTTGCAACTTGTACATATTTGTCTCCATTTTTCTAGCCAACCCACTCCTTGGGCTTATGTATGGGGTGACCAGATTTAGCAAATTAAAATATAGAATTCCCAGTCAAATTTAAATTTCAGACCAACAGCAAATAATGCGAATGCTACAAATGAAAACATTGTGGGAGGCCTATTACACTGAAAATAAATGATTTTCAATCCAAATTTCAAATTTAACTAGAGATCTTACATTTTTTCTGACCACCCTACTTAGGTCACAACACGTTTTCTTATCTTTTAAATTGGTAAGTGCTCTAGGGCTTGGTTTGGGATTTTTCTCGATTCTCTGCTTATGCCTGTCTGGGAACCCTTAGGGAGTGATCCAGCTCTGGGGACTGAGGATAGGAGAGAAATGTGCAACAAAGGAAAGACAGATTGCTGCCCTTTCAAGGGCAGAAAGGACTAAAGAAAGGAAAAGTGGAAAAAGACAACCTGAGACCTGAAGAATCTAGTGCAGGCTATATATTTGGAAGGTGAAAGAAACAGCAAAGAAACATTCATGAAGACACAGGATGTGTGTCAGGCAAGTAGCCACTGTGAATAATTAGAGTTTCATTTAGCAGAGCATGTCTGGCAGCCAGTGTAAATACGATCAGTATGTTTTCCAGTCTTTCCCCCAGGAGTATAGAAACATTTCTGTTTCATTTCCATCTGTAATGAGTCCCCCGGTGGCCTGAGAGGGAGACTTTTGTTCCTTAGGGGAGACATTTCCAGATGGGACTTCATGTCATCTGCACGGTGACTACTGTTCATGTACCCCAGTCCTTCATCGTTTTCAAACTTTCAGCATCTAGTGAGGTCTGTAAAGTGTCTGCAGCTGGGTGTTACATACCCTTGTGTCTGTAGCAATCAGGAGTTCTATGCTCTCATATAAACCCACAATCTACCACAATCTACCTTTAGCAACTTGTTAAAAGCTTTCCCCTAATTCTTTATAATAGTTTATATGAGTTGAGTATTTATCCCAAGTAAGCAAGCCCTGTCTCTTTCCTCAGATGTTAGCTTAGTTGGCTGCCCTATGACCTCAGATCTCTGAGGAGTTGAAAAGAAGTTATAAATTTGCAGAAAGCAGGAATGACATTCTTTCCCGGTTTTCTGCATGCGAAGTGAAACTGAGTCTCTTCCTCCAGTGGCTGTTGTTCTAGTGATCCAGCCTCATAGCTGGATCACTTACAGGTTGAGGTGTTCATCAACTGCAGTGGAAAGAATGTCAGCCACACTTTAGAGTCAAGACGAGAATGAGAGGAGAGGATTAACTCATCCAATATGGATTTGCTTCAGGTTTAGCCCCTGTAAGTCTCCAAAGTAACTAGCTATAGGCGAGCACTTAAAACAGTCAATTTGGATAGCACGCCCAAGTAAGGACTCGCATGACAGGTTCTGACACATCTTATGGTTACAGACATAAGGAGTGGGCTGGTGGTTTCTGTGGTGAAAATACTGAGACAGCAGCATAGGGGAGAAGCAAGATTTCCCGGTGTTACATCATGACCAAAATGCTTAGAACATAGCTCTTCATAATGCCTGCAAAGAAGCTGCTCATTCCCCAGCCATACACCTAAAACACCCTTGTGCAGCATCAGAATCTTCTACCTGGAGGGGTGCCTGGGTGGCTCAGTCGGTTAAGCGTCTGGCTTCTACTCAGGTCATGATCTTGGGGTCCTGGGATGGAGCCCTACCTGGAGCCTGCCTGGAGCTGGCCTCGAGTCCCCGGTCTGGCTCTGTGCTCAGCAGGGAGTCTGCTTGAGATTCTTTCCCTCTCTCTGTGCCCCTCCCCCTGCTCATGCTCTTTCTGTCTCTCTCCCAAATAAATAAATAAAATCTTAAAAAAAAAAAATCTCCTACCTAAAGTCTGACACTCAGACTTGCCCAATTCCTGTGCATTGCCCCATAGTGTGACGGGTGAGAGGGAAGTTCAGCAACTGCTATTGGTTCTGCTTCTATGATACTGTCCCTCATACATGTTGTTTCAGAAACACTGGTGTAGATGTATTGCTTGACCATTAGCTCTTCTACATATGCTCGGTAGGTTTTATACGATGAGCAGTTGGGAGATCTCCAGTTCTGGCCATAGAACTGTGGCCAGTATCACATGAAGCCTCCTACAAAAAGATTGGTATAAAGGTTGAACAAAATTTATTAAAAAAAATAAACCCGACAAGATGAAACTTGAGGGACTCCAACTGATGGAGGCTTACTGCTTTTATTGTACCTGCCTGACAGGAAAACAAAAAACAAAAACAATCTTGTTATGGAATGATATCATTCATAATCTCAACTGTTTTTACATACAATGTCTGGCATTTGATAAAAAATTATGAGGCATCCTAAAGAAAAAAAAAAAAAGACTACATGGCCAAACACCAACTGACAAGCCAAATTAAAACAAACAAACAAAAAAACTGAGTTGCAAGTGCTTTCAGATACTGATAGCATTGGACAGGAAATTTGAAACAAAAATGGTTACTGTTTCAAGTAAAGAGAAAAAAAGAATAAAGAATTTCAGCAGCATGGAAATAATTCAAGAGTCAAATGAAAACTCTAGAACTGAAATAAATAATAACTGAAATTAAAAAGAATTTAATTAAGGATTAAGTGAGACCAAGATGGAATCCAAGAAATAAAAGTGTTTAAAAAGGAAGGAGTAGGGGCACCTGGGTGGCTCAGTGGGTCGTATCTGCCTTCTGCTCAGGTCATGATCTCTGGGTCCTGGGATTGAGCCCTGCATTGGGCTTCCTCCTCAGCAAGGAGTCTGGTTCTCTCTCTCTCTCCCTCTGCCCCTCCCCCACTGCTCGTTTTTTCTCTCTCTCTCTCTCTAAATAAAATCTAAAAAAAAAAAAAAAAAAAAAGGAAAAAGTAGCCACTGGCTTCAAATACTTCTAAGAAGGGAAAGCTAAGGAACTGCTATTGCTCCTGCATCCACGGTGCTGTCCCCTAGGAAATGCACCAGATAAACTACTCACTGGTAAGTTATGCTAATATATAAGAAATATTCAACGGATATAGTGAAAATATAATCTTTGTTGAACTTAATGAGATCCATTCTGCTGTTTTGTTAAATGGAAGAGAAGAATTCAGTTTGGACTGGATTGATGAGATGAAGGGACAAAGGGAGTAGGGGTGTGTGTGTGTGTGTGTGTGTGTGTGTGTGTGTGATATTTGAGAAACAGGAGAAAGTGGAGTTTTTATAAATTTGGGACACTGACTCAGACACAGATTTGTCTTCATTGCATTCAACGCATCAGATAGCACCATCATCATGGCTTTATAGGCAAGTTATTAATCTCCGTGGTAGTTCTTACAACATGCTTTTTCTGAGAAAGAAATTAATTTCAAGGCAAAGAAAGGGAGCCATGAATAACATCTTGGTGGACTTAATACATGGCCCACCACCCAAAAGCAGCTACCTTAGTAGAACAGAGAAATGACTTGAATGCTTTTTAAGATTTAATTGTGCTATAATCTGGGAGAAGGTCATTTAGGGGTTTGGAGAGCTCCCCAATAACCTATTCTATATGCTTTAAAACAGCATATATATGTTAGAATATGGTCAACTCCCAGGGTGCCTGGGTGGCTCAGTTGGTTAAGTGTCATGATCCTGGGGACTTGCTTCGGGCTCCTTGTTTGGTGGGAGCTTTCCCTTTCCCTCTGCCCCCCACCCCTCCATGCACTCTCTCTCTCATGCTCTGTCTAGAATAAATAACATCTTTTAAAAATATGGTAAACTCCCTATATCCAGAATATTGTTGTCCGGATTGTCTGTGAAATTGTCTGTGAAAGCAGAAGTAGCTATTCTGTGTATTACACCTGAGAGCTCATGTAATGAATTTTTGCTGCTTGTTTGCCAAACTAAGTTGGTGTGTTTGGACGTGCCAGACCCAAAAGTTGTAGTGTTTCTACCAGTAACACAATCATGGTTCTGTTAAATTGGAAATTGAGACAGGTCACTGTCGGTAATAGTGTTTCCTATGCCTCTAAAACAAGAGGTATAGTATTGTTCAAAGTGAAAGATTCAAATATTAAATACAACTTGAGTTGTGCCTACACAGTGGGACAAGCAGGATAGATAGTAACTGAAGTGTTTCCTTGTTCCCCCGTTCCCAAAAGAATAGGTCAGGTGAAAGCTGAGGTAGTCCTATATAAACGGGACTAAGAAGGACTCAAGTCCTATGAGATGGACGTGGGGGTCAAATTACGGTAAAGGTGCTGGAATAAGGTAAGGGAGATATGATATATATGGTATGAAAAGAAAGCTAGGATTCCAGTTTAGACCACATGTTCAGCTAAATGTGGAGATACTAGCAATGATTTTTTTGTAACTGAATTTTTCCACTTTCCTTCTACCCCACCCTGCTACCTTATATGAATTACATATGTGCTAGTTAATATTATAGGTTTGTGATAGTGAATGTTATGTGCCAACATGACTGCACTAAGATGCCCAGATACCTGATTAGAACATTATTTCTGGGTGTGTCTATGAGGGTGTCTCCAGAAGAGATTAGCATTTGAATCAGTAGACTCAATAAAGAAGGTTGTCCTCACCATTCTAGGTGGACATAATGTAATTTATTAAGTTCCTGAATAGAACTAAAAAAAAAAAAAAAAAGAGAGAGAGAGAGAGAGGAATGGCAAGTTCTCCCTCTTTCTCTCTGCTTGAGCTGAGATGTCCATATTCTCCTATACTTGGACATTAGAGCTGTTGGTTGTCAGGCTTTCAGACTCAGACAGAGACTTACATAATTACCCTCCCTCTCCCCCACTCCCCTCCAACCTTCAATTCTCAGACCTTAGGACTCGGACAATTACACCATCAAATTTCTTGGTTCTTCAGCTTTCAGATGGAAGACCATAGGACTTCGTGGCCTCCATAATCATGTAAGGCAATTCTAATAATAATACGAAGAAAAACATATTTATATATATATATATATATTCCATAATAATGATTATTTTCATATATATATATTCTTTTCTTTTACATTTTTTTGGTAATTTGAAACTATATTTTTAAATTTATTTTTTAATTATTATGTTCAATTAGCCAGCATATAGTACATCATTAGTTTTTGATGTAGTGTTCAGTGATTCATTAGTTGTGTATAACACCAGTACTCATCATGTGTCTTTCTTAATACCCATCACCCGGTTACCCCATCCTCCCACCCCCTCCCTTCTGTAACCCTCAGTTTGTTTACTGAGTCCAGAGTCTCTCGTAGTTTGTCTCCCTCTCTGACTTCTTCCCATTCAGTTTTCCCTCCCTTCCGCTGTGGTCCTCCACGCTATTCCTTATGTTCCACACGTGAGTGAAAGCATATGATAATTGTCTTTCTCTGCTCGACTTATTTCACTTAGCGTAATCCCCTCTAGTTTCATCCACATCAATGAAAATGGTGGGTATTAACCCTTTCTGATGGCTGAGTAATATTCCATTGTATACATGAACCACATCTTTATCCATTCATCTGTTGAAGGGCATCTCAGCTCCTTCCATAGTTGGCTATTGTGAACATTGCTGCTATGAACATCGGGGTTCATGTGGCCCTTCTTTTCAGTGCATCTGTATCTTTGGATATATATATATTCCTTTGAGCCTATCCACATCGTACAAATTGTCCCTTTATTATTTTCAAACTCCCCCTTTAAAGTATATACTTGTTTTTTTCTTTTTTGATCCTGATTGTGGCTCTCTTTTTTGAACTTGAGTATGTCACTGTGGTCTCTCAACTCTTCAATTATGTGACCGGAAATAGAAGATTTACCCATAAGAATTAGGAAGGAACTTATTCAAAAACAACATTCCCAAGCTCCCACCCTCACTTTGTACACTCGATCAGTAAATGAATGCATCCCCGCCTCCTAAGAATGCTAAATGAACTTTTTAAGAGCCTGGCTTGCATGACCCTTGAGGCTCATTTGCTTCTCCCTTTCGGTATACTTTAGCTGGGAGCTGGCTCAGAAAGATTGAGGCAGTCTGAATAGACACAGCAAGACTGATCTCAGCTTTCCTGGACTACAGAGCAATTTCTAGGGCCTTTGGTATACCCACCTCGGCCGTCAGTATGCATTACTCCCTGGTGTGGCCCCTGGACCCCAGACCCCTTAATGTGTTTCTTGCTACTAGGGAAATTAGATGTTCCCTAACTCCCCTTAGGTTAACTTATCCCTAAGTAACAAAGTTACAGAGTGGGTCTTATCCTCTGCCTCTCCCTAAGAGTGATGTGGATATGTACAGTCCCAGCAAAGGCAAATCTTCTCTGTCAGGACCTTTGCCGTGACACATACAGAACGTTTGTGCCAGGCCATTGCTGTAGAAGAGTGAATGTTTGGGGATTGTGTCCTTCTGTTCTTTCTCTACTTGAAGGTTTTCTCCAATAAATTCTATGTTACATCTGCACATGTGTTGCTAGTGATCTGTGCCCCCTTGCATGGCACTAACCAAAACGTTTTTTTTTTTTTTAAACTACTGTCTGTAGTTGGGAGATATGGAGAAATGACAAAAAGGAAGAGGTAAGAGGAAGAAAGACTTTCAGTCTTGCAACTGTGTCTATACTTATCTGAGGCCTCTGATAGGCTACAGCTCCTTTGTATACACACAGGATTGGGACAGTGAAAAGAGAAGTTAAAGCTTATACATTTAAGCTTTGGTTTATAAACAGAAGGCTAAACTCACAATTCCTGTTTAACATTCAACTCTGTTAGTTCACCTTCATCTTTTTTTTTTTTTAATAGTTTGTTGGACTTTCTTTTCATAGCCATCAATGTCTGAAGAAGTTATGTATGCAGACCTAAAATTTCAGGACTCCAGTAAAGGGGAAAATATCCATGAGTTTGACACAGTTGGGATAAAAGGTAAGATTTTAGCTTTGGATGTGTTGTAGGCTGAGTCTCATTTGACCTTTTGAAGTCTCTGTGCTCTCACATATAAAATGGAGATAACAAGGCCTGTTTCATTATGAGCTTGAAGCCATAATTTAGTGTATGCTGCTTGTGCCATTTTGGAAAAGGCCAACATATTTAATGATTATTTTGTGATAAAGATGAGAAATACACCAATAAAATGCTTTTTTTTTATTGGCCAGGATTTCACTAATCATTTTTTGTTTATTCATTTAATCCAGTAGGTATTTCTTTAATATTTGAAATTGACCATACTTTTCAGTTCTGGGTACCACAAATAAAAATGTGAGGATATCAAAAAGAATGACAACAGTAAGTAAGTTTGAGAATATTTTTCAGAAAGGGATATTAGAAGGAATTAAAGTTCTGTTACTTTTAAGCTGCTCAATTTGGCCAATTTGACCATTACCATCAAACAAATTAAATTTTATTCAGAGAAAGATACTAAGCAAATCTCCGTAGGCATATGTGACTAAATGGAAGAATATGAACTTAAAACTGATGGTGAAGAATTTTATTTTAATATTAAACTATAACTAGAGATAAAGAGTGAGATAATAATATTCGGACCTATAAATGGGAATTTTGTGAATGAATACGCTACTGTACTGTTAGACATATATTCATTCACTTACATAAAATCAGATTATATCACTTCTCTTTAGCTTGCTGTTAGGTCTATTCACTCTTTAAATGATTAGAAAATAATACCTCATGGAATATTATGGTTGAATGGGGATACAACTCTTTATCATAAATCTTTAATTAATCTAGTTTCCCTGGGTGTGAGATGTATTTTGAACTAAATTTACTCATCTTAAATATGGCATTTAAGAAGTGACTGCTTTGGTTGAACTGTCGAGGAGAACTTAATAGTTTGATACTTCATTTTAAAATGATTCTTGCAGTCATATGACGGGATTAATGTTTCTCATTATTTAGAAAAGGAAAAAATAATGTTTATTGGAGGCTACAAAACGCTTAGATACATACACACACCATAATTTCCATATGTTGAGCTAGATATAGGGAAGAAAGAATGAGAGAGAGAGGGAAAGGAAGAGAGGGCGAAAGGGTGGGAGGGACGAAGGGAGGAAGGAGAAAAGTAAAGAAAGAAAGAAAAAGAAAGAAATGAAGTACGTGTGTGTGTGTGTGTGTGTGTGCGCATGGGTAACAGAGACAGAAAGACAAATGAGAGAGACAGAACTTTAAAAAATGTCATTTAATATTCTACCAAGTCAAGCATATATTACCCCCGAATTTCTCCTATTTTTTTTTTTTTTTTGGAGGTTAAGTTAAATGAAAAGACACGTAGAGGACTAAAGGAAGAAAAGAGGTAAAGAAATATTCGAAGATATAACATTCAAAACCACACTATACCTGAAAGTTTGTATTTTTTAAAAAGTTTTCCTCTAAAACTGTTTCCTTTCCCCAATCATCCTCATCTTGTTAAATACAAATATAAATACATATTTAATACAGTCACCAAGTATTTGCTCTATGCCAGCACTATTCTAATTCTATTACCAATATCAATTCACTTAATCTCCGATATTTTGTGGCTTTCTTTTTTAACCAATGCAGAAACTAAGACACAGAGAGGTTAAGGGACTTGGACAAGGTCACACATGATAAGCAGCAGATCCAGCATTCAAGCCCAGGCATACTAGCCCTAGGAATGCTGTGGCTTTTTTTGTTTGTTTGTTTGTCTTAATCGCTATGCTATACTTCCTACAAGTGTATATATTTATTATCCACCACCTTTATCAAATAAAAGATCTCTCATAAATATTTCAGAAACTTGTACTATAGATTCTAACTTCAAAATGTATTCTTAATCAATTCACAGGTCATCACATCCTAGTAAAGTAAAGTACTAGTCTCTCTCACATGGCCTACTACAATAGTTTTCTTGCTATTCTCCCTGCTTCCAACACTGCAGCCCTACAATTAATTCATTGTCCATATGCAGTAATAGTGATCTTTCCAAAAAACAACAGTAACAGCTCAATTATTTTCCTGTCTTTATTAAACCCTTCCAGTGGTTTTCCAAAAGAACTCCAATCCTCTTGCTCTGGCTTAATAAAGTCTGTAGATAATCTGTCTCCTGCCTTCTTTTTGACCTCCTCAAACATCATTCCTCACTTTGGCCACAATTCTTCAGCCACTGAATGTTTTTCTGTTTTTCAAACAGGTAAAGATCTTTCCCAGATTAGGTCCTTTGAACTAGATACTCTTGCTGCTGTTCTTCCCACGGATTTTGCAGGCTCATTTGCATTGGCCATAAGATCAGAACTACAGGCTCTCCATAATATAACTGTTTCAAATCTGTGCATACCACAGTACAATTTAAGATCCCTGTCATTTATCTATCATCTATCCATTTATTTTTCTCTCACAATTAAATGCATTTTTT
The DNA here is from genome assembly GCF_024610735.1 of Ursus americanus. NCBI lineage: Eukaryota > Metazoa > Chordata > Mammalia > Carnivora > Ursidae > Ursus > Ursus americanus. The sequence goes on from NC_142151.1 coordinate 10,970,769, forward strand.
TATGAGAGCAAGAACTTCTATATCTCGCTCACTTGTGTATTGTGAGCACCCAAAATAATGTCTAATGTATAGAAGGTATTGAAAAGATAACTTTTGTCTAACTGAATACATAAATAAATGAGAACATAATTCTTAGGAAGATAGCACTTGAAGTCATACTTCTAACCTTCGGTAAGATCTTGATTATACAGTTCTTTCACTATTAACTATTGTTCAAAGTCTAAAAAGTTGTTTTACATTTTGCTTTCAATTCTCTCTATATTTTACAATATTCTTATATCACCAACTAAGAGATGTAAGACACAGATCAGAAGTATGATGTTATCATGTTATTCCTGAATTATATTTTTTGAAATATCTAGTATCCATATATACAGATGATGATAATTTAAATCAGGTACTGATTTAATAATAATTAATTTATAATATAAAGTTTATAATTCCTGGGTTTTTTAAAATAGGAAAGTGGGACTTTAGTGTTTAGCAAAACAGAAATGCCAAACAGAAGTTTGTTGCTAAAAATATGAAGAAATCCTGATGAGGAAATGATGTTGATCTGGTCTAAGGTCTGGCTGGTGGGAGGACACATGGAGACATTACAAGAGACACCGTATCATTTATGTTCCACAGCCAAACTCTCAGGATCTGTGGGGAAGGACATGAGTAACTGAAATTATTTTCTTTGACACTCACAGTTGTCCATTCAAGGAAGGAATACTCTGATTGACCTCTCTATTAGCTGCCAGCTACCCATTTCCCCAGTTTGTACAGAAAGGATATATCGTATCCAGATTGATTGGTTTTCTCAGTTCTCCTTTTCAAAACCCATTTTTGCCTCTTTGTTTCTTTTTTTAAATTATAATAATATTTTTTATTATATTATGTTAGTCACCATACAATACATCCCCGGTTTTTGATGTAAAGTTCGATGATTCATTACTTGCGTATAACACCCAGTGCACCATGCAATACGTGCCCTCCTTACTACCCATCACCGGTCTATCCCATTCCCCCACCCCTCTCCCCACTGAAGCCCTCAGTTTGTTTCTTGACTCAGTCTCCAGTTAACAACATTTCCTGTGAGAATGAGTTTGCATGTAAAACAAGTAACAAAATGTTTTTTACTTATTCTTTAAAAAAAGGTATTTTAAAATGTCCTTGAATTTTCTAGCAAAACACATTTCTTTACCAGATACATGTTAGGAAAGAAATAAAGGCAAAATGAATGAATGGATGATTCAAATTAAGACGTATACCATTTTCAGGCCTGCCTGCTAATTTTGCTTTCCACAGCACCACCTGCTCCTTCCCGCGGATGGCGTCAGAGAGCCTTGGCCCTGACTTTTCTATGCCTTCTGCTGCTGATTGGACTAGGAGTCTTAGGAATCATATGTATGTATTACCCATGTTTTGATTGAAAGGGAAAACACCTAGAATTACATGAGTTTTAGAAGAAAGTTTATTCTTGGATTGAAGCTTTGGAATGATTATAGGTGATATAACCCAAAAGGTATTAATAACTAGATATTTAAACATGGTAATCTGTTTTCCTCACTCCTTCCCTAGACCTTTAATGTTTGTAATACTAGTTCAGCAGGAAGGAGATAATGGTTGGGTTGAGGGATTAAAATTTTTTATCATTTCTTTTTTTTATCTGGAGTTTACACAACTTTGAAGATAGAAATGGGAAAATTGAATAAACTACAAAATTTCAAAGAAGAACTTCAGAGAAATGTTTCTCTACAACTGATACATAACATGAATAGTTCCAAGATGATCAGGGACCTGTCAATCACACTGCAAGAAATAGCCACCAAATTATGTCATGAGCTCTATAAAAGAGAACCAGGTAACCCTATATTCCTCTCTAAGCTATTTATTAGAAAATGAATAAAACCGAGGAGTCACTTGAAAATTATTCATCAATAGCTAGCAGCCTTTTCCTAGGATGCCATTATTTGGAGAAAGGAATTAAATGTGGTTGACAGAGGACTCACTGATATTTCTGTGCAGTTAGAAGTTTCTCTAATCTGACATTTACTACTGTTATTTTGGAAACTGAGGTCAACAGAAGATAAGGAGGAGAGGATAGGTCACCACTCTACACCCTTTTTAAAGGATAAAAAGAGAAGATAGGTCACCTCTTTCTAGGTGACCTTGTTCCTACATTTCAGTCAATGTTTGATTAGAGTCAATAGAAAAGAAATAGTTAGGCCTTGCCTTTGGAATTAGGAGGAATTGGTTTTTTTTAATATCTCTAGCAATTTCTATAGCTATTATAACTAAAACGTTTTTTGTACTCTTAAGAACTCTCCCAAATATTCAATGTCAGGCAGCCAGAAATGCCATAGTCAGAGAAGGCAACTGATATAGGTTTGGAGGGTTGATTCTTACCACACAATGTTTTTGTGATTAGCCTTTATTGCCATGTAGTCATATAAAAAATGAAAAAGAGAGAGAAATAAGTCAGTTAATCATTATTCAGGACTCCCGAGGTAAGAAAACACACTGGAATACACTGGACATTTAATTCAAAGTGTGTTGTTCAGATTATGTTTTGGACATATTGTGGTGGTATATAGGGACCTGGAACACAGGATGCATTTTCTTCACCTTTCATGTAAAAAAAAGAAAGACAAGTAAATTTAGTTAGCTTAATATAGAGGACAATGGGAATAATAAGAATAATGAACATTATCAACACAAACCAAATGAAACTACATTCTTCTTCCAGAGCACAAATGTAAACCTTGTCCAGAGACATGGATGTGGCATGAGGACAACTGTTACATACTAATTGACAATTATGAAACATGGCAAGAGAGTGTCATGTTCTGTTCTGCTCAAAATGCCAGTCTGCTGACGATTAAGAACAAAAGCGTATTGGTAAGGTCCCATGGATCTCTGCCTGTGAGGAAGGAAGTCACTTTTCCCATCATAATAGAGAGGAGTGAGGCATGGTGGGGAAGATTTGTACTAATCCAGGCATGAGCTTATTTTAGTTAGGGTATGAGGTGACTGAGACTTAGTACATTTATTGTATGGCACGATAGCCAAAGTGTCATCCAAAACCTTAGCTTAGGCCCTTAATGTCCCTGGACTCTCAGAGGCTGGGCAGATGGGTAGACATGGGGTACCCAGAATCTTTAGGGCTGTGAGCATTTCCAAACTGGAACTTTAGGATCAACACTTAGAACACTATTTCTGAGAATTCATCTAAAAGCAGATCTGGAAATAATACCTAAGGGTTACCAATTCTGTAAAATCTATATAGGAGAAGTTTCTTTGTTTCTACCATTTTGTCTTTTTTTTAACTAAGAGAAAAAGCCAACATATACTAGAATAAAAAGAGAGGTTGGATAAAATATGTTAAAAAGTTAGAATTAAAATGGGATATCAGAGGCAAGTGCCAAGCAGATATATTATACTGACTCCTTGGGTCCCAGGAAAATGAGTTCTTTGAAAGATTTATTTATGTGTATATATGTATTTATTTATTTTCTTTTTTCTAATATTTAAGTAGCATCTCCATATTTTACTTATTTATTGCTCTTCATTTCTGGTCTCTCAGGCCACTATATAACTTGTGTATATAGTAACTAACCACCTCCTTTGCTCCTGGACTGACTACTGCTGGATACTTGAATCTTGAAGTTGGTGACCTTCATTGGCCCTAAGTTAAAGTAACGCATGGATGAGTAGATACTTTTCCTTGTGAAACAGTAACTGATAAATAACTGTTGGAGGAAATCTTACAGTAAGGAGCACTTTGTTTTGATTTTTTTTCTAATGGCATCAAAAAGTAGTAGTGTAATGTCAAAATGTTATCTTAAAACAGCAATTCGTAAGAAATTATGTTGTGAAGTAATGTACAGAAATGGGAGACAGTTATTATTTTTGGGGGGAGACAATTATTTTTTAAACATCTCTATTTCTTGTAGGAATTTATAAAATCCAAGAGGTTACGTAAATACTGGCTGGGATTACTTACCAGAAAATATCAAAAAAATTACCAGAGACTGGATGAGACAATTTTCTCCTCCGACTGGTAAGTCTTTATTCTTATTGAATTTTTCTGGTTGGTTTGAGTAAAGATGTTTTCCCCAGGAGCAGTATTGATTACACTTAAAACCAGCTTCAACTGAAATTGCTCCCTTAAGTAACTCTTTTCCGTCAGGCTTCTTGAATGTCTAATAATGCAAAAAATTGCCACAAATGTCTTCTCATTATCTTGACAAGTCACTAATGAATTTCTTTCTAGTAGCCAAATAAGGGCGATTTCTGTGAGACTTTTCTCTCAGAAAATTATAGAAGCCAACAAAACTCACTGGGTTCTAACAGTGTGCTTAAAACTTTAAGTTCTGGGATTTAAAGATGAATGAAAGATTGATTCTTCTCTTTGTTACTTATTGATTGTATGTGCAGACTAGTTAAACAATTCTACATATAAAAGGAATATAATGTGATAAATCCTTCAGTAAGAATACATGAAATAACCAAAGAGAAAGTTTAGCTGTGAAATTTGTGTTGTAACTGATATTTGAAATGGCCATTTTGAATAAAAAATTTAGAGATAGACTAGAACATCTTTCAGTAAAGAGAATAATTGAGCAAGGGCATGGTACATTGCATATATGGTACACATAAAACAATTTGTTGTGTAATATATTAAGAAATATGGTTATAAGTATACCATGACAAATAGATTCATATGTTATATATGTGCCATCTGACATAGGGGGAGAGTAGACAGGCAAGAAAGACATAAACATAATGCCAAAATTCCTTTTGTATTTTATAATCCCTTACATTTGGGAAGCAGACAGGATTAGACTAAAGAAAGAAACCAGAGGCTCAACCTGCCCACAAATTTACACATATTTGTTGGTTGAGGACGCACAAGCAAGAGTGAATGCAGGACAGGTGTATGGGGGTTCAGCCACACTAAATCTAAACCCTGAGATTCCTGCACACTCCCCACTGTGGGCAAGAAGCAAATAAAAATTTTGATTGTTTTGTTTTGTTTGCATTTTTCTTCAAACAGAAAGAGTAGATGTAAGAATATGGGCCCAAAAGACAAGGCAGCTTTGTCTTTGGCAGTTTACACGGATGGGACAGAATAGGGGATAATATGTATACAAATGGAGGACAAAAGGAGGTGTATTTTAAGGATCTCATTTGAAGTGAAGGGACTAGAGGTCAGGGTAGTGTATGCATCATGGAGAGTACAGTTGGAATCTTGTTTTGAAAAAGTAGAATTTCTGGGGCACCAGGTGGCTCAGTTGGTTAAGTGTCTGCCTTCGGTTCAGGTCCTGATCCCAGGGTCCTGGGATTGAGCCTTGTATCAGGCTCCCTGCTCAGTGGGGAGCCTGCTTCTCTCTCTCCCCCTCCCCTTGTGCTCTCTAGCTCTCTGTCAAATAAATAAACAAAATCTTTAAAAAAGAAAGAAAGAAAGAAAAAGTAGAATTTCCATGCTTTTATTTGTAATTATTGCTAATGGGAAGGTAATCTATGGTGGGATAGAAAACACAGTATATATTTCAAATTATTAAGAAATGATACCAAAATAAAAAGTATACAATATTATATATAATATATATATATAATACATTATATATGTGTATAATATATAATTATATATGTATTTCCTCTTGTTTTTTATTCTTAATGTTATTTTGGGATTTGTTTCTTGAAAAGTGCTGTGATCAATGACATCTGTATTATGTCACTTCAAATAGGAAATTTAACTTTTGAAAATTTAATTGATAAACTTATTTATTTATTAATGATCATTATTTATTGACCAAAATATTTAATACTACATTTTTCCCAAAAGATAATATATATTTTTTAAAGATTTTATTTATTTATTCGACAGAGATAGAGACAGCCAGCGAGAGAGGGAACACAAGCAGGGGGAGTGGGAGAGGAAGAAGCAGGCTCATAGCAGAAGAGCCTGATGTGGGGCTCGATCCCAGATCGCCGGGATCACGCCCTGAGCCGAAGGCAGACGCTTAACCGCTGTGCCACCCAGGCGCCCCGCAAAAGATAATATTTTTAACTTATAAGTTTGTCTTTGATGCCTAGTCCCTGCTCAGTAATCTTGTTTTAGGAGCTGGTAATCATTCAGGACTTCAGAATAAAATGTCTGAAAAATGGCTAGAGGGAAATGTTACTTGGAGATGATGTTGAACTGAAGGTATCATACATTAGGTTAATTCCTGGCTTGGGTGATTATGAAAAAATACTTGAAGAGATGGTGTCCAAGATTTACTACAGGGACCAGACTAGAGAATGTAATAGAATTGTATTATTCTAAATCATATTAAGTATTGGGGAAGGGAGGTGATACATCTGGAAGTAAAGGACAGCAAATAGGATGTAAGAAACAGTGGGAAAGGCAGTCTGAAGTAAGGCAGTGTTTGATACTGCATATTTGTAGATAAATATAAGTAACTTGGACACTCTTGATACTCCAAATAATAATTAAAATTTATTTTAGACAATGCAGACTCAGGAGCAATGATATATTGGAAAACTATTTTTTTTCCTGGGGATGTGTTTTAAATGTTTGACTTGCTAAGTGTAATTCTTTATTTTCTCTTTCAGGCTTCTAAGAAACACAAATGATGTAAATGATAGGATGCATTGTGGCTACGTAGACTCAATGTATGTTTACTATACAGACTGTACTTCCACAATGAATTTTATGTGCGAGAAGCTGGCTAATCCAGTGAAGATTGAAAGCACACTAATGAATGAAATACCAGATGGAAAATACAGTTAGTGCAAGTATTTCTCTATTATCCTGCTATTAAGAAAACTTTAGGGAGCATACATCTTGTGGACCACACAAAGGGAATAGAGATGCTATGAGACTAAATCTTTGTCTCCTAACAATGTACATTTTTAAACTTTCTTCTTTCTTTCTTCTCATTTGTTGAGTGAAAGGAACCCAAAGGCATACCTTATCATCCAGATACAGTCCAGATACTGTTGAGCATAAATACAGTGCGTTGGGTGAACATACAGAAAACTGAATCTAACTTTTCCTGCTTTTCCAGGAATAAACAAGGAAAATACTAACCTTAGAGAACACCAGGGAAAATGAAATCTAGGAATATGTAGAAGGGATAATACATCACAACCAATTGGGATTTATTCTAGTAATACAAATTGTTTTACATTTTAGAAAAAAAATAAGAGAGAGAAAAATCTATTATTATTTTAATAGATGTAGAAAAGCATTTGATAAAATTTAACAGCTAATCTCTAAGAATACTAGAAGCAGAAGTTTTCCCTAATCTGATAAACATTGATTGATATTAAATAAGAGAAAACAAACAAAAAACTAACAACAACAACAAACTCTAAACCTAACATCATGCTTTTGGTAAAAAAATGAATATTTATTCTTTTGAGCTCGGAACAAGATCAGATGGTCTTTATCAATTATTTTATTCGGTAGCCTCTACTGTCTATTAGAGGTCCTAGAAGTAAAATAAGGCAAGATAAATAAATTTAAAAATATAAAAAATGAGAAAGGAAGAAATAAGACATTTTTATTTGTAGCTGATGTAATTGTGTGTGTATATATATATATTCTCTATATAAATAATATAAATTATTAGAATAAAGTTATTGAATAAAGGTTATTGAATAAAGTCTCAAAATATCTTAATGTTAAACATCAATTATATTTCTGAAGGTTAGCAGTAAACAAAAATTTAAAAAGCAATACCATTTATAAGAGCATCCAAAAATAAAATAGTAATAAATGTAATAAAATTCAAAAACCTTTCTGCCCAATCTTGCTTCCTTCTGCTCCCTTGCACAGGTGGTAACACCAAGAATGCTCCCTAATAAGCCCCCAGCACACTAATCTTGATTCCAGAATCTGCTTCCTGGGAAACTAAGGCTGCAAGTGTTGCTGACAAAATAGAAAACCTTAATTAATAAGTGGAGAGTCAACCATACACTTGAATTAGAATACTCTATATTCCTGGGAAATAAGGTCTCCCAAATCTACCTACAGAGTGAATACAATCCCTGAATACATCAGATAGATTTTTTTTTTTGAAAAATGACCTGCTAATTCTAAAATTAACATAGAAATGCATAGGATTTAGAATAGCCAAGACAACACTGGAAAGAAGAATGTTTGGGGAAATCACAGCACTGAATATCAAGATTTACTTTAAAGCTGTAATCATAAAAACACTTTGATTTCGTACCAGAATAGCTATACATCCATAGGACCAGATGTAGTCCAAAAAAGAAAAAAAAATAGACGCATACAATTGCCTTTTTTATGTATTAAAAAAAATTGTCACTGCCATTAGAGGTAGAAAGTGATGGTCTTTTCAATAAATGGAGCTGAATCGATTGGATATCCGCATGGAAATAAGTGAAACTTCATATCTACCCTATATCATACATAAATATTAATTTAAAATGGATCATAGAACTAAATATGAGAATTCAAAATATAGAGCTTCTAGTTAGGGGCACCTGGGCGGCTCAGTCAGTTAAGCATCCAACTTGTGGTTTCGGCTCAGGTCATGCTCTTAGGGCTGTGGGATCCCACCCCATAAGGAGCCCCATGTAGGGCCACCTGTAACTCCTCTGGGGCTCTGAGCCCAGCAGGGAGTCTACTTGGGATTCTCTCTCTCCCTTTGCCTCTCCTCCCACTTGTTCTCTCTCACAGAGAGAGAGAGAGAGAGAGAAGCAGACTCCCCACTGAGCAGGAAGCCTGACCTGGGGCTGGATCTCAGGACCCTGGGATCATGACCTGAGCCCAAGGCAGACACTTAACCCACTGAGCCACTCAGGCGCCCCTCAAATAAACAAATCTTCAAACAAATATATAAAGCTTCTAGTTAAAACATAACAGAATACCTTTATGGCTTTATGGCAGACAAAGATTTCTTAAACAGGATGAAATAAATACTAATAATAAAAAACCTAGGAAAATCAGACTATAAGAATAGTGTTAAGAGAGTGAAGATGCAAGTTGTAGCCTTGGAAAGACGTGCTCGGTTTGAATTAGTACAATACACACATATCCAGATTTATACAGGACTAGCAGTCAGGATAGAATTAACTCCTACAGATCGATAACAAAAAGCTCTAATTAAAAAATGGGCAGAAAGACTTGAAGCAGCACTTCACGAAAGAAGGTATTCAAATGGCCATAAAAGTCTATAAAGGTGCTGCACATCATTATTCACCAGAAACATATTGAAAATAAAAATACTGTGAGGTACCAGGACACCTACCAAAATGGCTAAAAGTAAAGGCTGGCAATACTAAATGTGGAATATGCTGGATTTTTCTGTGGTCAAACTAGCACCAAAATACCCGTCTGGGAAATACATTTCCCAGAATCCCTTTTCCTGGGCAATGAGGGGAACTCCCGGAATAACTGGAAGATAAAACCGAGGCACAGATCGTTACTCTCGGAAGGATGCTGAAGTAAACAGAAGGACGGGCTCATGCTGAAGCGCCGGTAGACCCCACATCATCATCTGTCTCCCCCTTCTTCACACCCAGTTACTTCATCTTTCTCTGCCAACCCACAGTACCTCCAGCTCTACCCACAGGTGCGTGACCCAGACCCACAAAGCAGCAGCCTCCACAGAGACGGTGATTCCTGAGAGACAGTGGCCTTTGTGAAGAAACCGTTTTCCAGAGACAACCGCTTCCTCACAGACAGCATTTCCCCTCTAGGCAGCAGCTTCCACAAAGGGGTAGATTCCCATAGCCTTCTCCTAAAGCTCCCTTTTAATAGTTCCATTGTGGAACCCAGACCGCTTGGAATTTTGCCCCTTCCAGATTGTGGTAGAGTGAAAAACAGGGAACCCAAGATATTCGGTCCCAATCCCTAGAACCCACACATGTTATTTTATTAGGGAAAAGGATCGATGCAGATGTGATTCGGTCAAGGATCTTGGCGTGGGGATTATCCTGGATTATCTGGGGAGGCCCTAAATCCAATCACACCATTGAGAGCTTCCATCATTTCAGATTATACTGTTCCCAGTTCTCTGCTCCTTACATTTAGGGATGTTATAGAGCCCCACCTTCGCCCCGCGGCCTTAGTTGCAGTACAATTTCCCAGCCCACTGTCAGTCTTAGCTGTGGCTTGATCAGTCAGGGAATTGTGATCTAGTATGTGCTGTGTCAATCAGAAATTTTAAATGCCCTTGTGTATTTTGCTTTACTTTATTGCTTCTGCCTTTGCCATGTAAAAGGGACTGATCCTTCAGTCTGGACCCCAAAATAGAAAGACTTAATCAAAGCTAGTAGAGCCCCGCAGAGGCATATGAAACCCAAAGCAGAGAGTAAGAAAGAAACGTGGTTCTAAAATATTGAAATATTGAGATTGTTTGTAACTACAGAAAACTATTACTAAACACATCATTTCTGTTAAAGTTTAGCTGTCAGTGTTACTGATGTTATTTTTAAAGACAATCTCTCTCTCTCTTCTATGGACACCTTTTAAGACTTTGTCTTTGTTTTCAGTAGTCTTATTGATATATATTGGTATGGTTTTCTTGTTTTTGTTTTTTGTTTGTTTGTCTTTTTCCTGCTTAAGATTTACAAAGTTTCGGGGCGCCTGGGTGGCACAGCAGTTAAGCGTCTGCCTTCGGCTCAGGGCGTGATCCCGGCGTTATGGGATCGAGCCCCACATCAGGCTCTTCCGCTATGAGCCTGCTTCTTCCTCTCCCACTCCCCCTCTTGTGTTCCCTCTCTCGCTGGCTATCTCTATCTCTGTTGAATGAATAAATAAAAATCTTAAAAAAAAAAAGATTTACAAAGTTTCTTGAATCTGTACTTTTTAAATGCTTTTAGAAAATTCTTAGAAAGTTTCTCTTCTAATAATACTTCTACCACAAATTCTTACTCCTCCTGTTATAAGATTCCATTAAATGCCTATTAAAATTTATTACTCTATTCCACAGATTTCTTACATTCTTCTAAATTGTTTAATCTTTTTTGTTTCCCTTCCTTGTATCCATCTGAATAACTTTCATTGACTTACCTAAGTCAATAGAAACTAATTCTATGTATCTTTTGCACGCTTTGATGGAGTTTTTAATTTGTTTTTATACTTCTTAGTTTCAGAATTTCTATGTGATCCTTTTGTAAAGATCCCATTTCTTTAGGAATGTTCCCCACCTTGAAACCAATATTGTTGCATCTGTTAATAAGAAAAGAAATTTAAAGTCTATGCCTAATAACATCAATATCTACTTCTCCCCTGGATCTCTTTCTTTTTGTTTTGTTTTGTTTTGTTTTTTCTTTTCTCTTGTTCTTTTATCATTTGGGCCTGAAGCCTGGATACTTTTCACTCAATTACTGTCCTACAGAATGAAAATCTGTAGAAGATATGGGTGATGCTATCTTTCTTCAGAATGGATTTAATTCTTTTTTGACAGAGATTTTTCATAGGGGAGGATCACTTTGCCCTAATCAGGAATTGAGATGTCTAAGATTGTATTTCAGTAATTGTAAAGAGTGATATCCCTCTGATTTTTACTTCAAAAGGTACCTCTTTTTTTTTTTTTTTTAAGATTTTATTTATTTATTGGACAGAGAGAAACACAGTAAAAGAGGGAACACCAGCAGGGGGAGTGGGAGAGGGAGAAACAGGCTTCCTGCTGAGCAGGGAGGCCGATGCGGGGCTTGATCCCAGGACCCTGGGATCATGACCTGAGCTGAAGGCAGATGCTTAAAGACTGAGCCACCCAGGTGCCCCAAAAGGTACCTCTTCCAAAATGTTGACTTTATAGGTCTCAGCTTTAGGACTCTGTTTTTATTGTTACTGCCACACTACGAGACTAATAAGCTCTAGGTATTCTCTTTCTCTTTTTCTTTTTTTAAGATTTATTTATTTATTTATTTATTTATTTATTTATTTTTTAGAGAGAGTATGGGGGGAGGGGCAGAGGGAGAGGGAGAGAAAATCTCAAGCAGACTCCCCATCGAGTGCAGAGCCTAATGTGGGGCACGATCCCATGACCCTGAGATCATGACCTGAGCCAAAATCAAGAGCCGACCACTCAACCCACTGAGCCACCCGGGTGCCCCAGCTCTATGTATTTTCTAAGGCTCTTTGCTACTATTTTCACTTGACTTCTTGACCCTATGCCCCGCACCTGATGGTTTGAAGAGATACACTTTGAGGAGAAAAGTGGCTCAGAATATCAGACTCACTTCTCTGTAGTTCCTTTTCTTTCTGTTACTTTGCCTCCTTAAATCCTGATTATCTTGTTTTTTGCTGGACTCCAGTTTTGTTTCTCTATGCTATCTAAAACTTTGAGCTGTTTGTTTCTGCTTGGTATTTAGCCCTGAGCAAAAATGGAATCAGTTATGTGGAAATATGAATATCAGAGTTATCATAAAGTGTTCCCTCTAGAGGCACTATCTTGATATCCATAAAGTCTGGCTGAATTAGTTGATATTCAACATCTCCAAACAGCTATTTTGGTATTTGATATATGTCTTAGAGTTTTTTTGGTTGAAAGATCTGATTTAATGTAACCTACTCTCTGTAGCTGAAAGTGAAAACCTATCAAGATTTCTAGTGAACTTTAGCAGCACCTTATCAATAACTATGTAAACTACTTAGTATAATTTTGATGCCTATTATGTCACATTTTAAGTAAATTTCAGAATTGACCATTTTACATATTTAGTATTCTAATCCAAGAACGTGGTATATCTTTCCTTTTCTTTAAGACTTTTAAATAACTCTCAATAAACTAATATCCTGTAAAAAGTTCTGGCAATAATAGCTTTATTGAGTTATAATTAATACAGAATAGATTGCACATATTTAAAGTTAACAATTTATTAAGATTTGTCATATGTATAAACTCATGAAATCATTATCACATTCAAAATAGTGAATATATCCATACCCTCAAAAGTTTGCTTCTGCCGATGTACATTCTCTCCTCCTCAACCTTCTCTGCCACCCAACTCCTTGTAACCACTGACATCTTTTCTGTCACTATAGATTAGTTTGCATTTTCCAAAATTTTGAGTAATGGAATTATAGAGTATGTGCACTTTTTTGTTAGGCTTCTTTTCATCAGAATAGTTTCTTTGTGATTATTGTAAGTTGCTGTGTATATCACCAGTTCATTTCCTTTATTGCTGAGTACTCTCCCATTGTTTGGATATGTTCACTTGCTGATGGTCATTTAAGTTATTTCTGGTTATAACAAGTAACACTACTAAGGGCATTTGTACATAAGTCTTTCTATGGGCATGTTTTTATTTATCTTTGGTAAATATCTAGGAGTGCAGTGACTGATCAGATGGTAGGTATAGGCCTAACAATTTAAGAAATTACCAAATACTTTTCTGAAGTCACCGTATAATTTGACATCCTCATTATCAGTGTATAAGAGCTCCATTTGCATATCAATAATTATTAGGAAATGGAAATCAAAACCACAATGAGATATCACCTATTGGCTGCTAGAATGACTATCATCAAAAAGATGAGATGTAACAAATGCTGACAAGGATGTGGAGAAAAGGAAACACTTGTGCACTGTTCGTAGGATTGAAAATTGGTACAGCCACTGTTGAAAACAGTTTGGAGTTTCCTCAAAAAATTAAAAATAGAACTACCATGTAATCCAGAAATTCCACTTCTAAGACTGTATTAGAAGGAAATGAGAACAGTATGCCCCATCTTCACTGAAGCATTATTTGCAATAGCCCAAATATGGAAACAACCCAAGTCTCCACTGACAGTGGAATAGATAAAGAAGTTTGATACGCGCACGTGTGTGTGTGTGTGTGTGTGTATGTGTGTATAATGGAATGTTATTCAATCATAAAAAAAAGTAGGAAATCCTGCCATCTATGACAACATGGATGGACCTTGAGGGCATTAGACTAAGTGAAATAAGTCAGACAGAGAAAGACAAGATAAATAATGTATGATCTCACTTACATGTGGAATATATATATATATATATATATATAATCAGATTTGTGGTTACCAGAGACAGAGAGTTAGGGAAGGAGAAATTGGATGAAGGGGCCAAAAGGCACAAGTTTGTAGCTATTAGATAAACAAATACTAGGGATATAATGTACAGCATGATGACTAAGGTTAAAAATGGCTGCATGGTATATTTGAAAGTTGTTCAAAGAATAAATCTTAAGAGCTCTCATCACAAGGAAAAAACTTTTTCTTTTTTTTCTATTTTTTGTATCTATATGAAGGATGGCTCCATAAAAATCCTCCAGATTTTTAGATTCTTTGCCATATTGCATTTTCTGTGCTGTGTCCTTTCCTCTCAGAGTCATCTTTCCCTGAGTCTCCAGTCCTCCTACTCCATTCTGGACTAGCATTATTCGAGAGCTGTTACAATGTTCATCGTGGGACATTTTGTCACTGCTCTCCTGAGTATTGCTAACCAGGTCCTACATCTGTCAGTTTTTGGGTTTCTGTCTCTGTTTGCTGAATTGTTATTATTTTTTCAGCTGGTGTTTTGTGATTTGGTCCATGTGGGTATAAGCAGTGATGAAGGGCTCTGATTCAGGGTTTCAGGATAAAGCGTTGTTGGTACTGAAACACACCCAACAAGTCTATGTGTATCAAGTTACTGGGATTAGACCAGTGGGTCCAGAGACAGAGAACTGAATTAATTCTTATTCAAGTCAGATGAGGACACAGACTTGATATACTTCCTTCCTTGGTCAGATTTGCCAAGGGATCGAGTTTGACCCAGAAGTTGAAAAGAGGGAACATATGATGGTGAAACTGGAAAGAAAGGGGAAATTTAACAATCCTGAAACCTCTGAAAATGAAAGAGAAAATAATTCACTTGAAAAAATTATTCTGACTCATGATTTCAGTAACTAAAACAGATGGTAAATATTATAGTATTAAATTAGCATATTTTTATAGAACGATGTTTTTGCTGTTACTGTTCTCTGTGCCAAGTGACACCTCCACAGAAAGGCCTTCTGGGAGTACCCCGTTTAACATAAAAGCCTCCTCTCCTTCCTCTGCCTACCCTACTTTTCCCTGTTTTATTCCTACCCATAGCACTATTGCTACTTTACATTGTATTACTTATCCATGAATAAATAACATAAAACATTAACATATCACAAACAAATATGTGAATTGTAGAATGTAAACTACATTAAGGAAGAAAACGAGCCTGTCATTTGCTCTGGAATAATGCATAGCACATAGTAAATACTCAATTAATTTCTTGAATAACGAAATGAATACATAAATAAGTTAATGTTCCTGAACTCTCAAGTAAAAATATTCATTTTATTTTTCAAGGTTAAATAGGCAGAAACCACCTATAAAAAAAAAACTACACTGCATTTATATTTATGGAGACAAAGGATATTATGATCAGACTGGGGTGGGATGAAAATCTGAACCTGTGAGAAGAAATCTGAGCCTTAAGATTTAGGAGATACATTACTACTTCAGGTTTCAGAAGGAAGATTAGAAGAGTGAATGATTTTCCCCCCTCAGGTAGTTCCTTCCTAATAAAAGCACATTTATGAGGATGGGAGAAACATCTGTGGCTCCAGAGCGAATTACAGTAGGTGAAAATTCTGAGCTTCATGGTGGAGTCTTTAGTCTTTCTCATTCTTTCCAGGTTTACATATCAGAACGTGGTTTTCCTGAAAAGATATATATTCTCTTTCTCGACACCATGTTAAATATTCCTTAATTTCTGCCTTTGTAATATTGTGATTTTACTACATTTTTATCCAGACACTGTGCCCACTGCACAATGTTCCCGTCGTTCTTAAAAGTCAATAACGGTGTTCTTATTAATAACAGTACTGAACAGTTGCTTTTCACTGAGCAATACTATGATTATTTCTTTTTCTTTTTTAAAGATTTTATTTATTTATTTATTTATTTGACAGAGATAGAGACAGCCAGTGAGAGAGGGAACACAAGCAGGGGGAGTGGGAGAGGAAGAAGCAGGCTTCTAGCGGAGCAGCCTGATGTGGGGCTCGATCCCAGAACCCCAGGATCATGCCCTGAGCCGAAGGCAGATGCTTAACCGCTGCGCCACCCAGGCGCCCCACTATGATTATTTCTGAATGAGTTAATAACTTACCCATTTAAAGATACTGGTTGAAAATCTGGTATGTGTTTGCCACTATGCTAGAAATTCAGGGCGCTGAGAATGCTCTCTATGGACTAATTTTGCTGGACTATGACCAAGGCACTTGAGCTCCCTGAGCTTCACCACTCCCCGGTCTATAAAACAGGTTAATGCACATATACGCCTTACCTCCCTCCCCAAATTCGGGTTATTAGAATTCAGATCCTAACCTGATGGATACAGTCTTAGGAAAGAACTGCCACTTCTAGACTATATCTCCCTTCTTTTCAGGGGCTGTTCTGTGTGGGGGCAGGAGTGGGGAAGGGGAAGATCTCTATTCAGTGTAGCTCAAATGTAGCTTTTTCTACTTTTTCTCTTAGTACCACTTTTTTGATTTTGTATTGATCTATTAATATTCTTCTTCTTTTTAAAGATTTATTTATTTATCTTAGGGGGGGGAGCAGAGGGAGAGAATCTCAAGCCGACACTCCCCTACACACCAGCTGAGCAGGGAGCCTGACCCAGGGCTTGATCTCACTGCCCTGAGATCATGACCTGACCAAAATGAAGGGTCTGACGCTCAACTGACCGAGCCAACCAGGGCCCCAATATTCTTCTTCTTTTAATTTCTAAAGACTTTTTTCAATCCACAAAAACAGGAAGAAAAAAGAAAGGGAACAATGTTTTGGTGAGAACTAATTTACTTGTGGTTTTCTGGGAGTTAGTTAGTGGGTTAAGTGCTTTCAATTATAACACTATTCTTACAGGCACTTGCTGATTAACAACTTTATATATGCAGAAATCATGGTACTTTTATTTGTATTTTTCACAAGATCTTCCAAGTCTGGAGATCACTGCCATTTTCCACAAATTAAAAAAAAAAAATAAAAGAATGTTTGTATTTAAAACCTACGTTTTTCTCTCAGGACTATTTCTTCAACTTGGTGTTTACTGGAGGAAGTTAAGAAAAGAAAGATAAGAGATGCGTGTGGAGGTGAGAAGAAGACAATTCTGAAATTCTCAGTGGATCAGTTCTGTTTTCTGTCACTATATTTTTGCTTGGTTTTTACAAAGGTAGGTCACAGAACTTAGTCTCCGTGTGCATAGATCATGCCACAAGAGCAGCTTCTGTGAGGTCCAGCGAGACATGCACCGCACACAGTGACGGATTGTGCTTTATTTGTTCAGTATGCCTGAAGAAGTGACTTATGCTACTCTCCAATTTCCAAATGCTTCCAAGTCGAAGAAGTCTGAGGAGAGCTACAGTCTCCAGAGAACTGGTAAGAGCCTCTATGTAGGATGAGACACACCAGAGAAGAGAACTATTTAGCTACTCTGGTGAGTTCTCCTTGCCTTCAACTCAAGGCTGCTAGATTTCTAAGATTTTGATTACGGAGTGCCAGTGCACAGTGAAGTGACTATGACAGAGCTTAGTGCTGTCTGTCTTACTTAGTTTGTAAGATCATAGTTTGTGGAAAACAAAACAAAACAAAACAAAACAAAACAAAACAAAACAAAACAAAATGAAACAATGACAGAGGTCTAAGCCTCTGGAAATCCAGATCTCTGGTGCCACCAAAATAGCATTTCTTATGTTTTTTAGACATTTTAGGATGATGTCACATACAGGCTATTACTGGAAGGAAAAACAATAAAAGCATGAACATAACTTTAGGATTTTTGTTCAACTGCTGAAAGATATAAAATAGACATATGCTACAAAATTCATAGGACCCTGGGATCCTAGTCAGTGATATTGTGGTAAACATTCACTTCTTTCTAAGAAGGAACAAGACTGAAGTTTCGTTATCTCTACATAATGTCATCGCAGACCGTATAATTCCATTCTGTTTTATCCAGCAGCTCAATTCCTAGGATGTTAGAGGTAGCAAACAGGAAGATAATTGGGGGGAACATCAAAATTGTATTTATTGAAATTTTTGTATTATATAGGATACATGGTTTCTTGTGCCTTGCCTGGGATTACGTTTTGTTATTTATATTTTGTTATTTACATTATTTTTATTCTTTTGTGTTTGTTTTTAAGTCTTTTTGATCTTACTATAAAATTATGCCATATATATGTATATACATATATATATACACACACACACACACATATGGAATTTTTACTTTATAAATTTACCCAAAGTATTTTATATCCAAACGAGGAAGAAAAATCACTTCTAGGAACATGGCTCTGGTTATATAATTTGAGGCATCAGGTTAGTGGATAATATTTAGGGACCAGTTCCCCCGAATAGAGTCCTCTTCTCTGTGTCTACAATATTGACAAAGGCACTGTACGTACTGGGGAAAAGTATTACATACTTGTCATTCGTAGGCAACAGACTTAGGGTGCTTATAAACTGGGAGGTGCAATTTACTTTCTGTTACATATTCTCCAATACATTTTTCCTTATAAAACAATTTTATCTTTCTGTATACAGTAGGGTAGGTTGTTGGAATTTTATTTTTGTAAAAGATCATGCAGTGTTTGTCTATTTATTATTTATTTATTTATTTAGAGGAGGAGAAAGAGTGTGTGAGCATGGGGTGAGGGGACAGAGGGAAAGAGAGAACCTCAAATAGGCTCCATGTCCAGCACAGAGCCCCACAAGGTGTTCAATCTCACCATCCTGAGATCATGACCTGAGCTGAAATCAAGAGTCCGACAGTTAACTAACTGAGCCACCCAAGCACCCCAATGTTTGTCTATTTAAAATGTGTATCATCAGAATCAGAATCATACCAAGAACAGTGGTAATATCTGGATAGTTAGAAAGTACAGAAGACTAGAGAAAACTGACTTTTTTAAAAGGCTTTTACTTTTTTTTTTTTTTAAAGACAATCATGAAGGGCCTGAAACAGAGATGGATGGTGAAGCCGAAAATAGAGCAGCAGGAGTTGAGAGCACAGCTGAGCTGGCAGATAGCAGAGCTGTGCCAGGTAAGCCCTCTGTGAATAAATGCAGCCACTGGGTCAAGGAGAAAGTTAAGAAGGGCATTGTGGGAGACACTGGGGCATAACAATTAGAGACTATCTTTAAAGATAAAAGATGGAAAACTTTTGAGAAAGGAAATAAGAAGGATAAACAAAAGGTGATAAAATTTATATCCTTTACTTATGGGAAATCATCTCCTTTTTATTTTCTCCATCCATCCCCAGTGTTTTCATCTTTTTCTGGATTTTTCCTATTTTATGATATTATTTCCCCCCATTTCTCTTTTCTTTTTAAAAGGTTTATTTAGTTAGTTTGGAGAGAGAGAGGGGAGGAGGAGGAGCAGAGAGAGAGGGAGAGAGAAACTGCAGCAGACTCCCCACTGAGCATGGAGCCCAACATGGGGCTTGATCTCAGGACCCCTGAGATCACGACCTGAGCCAAAATGAAGACTCGGTTCCTTAATCATCTGCACCACCAGGAGTTCCATATTTCCTTCCATTTTTTCATCATTTCATCCTTCTGTTTTATTACATGGATATTTTTCTTTTCTTTTCTTTTCTTTTCTTTTCTTTTCTTTTCTTTTCTTTTCTTTTCTTTTCTTTCTTTCTTTCTTTCTTTCTTTCTTTCTTTCTTTCTTTCTTTCTAAAGATTCTTTTACTTATTTGTCAGAGAGAGAGAGATTACAAGCAGGTAGGAGGGGTTGAGGGAGAAGCAAACTCCCCCATGTGGGACTCGATTCTGGGACCCTGGGAATATGACCTGAGTTGAAGGCAGACGTTTAACCAACTGATCCACCCAAAAGCCCTCATGGATTTTCTTGAATTATCTTTTAATTTGCCTAGCACAAACATGTTCCTGATATCATTTTATTTTCAATGAACTCTTTTTGTTTTCTCAAGTCTTCTAATATAACATTCTATTCTTAGATGTAGATACAAAATTGTATCTTACTCTCTGAAGGTTTTAAAAATTGCATTTCAAATCAACATTATTGGAGTATAATTTAAATATAAAAGAATACACCCACTTAAGAGTATAGTTTATTGTACTTAACAAATATAAACCTCTGTAACCACCAAAATTAAGAAATACAATATTTCTGTCACCCCAAAAAGGTATTTTGTGTGTCTTTTAATCAAAAGGACAGTACCTTCTTTCTCTAACCACTCTCTCTTTTTCAACCTCCACATCCCATTTATGCATGATGTTTTATCCTTTGGAAAGAACAAGGCTATGATGTAGCAACTATTTGTGTTTCCTGTGTGTCTGTTGTTACAAATGTATTTGGGGATATTGGATGCATCCATTTTCTATAATGAAATTTATTTAATTTTTTGGAAGATTTTATTATTTGACAGAGAGAAACAGCCAGTGAGAGAGGGAACACAAGCAGGAGGAGTGGGAGAGGAAGAAGCAGACTCCCAGTGGAGGAGCCTGATGTGGGGCTCGATCCCAGAATGCCGGGATCACGCCCTGAGCCAAAGGCAAACACTTAACGACTGAGCCACCCAGGTGCCCCTATAATGAAATTTCTTAATCAGTGTTCCCAAAAAGTAAAAACAAAATACAAAAATAACTTCCCCTCTAAAGGGATAAAGAAAGGGGGGGTAATCAGAAGGGGGAATGAAACATGAGAGACTATGGACTATGAGAAACAAACTGAGGACTTCAGAGGGGAGGGAGGTGGGGGAATGGGATAGACTGGTGATGGGTAGTAAGGAGGGCACGTATTGCATGGTGCACTGGGTGTTATACACAACTAATGAATCATCGAGCCTTACATCGGAAACCGGGGATGTACTGTATGGTGACTAACATAATACAATAAAAAATCATTAAAAAAAAATAATAATAAATAAAAAAATAACTTCCCCTCTAAGTTACCCCCACCACCAATTGTAGCCCCAGGTAATTGCTGATTTACTTTCTGTCATCCTACACTATTCTGTCTGCTACCAAATCTTATATAAGTGGATTCAAGTAGCATGTAGTCTTCTATGACTGGCTTCTTTTATTAAGCATAGTGTTACTGAGGTTAATTCATATTGTATGTTATCAATCGTTAATTCTTTTTCATTGCTGAGTAGTGTTCCATATTATGAATACACAAAATGTTTCTCTGTTCACCTGTAGATGGATGTTTCAGTGGCTTCCAGATTGGGTCTAGTGTAAAGGAAGCTGCTATGATATTCAAGTCTTTGCACAGACATATTTTTTTTAAATCTTATCAGGTTGGGACACCTTGGTGGCTCAGTCGGTTGAGTGTCTAACTCCTTATCTCAGCTCAGGTCTTGGTTTCAGGGTCATATGGAGCCTACTTTAAAATTAAAAAAAAATCTTATCAGATAAATACATAGAAGTAGAATTCTGGATTAGATGGGTATGTTTAAATTTATAAGAAACTATGAAAATTGTTTTCCATTTTTCCATTTCCACCAGAAATGAAAGAGTGTTAGTTTACAGAACGTTTTAACTGTTCTCATTGTGTTATCTTTGCTTCTTCTAAAGTCATTTTGTCTGTTCTACATTTTTTTTCTCAGTCGTTCATGTTGGCAGCTTTCTTCAAATATCCAATGATATTTGGTTGCCTGTACTCATTTAAGAGTTTGATGCCAAGGGCTCCTTGATGGCTCAAGTCAGTTAAGCATCGGCCTTCGGCTCAGGTCATGATCCCAGTTTCCTGGGATGGAGACCCATCTTGGGGTCCCCACTCAGCGGGGAGTCTGCTTCTCCCTCTCCCTCTGCCTGCTGCTTCCCTTGCTTGTGCTTTCTCTCTCTCTCTGTCAAATAAATAAATAAATAAAATATTTTTTTAAAAAAGAGTGCGATGCCAAATTAATTGAGTGGGACCTCAGTGTGTATGAGGGTTTATAGGTAGCCTTCATGTACTTGAGTGGTTCACGGAGAAACCCATCGTCAATATTTGTACGTGTGTGATTGTTTGTTTGTTTTAATTTCTCCTCTCAGGCCAGTTAGTTGCTCTGGAGAGGACTCCTCCAATATTCTGCCCCAGACAGACTTTTCTCAGAATGACTAGGTGAGGGTGTTAAGGGAAACATCAGTTTCTACCTGTTGTGGGGAAAAAACAAAAACAAAAACATTTTTTCTCTACCATGAGCTTTTCCCGTATGAGTCGCCTTTACTATTCACACGGAACACTTCACTTCTGATACCACTGTCATCGAATGTGCGGTGCTTTTTCCCACATCAAGCAATTCTCTGTGACAGCAGACATGTGTCCTACAATTCAACTGTGTTCTAAACTATCTACACGGAGATAGTGTCAAGATCCACAGGGTAAAGGCTCAGTCTCACAAGACTGTTCCCACCCTACTTAAAATGACAATTGCAAGAAGTATGACCCAAGATTGCCCACAACTTCTGTCAGATTTGTTTACAGAATGAAGTTTCCCATAATCCCCTCTTCAGGTACAATTAATTTGCCCTAGTAAGTCATAAAACTCAGAGAAACACTTAACATTTACCACTTTATTAAAGGATATGAGATAGGATAGAAATAAACATCCAGATAAAGAGATACATAAGGTGAGGTCTGGGAGGGTACTAAGCAGGGGTGTGTCACCCTCCCGATGTTATGTTCACCAGCCTGGAAGCTCTCTGAACCTCATACTTATGGGATTTTTATGGAGGTTTCATCACATAGGCATGATTGATGGAGTTAATGACTCCATTTTCAGCCCTTTTCCCTGTTCAAGAGAATGGGAAGGGGCTGAAAATTCCAAGCTTCTTGTCATGGCTTGGTCTTTCCAGTGACCGGCTCTCATCCAGGAGCCCATCCATAAGCCCACTCAGACTCACTTCGTTAGAACAAAAGATGCTCCTGGGGCGCCTGGGTGGCTCAGTCGGTGAAGCATCAGACTCTTGATTTCAGCTCAGGTCATGATTTCAGGGTCCTGGGATCAAGCCCCTTCTCAGGCTCCTCCCTTAGTGGGGAGTCTACTTGAAGATTCTCTCCTTCTGCCCCTTCCACCACTCATGTGTGTGTGGTGTGTCTCTCTCTCTCAAATAAATAAATACATCTTTAAAAAAATAAGAACAACAGATGCTCCTGGGGCTCTTATCACATAGGAATTTATAAGGGTTTAGGATCCTTGTGTCAGGAGCAGAGTCAAAGATCAAATATTAGAAGCAGAGATGCTCCTAGTGTTCTTATCACTTAGGAAAATATCAGAGTTTCAGAAGCTCTGTGACAGGAAACAGAGCAGATAGATAGACATATAGATATGGATACAGATATAGATATATATCCTATTATCTCACAGAGAGTAACTCAGTTGTACGAAATGGGGGAGAAAAGAAAAGGTGAGGGGAGTCTATCTGAATCATATGTAAACTTTCAGGTACTTGCTCAGTTTTCAGGCTTCCCCCACACCTCCACGTGGAATGATAAAATGGGAGGTTATCACCAACTCACAGAACTTTTGGGATTCTTAAGTGAGAATCCGCATGTGTCTCGTTTTCTCACTGCTGATTTTGGTTCACTTTCCCAGGGTCCATGAAGTTACTAGTAACTTTTGTTATCCACCTTCTTAAATGTCATTTCTGTGGATTTCTTTCTCATTATTTTGAATCTATGTCTTCTTTATCCTCCTTTTATATTTTATTAGAATTTTTAGAAAAAAAGAAAGGGAAAAGAATGAGCTCTCTCTGTAAGATTAATTCCAGACTGATTTTTAATCAACATCTCAGTCAGCCCAAATGCAATTTTATTCTGCCTTTCCTTCCCATTTTCTACTATTAAGTGCCTCTCCTCCTAAATGGAACCAGAAATAGGAAAGACATTGGAAGTATGTCCATGTCTAAAACTCTTATGGGGTTCCAATGAAGAGAAGAGGTGATGCACTTGTTTACCTCTGTGCTGGTTAAGAGCCTGGGGATTCACAGGGGAAAAAAAAAAAAAAGCTTAGGGGAAGATTTAGGCCTCCTTCATCCTTGGGAAAGGTACTAGTCTCTTGATGTTATTGAACTGCATAGCAGAAAGGCTGTACCAACCTTCTTGTGTGGTCCAACAAGGACTTGCTTATCTTTCTGGTCTCAGATGATTCATATGTAAACTGAACAGACAGGCAAAAAAGGTCCTATGTAATTCTAAATCAGGAAAAGTACTAGGCTTAGATAATTTGTCCATGTGATCTAATATGTAAATAAGATTTCACAAAGAGGAAAGAGAACAGATTTAAAAAAGGAAATAAATAAAGAAAAATTAGACCTCTTCTAGTACTGAATACATATGGAGGGGAAAAAAAACTGCCATTCACCTATCTTGAATTCAGAAAATATATAATTCATCCATTCTAACAATATAAAATGTCATCACATATTTCGTCTAAGAAAAATATTCAAGAAAATTTCCAGACATACAAGGAATTAATCAGATCTCAAAGAAAGGGGACACTTAGGGGTGAGTCAAAAAGAAATAGCTGATGATGGAATGACTATAATGAAAATTATAATAATGAAAGTGATAAATCATTTTTGCAATGAAATAGATACACTGCAAGAGAAAGTCAAGAATAGTCTAGAACAGATTTTACTAAACCCTCACAATAAAACCCAGTGTTAGGACAGAAGAGGTGAGGGAATAAAGGTATTATAAAAATCTATGTTGGAAAGTCTGAATTTATCTGTAACAAAATTACAGATACTTAGAATCTAATGCAAAGGAAAATGTTTCTTTTTGGAAACAGCTAGAACTATGAAAGAAAGATTTATCAGCCCAATTTTTCATGATCAAAGGAGAAAAGATATAATAACTCACCTTAATGTATTTTAAAATCTCTAAAGAAATTAAGAGAGAAT
This sequence comes from Ursus americanus, assembly GCF_024610735.1. Classification (NCBI taxonomy): domain Eukaryota; kingdom Metazoa; phylum Chordata; class Mammalia; order Carnivora; family Ursidae; genus Ursus; species Ursus americanus. The sequence continues at coordinate 10,995,651 of NC_142151.1, forward strand.
TGACAAATTTAAAAGCTTAAATAAATAAATAGAAAGGTTTTGAAGAGAAAAGTTAATCTGAAGAATGGTTTCATTAAAAAGAATCTAGTATTCAAATTAAGGAAAAATGTAGAAAACAAAATTATAAGATATTAATTCATGGGCACCTGGGTGGCTCAGTCAGTTAAGCATCCGACTCTTGGTTTCAGCTAGGATTGTCATCTCAGGGTCCTGGGATCAACCACAATGTCGGGCTCCCCACTGGGTGGGGAGTCTGTTTGTGATTCTCTCTCTCTCTCTCTCTCTCTCTCTCTGCCTCCTTCTGCACCCCCTACCCCCATGTTCTTTCTTTACTCTAAAATAATAAACAAATGAATAAATCTTTTTAAAAAAGGAATATGTTTAAATATGTAACTTAAACAGGGGAGAGAATAAATATGTGTAAGACTATAACCTGTGCAACTTCATGGCAATAAATTTGATCATCTAAAGGAAGTAGATGATTTCCTAATAATATATTAAAGAGAAAACCTGAAAAGATTAATCAGAGAATGGATTGTAAATCATATTAAATAACAGATCTCACCATAGCATAGAAAAATTAGGAAAGAATATCCATCAGGTGGTCAAAACTGATTTCCTGGAGACGGGAAGGATGAGGAAATAGCAAGATGGGGAAGGTACGAGGGGAAAAAAACTCTGCTAAAATATAAATAATAGAGTGTCCATGAAAGCATCCAAAATATGTCCTATGATCACATTTACTTGGAATTATGCATTTTCAGTGTTAGTTGTGAATGTAAAGATGTATTCAAGTTGGCTGAACATAAATGAGGACTTGTTTGACTTTGCAAAAAAATTCCAGTACTCCTATCCATAAGGGGCAGGGGGTGGAGGGGGTTAGGGGAAGACGAAACAACATAAAATGTGTTGCTTCATGTCATTTTTCTGAATTGGTGCTTCCTCCTAGGACATAGCACTCAGTGCAAAGTGTGGTGCACTGTTGCTTTCATTTCGATGACGGTGAACCTGGTGGTACTGGCTGGCCTGGGGACCCTGGGCCTGATGAGTAAGTTTCCACTTTTCTCTGAGCCTGTTGATTGGTTTTATCAGGCACATTACAAATGAATCCAAGTCCTGAGGCCTATCCATATAATATTTACAGATTAATAGAGAGGAAAATGTTTCATTACTGTAGGACCATATCATATTAATTATTGTCTTGAGGATATTTTAGTATCAAATTCCCTCAGTGGCAACTACTCGTTGAATAGCAGAATAGTGCTAAAGATAGTAATGTAAAGCCTATTTTTTCTAGAAATTGTGAAATCAATACAACAAAAATACAACTAATTATAGCCTGAGTGTTTTCATGATGATTTCATATATTTAATGCAAATTCTCCATTCTTCATGCATTTCCTTCTTGTCCAATTCATTCTAATGCAAACATCCTTCAAAATGGCATTATCACACTTGATTTTTTTTTCTAATTCCTTCATTAATACCCCATTATTCTCTTCCAGGAATCACACCAATTTCAGGTGAGCATGAGCTGGTTTCATGGTGATGTCTTTTAAAAGATAATTTCTCCCAAATGATTATTTTTTTCCTAAAACTTCTATAACTGTTCTTGACAATAGAATAATAATTGGTGGGCAGGATGTTTCCCTCCAATATAGTGCAGGCTTCATAAGGGCACAGACTATGGCTTATTCATCCTTGGTATTCTTTGACTGAATGAATGTATTAAATGAATAAATGAGTGAGTTCATGAAAAAATAAATGAATAAACAGGAAGGAGTAGGCTTTTGAATATCAAAAATGAAGTATCTTTATAAGGAAAGGAAAATTTTCAATCCACCCTTATTAGCAGTTTGTTCCACATTTAGGAAAAAAGGGAATCTCAAGTACTTTAAAATACATTTTTTTCAATAAAGATCTAATGCATGTACATTGCCAAAAATCTCAAAATATAGAGAAGGAGAAGAAACTAAAGCAATTGGTATCTGCCAACAGGAGGCAAAAGCTACCAAAATATAAAAACATGCATTAATATCTTTGGAGTCATAGAGTAGATATCATTTATATCAACATTCTGTTTAATAATTTAAATGCTCATATAACATTACATTACTTAACATTTTTGAGTACTAATGTTTTCCCAAGCTCTTCACATATAAATTATGGTTATATCTGTCCGAGAAACTCAAATTACTAACACATAGTCTCACGATCTCATTCAATCTTTACCCAAATCATGTCCTATAATCATGTTTACACTCAATTTCCAGGTCAGAGAACCCAAAATACTTCTCCAGTTCTGTGTGGTTATAAGTGACCAGAGGGAAGTATTTGATTATACCTCTATCATTTCATTTTACACTTTACGGTTTTAAAGCCCCTTTGCCTTAAGTAACTTCATGTTTCTCTGCTTTGCTACATTGATCGTACCCTCTATTCTTCGACTACATTCCCAAGCCCTACAACAATTTATTTCCTTAAATATCTATTAATTACTTATTTGTTAATTGAAAGGTTCTTGTAAGCATGCCATATTTTGGGAGCATCTTTTCTCGAGTCTGGGTGCTAGTGGGTGATGTTCCTCCCCCTTCTCTTTCCTCCTAAAACAGGGAGTACAAAGGCATCCTGAGGAAATAAGAGAAGGATGATAATAATCGCTAACATTTCTTGAGCACCCATCCTTTGGGATTTTATCTAATTTAATCCTCATAAAACTTAAAGTAAAAATTAAAGATTCTATTAAGTTGCAGGCTTCTCAGGTAAACTAACCTCAGCCTATACAGAAAAGCAAAATATGTTATAACAGTCCACAAAATGAAGAAGTTATGAAGTTTGTTCTGAATCTTCTGATGTTCTTAGAGACATGATCCCTGTGTTCTGATTTGTTGTTGTTTTTTAATCCTGAGGCTGCTGTTTACCAATTCTCCATCCTTAAATTATGGTTCTATCTGTTCAAGAAATTCAAATTACACCACATAGGCTCACCAGTATGTTATGGTGCCTCCTAATCTCACGAGCGTGGTTTCTATAAACTAACTACTGAACTGCACCATCTTTTACTTTGAAATCTCTGCTTCACATGGATCTTTCTTGTTTTTTTTTTTATTTTTAAACTTTTTTGGGCATTTCCTTCAACAAGGAACTAATCTCTATTGAGTAACGTAAAAACTTTTTATCTCAAATAAATTTTAACCCTAAAAGTACTTATAGTTAGTATTTTACACATATGTAGGAATCATTTTAAAATAAGTATTCCATAAAATTTTTAAATAACCATTATGGTATTAATATAATTTATTGGAAAACTTTGACTATGTTAAAGTCATTAATCTCCTGATATGAATTATAGATTACTGGAAACTCATCTTCAACAACAGAACAGCAAACGATATCGAACAAAGCAAAATACAACAGTTGGAGGAAAATGTAACACGATACATGAATATGTATCATAATGCCTCACAGGAACACATCATTTTCAAAAATATGACAGAAAACACGTTAGAAAAGCTGAACAACTTTACCTCAGCATACTGTGAAGACTTAAAGGAGAAGAAAAATGGTGAGTGAGATGATCTCTTGTTTCATCTAGTCTCATCCCTAACCAGGTCCTCCATTTTTCTCTAGACATTTTACTGGGTTCAAAATCTTGAACTATATCTAAAATAAAGAAAACATGGAGATACAGTAATCATTTATAAATTCTTATATAAAAAACACTTTTTGTCTTTTTTGACTGAGTTTCTTTATGGTATGTTTAAATATTATTTTATCAAACTAATCTTTCTCTCTCTTCATTTATCTTTCTTGGGTTAGATTCAGTTTGTTTTTTAATTCCTTTTTTCTTTCTTCTTTTACACTCATATTTTACACTCGCATTTTTTTTTTTTTAAGATTTTACTTATTTATGTGACAGAGAGACAGCCAGCGAGAGAGGGAACACCAGCAGGGGGAGTGGGAGAGGAAGAAGCAGGCTCCCAGCATAGCAGGGAGCCCAATGCCAGGCTCGATCCCAGAACGCTGGGATCATGCCCTGAGCCGAAGGCAGACGATTAACGACTGTGCCACCCAGGTGCCCCTACACTCGCATTTTAATGGAGTTCAGCTGTAATGGAGTTTAGCTGGGTAGATGGGAGATAAATGTTGTTTTCTTGCATGTCTGTAAAGGTCTTTATTTTGGCTAAGTATAAATTCAAAGGTTAAAAATTAATTTCTTAGTGAGTATTGAGAGTTGCCTCACTGTTTCTAGCAAACAATGTTGTTAAGAAGTCTGTTCCTCGTGTAATTTCATTCCATAAAAATGACCTGAAGTTAGCTTTTTTTTTCTTAAGATTTTATTTATTTGAGAGAGCAAAGAGAGAGAGCACAGGAAAGGTGGGGAGCAGTAGAGGGAGAGGGAGAAGTAGACTCCCCACTGAGCAGGAAGCCCAACAAGGGCTCCATACTAGGACCCTGGATGATGACCTGAGCAGAAAGCAGACCCTTAACTGACAGCCACCCAGGCACCCCTGACTTTAGCTTTTAAGATATTTTGTTCATTTGGGGAAGCTGAAATTTTAGGATATTCTGGGTATGAGTGCTTTTTATTTGCTGTGCACTCTGTAGCTTTCTCAGAATGAAAGTTTATGTCTTTCAAATTTAGGAAAAATGCACTCTGTTACTTCTAAGTTCTATTTCTTGTTCTTTCCATGACATCTCTTAAAAAGGACTTAAAAAAAAGAAAATATATAGAAATGAGACAATCTACAAATCTTAACATTTGAAGATCCTTTTGAGATCTTCCTACCGATTATTATTTCAAAAATCATATTTTTAATCTGATAAAATCTTATATGATTCTTGAGAGTTCTGGTTTTGTTGTATCCTGTTCTTACCTTATGTATATAAAAACCTTTGGAGTCCTCTTACTATATTAATTAGAGGGGTATTTTAAAATATCACTCTCCTCTTTCCTAAATTCATTTTTGGGGAAGAGGGGGAAACTTTTCCTTTCCTTTCTATCTTTTTCTTCTTCTTCTTTTTAAAATGTTTTTCATAAAAATTCTCTTTCATGTGAGGGTGCTTTTATGTACCCTATGATCCTTGCTAAGAGAATACATAGTTGGTGTGGGTTGGCTCCATTGTTACTGAAAGAGGACAGTTTTTCCATTAGATCTCTTTGAAAATGACAAACCTGTCTGGAGAGTTTAAGGGGGAAGATAAAGATGGAATGTCTGAACAGGCAACGTTCCTTTTCAAATGAGACTGTATATAAATGATAATCACAACAAACACAGTGGAAATCTAGGCTTTGCCAGACTGTTCACCCAATTTCTTCAGAGAGGAACCATGTCCTTTTCCCTCCGAAAGATTCTATAGCTTCTTACTGATTTTTCTTCCCTCGTTTCCTTACTCTTTCCTTTCTTACCTTCTTTCATTAAAAAAGGAAGAAAGAAAGAAAAAGGAAGAAAGAAAGAGAAGAAAAGAAAAAAGAAAGAAATCACTTCACACTGTGTGTCAACACTTGGGAGACTTTTGAGAATATTAAGTTTTATGCATACAGCAATAACTATCCCTTGTCTTGAGTCACTCATGGTATGATAGAAGAAGCAGACAAGTAAACAGAAAATTACAGTTCAGTGTAATAAGTGCTCATAAACATAAATATATACTTCAGGAAACAATATAGTGGGAAGAAACAGTTGAGATTGGGTGGGGTATAAAATTCAATACAGGGAGCGGAAGCATATTGCAATAAAATTAGTGAGGATAACATGGGGTGCTCAGAAAATTCAAGGTATTCAAAGTGAATGGCTGACAGGAAGGTAAACAAACTAATAGATAAGACTGGAGTGTCACGAGTGTTTCCACAGATAATGGGGAGGGTTTGAATTTTCCTCTGAAAGCTACAGAAAAATATTGGACCACTTAAAGCAGAGTGTTACAGAAAGATCACTGGAAACAGAGAGTTGATAAGGTTTCTGTAAAAAAAAAAAAAATAGGAGACTAGAGATGGACTAGGATCTTGTTGCAGCAATCCAAACATATTGAACTTTTCTCTGAGTGATTTTTTTTTTAAAGATTTTATTTATTTATTCGACAGAGATAGAGACGGCCAGCGAGAGAGGGAACACAAGCAGGGGGAGTGGAAGAGGAAGAAGCAGGCTCACAGCAGAAGAGCCTGATGTGGGGCTCGATCCCATAACGCCAGGATCACGCCCTGAGCCGAAGGCAGACGCTTAACCGCTGTGCCACCCAGGCGCCCCTCTCCGAGTGTTTTTAATAATCCCTTCATCATTTTTCTTCCTATCTATGATTTTCCTTCTGTCTTCAGATTATCCCAGATCCAAATCCCATTCCATTTCAGATCCCATTCTCTTCCTTCTCTCATGTTATAAGCAGTCATCTCACTCAATATGTAACTTTGGTTAGTCATGGCAATAGGCAATGCAAATGTTTGTAAATTCTGATAGATATGCTAATTTATAGTATATCTATGCATACATATTATGCTTATGTGTGAATCAGTATTGTATCTTCATAGACTTTCCTCATGTGTTTTTTAGATGTCGGATTTCACTCTTGTTCGGAGTCATGGATGTGGTATGGAAATGGAAACCAATGTCATGCCCAGATGAATACGGACAATAAGACAACTTGCAACCAAACCCAGGTCTGTGTTATGATGTGGGGGTCATCTACAGAAAGATTTTGGTATTGTTAAGATACAGGTAAGGAGAATTTGGGTGACCTTAGTCCTCGGCTATTTCTAGTAAATAGCCTTCATGTCCTTTATCTTTGCTCCCTCCCTTTGAGCAGAATTATTGGGGAATTCTGCTATCCCAGTTTCAAATGGCAAGTATATACAATCATTCAAGTGATGGGTCCGTGAGACCCATACAACAGGTAAGCTATGGGACTTTATTTACTTGGTATTTCTTATTCCTTGTGTTTTCTGGTTCTTGTAGAATCAGAAAGGAGAGAGCAATGATTTATTTCCTGCTGTGAGGCATATTTTAATTGGCCATTGATACAAATTAAATCATGGGATTCTCTTCTCCCTTAGAGTGGTTGTCCACTGATGAAAAATTATACTCTTGGCCATGATGTACGTGGCATAGTCCTGCATATGACTTATCTTATCATCACATATCATTATAGTAATTAAGGCTATTAATTAAAATACAGAGAAACAAATCAGATAAACGTACTGCAATGCTTAGCATTATTTTGCTGTTGTTTTTCTTGATATTTGAGTGTAGAAAAAAATAGCAAATTTCCAACTGTAGAAACCCCTTAAAATCGAGCACAATATGTTTGTTTAATGTATATATATCATGCTCCAACCAACCAGAATTTATCATCAGCATTAACTTGAATGTGGTTCATGCCTCTGTGATTTTTGCCCTATATAGTTTTATTACCAGAATTATTATTCTGGCCCTATTGAACTTGATTAATCCAATTCAGTTTTCAAGTTTCAGCCTCAATGCTTCTTTAAAATTTGGCTTCCTTCACAAGATAATCAATGTCATTCTCTTTCATATTCCCACAGCATTACATTTTTAGTTAATAGCTATGAGTGCATCTGTTTGTTTTGTTAGAGTTTTAGCTCCTTGAAGGTAGAAAACATGTCTTGCTCATTATTGTATATCCACTTATGATAGTGAAAATACTTTAAGCCTGGGTGGAGTACAAGTTTTCTTCAATATTTTGATTATTAAAAAATTGTGGGTTTTTTTTCCCCCTTGTAGGCAAAGGGAACACTTAGAAGGTCACAAAGGAGATTTTTCATTGTTTTAGTGTATTATTTTGATAATTTACACTTTTAAGAAAAATGACATCTGAATCAAGAGAAACAGTTAAAAAGCAGTTAAGGAATTAAAAAAAACTAAAATTATTTCATGCCACAGCCTAATTAGATAGGAGGTATGAAGGAAAGTCAGCAGACTGAGAATTTTAGGGTTTTTTTTGTCTTGAATTTATTCACAAGGAAAAAGGATCAGTTATATGTATGGTATTTTTGTGTTTGGGACTGATATTGAGTGTACATTTTAATAGGTCAAATTTATGGCACTTGTGAGAATGACATGGACATAAAATGCCTTTGGGGTTGGAGCTGAATGGGAGATGACTGTATTGAAGATTTTAAGAATTTGCCCACTTATAGTTTTATTAAACAGTCATTATCAAATACTTACTAATGATTACTATGTAATTTTACTACATAAAGGGGCATTTGAGCCTGTTAAATTTTGATCAACAAAAATAAAATCTTAGATTAGCTGATAATATCCAAACTAAATTAGTAGATTAAGAAAAGAAGAAACCAAAGGATAGAATCCTAGATATCCACACTATAAATGGGGCAGGATTTTAGGAAAACTAGCACAAGTGTTTAAGAATAAGTGATTAAAGAAAGAAGGGGAACAAAAGAGGGTGTGGTTCTGTGGGAGGTAATGGAGAGAAGAGTTTCAAGAATAATGTAATTAACGGTGAAAACCCCTCCAAGAGGCTAAACAGTACATACAAGTAATTACAAATGCTATTTATTACAGGCCTACTGTAAGTCACAAACCGGAAAAGATGTTTTATTTAAGCCCAAAACAATCTGCAATATCTGCAGTTCCATTATATCTAAATTTCAGGTTAGGAAACTGAAGTTCATAGAGGATAAGTAAATTTCTTAAGGTCACATGAATAAGTAGCAGACCGAAGACTCAAAGCCTAGTTGGCCTAGCTTCAAAGCCCAAGATATGTTGAAAAGGAAAACGTTAGTTGACAATTAAAAGATGACTCTGTCAAGAGTGTTACAAATGAAGTAATATGGGTACATACTCAGGTCTGCAGCATGGACTACATGCTGAGAATCTAACAAATAGCCCTACACATATAAACCTTAGGGAAGCTTATAATCTAAGGTGAATCAAGACAATAAATCAGTAATTAGCAAACAATTAAACTGCAATTATTAGGTTACATATACAAAAAAAATGAAAAGATGGTGCTCAAAGGAGATAGAAATGGCTTGAAATCCAAATAACAAAGAAACAACACAATCAAGTTTAAACTCCAGATTTTCTCTTAAGGTTCTCTGAAGTTAATGGAAGACAGCTGTCTTTTATATCACAAGAAAAAATTCCCAATACCAGGAAAAGTTTTCAAGACATTATTACTCACTTCAGGGTATGGCCCAACAGAGAGGGAAAGATTAGAAGAGTAGGATAGAGGTAGGTGAATTGGAAAAGAGTGGAGGGGCTCCTTGGAAAGGCAGGTCCTGAATGAATGGGAACCCACTCCACAGTCAATGCAGAAACTCTGCATGGTGCAGAACCACCATGGTGGTGTCCGGAGGAATGCGGGCTTAGCTCATCTGATGGCTTCTCTTTGTGCCTATCATCTGCGTAATGTCAAGAGTGTAGTGATGATGTTAAGAAGAAACTTGAGAAGAATAAAGGTTTCAACATTCTACTGAAGGAGAGGGGACAAAGAACCAAGACATGAAAAGATTATTGAGTGGAATTTTGATGATCTGAATCCGATTTTGTGGCACTTGAATTAGCTCCCAGTGGTACAAAGGAGCAGTAACTCATGGTTCTTTGTGTGTTTGTTTGTTTATAGCTCTTCTTTAGATGTCTTCCATCACCTATCCCCCAGATAAATCTGAATTGTACTCTCAAGAAGAGAAATCAGGAAGAAGAAAGCGTTTTAAAATTTTGCATTGTGACCTGTGAGTTACCCTGCCACTTGCTTCTTGTCGATAATAAAGGAAATCTAGTATGTTAATTTTGGCGATGTCTCTCTGACGGCCATCCTCCATATGTGGTCAAAATGGATCAAGAGAAGATAAAAAATCTCTGGGAGCATTTGCCTGTAGCTCAGGCAATTCCTTTTCAGCAAACAAATCTGTTCTAGATAGAAGGAGTTCATAGAATTGAGAACACAGAAGGCAGGAATGCAGAAACTCTGTTATGCTTCCCTGTCCTTCTTTTCACACTCCTATGCTTTCCGAAGGCCCTAAGGAATGGAAAGAAGGTACAAAGACAAAGTCAAAGCAGGGTCAAGGATATTACCCTGTCGATATAAACTAGAATGGGAATCAGAGTAACCATAGGATTTATTGTCCAAACCTGAACACTTGAGAGTAAAAGGAGTCACTATTGATAATTGCACTAAGACACGGGGCATGAATCTGAAGTGTGCTGGGCAAAGCCAGATTTTTCAATGACCTCTTGGGTGAAATTACCAATGAAAGACCCAGAGATAGTTTTGGGCCCTAGACAGTTGGGGGTTCTGGTGAATTCTTGCAGTAGTATAAGAAATCACCATAGTTATTATCACTTTGGTCTCTTTTAACGAAAATAATCTGACAAGAAAAGAATAAGTTTTGGCAATAATAGATTTAGACTCATGAGGTAATTGTTTGGTTTTCAAACTAAATTGTTTGGTTTTCAAACTAAAGGACACAATTCTTTTTTTTTTTTTTTTTTTTCTGGTTACAGGTTTGACACCTACTGAAATCAGTGAAGTAAAAGAAGAAGGAAAGGGAGATTGACTCCCAAAACGAAACTGAGGTTACAGAAAGGGAGGTGGTGGGTTCACGGATGGGGTAATTTGTGATGGACATTAAGGAGGGCACGTGATGTGATGAGCCCTGGGTGTTTTATGCAAGTAATGAATCATTGAACATTGTATCAAAAACTAATGTTGTACTATACATTGGCTAATTGAATTTAAATACAAAAAAAAAAGACAAACAAATGGTGAAGTATGCAACATTCAAAGAAAATGGAATGATTGGAAAATCTAACTCTAGTAGTTACCATGTTTGTGAAAATAAAGTACCTATATCAAATTTTCAATTGTAGCTAAATGCAAACATTCCTAGTTTACCGTAATAGTGTGTGATACAAAGGTGACCAGGCAAGCTGAATCTTTGGAAAATTGATCTCAACATCAATTTGTTTTTTTGTGACTTTTAAAAGTTTGTCAGAACATTAAAAACATCTTACTGTTGGTTATAAATGTGTAGGGAAGTGAGAAAAGTAAAATTAATATTACTTAATGCATTGTAATTCAAAATATTAGAAACATTGAGGATTAAAGTCGTTTCTCCCATTTATCAACAGAAGCAAGGGGAGTGGTACAAGTCCTTTTTGTGGCACAACTTACCACGCAGATTGAACATCTTTTCCATACCTGGCAACTTGCCATCCTCCTTTCTAAGTTAGGATCAGCTTTTAACAGTTTAGCTTTTGTGATGTCAAAGACATGAAAGATTTCCAACAGTTTCTTTAATGTGAACTTTGCTGACATCACTTCCTGCAGGCAGCTTCATCTACTCCAGCACAACTCCTTTCTTCATCTGTGCCAAGAAATTGTCTTCAGTAAGTTCTTCAGTTCTTCAGGAATTTCAGAGTCCTCTGAGACTCTGAAACGATGGCAGGATCAACATTCTCGTAGTCAATTATTTCTTCTTTTTTTATCATCTTTTTATTTAAAAATTTTTTTTGTTTTTCAAGTATTGACAGCTATTTTGTCTTTAACTGTGTTTGGATTCAATTTACATTCTGCAAAGTCATTCACATGGTGTGGACAAAGCTCGTCTATTACAAGGATATCCTATTACCTCCTGCTAAGATGTTTGAATATTTTCGGCGGCATGCTTTCTATACTATTTCTTCTAAAATCAGCTAAGAAATCGCATGATCTCCAGTTTTAGTGTCAATAGTCTACAAGGTTTTAAAAACTTAAATGACCCCTTAGATTATCGAAGTTGTATTTTAGGGTGGTCTAGAACATTATGTAGCTGTAGTAATGCTTTAAAAGTTAAATTATCTTGTCTAATGTATCTCCACAACTGAGAAGCAAAGAGGGAAAACAACTGTTTGCTTTACTATCAATATGTAAATGGATAAGAATTTCTCAGTGACCAATCATAGACAGATGTTTAAAGAAGAGACAAGAGTGGTCCTCTATCATAATGAGCATCTGTTACTTATGTAGCAGGAATGTTTGTATTTTATGCAATACTCACCAGGTATTGTATAAATAACACCAGGGGGACTGGTGTAATTTAAGTGACTCATGATCGCTGAAATCTGTGTTATGGAAACCATGGAAAGCAGTACCTATCTGTGCTTCCAATAAAATTTATAACTGCGTAATTTGAGTACCTCTATTGAATCCTATAAATAGTAGCAATTGTTAAATTCAATTAATATTCACCTTAATTTCACTATTATGTTTGTATAGAATACTGAATATAGAAATAATGACCTTGTGTCTTTCCTCAAGCTGCTCAGTGTGCACCTGTAAGATATTAGTAAAAAATCATTTCTTATTTACTTTTAACTCAGTTATTATGCAACTCGGTTAAAAATGCTTCAGTGTTTGTTGTTTAAAAACTATTTGATTTCGGGGCGCCTGGGTGGCCCAGCGGTTAAGCGTCTGCCTTCGGCTCAGGGCGTGATCCCAGCGTTCTGGGATCGAGCCCCACATCAGGCTCCTCTGCTATGAGCCTGCTTCTTCCTCTCCCACTGCCCCTGCTTGTGTTCCCTCTCTCGCTGGCTGTCTCTATCTCTGTCAAATAAATAAATAAAATCTTTAAAAAAAAAAACTATTTGATTTCTCTTTAACCTTCCTTTTAGTAGCATTCTTTCTTTGTGCTACTGAAAACTTCATATAAATTTCGTGTTCCTGGAAACTTGGCAACTGAGGACTTCTAGCGTTTATTCCATAATCATAATTCCTCTCTGTGATTTACTGAATTAGCGTCTATTCATTTCCTAAGTACGTCTTTCCTAGTAATTATATCTGGTATCTTCATAGATAAGGAAAAATTTTTGATAGATTTAAATAACTACTTCTGATTTAAGAAGAAGCAAGAGAAGATGGTGGAAGAAGAGAAAAAGGAGAAAACTCGAAGTGAATTAGAATGGTAGAATATTTCCTTAATATGTTAATGATTATGTATGTAAAATTACCACCAAAATGAAACAAAATAGTGATTCTATATATTTAGTGTTCACCAAAATGACTTTATCACTATTACTATTTAACATTGACCCAGAAGTCTGGCAAGTGAAACAGAGAAAAATTAAAAGATTAGTGACAACTGATTATTAAAGATAAAATATTAATTGTGCATTTGTAGACAATACGATTTTGAAAAAAATGGCTGAAATTTATGAAATAAGATTATCGAGTTGGCCAATCTCATGACAAATATCCAAGACATATTCTTTATTATATACAAGTAAAAAACTCTTAGAATAGAAAATTATTCCAATGAGAGAAAAGGTATTGACCAACATAACAACAAATACATCAAACTCATATGAAAAATTAATAGTGAATATGAAATGATGAAGATTTAAAACTGTAGTAAAAGATACCAAGATGACTTGAACAAAAAGAGTGATGTAACTTATTCTTGGATAGAAATTTCAAATTTCTAAAAGTATTGCTCCTTTCAGATTTATCAATAAATAAAGAGCAATCAAAATATATATTCTGGAAAACATCCATAAAATTAATATTACCTTTTCAGTTTTTTACTGGAGAACATGCTTAAGAATCCACTATGGTGGAAAACATTTCATTCTTAAAAAAAGAAAAAGGGAAAGAAAAAATTTTCTTCTTCCTGTTATTGGTAGTTATAACGTTAGATATGTTTTTTTCCATGAGGTCAATAGGTACCTGAGTATATGATTGCAAGTGGAAACATAGAGGGCAGAAATCAGGTATTGGCGGTTTTTCCATTTTCATTTGTGTGTGAATTTTTAATATAAATGTGGGGACATAAAGCATTAATTCAAGTCCGAATGTTTCAGTGAACACGTTTCAGCAATTCAACGTTATAACAATTATAAATAAACCTGCTAACTTTTCTGGACAATGCCAGCATTTGGATTTTCTTAAAACAAGTAAATTTCTTATTGACAGCAACTAAATGGTGTTTGAGGTATTGTTATCATGCAGTAGATTCCATCCATTCACTATGCTTTTCTAACTGAGTTGTTCTACATGCAAGTACATGTTTTGAATGGTGTCTGTCTTCTGTGCTGTTCCTGTAAGTTTGCCATCAAAATACATTAAAGTATAAAATAAGAAAGTAGGAAAATTCAATTATTTTTATACGTAATTCCATGCTGATTCTGGCTAAGAAGCAGCCAAGTTTCACTAACATCACATGTATTTCCTACAATTTTCTAGAGTAAACATGTGTTATTTCTGGTATTTAAAAATAAGTTCAAATAATAAATAAAAGTTAACATCTGAGGTGTGCTCTGTTTTGTAATCATGTCATCCTTTTTCTCCAGACCATTACATATTTCATTCGATGAGAAATCTGTGAAGGCTTTCTCAAGATAATAAGGTTGACACTTAAGGAATTTATGATCTAGTCCTAATCCTCTCTCTTACTCTGATGGTGAAAATATCCTTACTCATTCACTAAAATTATGTTTTACATATGAAAAAATTTAATTGCACACTTAATAAGAAAAATGCATATGGGGCGCCTGGGTGGCTCAGTCGTTAAGCGTCTGCCTTCGGTTCAGGGCGTGATCCCAGCGTTCTGGGATGTAGCCCCACATCAGGCTCCTCTGCTGGGAGCCTGCTTCTTCCTCTCCCACTCCCCCTGCTTGTGTTCCCTTTCTCGCTGGCTGTGTCTCTCTCTATCAAATAAATAAAATAAATCTTTAAAAAAAATGCATATAACAAATATTTTGAGTGTGACAAATATTCCACTGGTGAGACTGTGGGGGAACAGGGAATGCATACACAACTGGAGGAACTGAAAGATGATGAAATCCCCAAAGAGAATTTTGCAAAATGACATATGCATTACTCTTTGACCCCGAAATTCTACTTTTAGGAAATTATCCTCAAAGTAGAGTGACACACAGACCAAAAAAAAAAAAAAAAAAGAAGAAGAAGAAAGAAAGAAAGAAGGAAAGAAAGAAAAAAAGGAAGAAAAAGACCATGTGCATAAGGCCATTCCTAACAGCATTATCGGTTCTTTACAATAAGAAAAGCAGCAGTAACTCAAATGTACATCGATAACTGACTAGTTGAATAAACCTTGTAAATTCATATAATGAAGTAATATGCCACTTAAAAGCAATGAGAAAGAGCCCATTGTCTATGTAGTTATAGGTCATCTTCAAGAGATATTATTAAATGAAAACAGCAAGAAGGAGAACAATGTTTATAATAGGCGCCTTCTACTTAGGAAAGTGTAGGGAGTTTAAGTACAGACATACATACATACATATGGGTACTTTTCTTAGATCTTTTTAAAAGAAATAATTATAGGATAAACCACAACTAATAAAAATGAAGGAAAGGGACAGAGAATATCATGAAAGCTAGATTTGCATTATAGTTTTGATTTTAGACATATAAATATTTTTATATGTCAAAATTAAAAAAGCAAGTCTGAAAAAAACAGGACCAAATTGAAGTAAATAACCTTAAACATATACCAGTTTTGCAGTGTAAGCACTCAGACAAGAATTATTTTAAGTGATATTAAAATAGAGTGTTTGACTGTACCTCCCTGGCAAGATAGATTGTAACAAAAAAATGAGACAACTGTGAATTTACTGAATATTTGCCAATAAGAGGTAAGATACTGAGAAAAGCCCAGACATATTTTGATTTATCTGGCAGATCGGCATGATTGAATTTTCTGTGTATTTTAGGGGAACCAGGGCTTGCAAGTAAGTCAAATTATAGAAAGATGTTTTCACACATTTCATTTTTTTTCCTATGAAAATCTGATTCTGCTGCCATTTGCAATGCAATCCTTCAAAATCGTAAAAGACTAAGATATTATTACCACATGTGCTTCATTCTAGCCCTGCTGGGATAATTTATTAGGAAATATGTTCATAGAAATGATTCTACTACAAGACTTGTGATAGAACAAAACATTATATTCAGGACTACTGAAGTGTCCTTCAGTATAGCAAAAAACACAAAAAATACAACATATTTATTGCAAATTTGCTCACCAATTATAACGTGGTGGGCTTTCCCCCATACCACCAAGCAAGTGGACACACGTGGAGGTCCTATAATTCAACTCAATTCTGACACTATGTGCCCTGAGATATTGTCAGATCCCACAGGTTAAGGGCTCAGTCCCACAAGATTGCCTCCACTCCAGATGCTAACTGCAAGCCAGGGTTCTTACCTATGCTTCTGATTGACTTGCCGTAAATCAAAGTTTGCATGGATCCCCTTCTTGGGTTCCATTAACTTGTTAGAGTGGTTCACTGAACTCAGGAAATCAGTTTACTTACTAGATACTGGTTTATTACTAGGATATTAAAGGATACATGTCAACAGCCAGATGAAGAGGTACATATGGCGAGGTCCCATACAAATGATCTTCTATTCCTGTGGCATTTGGTGTTAGGGCCAGGCACAGTGGCAGGTGGAAACTTTTTTTTTTTTAAGATTTTTTATTTATTTATTTGACAGAGATAGAGACAACCAGCGAGAGAGGGAACACAAGCAGGGGGAGTGGGAGAGGAAGAAGCAGACTCATAGCGGAGGAGCCTGATGTGGGGCTCGATCCCAGAACGCTGGGATCAAGCCCCGAGCAAAAGGCAGACGCTTAACCGCTGGGCCACCCAGGCGCCCCAGGTGGAAACTTTCTGATTTACTATCCTGAAGTTCTCAAACTCCTCCCTTTTGAGTTTTTACAGGGACTTCACCCCACACGCATGCTTGATTAAATCACGGGCCATTGATGGATTCAACCTTGAGCCTGTCACCCTCCCCGGAAATCATGGGGTGGGACTGAAAGTTCTACCCTTCATTTCACCGGTTGGTTCCCCTGGCAACCACCGGCACCCCCACCCAGCCCTGGCCCAGGGGATTTCCAAAAATCACTTTATTAACATAAACTCTGTCTTGCAAGTCCTGGTTGAAAGAGACTTGTTATGAATAACAAGACACCCATTTCACCTTTCCGGCTCTAAAGTGACTAGATTTCAGGAAGTGAGGATAAAAGACCAAATGTTTTACCAAAATATGTTCCCATTGCATTTATCACTTAAGAAATTCCAAAGAATTTAGTTTCTGTAAGCCAGAACTGTAGATGGAAGACCAAAATATATATTATATATATTTATTATAAGCCACAAAATCACACTTGAAAATAATATTCATGAAAAATGTGCTTCAAAAAACTGAAAGTTTCTAAAGACACTTCCAGTTTCTAGTAATGACTGGGTACTCTAGTCATAAAAATCTGAAAGATATTAAAAGCTAACTAAAAATTGTAAAATTCTTAAATGTAACAGTAAGGGAACTTCAGTCGTACTTAAGATCACCATTAATAGTAAAATTGCCAATCAGGTAAGCAATTTTGAGTCCTAGAGCATTTCACACTATAGATAACTATAGATAACTCATGCCTCTTTGAAATGCTCATTTATTTAAATGTGGGTGAAGCTCACATTATCTCAAGCAGTCCTCTCTCCTTGAAGAGGAAATTACCAAGAGCAAGCCAGGCTGGAAGGCCCCGGTAGATGGGAAGTTACTAACCATTAACTAGAGATAACCAGAAACCCCACTGGGAGCAAGAGATAACCAGCCATTTCTGCTTCTGTAAACAGGCTTCCCGCCTAAAGCAACCCCCCCCCCCCCATCCCAGTTTAAACCCACCTACCAGCAGTCAGCATAGCCCTTGGAACCTGACCCCCTGCACTCCCTTATAAAACCCTTTATCACCCCGCTGCCCCGGGGGCCCAGAATTTCGAGTAAGAGCTCATCTGGATCCACCTGTGTAAAAGAAATCTGAGTTCTGCTTCTCCAAGTGTCACTTGGTATCTCGCCGGTCTGATTTTTATTTTTCTGCAACATCCTAACATCCAGAGCAACCTTTTATCTACGCAATTAAACAGTTTTCTCTGATTAATCCAAAGGGACACCAAACTAAATAAAGACAAGTTGATTACACCAACTTCTATTTTTTCTGTGTAAAACTATGAGAAGCATTGTTCCCTACCTCGATTTTACCCCCTCCTCTAGCATGCCAAGTAATACCTACTTTAGGAACTTTATTCTATTCTCGTGTATCTTATCACATTCTCCGCTTTAGTTTATTTCTAAGTCCTAATCATCTCTCACCACTAATAATGCAGTTTTGCATACCTCCTCCATCCTAACTCCCATTTATTAGATTAATCTTTCTCTTAAAAATCAGAAAATTTCAAATCCCTTATTAATGTATTTCATTAGATAGAACTTAATTTTTAGCAAGTTTTATAAGGAGTTTAGCTATGTACCATGATATCAATACACATAGAACGATGCCCAAGTGTATTAAATTATATAAATGTCCATAATCTGGACACAGGGTCCTCTTACTCTTAATGTCTTTATGCTATTTGCATAGTAAACCATCAGTTTGAGATAACTCACACCTCTCTAATCTTTTCAGCTATTCCTTATTTTCCATCCTATATACTACTCTAAGTGTAAAATAGTTTTGATTTTGGGGTGCCAGGCTAGCTCATTCGAAGAACATGTGACTCTTGATTTCAGGGTTTTGAGTTCTAGCCCCACATTGGGTGTAGAGATTACTAAAAAATAAATAAACTTAAAAAAATAGTTTTTTGTCTTCCATCCTTTGGTCTCCTCTCCCGGAGCATTCTGCTTATCTGGCATATAAAGCTTTCAATCATATAGGAAAGAAACAAATCCCCAATGCTATTATGTACCACACTGCTTTGTAAAATAAATTCCTACATGCTTAATTTCCTAGGCCCACCAAACAGATATCTTACCTCCAAGCCTTTGCCTATGCTGCTCCTTGCAACTCTAATACTATACTTTATATTTGCCTGATTAATTCCTAATCATCCTTCCAAACCTAGTGAAGGTGATTTAATATTAGTGGAACATACCAAAATCATGTGGCCAATCAGAATAAACTTAAGTCACATTATTAATTAATGCTTGAGAAAAGATACATAGTGATGATCTCTTGCAACAGCAACAGAAAGAAAAAAAACTTTACTATACTTCATTTTCAATTTTAAATACAGAAAGAAGATTTTTAAATATTTCAATTTTGCACATCTACCTTCCAACCATCCCAATTCAGGCAAGCTATTTGTTGATTATAAACCAATACATAGATACAATTTTGTTGCTATTATTTGAGTTCTTAAGAATGGGAAATATATAGGGGCACCTGGGTGGCACAGCGGTTAAGCGTCTGCCTTCGGCTCAGGGCATGATCCCGGCGTTATGGGATCGAGCCCCACATCAGGCTCTTCTGCTATGAGCCTGCTTCTTCCTTTCCCCCTCCCCCTGCTTGTGTTCCCTCTCTCGCTGGCTGTCTCTATCTGTCAAATAAATAAAATAAATAAAATCTTTAAAAAAAAAAGAATGGGAAATATAGAACATGCATTTAAGTTCAGTCCACAAAATATTTGCTATATGTTTGCCATACACAGATCTAGTAGGGTCCTTTAGAAATACTTGTTTCCCAAAGAACGGTTTTGAAGACAGAAGAAGGACACTGACTCAAGGTATTGTGAAATTTGGGGGAATTAGCACAGAGGACGTTTTTGATGACTCAATCTTTTTCTCACACCAAATAGCTTCATTCATCTGCGGAAATTCCCTTACAGTATACATACAATTTAGAATAAGCAGAGAGAAGAATGAGTATTTAAGGCTAGATTAAAGGGGAATATGATAATAAATAAACAAATTTTTGCAAATGAATTTGCATTGCTTTCAAAAACAGTAAGTGAACAAAATAAATTTTCTTTGGGGTATTTGTTAGTTTGTATAAATATAAGAGATTGGAAAGAACGGTTTTCTTTTTCTTTTTTTTACACATTAGAAATATTTATATTAAGTTTTCTATTTAACATCTCATTCTCAATAGGTCAAATATTTACCGTGGATATATTTTACAGAAAACTTTTGCAGTTTTCCCCTGAAAGCTATATCTATAATCTTCATTTCTCCCTTTACAGCTATTGCAAGTCATACACTTTACATATCTTAAGTAGCATCTTCTGCTTTACACTCTTTAGTCCCATGTTAAGAGTCATGGACTTCACATAGATATAAAATCCAAGGAGTCTATCCTACCCATGACTGCTTTAGTGGAGCTTGGAAAAATTTTTCAGCATAAGAAAAAATATTTTTTCGAAGGAGTTGGGTGATAATAAAATTTTTTAATGATATTAAGTTTTAGTGAAGTGACAGAACAAAACTGATGTCAGAAAAAGTAGAAACATATATTTCCCATGGTTAGCTTTCATTTTAGACTTTAGCTTTTGTCCTTAAATCAAGACTAGACTTCCTATTTTCCAAAGGAATAGAATAAAAGAAAAAGGTGGAAGAAGACAAAATGTGAAGAATTACTGATGAGAAAGGTGATTACAAGGCCAACCTGAAATTTAAATCGCAGCTAAGGATAGAAGCATAAGAAGTCAAGTTTCTGAACTTTGCTGAGGACCTGCAAAGGTAAGAAATAAGATCCGAAAAATTCTGTAGTACAATAGTAAATTAAACGGACAAAGATTCCCACCCTCTGTATCTTTAAACATTAAACATACATCCTCCCAGTGTATCAATCATGATTAATTATTTTCTATGGTGTTCTTTGAAAAGAAATGCTTGATGTTGCCTCTTTAATATTTTAATTTTCTCATTTAGATTTGAATGTAAAGTTTAGCTTCATGTATAATTCAAAACCAGGAACTATGTCTAATTTTACACCTTAATTGCTAGAATTCTATGCATGTTGTGATTTTTAAGCATTACATCAAAGGGTGAAGTAGCAAGTGACGTTAATGAAAAGATTTCATTTGTCTAGCGCGTGACATTAAAACTAATGAATCATCGAACTTTACATCAGAAACCAGGGATGTACTGTATGGTGACTAACATAATATAATAAAAAAAAATTAAAATAAAAAAAAGAATTAAAAAAATGAAGTTTTAGATATTTTCTTCTTGTAAGTCTTACATGAATCTTATGATTTGCATGGTTTATCATAATCATTCTCATAGTTAAAGGGAAGAAACTGAGTTTCACAATTTAGGTTTTATGCCCCTGATTGTATTTAATACATGATGAAGCCAAGATATGGCTTACGATCCAGTGTTCTGTCTTTTTGCCACTTTACTGCATTACTATAGAATTTACAGAATGGGAGTAACTGGAGCATAATAACTACATACCATTCCATGATGCCATTTATTCAATAGAAGTGAGGATGGTTATGAAAGGAAAAAAAAAGTCTGTTAAGAAAGTATTTGTTTAGAAGGTTGTAAGACTCGGTTGAGATCTGAACTCAGTAAAATGATCTTGTATCTCCTGGCTTATTGTTATTGGTTACAAAATGTCCATACTTAGTAGAAAGAATAAAGGTTAACATAGACTAAAAACCTCAGTAATAATGTAAGTGCACTACATGGGAATACAAGATTCGTTTCAGGGATATTTCAGGTGAAAGAAAGGTAGGTAAAGCCTTAGAGTCAGTCTGGAAAGCACTTCATTGCTGTCTCTACTTCTCAATATTATTTTACTCATTTGCATACCAATTTTGTATTCAGCCTTTATCACTAGACTGAAACTGGCCTTTCAAATGGCATCAATGATTTCCAGATTAGCAAATCCATGTCTATTTGTGTCTGCAGTACATTTACCTAATTTTATAAGGTGTTATTGATCAAACAATCTGTGAATCTCTTCTTTATTATCACACTTTATGGGTTTTCTTTCATTTTCTTTCGTTTCAATTATTTTGCATTCTCCTTTTTTTGGCCTTTCAAATTGTGTGGCTCGGAGTTTTAACATATTCTTTGCACTTTTTATTACGTATTTTCTCTTGAAGGACTTATCTTTGTACATGGTTTTATTTATTTTTATTTTTAAAGATTTTATTTTATTTATTTATTTGACAGAGAGACAGTGAGAGAGGGAACACAAGCAGGGGGAGTGGGAGAGGGAGAAGCAGGTTTCCAGCCAAGCAGGGAGCCCGATGTGGGGCTCAATCCCAGGACCTTGGGATCATGACCTGAGCCAAAGGCAGACGCTTAATGACTGAGCCACCCAGGCGCCCGACATCTTTGTACATGGTTTTAAATACAAAATACAGACAGCACTCAAATCTTTATTTTTTAGCCAAAAATAAATAAGCCAGAGTAACAGACCCAGATGAGGCATACATTGCTTCCGAAATGCAAAGAGGCCCATTAAGCCTTCTGCCTCTTTTTTCATTGTAGGAAAGGCCATATGCAGTGATTAATCATATCTCAAAAGAGATATTTTAATATGCCCTTCACCAGTGGGCCCCTAGAAATTTCACTGAGGAAGAAGGCCCCTGAATTTTTGTCAAATTTTGTCTGAAATTTGTCAAACTCTCTGACACACAAATGTCTTACCAATAAATCTAGAGTAATTGCTACTTCTTGCTCATTAGGTCCAGTCCACATAATGTCATTAATGTAATAGACCATGTGGAAAGGAAATTAATCGATATTTCTGCAGACTAAATTATGACGTGGCCCTTGTAAATTGATATGCCCCCGAGGTAGAACAATGAAAGTGCATTACTGGCTCCGTCAGCTGAAAGAAGGTTGCTTGTGATTGGTCTTATTGACAGGGATGGAGAAAAAGGCATTTGCCAGATCAATAGTTGCAGGTACCAGGGGATGTACTGAATTTGCTGAAGCAATGAAACCACATCTGGTACAGCAACTGCAATTGGCATACTCATCACCGCATGGTTACAACCAACCAAATTGTTAGAGCCCTTTCTAACACCCCAAACTGCAATTTTAGGTGCAGAATCTCTGCTTACTGAGCTCATATTAACAAATTTGGCCTGACCCAAAGTCATGTTCCTTTCACCTAATGGTGAAATCCCACATCCTTAGTATTCATTCCCACACATGCTCCCCAGATTTCTGTCTGTATAAATAAGAAAACTCGAGTAGTTCTTTTGAAGTATAGCTCACCTCCTCATGGATCACACTTTGTACATCCACGTTTTGGGGTCTTCTGGGACTTGAGTCTTGTTGTAAGATTAGAAGTAAAGGGGAGCAAAAGGGAGGTCCTGAAGATATTCAGAATTGTCTTGCTGAGCAAGACAGGGAGTCCATGCAGTTTCCTCAGCAATGAAGGTTTAAGCTTCTCAGAAGGGAATAGAGGGGCTATTCTCACTGGGGGTGAAAGGCTGCTCCATTTGGGAATGGGGAGATCTCATCCAGTGTCAAAAAAGACCCATCAGAATTTAGAGGCTCAATATTCCCAGCTTCATCAGGATCTTCCCACATGTCCCCATTCCAACTTTCAGGACCCCATTCCTCCCCAGCCAATGCTCTCCCTTGAATAGTAGATACTCTATGAGACTGGGAGTTCAATTCCTGTAGTAATTCAAATGATCATAGGATGAGATTCTAGGTTTGATTTTCAGCAATCCCAACACTGTAGCCAGGGAATATAAGCGTGTCTTTCACAGCATACATAAAGTTTTTAGATCATTTATGCAGCACTGGAGCTGGGGGTTCAAATCCCTGAGCTCATCCTTTTCTTTCCCAACTTTGTCCAGTAGAAACAACCAGCCAGTGTCCTTATTATCTGTTAGTTTGCCAAAAATGTTTGAAAGTATCATAGTCACCCAGCTTCTTGCTTTTGTTTTTCTTTCAAGATTTTATTTAAATTCTAGTTAGTTAACATATAGTGTAGTATAGTTTCAGGAGTAGAATTTAGTGATTCATCACTTGCATGTAACACCCAGTGCTCGTTACAACAACTGCCCTCCTTAATGCCCATCATCCATTTATCCCATCCCCCCACCCACCTCCCCTCCAGCAACCCTCGGTTTGTTCCCTATTGCTAAGAGTCTCGTATGGTTTTTGCTTTTTTAAGTGGTTGATTATGAGTACCCAGGGTGATGTTTTGCATATCTCTTGCCAGATCACACCATGGACCATAAATACCCTCCTTATTACTACTTGGGTGAGCCTGGCACCTGGGTCCATGACAGCAGGCTGGAGCCTGGGTCCGTGGAAGTAGGTCAGGAGTCTGCATGCATGGGAGCTGCATTGGAATGAAGTCAGCCTGACACCAGAGTTCCTGACAAAGTCAGATGCTCTCCTCTCTCCTTCCTCCATGGAAAAACTCCCGGGTGGAGGGGGTCTCTCTGAGTACACACTTCCTGGGCATGGGGAGGGCTGATGCGTACAAAGCGAGACTATCCTTCTTACTCCCATCAGTGTGTCATTTCTTATTTCCATGCTTCCCCCGGTTGCTATAATCTCTCACCTGGATTCTATAACTCTTGTGAAGGTGTTTTTATATGTGGATGGTTGTCAATTTAGTGTTTCTGTGAAGGGACAAAAAAAGCCTCCTATTCTGCCATCCTGCTGATGTCTCTTCCTCAATTAAATTCTTTTCTTTTAGATTTACTTATTTATTTGAAAGAGAGAGAAAGGGAAGAGGGGCAGAGAGAGAAAATCTTCAAGCAGGCTCCTCCATGCCGAGCATGGAGTCCAACACAAGACTTGATCCCACGACCCATGAAAGCGTGACCTGAGCCGAAACCAAGAGTTGGACGCTCAACCTACTGAGCCACCCAGGTGCCCCAAGAGCATAAGTTTTTAAATGAGCCTTCTTAGATTTTATTTCCAGCCCTGACACATATTATCAGTTTAGGCAAGTTAATTAATTTCTCTCTGCCTCATTTCTATCCTTATAAAATTGGGATACCAATAACTCCTGATTTGTAGGGTTATTGTGAGAAAAAAATAAATCAATAAGTGTAAAGTTACTAAAGTATTTTGTTGGAACAAAGTGAGTGAAAAATTAATGTTAGCTGTTACCAGGAAGAGCCATAATCTTTGTTGACTACACATATGACTTTAAAGTGACTTGAATTAACAAGACAAGGAAAGAATAGGAGGCAACTGTGGCTGTCTAGTATGATACCATTTTTTTCTCCATCCCCCTAAAGATGAGCTAATGTATGTTGTTAACTCAAGTCCAAACTTCAACATGGTTTTAGGTGGAGAAGTGGTTGTTTTTGTTTTTGTTTTTGCTTCTTTTATTTTGACATGATGTGGTAATAGTTCCAGAAGTTTTCATTCACAAGTAAGTTCCCACTGTGGATTCTATATACAAAAGACAATATAAATTATTTAACTTAAAACATTTGAAAGTGTATGCTGTCTATAACAACCACATGAAAATTGAAGACTACTTTCCATGTGAGTGATTTTGTCATGTTTCACAAATTAAGTTGTAAGCTGAGGGGAAGAACCATTGACACTGTCAACATTTGGTGCTTGGCTCAGAACTAAGCCCAGAGTCTACCTGAATAAGTCATTACTAAAGTGAGTGGAATCAAAATCTCTTCCCAACCATAATCTGAATTGCTCTTTGCGAATAAGTGAATTTCTCCATTCCGGTAACTTTGAGAGGAAGTCAGAAAGGGGCAGATAATTTTGAAGGAGTGTGTGTGTGTGTGTGTGTGTGTGTGTGTGTGTGTGTGTGAATTCTAAGGGGAATAGAAATTTTCTGTTTTTATAGCTAATCAGTGGTGAAGCCGAAATGCTGTTCTGCTAAATAGGCAGTGTTTTGACCTTGTTTGAATGATTTGCAAGCATGTATAATGCATATATGCCCTGCTCTCTTGGGCCCACATGATGATAAAACCCAGAACATTCTGCTGTAGCAGTACTTTTCTGTTGCTTAACAATATCTGGGAATGTGGTCTACACAACACTGAAGTTCCCTAAATCAGTCAAGTTCTAAACTATGCAAAAGGTTGACACTGCCTGCAAAAGAAGTGAGAACAATTGGTAGCGGAAGAGAGGATATGGAAACAAAGACGATTTTGATGCAACAGGTGATTTGGGTCTAACTCCTAAGAGCATGACTAGAGGCGAGAATGGGGAAAAGAATCCTTGAACAGGGGAGATGCTGAGCAAATTGAGAGTGATAGGGAAGTGCAAGATGACACAGGCAACGAGGAGTGATCTGGGGGGTGTAGGATGTGCAGAGAGACGGGGCAGGGAGGAGCAAGTGGAGATGAGGACAGGAGATCCTGGGATGCAGGGAAGATAAGCAAAGTGAAAGACATGAAATTATTCTAAGGCTGGATAATGGGCCAGTGGACAGCCTCTGTAAATCATGCCAACATCCTTACTCTTGTCCATGCTGGCCTCTCAGTCCATAATGTCCTTCTTCATGTTCTCTCCATGGGTGGAGAAAGGGAAATGGAGTCAAAGGATAATCTTCAGGAGGCCCTCATGGCCATTTCTTATTCCTCTGCTCATTTCCTGTCCCCTCTGCAATGTCCTCCACCTCATGGTGAGAAAGGGACAGGTGGGGCCAGGCACTGAGAGATAGATAGGGGGTTCCATGATCAGGTTCACAGAAATCCCCCAAAATATGGAGGTGTAAGGAAACTGGAGATAAGGGAACATCCTGCCCTAGGAGTCCACGGATGAAGTCTTATTTATGACAGTCTCCAGTGGTCAACAGAAAATAACCAGACCCTAAAAAGAAGTAAGCCATTAAAGATGTTATCACTAGTCCTACTTGCACAAAGGTGTTGCCAAGTAGAGAAGACAAAAAGACTTAAGTTCCCTGGTTAGCTTTCTATAAAAGACCAATCCTAACAGCCCTCAGTGGCAACCCTGTCAGGACCCTTTCACTCATGAAAGCTTTTTCTATATCCTTGCTTAATAAACTTCTATTGCTTTACTCATTCTCCTTTGCCCGCAAGATTCATTCTTCAACTCCGTTAGACAAGAACCTAGCTCTCCTGCTTCAATAGGTTGTGACTGCCTTCTCTGCTGACCCTGCCTGGCACTGCTCATTGTGTGGATTGCTCTGGATTAACCTATACAATTAAAACTTCCCTAAGGGGTGCCTGGGTGGCTCAGTAGGTTAAGTGTCTGCCTTGGGCTCAGGTCATGATCTCAGGGTCCCTGCCTCAGGCTCCCGACTCAGTGGGGAGTGTGCCTCTCCCTTTCCTTCTACCCTCCCCACCCCACCCTGGTGTGTGCTCTCTCTCTCTCTCAAATAAATAAAATCTTTAAAAAACTAAATAAAACTTCCCTAAGAAATAAAGTATTGCAATTTTTTTTTTTAAAGTTTATTATTGCTGGCTGCTAACAGCCCTGGCCCAAGGAAATTGAAGACAGGAGATGTATCTTGTATTTTGAAATGAAGATTTCCAGTAATCAGAAATTTACCCACAAAACAAATTTTACCCCAACTTCTATAAACTTTTTAATGCATGCCCAAGAACTTATCCTAGCAGTTAGACATCAATAGATACATTCATCGGAATTGGAAATTTAATATAAAGGATACCCCAGGCAGGACCCCAGCCCTTTCCTGGCCAGGCAGTCCAGAATTCTCCAGCACTGCCCTCATGGGGAATATGCACATTTTTGTAGGTTATGGCTTAGAATTAGGTAGATGCCTTATTCCCAAGCCTCTTGTGACCAGGCTTCTCCTGACCTTTGCCCTGTTACAGGTCCCTGGCTAAGCTAAAGTGTGCAGCATGGGCACGTGCATTAAGCACCCTTTTTGTAGCCCTTGGGCAGCTAGATTTTGTAGGCCTATCAGCTAAACCCCGGCCCCAAACAACTGCAGACCCTTCAGGGTTCACGAGACTCCATCCCACCCGCGCCCACTTGAATATCGCTCCAGGCAGCAGCTGCAAATTGGTGACAGACTCAATTTGGACTTACTGCCTGATGGGGTTCCTGGGCTTCTCCAGCAACCAGGGCTCCCAGATACCTCCTTTTCTTGTTTTCTCATTTCCTTGTTTTCTTTTTTTCTTTCTTTCTTTCTTTCTTTCTTTCTTTCTTTCTTTCTTTCTTTCTTTCTTTCTTTCTTTCTTCTTTCTTTCTTCTTCTCTTTCTTTCTTTCTTTCTTTCTTTCTTTCTTTTTTTCTTTCTTTCTTTCTTTCTTTCTTTCTTTCTTTCTTTCTTTCTTCTTCTTTTTCTTTCTTTCTTCTTTCTTTCTCTCTCTCTCTTTTTTTTTTTTTGAAAGGTGAAATAAAATGGAGTCATTTACGTCAAGGGGTTTTAAAACCGAAGCAGGAGACCGTGAAGGAGGTGGGCCTTACGCATGTCCTCACAGTTCTCTTCAAGTAGAACCATGAACTTTTGAACTGGGCCAAGCTGCAAATACTTCAAGGACTCTGCACACACGTCTGCCACTTGCTATGATAATGGACTTTTGCTCAGTGGAAACCTTAGCTACCAATCATGTTCAGTCAGGGTTAGTTTTCTGCTGCCAACACCGATCAAAACTCTTTATAAACCGTGTATACAAGCATTCCTTTTTTGCCCTTAAAAACCCCAGACTTTTGCTTCCTAGTGGACATTATTTGGGTTGCTACCCAAACCTGTGTACCTTGAATTGCAATTCTTTGATACCAAATAAATACTTTTGTTTACTTATTGCCTTCTGCCAATTTTAGGTTGACAGGTGGTTATAACAGCCATCCCACCTGGCCCCTCCTTGGCAAAAGAGTTGGGTCAACTGGCGCTCTGCCTTCAGGGGGAACGTTTCCCACTGGGTAGGTGAGGGCTTGGACTAGTATGCACCTCATCCCTCGAGAGCCCTCTCCTATGACCTAGTCTCCCCTGACCATTGTCTTATTCCAGGTCCCTGGCTGCACTGAATGGCACTGCACAGTAGGCGTAGGAAAGCATTGGTACCCCTTCAGTAGGCTTTGGGTAGCAGGGCCCCACCAGACTTGCAGAACTAGAGCCCAGCCACAACCACATGCATGGCCTCCAGGGTAAAGGGAGCCTATCCCCTGACTATTATTCTCAGCAGGCAGCTGCAAATTGGCAACGATCCAATCCGTCCCCATCTGGACTTGCCCCCTGGTGGAATCTTGTGCTTCTCCAGCAATCAGGGCTCCAAGGTGCTCCTTAATTGGAGAATAATACCCCAGGCCACCCCAACCTCTACTCTGGCAGGCATCCAGCATCGCCTGCTCTGCCTTCAGGGGTGTATGTCCATCTGTGTAGGATGGGGCTTGGAATAAAGCAGATGCCTTGCTCTCCCAAGATCCTGCCTTTCCTGACCCTTGCTCTGTTCAGGGTCCGGAGAAAGAAGAGGAGAAGGAGGAGGAGGAGAGGAGGCACAGAGAGAGAGAGATAGAGAGAGAGAAATAAGGCCCTTTTTAAAACTGAAATACTTTAAAGGGACACAAACTTCTTGGGAACTTCCAGCCTCACAAAATATTTGTCTCTAGGTGACAAAAATAATTTATATAAATAATTCTGGGGAAAAGCTAAGTACGTAAGTACTATTTGCAACTATTCATATGTGTGTGAGTGTGTGAATGGTAATTTGAGCCAATTGTGTGTGTGTATATATATATACATAAATATATATAATTTGTCTTGCTTGGGTCACATGTCTACCCATCAAACCAACCACTTTTTACCAAAACATAAAGTTCAGATCTGGATCTGTGGTCGTCTGTGTTGCTATGAGGGAAGGGATTCAGGGTGCCTGGAAAATAGATAAATAGAGTCCCTCAAAGACAAGAGGACATAATTTCCAAGTAAAAATAGATCAAACCCAGATGCTGAAAGGATATAATCAATACTTGTCTGTTAGGTTGTTTCTCTAGTCAAACACAAACTAAACTAGAAGATGAAAAAATAATGCAGCAAAGCACATTTATATGTAAAATTTAGGTATTTTTTTTAAGGCTGAGGTAAAATCCATATTTAAACAGCCAAAATTCTGAGGTACTGATGTCAAAAATTGTCTACAATTTTTCTTCAATAAAAAGAATTTTAAAAAAATTCTTTTATTTCTAAGAAAAATCTTTTATTTTAACATACTTTTTAGTTATTGCTACAGTCGTTGCAGGGTTACCTGGTTCCTGTCTCACGGAGTTGAAGAATCTCTGGGACGTAAAAGGGTGAGGTGAAGTGAAAGTTTGTTAAGCGAAGGTGAGAGCAGAAAGGAAAGAGAAAAGCTCTCTAGAGAGGGGTCCCGAATGGGTTGCCACTGTGTGTCGCGGGCAGTCTTTTATTGAGAACTGACTGGGAAGATTGTGGCCTTGAAATTCTTGTGCCGTCTTGGTTTGATCAAGGACTACTGACAACATCCTTAATGGCTCACTTCTCTGAGGTCTGGTCATTGTCTATGATTACAACCTAGCTGTCAAAACAAAACAAAACAAAACAAAACAAAACATAAAACACAAAAACAAAACAAAAAAACCTCCCTAACATCTAGTGCCAACCTTATCTCTGGTTTTGTCCACCTCAGCATTTCTCCACATTTGGAATTTGTGTGAACCTGGTCAAGTAGCCCTCTGTGTGAGTCTAGTCAGGGGAGTCAAGGGCCTCCTCTCTCCTCCTGCCTATACATTAACCCTTTCCTTACTCACAGTTATTACTTAGAAAGGAACAAAATGAAACTTTGTGACATTTGCAAATGATCAACCAGGTTTGTACATTGAGTTCATGAATTAAAATATTTTTAAATTCTATTTTTCTGAATTAAAATTGAAAAATATCATGCAAGAATTGAGTCAAAGACATGTGTTTATGTTTTCAAAGGAGTTATTGGCCTCCTTTAAAGTACCTACATTTTTTTGTATTTATGGAGAGTTATCTGATTTAGGGAGGGTAGGTTTTTTGATTATTCCACTCTAAATTACCCGATTGAATGATGAAGCCAATTGCTTAGGGAAAAATCAAACTTAGAATATTACTCCTCCAAAAAAAACAATTATAAAAGACTTGAGAATCTAGGAAATAGATCAGAAACTCATGACTTGTCATCATTACCAAATGAACCCAGCAAGAATTTAGAAGTTCTTTGTATCATACCAATATAAATTGCCTTTACTCAGTACCGTGAAAGTTCGAGGGTTGAGATTAAAAGCAGTGCCTAGTGTCTACGAGTTTTTCACTTGGTTGTTAGTCTAATAGTCAAGAGGCGGCTGATTTTTCTATAATCTTGGTTTATGCTCTCTCTGATTATGAGGTAATTCATTCAATGTAGAGCAAACATCCAGAATGTTGAACAAAACTTTCCAAGTCCTTATTTGGCGCACACCTGCTGGTCTTACTGGTAGTCTACCGCCTCCTGCTGGTGCAGCCTAGAAGCCTCCTTGGGTCTTTCATGACTTGCATTTCTCCACCTACAAACCAAGCACCAGCACCTGCAATGCGTAATCATAGAGGCTCTGGATGGGAAACGACCAAGACATCTGTCTTCCCAAGCTAGAAATAGAAGACATTCTCTCCCGGTGTGGCTTTTTAAAAATAGATGTTTGGTCTTCCAGAAACTACTTACTTTGACCCTTAAAATAGAGATTTACCTTGTCAGCTCGCTGATCTATTAAGGGACAATTTCCCATTGCAGGGGCTGGGCAGAGAAACTGGGAGATTAGGTCCACCTGTGCTGTGGACTGTTCTACCATCCATCTCTGTGCCAAAACTGGAACATTAGCCTTAATCTTCCTGTCCTCTCTCAGACTGTGTCCCCTGATTTTACAGATGGACTTTTCCTCAGAGTATTTGAATTTTTAAGTTTATTATCATTATTATTATTATATCACAATTGGTTTCACAATCATCTACACAATTCTTTTAGGAATTTTTTTTTTAATGATTTTTTATTATATTATGTTAGTCACCATACAGTACATCCCCGGTTTCCGATGTAAGGCTCGATGATTCATTAGTTGTGTATAACACCCAGTGCACCATGCAATACGTGCTCTCCTTACTACCTTACTACCCATCACCGGTCTATCCCATTCCCCCACCCCCCTCCCCTCTGAAGTCCTCAGTTTGTTTCTCATAGTCCATAGTCTCTCATGTTTCATTCCCCCTTCTGATTACCCCCCTTTCTTTATCCCTTTCTTCCCCTACTGATCATCCTAGTTCTTATGTTCCATAGATGAGAGAAATCATATGATAGTTGTCTTTCTCTGCTTGACTTATTTCACTTAGCATTATCTCCTCCAGTGCTGTCCATGTTGTAGCAAATGTTGAGAACTCGTTCTTTCTGATAGCTGAGTAATATTCCATTGTATATATGGACCACAACTTCTTAATCCAGTCATCTGTAGAAGGGCATCTCGGCTCCTTCCACGATTTAGCTATTGCGGACATTGCTGCTATGAACATTGGGGTGCATATGGCCCTTCTCTTCACTACGTCTGTATCTTTGGGGTAAATACCCAGTAGTGCAATGGCTGGATCATAGGGTAGCTCAATTTTTAACTTTTTAAGGGACCTCCACACTGTTTTCCAGAGTGGCTGTACCAACTTGCATTCCCACCAACAATGTAGGAGGGATCCCCTTTCTCCACATCCTCTCCAACAAATGTTGTTTCTTGCCTTGTCTATTTTTGCCATTCTAACTGGCGTAAGGTGGTATCTCAGTGTGGTTTTGATTTGAATTTCCTTGATGGCTAATGATTTTGAACATTTTTTCATGTGTCTGTTACCCATTTGTATGTCTTCATTGGAAAAGTGTCTGTTCATATCTTCTGCCCATTTTTTGATTTGTTTATTTGTTTCTCGTGTATTGAGTTTGAGAAGTTCTTTGTAGATCTTGGATACCAGTCCTTTATCTGTAGTGTCATTTGCAAATATATTCTCCCATTCCGTGGGCTGCCTCTTAGTTTTTCTGACTGTTTCCTTGGCTGTGCAGAAACTTTTAATCTTGATGAAGTCCCATAAATTCATTTTATCTTTTGTTTCTCTTGCCTTTGGGGATGTGTCATGAAAAAGATTGCTTTGGCCGATGTCGTAGAGGTTGTTGCCTATGTTCTCCTCTAGAATTTTGATAGATTCCTGTCTCACATTGAGGTCTTTCATCCATTTGGAGTTTATTTTTGTGTATGGTGTGAGATAGTGGTCAAGTTTCATTCTTTTGCATGTAGCTGTCCAATTTTCCCAGCACCATTTATTGAAGAGACTGCCTTTTTCCCACCAGATGTTTTTTCCTGCTTTATCAAATATTAGTTGCCCAAAGAGCCGAGGGTCCATTTCTGGGCTCTCTATTCTGTTCCATTGGTCTATGTGTCTGTTTTTGTGCCAGTACCATGCTGTCTTTGTGATCACAGCTTTGTAGTACAGCTCGAAATCCGGCATTGTGATGCCCCCAGCTTTGTTTTTCCTTTTCAACAGTTCCTTGGAGATTCGGGGCCTTTTCTGTTTCCATACAAATTTAAGGACTGTTTGTTCCAGTTCTTTGAAAAATGTCCTTGGTATTTTGATCGGGATAGCATTGAAAGTGTAGATTGCTCTGGGTAGCATGGACATTTTAACTATGTTAATTCTTCCGATCCATGAGCATGGAATATCTTTCCATCTTTTTATGTCTTCCTCAATGTCTTTCAAGAGTGATTTATAGTTTCTAGAATATAGGTCCTTTACGTCTCTGGTTAAGTTAATTCCAAGGTAACGTATGGTTTTTGGTGCTATTGTAAATGGGATGGATTCCCTAATTTCTCTTTCTTCGGTCTCGTTATTCGTGTATAGAAATGCAACTGATTTCTGAGCATTGATTTTGTATCCTGCCACGTTACTGAATTGCTCTATAACTTCTAATAATTTGGGAGTGGCTTCTTTTGGGTTTTCCATATAGAGTATCATGTCATCTGCAAAGAGAGACATTTTGACTTCTTCTTTGCCAATTTGAATACCTTTGATCCCTTTTTGTCGTCTGATTGCTGTTGCAAGGACTTCTAGTACTATGTTGAATAATAGTGGCGAGAGTGGGCATCCTTGTCGAGTTCCTGATCTTAAGGGAAAGGCTTCCAGCTTTTCTCCATTGAGAATAATATTTGCAGTAGGCTTTTCATAGATGGCTTTTATGAGATTGAGAAATGTACCTTCTATTCCTACACTCTGAAGGGTTTTAATCAGGAAAGGATGCTGTATTTTGTCAAATGCTTTTTCGGCATCGATTGAGAGGATCATATGGTTCCTGAGTCTTTTCTTGTTGATATGATGTATCACGCTGATTGATTTGCGAATATTGAACCACGCTTGCATCCCAGGTATGAATCCCACTTGATCGTGATGGATAATCCTTTTAATGTACTGTTGGATTCTATTAGCAAGTATCTTGTTGAGGATTTTGGCGTCCATATTCATTAGGGAAATCGGTCTGTAATTCTCCTTTTTGAGGGGGTCTTTGCCTGGTTTGGGGATCAAGGTAATATTGGCCTCATAGAATGAGTTTGGTAGCTTTCCTTCTGTTTCTATTTTTTGAAATAGCTTTAGGAGAATAGGTATTATTTCTTCTTTGAATGTTTGGTAGAATTCCCCAGGAAAACCGTCCGGGCCTGGAGTTTTGTTATTTGGAAGGTTGTTTATCACTGACTCAATCTCTTCATAATTAATTGGCCTGTTTAAGGAATCAATTTCTTCCGGTTTCAATCTTGGTAGTTTATAGGTTTCCAGGAAGGATTCCATCTCTTCCAGATTGCTTAGTTTATTGGCATATAGCTGTTGATAAAAATTTCTAATAATCCTTCCAATTTCAATGGTGCTCGTCGTGACCTCTCCTTTTTCATTCATAATTTTAATAATCTGGGTCCTTTCTCTTTTCTTTTGGATAAGTCTTGCCAGTGGTCTGTCAATTTTATTGATTCTCTCAAAGAACCAGCTTCTAGTCCTGTTGATCTGCTCTACTGTACTTCTGGTTTCTGCTTGATTGATTTCAGCTCTAATTTTGGTCAACTGCTTCCTCGTGCGTGGATTAGGCCTGTCCCTCTGTTCCTGTTCCAGCTTCTTGAGGTGAGAATATAAAAACTGCATTTTAGATTTTTCTATTCTTTTGAGTGAGGCTTGGATGGCTATGTATTTCCTCCTTAGGACTGCCTTTGCAGTATCCCATAGGTTTTGGACTGTTGTATTTTCATTCTCATTGGTCTCCATAAATTGTTTAATTTGATTTTTGATTTCCTGGTTTATCGAGTCATTCCTGAGCAGGATGGTTCTTAGTCTCCAAGTGTTTGAGTTTCTTCCAAATTTTTCCTTGTGGTTGAGTTCCAATTTCAGAGCATTGTGGTCTGAGAATATGCAGGGGATAATTTCAATCTTTTGGTATCAGTTGAGACCTGTTTTGTGTCCCAGAACATGGTCTATTCTTGAGAATGTTCCATGGGCATTAGAATAGAATGAGTATTCTTTGGTTCTGGGGTGTAGTGTTCTATATATATCTATGAGGTCCAACTCGTCGAGTATGGCATTCAAAGCCTTTGATTCTTTGCTTAGTTTTTGCCAGGGTGTTCTGTCTGTTTCTGATAGTGGAGTGTTGAGGTCCCCTACTATTAATGTATTTTCATTTATATGTCTCTTTATTCTGGATAAGAGTTGGCTTGTGTATCTTGCTGCTCCCCTGTTGGGGGCATATATATTTATAATTGTCATATCCACTTGTTGAATACTTCCCTTAAGAATAATATAGTGCCCTTCTGCATCTCTAACTATAGTCTGTAGTTTAAAATCCAATTTATCTGATATGAGAATTGCTACCCCAGCTTTCTTTTGAGGACCATTTGCGTGAAAGATGGTACTCCATCCCCTTATTCTCAGTCTGAATGCATCTTTGGGTTTGAAATGAGTCTCTTGTAGACAGCAAATGGATGGGTCATTTCTTTTTATCCAATCTGCAACCCTGTGGCGCTTTATGGGATGGTTCAAACCATTTACATTAAGACTGATTACTGATAGATATGATTTTAATGTTGCCATGTTGCCAGTAAAGTCTTTTTTTGTATTGGCTGTGTCTTTCTGTTCTGTATCACTCTTGGGGCCTTTTTACTTTTATAGAACCCCCCGTAATATCTCCTGTAGGGCTGGTTTCGTAGTTACAAAATTGGTTAGTGACTGGCGATTCTGAAATGTCTTTATTTCTCCATCAATTCTGAATGACAGTCTTGCTGGATAAAGGATCCTTGGCTGCATGTTTTTCTCTGAAAGAGCTTTAAATATGCTCCCCCAACCCTTTCTCTCATTCCAGGTCTGTGTAGACAGGTCTGACGTAATTCTGATGCTTTTGCCTTGGTACGTGAGAAATTTCTTTGCCCTGGCCACTTTCAATACTGTATCCTTGCATCTAATATTTGCGAAATGCACTATGACGTGATGTGGCGTAGGTTTGTCGTGGTTGAGCTTGGGAGGGGTCCTCTCTGCCTCTTGGACACGAATGTTTGTTTCCCTTGCTAGATTAGGAAAGTTTTCAGCTACAATTTGTTCAAATATCTCTTCTAGACCTCTGTTTTTCTCCACCCCCTCGGGGATGCCGATGATTCTAACATTGGATCATTTCGTTGAGTCAGTAATCTCCCGTAACCTACATTCGTGGGCGTGGATTTTTTTAAGACCATCTTCTATTTTCATTTTTTCCTCTATTAACCCATCCTCCAATTCACTAACCCGTTCCTCTGCTTCTGCGACCCTGGCCGTCAGAGTCTCTAGTTTTGACTGCATTTGGCTCATAGAATTTTTAATTTCTGTCAGATTCGCTCTCATTTCTGTCCTTAGGGATTCTATATTCTCAGTAACCTTTTCGTTTATACTTTTTTCAATTCTACTCATCATTTTGACCATCGTTACTCTGAATTCCATTTCTGATAATTTGGTTACATCCATATCCATTAGTTCTGTGGCAGAGGCCACAGTCTCACTGTCTTTTCTTTGCTGGGGGGGGCTTCTCCTTCTTGTCATTCTGATGAAGAGAGGTTGCGGGGTTTCCAAAGCCCAAATTATTGACTGGGTCCCAGGCCGTGCCCCTTGTTTTATAGGGATCTTAGGGATGTGGGCTTCTTCTTTAAAGATTTTATTTATTTATGTGGCAGCCAACCAGCGAGAGAGGGAACAGAAGCAGGGGAGTGGGAGAGGAAGAAGCAGGCTCCCAGCGGAGGAGCCCGATGAGGGACTCCTTTCCGGAACGCCGGGATCACACCCTAAGCCGAAGGCAGGCGCTCAATGACTGCGCCACCCCGGCGCCTCGGGTTGTGGGCTTCTTGATTTTTCAGCCTGCCTTCTGGGGGAGGGGCCTGCCGCGCCGATACTCAGGCAACCCTGTTTGGGTAGAGTCTCCGTGTCCCCTGCGAGGGGGGATGGGGATGGGCACTCCCTGAGCCGGTATTTCCAGGCTTTTGTTCTCTGGCGGCTTTCCCTGGTGGTTTGCTGTGCCTCTTCTGAGAGTCAGAGCAGCAGCGGCCAAATTTCAGCCTCTGTCACAGAACAGAGGGATTGCGGCCCTTTCTCTACTAATGTTCTGACCACTTTAACTCTGTTACTGTTGGTGCTGCTCAACCCTGCAGCGTCCCGGGATGTGCGCCCCACACCCGGCGTCCCAGCCCTCACTTCCAGGGCTGGCGCGTCTCTGTCCTTTGTGTTTCTAACGCCGCCAGCCGCCAGCCGTCCCGCGCGCTCCCGGATCTCCCGGTCTCAGTCTGGATCCAGTGAGCGCACCGGGATTCCGGGGTTCCGCGAGATGCCTGGTGGCACGCACCGGGCTCACGGTCTCAGTCTGCTGTTTTGCGGGTGCCGTCCGCGAGCCCCGCCCGCTCTCCCGTGCAAGTGGCTACCGCTTCCCGGCGCCCGAACGCGGCGGCTCCCTCCCCCTTCCGTTTATCTTCCGATATCTGTGCACAGTTTCATGGCTCCCCGCTTCGTACCTCAATACTCAGCGCTGGAGATGTTCATTTGTAGAGATCCAGATGCGTCTTCCTGCGTCTCAGGCTGGTTCCGTGGTTGTTTAGGCTGGTCTGGTACCTATCCAGCTCGACTCGGGGGACCGGCTGAAAACGGTGTCTCCTACTCCTCCGCCATCTTAACTCCTCCTCTTTTAGGAATTTTAAGAAAATGTTCGCAGTCCAAACAGATCTAGGAAGCATGATGATTAGCTACAGACTATATTTTATTACTTGTACAGATTTGACTTATACCCATAAATGAAGTTACATGTGAGTATACAAATGGAAAATGCATCCCAACCTGAAGAAGTAATTAGAACATGAAGAAAACACAGAGCATCTTCTGGGTGAATACACCCAAAGCTGCATTATCAATCCTTCTTCAGTATTTCCACATATAGCACTCACCAGATACCTCTAGTATTACACCTATGACAGTGTCTTATGGACAGCTAAGCAACTGAAAGGTCACACACCACTCTCACCTCAAACGTTGAACCTGAATGTTGAGAAAATAATTTCTCTCTCTATATATATATTTATTATAGACAGTGATTAGAGGAAAATCCCCTAGAGAAATACCAAGTTCTTCTGGTCCTCAAAATAGTCACAAATATCCTTTCATGTCAAATTTTCTCCTGAGTCTTTGGGTAGCCACAAAACAAGCAGTAATTTAGAGGTGGCCATTTAATTAGTCCAATTGCTTCAAGATCACTAGGCCCCATGACTATGAAAGCTGAAAGAAGATCATAGGTTGTTTATACAGAATAAAATTAGAAATGAACTGCTGGGCCATGGAAAATGGCTTAATGTGTGAACCAGTGTGTTTCGACCTCAGTGGGTTCTACGTTTAATCCTAGTCTTTGTAGATTATTGAAAATCATGCTAAGATTTTAAGAGTACTGAGGGGAGATGCACTTTATTACATTTATATTTTATACATCTTGAAGGAGAGAGAAAAAAACATGTTATTACTTCGTTACTTGTTCAGCAAGACTAACATACCCGAGGAATGAAGCGTTGCATTTGCTTTGGGATCGCCTTGCTAAATTTGACCATCTCTTCAATTCTCTGCTTCACATTGAATTTTCAATTTTAAAAGTTAATTGTGTCTTCTTCCTGTCCTGTTTTACTATCATTATACCTGCCCTGAGGAAAAGAGCATTAATAACATGTCCTTCACATCTTTCTCCACATATAAACAAACGTATACAGGCATGATTACACATGAACTGCTCAGGATCCAGCCTCGATTATACCATCAACCCTAGCTTCAGATCACAGTCACAATGCCCACTGTCCCAAAGCCATGAAATCATCACCAATGGGACTAGCTCACTTGCTCTTTTAATATATGATGGAGGATTGGCTATTTTACCAACACAGTAGCCCTGCACCAACATAACGGTCATTAGAATGGTCTCAGTCCAGTGGTTTTCAACCTTAGCTGAAAATTAGAATCATAATGCTAGCTTAAAATTTTTTCAATAACCTAACCACACCCTCGATCAATTAAATCAGATTCTTAAGAGGTGGGATAATCTCAGGCATCAGCGTTTCCTCAAGGCTCCTCAGTATAATTTCAGTGTACAGCTGATTTGAAAACTATTTCCACAAAGTCAGATGGATCGAATTGCAAATTACCTCTCTACCCTGACCACCCCAACCAACCTCCTCATTAAGGAGTTGTTGGACAAGGTTACAAAAATGAAATAGCTGAGGTTTATAATTACTTTTGTCCCAATTTGACCTTCTCTGAGTTAATTTGGTCTACACAAACCAAACTAATTTTGCTAACGTTGCAGAAAGAGCCATCGACTGAGATGACGGATGTGTTAACTAAACTTATTGTGGGCATCGTTTCACAATAAATACATGCATCAAATCATTGTGTTTTATGACTTAAACTTATACAACGTTGTATGTCAATTATAACTCAATGAA
Organism: Ursus americanus; assembly: GCF_024610735.1. NCBI lineage: Eukaryota > Metazoa > Chordata > Mammalia > Carnivora > Ursidae > Ursus > Ursus americanus. The sequence goes on from NC_142151.1 coordinate 11,035,306, forward strand.
GCTGGAAAAAAATAAAATAAAATAAAAATAAATAATTTTTTTAAGGGCAAAAAGAAAGAGCCTTCAATTTGAGGATGGTTCCACCACCTTTGCCTCTGAACATACTTGCTCAAGGAAGCTAATATTGAGGTCATTTATCCAAATATTGTCAAATACCCAGGCTGAGTTAAGTATCGCCAACGGACTTTGTGAAACTTGGAGTGTCTGCGGTCCTGCCGTCCAGTCACTGAGTCTACAGATCTGAGATGTGGCCCAGGAATCTGTCCTTTTAAGGGGGACTACCTGTATAAATCTTACGTGAAGACAAGTTTGGAAACCACATAACTCTTCAATGAGGGAAGGATGGTTATCCAAAATAAATACAAAACACGGCCTTTCCCCAGGAATTTTGACAGTACATTTGTTCTGTGCACGTGTGTGTGTGTGTGCACGTGTGTATGTAAGTGTGTGTGTGATATCTCCTAGAAATTTTGTGTAAGAGGGAGAGAAAGAACTTCCTGTCAAATGCCATGTCTTATAAGCCAAGGTACCAGAAAGCAATGGGGGATAAATTATTCCAGCAAAGAGGTTAGTGAGTCCTCAAGACCTTTGGGTTTACTCAGCCTCTGTAAAGGCTGCCAGGGATGACATCACGATGGCAGGAAGGCAGGGAGACGTCTATGAGCAATCAGATCTGATCAAATTCCAGAGCCACTCAGGTCAGAAACAGAAATGTTCTCTTTTACTGAGTGTGAAAGTCAGAGTGTGCATGAGAGAAGAATGAAAAGATACAAGATACCAGGGGAAAAAATGTAACCTCTTTATAGGAACAAAATAACCAATGGAGATATTTTAACTATTAATAGCAGATCTTTCTATGGTTAGAAATAGAAGAACAAAAGAAGAAATGATCTTTCCCATGGGAATAAAGAAAACCCAAATGTGTGGGAGTCAGGTGCAGAATTATTGACCTTTAATGAATAATTTTATCTTTGTTGAAAATGACAATGACAGTAAGCTACTAAAGAAATGAAGGAATATAGTTGCTTTTTTAATCTGTGTATATGTAACTTGTATTTCGGTCCTGTATGATAATTAGTAAAGGCTGTTTACTTGAACTATGATGAAATTATTGTCTATGTTTTAAAATTTGTGTTTAAATATATTTTGCTTATAATTTTCACCAAATTTTCACATTCCTTTGTTCTAGACTTTTAGTTAGTGCATATATAAAATGTCATTAGCTCACAATTTTACTTCTTTAGAGAGTAACAGGCTGCTGGATGTCTGTATGGTGATGTTCTTTTAAAGAACTGTCAAAATATTCTGAAATGCACCTAGCTGAGAACTTGGATCATATCAGTTGGCCCAGTAAATTCTACATCTCTGATTTAGACAAATCAGTATTACAGGTGGGTTTACTGTTTTCTTTAACCTATACATAGCTATACAATTATATGAAGAGCAAATAAAAACAATCTCCTTCATCAATATTCTTTTTTTTTTTAAGATTTTATTTATTTATTTGACAGAGAGAGAGACAGCCAGCGAGAGAGGGAACACAAGCAGGGGGAGTGGGAGAGGAAGAAGCAGGCTCCCAGCAGAGAAGCCTGATGTGGGGCTCGATCCCAGAACGCTGGGATCACGCCCTGAGCCGAAGGCAGATGCTTAACGACTGCGCCACCCAGGTGCCCCACCTTCACCAATCTTCTTAAACCAGTGATTTTGTCCCAGAAAAACTCTCAAGCTCTAGATGTACAAGGTTTGGCATCCAAAGCTCAGGGACACTGACTTACTATGCTAAAGGAAAGTTCTTAAAAATAAAATATAATGGTTCTACTATAGTCAAGAAATTTTTTAGGATTTTTCTAAAGGAAATAACATTTATGGAAAGATTATAAATTTCTATTAATAATGTCCAGATTACCCAAACAATAATCTCAAGATTGCTTAGTCTAAATAAATGAGATGTAAATATTAAATGATGTGCTATTTCTTTTTTTTTTAAAGATTTTATTTATTTATTCGACAGAGATAGAGACGGCCAGCGAGAGAGGGAACACAAGCAGGGGGAGTGGGAGAGGAAGAAGCAGGCTCCTAGCGGAGGAACCTGATGTGGGGCTCGATCCCATAACGCCGGGATCATGCCCTGAGTCGAAGGCAGATGCTTAACCGCTGTGCCACCCAGGCGCCCCAATTGATGTGCTATTTCACCTGTATTACAAAGCTGGTACACGGGTACAACAAACCATTGCTAAGATACTAAGGTATTTCCAAATCACTTGGCACAGTGCTGCTGCTCTAGCCCCCAGGACGCCCAGTCCAGAATCCCCCAGACCGCTATCACAGCAGGGTCTCCTGATTATCTTTCCAGTGCTGTGTCTTGTGTCATTTCTGGGTGTTAAATATTTACATATCCCCCCTGTGCACTTGTGCATATGTAATAACAAAGCAGGAAAAGAATCTTTTATCTGAGAGAGGGAATTCAGTGCACTGATGCTCAGATAGAATAATAGGGCCATGGCGGCCATTGCACTACTGGGTGTTTACCCCAGAGATACAGACGTAGTGGAGAGAAGGGCCATATGCACCCCAATGTTCATAGCAGCAATGTCCACAATAGCTAAATCATGGAAGGAGCCAAGATGCCCTTCAACAGATGACTGGATTAAGAAGTTGTGGTCCATATATACAATGGAATATTACTCAGCTGTCAGAAAGAACGAATTCTCAACATTTGCTGCAACATGGACGGGACTGGAGGAGATAATGCTAAGTGAAATAAGTCAAGCAGAGAAAGACAACTATCATATGATTTCTCTCATCTATGGAACATAAGAACTAGGATGATCGGTAGGGGAAGAAAGAGATAAAGAAAGGGGGGGTAATCAGAAGGGGGAATGAAACATGAGAGACTATGGACTATGAGAAACAAACTGAGGGCCTCAGAGGGGAGGGCGGTGGGGGAATGGGATAGGCCGGTGGTGGGTAGTAGGGAGGGCACGTATTGCATGGTGCACTGGGTGTTATACGCAACTAATGAATCATCGAACTTTACATTGGAAACTGGGGATGTATTGTATGGTGACTAACATAATATAATAAAAAATCATTAAAAAAACAAAGAATAATAGGGCCATGGAAGAGATATTCCCCAGGGTCCCGAGTAATAACCAGAACATCAGATCAAAAGGCATCAGACGATGAAGTGGAGAACATTCTGTGAAGTTTATTTGCCTGATAGTTTAAATACACAGTCATTTTTTCATCTGTTTTTGGCTCTAGTAGGGTAGCTTTCTCTTTCTTCACATGAATTTAACCACAAGTCCCCTAAATCTTGGTGAATTTGGAAGAAGCATATTAATCCAAATCTTCAATCTTCACCAACGCAGCTGTCTTCTCACAAATCCAAGAAATTTCAGCACTGCAGCGGGAAATATAAATATTTCCTTTTTGAAAATAGGCACATCCTTTGGATCCATTGATCTGGGCATACTCTTTAGCGCTGAATCTGAAAATTAATCCACTTAAAATTAATTACAAATTTCATATTTGAAATTTAATCTCAATTCAGTGTTCTCAGTTAACAAAGGCTATCTATCTGAACTTTGAGAGACTTCTGTTTCCATGACATATCAAAGTTCTTAAAGCTGGCAAATCTGAGTGTTTCATTTCAAGTTAGTCATAATCCTGGGTAGAATTATTTAAGAAGGATACTTAAATTCTGGCTGAGAATTTGTATGCTCTCCATTATCACAATAGAAACTCCCCAGTGCAGATTATATTAGAAGCACTAGAATTTCTTTATTTGGAACTTTATGAAGACAAACAGACAAATAAAATCATATTCTGGCTAAAAAGTTATTACATTTCATTACGTACAAATATCATTTTGTGTTTTATATATGTATACACACATATGTGGAAGGTGAACAGAGAATAAGATAGGGGCTAGAGAGAAAATGAACGATTATATAGATGTGGTTCTGATATCGGTCTCTAGTTCCTCTGCTAAGGAATTGGTGATAACTCTTCAATAATATCATTACAGGGGTGCCTGGGTGGCTTTAGTCTGTTAAGCCACCAACTCCTGATTTCAGCTCAGGTCATGATCTCAGGGTGGTGGGATCAAGCCCTGCCTCTGGCTCGGGCTCAGCTGGAAGTCTGCTTGAGGTTCTCTCTCTTCTGTCCCTCTGCCCCTTTCCATGCTTGCCATGCGCTTTCTCTCTCTCAAATAAATAAATCTTTTTTTAAAAATGTCATTACAAAATTATGCTCGTCAGATCTAAATCCCCGTGTGCCTTTTTACTCAAATGGTCTGCAATGCACTGCAGTATTCTTTTCTTGCTTCAGAGCTGGGCTTACTAAATCTTCCCCTTGGCGTATGCACTTGCCGAGAGCAGCCTTACTCAGTAGGGAGGGTGATTCCAAACTCAGTTCCACCACCCCGAGTGTGACAGCCACAGCCTCAGGGCATCAGTGTCCACAGACTCCGAACCTTGCCATGGGGAGCCACCTCCTCTGTATTTTCGCTAGGAGTGAGTGAAGGTGCCCAGGATGATGACAACTCCTTTGGGAGAGGGGACCCATCTTCTTAAAGTCCAAAGTGGAAACAGCAGCACTTACAGGGTGTCCTGGTCCTGTTCTGTAAACCCTCAGCGTAGCGGCAATACCTCAGATTAGTTTGTAATCATCTCATGCCCAGTATGGCTCCATTGAGAAGAAGTGACTGTCATTTTTGTTTGGATGTTTATTACTTTGCACGTGCTTGTCGCCATGATTATTTTGGTGAAACCAGACTCACTGATTTAATATGACCAGTAGTGGACATTAGAAAGCGGGAAATTGGTGTGAGTAGAAAAAACCATGACAGCATTGTGGGAAATGGGTGAAGATAAAGTATATCTAGGGAGAAAAGTATAGACGTGTCCTTGTTTGTTATTCACGGAATTGGGGGAGTCATAGCTGAAGCCCAGTATCCTTGATGGAAATGAGTGATGATAACTCAGCTTCAGGAAAATTTGACAACGTGCATTAAGGACTAAGACAGGAGGGAGCTGAATAGATGAATAACTTGATGGGAAGGGAGGTGGAGAAAAGCCTACCACACCCAGAAAGGAGCCAATATATTATATTAAAAATACAAATACAACTGTGTCATTTTAATATAATTGTGATGAGCCATGTTCCTCAAAATATTGGGTTTGTAGTTGCTAAGAAAATTGTACAAGACTGTGTTTCTTTCCATATTTTTAAGATAACACCTGTTTTTCATAACTTTAAATAGTTGCAAAAACTGTAATTTTCAAAGTATCATATATCCTGTATATACTTTAAATATTCTTCAAAATCTTGAAGTGGCAGATTTAGCTCATTTTAAGTCATGGAAAACATTTGCCATATAATCTAATTGGTAAATCCCCATCACAAAACTCTAATTGTTAAGCTAATCTATCAATTCACACTTACTTGCTGCTAGAAAATGGCTGACAATTATTGAATTTAAATAAATGTGTTAATGTATGTTCTTCTGATAAACACCACCCTCGGGACTGTCAGTGTGGGAGAGCCAGGGGAGTTGAGAGATCGCGCTCATGGTCACAGAAGCCCTCAGTCCTGATCTTACCCTTCAGGAGGCAGTGACTTTGGGCAGGTTATTTAATTTCTCTATGACAATTGTTTCATCCATAAAATAGAAATATAACAGCGCTTTTATCACAGAGCTAATATTTATATACCGCTTCAAACAAAATTAAGTGTAAGTATTATTTGTTTGTTAAATTAAAAAAAATAAATTTAAACTAATAGATAAGCTTCAGTTTCTTGCCATGAGTTTGTCACATACACGAAATTAAGTACTCTTGCTTTCATTATTTCTTACTGAAGCTCTCTTTTCTTTGTATGTTGTACTCTTTTTTTGTATCTAGATTTATAATTCTTATGATTAGCGATGCTTTTCTTAGTATTCCATTTTTTAGTATTCTTAGCTTACTGCCCGCCCCCCTCCACCACGCCCAACAGTTAGAGACTTACAAGGATGGAGAGGGACCAGAACCATCCTCCCAGAGCCAGCTCCTTCCAGATGGGTCCCATGATAAGCCCAACCAGAAGAAAGAGAATGTGGGTAATGGCTGTGACTTCAGAAAATCCTGAGAGGGAGAACGGGAACAACGTCATGTGTGAACCACGTTCTGGAGTGCAGAAGTAAGATGTTAATTCCCATTCAAAATGCAGTGAATTCCTACTATGTAAGTCACACATTCCACTTGTTTTACTTTCTATGACAAGAATAATTTCTCTAAACAGGGAAGGAGAGTCAACCAGACCTTTTCCTCCAAGCTATCTATCTTCACCAAGGTGGAGTTCCTGTCCATGCAGTTTTTCCTACTGTTAGTCCAGGTCTTCTCCTCATCGGTTGCAAAATAATAGCAGCTGTTTTGGTACCATTGCCACATCTTAGGACAAGGATTACATCTGTGGTCTGAAAAAGAAATTACACCCATTAGTACAAATTAAATAATGCTGGAGTGACTGGGGAAGGTTTTAGAAACTAAATAATTGAACTTGACGAGCGGGTCTGAGACCCAGCGTTCTGGAACCCTACCGCTTTAAGAGCCTGTGAAAACGAAGTCACTCCCAATTATGGGCTGGAGCAACAGTGATTGAAATTCTCACTTCAGGGCCCAGTCTCCTGGCCTCAGAATTACAAGCTATACTGTTAGCTTCTTAAAACATCAGGATCACCCAAAAATAGTTCACAAAAGGAGAAGCTGAAGTATCCGGGTTGGTATCGTTTCAAGAAGCTTCCCAAATTCACCTCTGTGTTTTCAAAAATATTAAAAAGATTGATATCTTTCCTTGCCTTCTATAAATTTAGTGTGATATCATTAGAAGTCATTGGAGAACACAACTTTCTCACGCAATGAGGTGGTGCACGTGATCAATGCAAATTGGGGCAAAGGATTGGACCTGACTGGCCAGTAGGCCCCAATTACCTGAAGTGTGAATGATTAGCTCCTGGCAGAGTTTGATGGCCATTTGTCCCTGCCTCTTCAATAGACTGGCGATCTGTGATTTGAGAAACTCCTCCTCGGTGGGAAAGTTTCTGTAGATGCTCAGCTGCTCAGATAAATTATCCTGCTGGTGGTGGATGATTTTTTGAAGTTGACTTAATTTCTCTGAATCTGAGTTAATTTCATTAGATGTCTGCAAAACTCCAAGACATAACAGGAGACAAGTTCATATAACCTCCCATTCTCATCCTAGCCATAGATAATTCTTAACACAGAAATATTTCTCAAGTTGTTTAATATTTATCGGTAGCTCCCAATAATTGAGGTATCATGGAAGAAACACACCAGATGCCTTTTTATTACAAATTGCTTGGAGATCATCCTCATAATTTTATGGAGATTTTAAATATGATTATTCTTGTATTAAAATAATGAATTAATAATTATATATCTTTGACATTTAATCTAAGGCAGTGCTGGGCGTTTTGCCATTCATTTACTGGAAATACTTTTTTCTATTTGAAGTTGGTTCATGGAATTGTTGTTTTAATAGGAACATAATCCTTTAAGGCATCTCTCATCTTCATTTTTAAAATATACATCATTGTAGAAGATCAACTGCTAATCTTCATAATGATTGGCTATTGAACATCTGTTACTGTTGCTAGAACATCATATTTCTTTCTAAAAGAACAAGCTACAGGATGCCTGGGTGGCTCAGTCAGTTAAGCGTCTGCCTTCAGCTCAGGTCATGATCCCAGGGTCCTGGGATCGAGTCCCCGCATCAGGCTCCCTGCTCAGCGGGAAGTCTGCTTCTCCCTCTCTCCCTCCCCCCACTTGTGCTCTTTCTCTGACAAATAAATAAATAAATAAAATCTTTAAAATAAAATAAAACAGCAAGCTACATCATTAGGCCCTATTTATATGTCCAAATCGGTAGGTCTAAATTCTAATTATCGAAGAAATCTTACATATGTAAAAATAAATGAAAGTAGCATGGAAGATGCTAGTATCATTCAGAAAATAAACTTTGATGACTGGTAGTCTCCTGAAAGGGAATACTACACCAACTCACTACTCTGCCCATCATATCCTTAACAATATCCTACAGAGTACAGATTCTCAGGATATTCTGCCACTTATTATAAGCTCAGGACTCCCTATCCTGATGGCTCAATGATGGGTCAGAACCAAGGGAATAGTCTTTTTTTGGCTATTGTGTTTGGGAGTGGAGCTTCCATTGTTACGTGGAGGTTCAACTTTCTGTTTAGAGAGTAAGGTATCTCAAGCAACTATTCCTCCGTATTTGTATCTCCTTTTCCTTTATAGCAGGCAAACTATTTCTAGACTAGAACAGTCTTGAGTGAGTAGGTTAAGCCAGTCTCGTACTAAGTCTTCAGGGTGAATGAAACAGCATGTTCTTCCTTCCCTTGGCTCCCTATTTCTTACCATTGGGATAATAAGTGGATATGTTTCTATGCAGAAAAGAACCTCCTTCTTCCAACCAATGAAGAGAAATATAAAAGTTATCTTCATAATCCAGTCTAGCTTATCAAGAGAAAACAATGGATTTAGGGCAAGATCCTCATCATAATTCCGTCCCCTGCTTATCTTAGAGACTTGGAGAATGAAGGATCTATGATCACTTAATATAATCAAACCGGAATTTACATAGTTTACACATGTGTTTCCTAATTACTTTTCTTGGGTTTGATGAAAATATACTTACACATAATCCCCAAGGTCACCAGCCCAATCAACAGCATCAGACAAAGAGTTAACAGACTCAGGGCAGCCTGACGCCAGGTGGGGGAAGATGCTGGATACCCTGAAGAAAGCCAACAGAGGAATTGTGGCTACGAATGAGTTGTTTATTTCTCCCTTACCTCTTCAATGTTCCATCTGGAAAATACCTAAAATGATGGGTGGTAGGGGCTCACCATCAGTTCTCCTCCACTTCTCTTCCCCACCATTCTCCTTTCCCTTAAGAGTGTCTCCTAATTTTCAGGTTTTTGTTTTACATCATCACACACCCTTCTTCTTTAAGTTTACTAAATACATGTATGAGATGTGGAAACTGATTTTCTGGATGATCCTGACAGTAGGAGAGACCTCAAGTTTCTGAGATTACAAACAGCCACAAGGCAAGTGTTATTGTGGATTTTATTTTTATCTATTATCCAGTCTATTTATCATCTCATAGATAACAAATGAGTATGGAATGAAAGACAAAATGAATGTGCAGTCTAACCTACAATATTTCTTAACTCAGAATCTCACGGCATCTAGCCCCGTATTTCAGACAGATGGATTGCAAATTTCCAGGTGTGCTAGCACATACATCACACCCACAACTCCTTTTCTCTCAAGGATTACGGCTATAATTGAAACAAACAAATAAAAATGCATAACAGCTGTTACTAGTCTCAAAACAAGCCTATTCCAATTCTCTTGGTATATCACCCCAAACCACCACACATGTGCATACGTACGCACACACTTAAAGTAAAAATAAATCTAAGAGAAGAAGAAAGTACTTCCCATATTTTAGATGATTTGGGGAAACAGCCTGAACTGTCAACAGATTCTTGAAAATAAGGGATATAGTCTGATATACTAAACTGGATTCCTGACCACAGAGATTAATATTTCTTCCAACAGGGGATAAGGGAATGAGCTAAAGACTAGCCCTGAGTTTGGGCTTTTACCAGTTGTAGGAACTTGGTTAAATCATTTAATTTTTTTTTCAGACTCAGTTTTGCTAATGTTATTCCATTTACTTCACAATTATATTTTGATAGAAATATGATATAATGCACATAAAATACTAGATGGATATTGTTATTATTGATTCAACACTACTAATTATACTAGAAATTTCCACTCCCTAAAAAAAAATGTTAACCTACTTACAAAACAGAAACTATCTCTTGTCTATTTCTGACTCTCCTGTCCTCCTATTTCTCTCTTCAGTTATTTATACCTTTGAAAAGAAAAATTTCCTCTGCTTTCTCTATTTTAGTGACCTCCAATCTGGTCACTAAAAGAATATTTGCCTGGCATCTCTCACAAAGTATAAATACCAAGGATTTCATTTGTAAAAAGAATTCTAGTAGCCCCCAAACTCAATTTCCGTCACGTCCAATGTTTCACTATAACACAGAGCTTCGAGATGCCTCGTGATACCACACAATTTAAAGAGGTCTTGGAAGCCACATGTTTTCTGGCCAAAATTGGGGACACTCATTCTACGAGTGTATTCCACAGCTCTTCTCCATTTTAAAGATTCCACACCACACCTCTCTTTAGCATCGAACCAAAGCATTTATCACCTGCGCATTCCCCAAGGTCACGTCGTGCTGTCTGAACTCCTACCTCTTTTCCTTAGGTCATTTCTTTCGCGGTTATTTCTCTCTCCAACAGAATCCTGAAACATGAGTGTCGCGTAAGTCGCTTCTTCAGACATTGTAGAAGAAAACACTACTATAAATTATGTAATTAATGTTTCAATATCTTCAGGCCCAGGAACAGGATGTTCTTCTCAAGGCTGGGAATTTTTATAAACACACTCAACTGACCCAAGACACACCCCACTGCCCCTCTGTAAAGATAGTATGACAATCAGGGTTTTTTTTTTGCAGAGAAAGTGAGAGAAGTCAAATATTCTCTTTAGAAATCAGAATATCATAGATCTCAATGTGTCTGCTCTTCCGACATTGTTTCTTGTGAAGCAAAAGGGGTCCTTGGAAGCAGAGAGGGAACGGTGGTTTCATGGGGAGTCCCCATGATCTTCAGGGTAGAGGCTGTTCTGAATTATTCAATAAAGGGTCCGGTTGTCATTTTTACGTGTGTCAAAGGCCAGCTAATCCTGTATGAAGACATTGGATCTGGTTTATACTCACTCATATCAGAGAGATACGCATACAACAGAAAGAAACTGTGTAAAGACCACCCACACCTGGCCGCTGTTTTAAGAAATACAAGCGTGTGTGTGTGAGACAGACAGAGACAGAGAGAGGCAGGGAGGGAGGGAGAGAGACTGTGTTGGTAATGGGGCATAGAGAAGAAATTGATACCTGTTAAAACTGGGCATGAATGGGAGCTCCCTCTGGCAGGGTTAAATCCCTAAAAGAATAATTGCCCTGCAAATAACAACTAGCACGTGGTATGGTGCATTTGCTTTTTTTTTTTTTTTTTTAATTTGTTTGTTGAGTTGGTGTTTAACCTGAGGGCAGCCAACAGTCATTGTTATGCAGCTAAAATTCCTATAGAAAACATGCAATCTTTCAGGTTCTAAAAATCGGAAGATGGAGTTTGGGGCAACCGCAAGAACAAACAGTGCTGGATATTCACATGGACCCCTGGATGTGGGGAATCCCTAGAGCATCCTTAAGCCTTGAAGCCTCTTTGAGCTAGAGGTTATATACATTTCATTTTTAAAATAATCTTATGGGGCGGGGGCGCCTGGGTGGCTCAGTGTTAAGCATCGGCCTTTGCTCAGGTCAGGATCCTGGAGTCCTGCTTGGTGGTGGTGGGGGGGGGGGGTTGGTCCCTGCTCAGCAGGGAGTCTGCTTCTCCCTCTGACCCTCATCCTGCTTGTGCACTCTCTTTCTCAAACAAATAAATAAATAAAAATCTTTTTTAAAAAAAGTCTTATAGGGGCACCTGGGTGGCTCAGTCCATTAAGCATCGGACACTCGGTTTCAGCTCAGGTCATGATCTCAATGTCCTGGGATTGAGCCCCTTGGCGAGCTCCCTGCCTAGCGGGGAGTCTTCTTGTCCTTCTCCCTCTGCTCCTCCCCATGCTCTCACGCGTGCTCTCTCTCTCTAAAATGAATAAATCTTACAAAAATTTTCAAAATATAAAATATTTTTATTTTATAAAATATTATAAAATAATCAATCTCTATTTTCCCTTTCTTGGACCAAAAAAATGCCCTGAAAAGGTGTTTCCAATGAAACTGAAGCAAACTTGCTGCAGAAGGATTTAACTGTGATACTTTGTTTCAACAACATCAGTGTCACATGAGCAGTAAAAAGCAGACAATTTACATAGAAAGCATTCTGGCTATTATTTGGAAGAACACAAGGGAAAAACAGCACATCACACATGTGGTTGGTCATTTAGTCAGTTGGTGTCAGACTCTCCAAGGACTCATTTACTTCTAATCCCAGCATCACTTCTTGTAAAATTTACTAATTTCTATAAGAAAATTCATTGCTGTTGAGAACCCGTGAAAGGCAGAGTAACAGTCCCCCAATGGTGTGCATGGTCTAATCCCCAGGACCTCTCCATCTGGTAGTTTACATGGCAAAAGGGATTGCAGATGGGAAGAAGGTGGTGGACCTTGAGATGAAGAAATTATCCTGCATTATCTGGCGGACCCAATTTAATCATGAGTCCTTAAATGTGGAGAAACTTTCCTAGATTTGGTCAGAGAGACAGAACATTGCTGGCTGAAGGTGAAAGAAGAGGGCCTGGAACCAAAGAATGTGTGCTGGAAGCCGCAAAGGCAGGGATGGGCGCTCCCACAGAGCACTCAGAAAGGAACACCCCCCCCCCCACCCACAGCCTTGGTTTATCCCTGTGATTTACTTCTCACCCACAGAACTCTGGGACCATAAATGTGTGTGGTTTAAGCTGCTATATTTGTGGGATTTGCTAAAGGAGCAATAGAAAACTAACACAGAACTCAAAAAAATATTTGGGGACCATATGTGAGCAAGAGAACTAAGGAATCTTTTCTAAAGTTTCCTTTAGGGTAAGAAGGAGATTGCATAACTACCCTGGGGGAAGATTTGGTGTAGGTTTTTGTTTTCAGACAGCAAAATGACTGATCTGAAACCACCCAAACTCCACCTCTGGGTAAAGATTATTTTAGTCAAAGTTCCCCAGAATAAATTGCACCTGTCTCAGAGGTGTGAATGAATATCCAATAGGTTGCAGAAAGACAATGTAAAAATAATAGTTCTTCAATAATATTTATGTACGATTGCTAAACACATAAATGTACATGTATTTCTCGTTCCTTTTTTTTTTTTCAAACTGAGGCATGTTCAATCAAAAAAAAAGAAAAATGTTTGGAGGCTCTGAGTCATAATCAGTTAAACTCCCTGCCAAAGATGTGGAAGTAATTAATAAATCTATGTTCATGTTTACTATTCTACATAACTTAGGTAAAGGCAGAGACCATCAATATGAGGAAAAGTTAAATTGAATAAGTGATTACGAAAATGAGAACTCAGGACGTTTTTCTGTCTCGTCGCTCACTTTCACCAAATTTTGCAAGGACTGAGTTTTCATTTTCATTGCCCTGATTCTTTCACACCTTCAAGTTCCCTAAGAAAGCCTTTAACCTCTTACAATCTTGTACAAAAGCATACTTGGGCAAAACCGTGATGAGGAATCTCACCTGGTTGCTAACAATTGCTATAAGAAAAAGGACTGGTCATACTTTCTACACACTTTCTGTTGTTATGATTCTTTTTTTTTTTAAAGATTTTATTTTTATTTATGTGACAGAGAGACAGCCAGAGAGAGAGGGAACACAAGCAGGGGGAGTGGGAGAGGAGAGGAAGAAGCAGGCTCCCAGCGGAGGAGCCCGATGTGGGACTCGATTCCGGAACACTGGGATCACGCCCTGAGCCGAAGGCAGACACTTAACGACTGCGCTACCCAGGCGCCCCTGTTGTTATGATTCTGAAAGTGTTTTTATCTATTACTAGCTTATAATTTTATCAATTTAGAAATCGCTGCTTATACTGTCTCCCTTAAAAATTCCCAGCATCTCCATAGCTCATTTTACCAGATTACACTATGAAATATCACACCATGTTGTAGTCGTCTACCAAATTCTAGCACATTTCTCCTAAGTCACTGTTAATCTCCACATTAACGCATCCAATGGCTCTTTCTCCAGATTCATTTTACTCAGCCTATAAGCAGCATGTAATATAATTGATTATTTCCTTTAACTTAAAATTCTTCTCCAAAATACTCTATTCTACAGGACACCGTTATCTTGTTTTTCTTTCTACTTCACTACCTAATCCTCCTTCAGATTTGCTGGTTCCTCTCTATCTGACTTCAAAATGCTGTTGTGGCCCTGAGTTGAGTTCCTGGACCTCGCCCTGTTCGTGCCCATCCCTGGATGAGCTCTTCCAGATCTATGGCTTGGAGGGATGGCCCTGCACAGGTGATCTCCAAACGTCTATCTTCATGCCCAGGATTTGATCACCAGGTCCAGATATCTGACCGGAGACTTGGCATATTTATTTACATGTGCTATAGGATTTTTTAATGTAACACATCAAAATAAATAAATAAATAAACAAACAACTCTTTCCCTGTGGTTTCACTCTATGCTTCTTCATTCCAGTAAATGAAAACTTACACAGTTCCTAAACCCAAAACTCAAATCAGCTTTGACTTTTCATACTGGTCTCGCATGAATTAAATCCACCAGAAAATACGGTTCATTGTGGAAAATAAGGGAATGCAGGTATTAAATATGGAGGTTTCATTGGTCTGGGATACATTAAAAGAAATACTGGGTTTACACAATAAGAAGTTATCCTCTCTCTCCGCTCTTCCATGATTGTTCCATTCCCACATAGTATATGCCTATTTCAGAGAACACTTTTAAAGAGGGGTCTCTATTGGATAGTACCTAGCGACTGGGCAGAATGGAAATTAATTCAAAACTATTTACAGAAAGGAACGGACGAGATGAAGATTAGATCCAGAGGGATCGAAGACCTAAAGATAAAAGCAGGAAAAAAAATGAACACAAGGTGGAGCTAGAGGATAAATACAGGATAGAATTTATTTTGGGTATTTCTTGTTTTTTGGGGTTTTTTTCAGAATTTATTTTGAAATGTATATTCATCCAATCAGGATAATCAAATACCCTGATTAAAATAAAGGGCTATGCAGTTAGATTGATTACCTTAAAGCTCAGATCAACATTTACTTGTCCAGAGAAATGAACACAACCAGGGCCTGCCCAGAGCTTCGCCAGTAAAGCTCTATTATTCAATTTTTTTCATAGTCCTTATCATGATCTGAAATTATTTTGCTTTTTTCTTTCTTTGCTTCTTTGCTCTCTATGTTCACCGCCCTCCACTAAAACATAAGCTCAACAAGAGCACAACTTGATATGTTTGGTTCACCATGTTATCCCAGAAAATAGAATAGTGCTTGAGACACATACAGCGATCAAAAAATGTTTGCTCAGGGGCGCCTGGGTAGCACAGTCGTTAAAGCGTCTGCCTTCGGCTCAGGGCGTGATCCTGGCATTATGGGATCGAGTCCCACATCGGGCTCCTCCGCTGTGGGCCTGCTTCTTTCTCTCCCACTCCCCCTGCTTGTGTTCCCTCTCTCGCTGGCTGTCTCTCTGTCACATAAATAAATAAAATCTTTAAAAAAAAATGTTTGCTCAAATAATGGATTAATTAATGGTCCCTACAATGTACGTCTCATAGTGATTTTAACAGGATATTTTATATCCCAGTATATTGTGACATGAATCCTCAGTTCAAACGTGCTTGCTCACTTTGTTTTCCTTGATCACCCCACACTCATTCCTGCGTCCATAGCTTTGTTTAAATGTATGCCCTGCCTGATAAAAAAGTATTCCTTGCCTCTCTGTTCTGTAATCTTTGCCTTTCCTTCAAATCTTAACTCAAGGCTTATACATTCTGTTTGATTATATTTACCTTTACAGATATTTTGTAAGCATGTGCATGATAAAGTTCTCAGTGTGGCAGATGCTGCCTGACACATTTTCCCCTTAATTTTCTCTACTCTGTAACAAAATGCTCTGCCACAGCTGTTGTCTGATAGTCATTCAGTGTTTAGCTCATTACCATTTAATAAAACATGCCACTTTTCAGTCCACATGTTTAAACTTTCTGGAAATGAAAGAGAAAATATTAATTATGCTTTTTTCATGACAGGAAATTCTAGCTTTTTTCAAAGATAGACGGTATTTGGTATGTGTGTAGAAGGCTAGTAAGTCAGAGGTGAACCAACAATATTAACGCAGGGGACTGAGAGGGAACAGAGTAACACCGATAAATGCCCCTAAGTGTTAGCATAAAGGTAATATGTCTTAAAAAGTCTGAGACTCTTAACTGTAGGAAACAAAAGGAGGGTTTTGGTCGGGAAGTGGGTGGAGGGATGGGGTAACTGGGGGATGGGCATTAAGGAGGGCACTTGACGTAATGAGCACCGAGTGTTATATGCAACTGATGAATCACTGAATCCTAGCTCTGAAACAAACAAACAAAAACGTTTGTAAAAAAAAATATCACCAGCTACAAAATTTTCTCTTCCTTTATATATATATTTTTCAGTTTAGAGACATTATTGCAGCTTTCATAGTAGTCAACATCATTTTCCTTTGGTCTTTCTCTTTTACACATCCACTAGCCCTCAGTATATATTGAACAGTCTTATCCACAATGTTATGAATTCCACTGGTTTCTTATTGAATCCATACCTTGTCATTGTGAGTCTAGTGTCTTTTACTCATCATTCAGCTATAAACATAGATAATGGGGTCCGGACAATCCTCAAATTTGAGACTTTATAATGTAGTGGAAAGAACTTGGAAACTAGGTAGATGGTACTGCTTTTTACAAGTAGTATGATCATAGAAACATCTCCACATTCCTTAACCTTCCCTTTCTACATGTGTAATACAAGGAAGATGATGCCCTTTGTATATATATATTCATTCATTCATGAAATATCTACTGGATGGTAATTGTATGTCGGTCACTATTTTAGACCATGGAATATATTCTTTGGGGCTACATGACAAAAATACCCGTGTGTAGTGTGTGATCGGTAAGTGTAATGGGAAAAGAGTGAAACAAGAAAGAGGGACAGGAGGGACGCATGGGTGGCTCAGTTGGTTAAGCCTCGGACTCTTGATTTTGACTCAGGTCATGATCTCAGGGTCCTGAGATCAAGCCCCAGGTAGGGCTCTGTGCTCAGTGCAGAGTCTTCTGGGATTCTCTCTCCTTCTCCCTCCCCCTCTGCCCCTCTCCCTGCTCCTATGCAAGGGCTCTCTATTTCTCATAAATAAATAAATAGGGACAGGAATGTGGGCTGGCATATGGTGGGATTTGGGAAGTTGTTCTAAACAAGAACAAATAAAGATTGGAGAGCTAAAATCTAAGACTGCTCCATAAAGCCTAGTACCATGACTTTTTGCATGAATACTCACTGCTAATTTCAGCGTCTGAAATAGTTAAATTAATATGTATTTGCTTTAAAATTAAAGAGACAGCTTATGTAAAAGTGTCTCTTAATCTCTAAAATATTAAACAAAGATTTTTATTCCAAATTCAAACTCGTCAGAATATTTGCAATAAAGTACTTTTTCTGTTATACTTTACTAAGCCAAGAAAAGAGGGACAATAAAATATACAAGCATACCGATGACAGACCTTGTAGGGTGATTAAGAGATACCTGACAAAGGGGCACCTGGCTGGGTCAGCTGGTAGAGCATGTAACTCTTGATCTTGAGATTGTGAGTTTGAGCCCCACGTTGTGGGTAGAACTTTCTTTAAAAAAAAAAAAAAAGTGATATCTAGCAAAGCCTCTGGATTTTGGAAAAGGAAAAAGGAAAGTTTGTAATCTCTATCTCTTTTTCCTGCAGTTCTCTGCTTAATTTTTGCTGAGTAACTCAGCTTGTATTTATAGCGTATGTAGAGGAAGAAAACAGAATGAAGACTAACGTTATCAGGGGCTCCTTTGACCCTGAGAGACCCTGTACTCACCCAGCATATTTCCTAACACCTCCAAGCCATGCCGGCGGGGGGGGGGGGTGTTACAAATAAAAGCAAATATATTTTTATGGAACATAGATCTGCACAGCCTGAAGCTAGCTCTATCAAAGATCAAAACCTAGTGATGCATTGCAATCACTGGAAAAAAACAAAAGTCCAGAAGCTGAGCTCTAGGTAGGAAAGGAACATCATCTGAGGCTTAGGTTTCAGCTTTACCTACATCTGGTGTCTAACATTCAGTTTTAAGCTTTCACGAATCAAGTAAGTCCAGTATTTTCTTGGCGATTTGCAAGAAGAATAAATGCGGGGGGCGCCTGGGTGGCACAGTGGTTAAGCGGTTAAGTGTCTACCTTCGGCTCAGGGCGTGATCCCGGCGTTATGGGATCGAGCCCCACATCAGGCTCCTCCGCTATGAGCCTGCTTCTTCCTCTCCCACTCCCCCTGCTTGTGTTCCCTCTCTTGCTGGCTGTCTCTCTCTCTGTCAAATAAATAAATAAAATCTTTAAAAAAAAAAAAAGAAGAAATGTGATATTTTTATAACTCAACCAATTGTCCCAAACCTAGAAAATGTGGAAACCACAACAAAGCAAGCTAACTATGTTTCATACCTCCTGAAAGTTTCTGCTGACTGAACACGAAAATGTTTACAATAATTATGAAGGCTTCCGAATGTCCATGGAACTTGCACTTACATATTTGATTTAATATAATTACAATATATTTATAATATTTATATTATATTATATATAAATATATATTTATAATACATAATATATAAACATTTATAGTATATATAATTATATTATATAAACATTTATATTATATGTAATTATAATATGTTTATATATTATATATTTATATATTATATTTATATGAATATATATAACATAATTACATAATGTCTTATATCTTATATTATAATATATATTTTATAATATAATTAATAAATTTTCAGAAGTTACATATTTGGTTACTAAGAGAAAAAGGTTGATTAAAAAAGTGTCACTTGAACTAAACCCTCCACATTCTTATCTGTCACTAAGTCACAATTGTTTTTTCAGGATTTCTGTATATTTTAAGGGGAAAAAAGCTGATGTAAGACAGTGACGGAAAGAACATGGAACAGAGGACTAAAGGTGGAAGAAAAGCCTCAGGACTTGGTGTATGAATGAAGGTGGCCAGAAAGGGAGGGTTGCGGTAATTCGCAGGCTGTGCTGGGAGATGGGGGTCAGCATGCTCTGCTAGGAAGAGCGAACAGTCCACTTTGATTGAATCAAAAATTACGCAGACGGAAGCAGAGGTAGATTAATGGTAGAAAAACGATCTGAATTTACCCTGCTTATGACTGGGAACCTCAGACTATTTTACCTGAGATACAAAGCCCAGTGACAAAAATGGGTGTGGGGTTTAAGAAATTTGATTATTCGATTTTTAGTACTTTTATTAGATTTGACATTTATTAAAAGTGGGGTTTTTGAGCAATGATTGGTTTTTGGTGAAAATATTTAAATCACGCTAAGTTTGGGTTCTTTAAATCAGGCAAGGCCTTCCTCCAGGCAAGGTTTGTTTGTTTATTCTTTACTTCATTTTAAAAATTATTTGAGGTGTGTAGGGCAAGAAATTTTAAGATGAAAGGTTATTTTAAGTGAATTGACAAAGAATTCAGAGTGAAGGAGATAACGGAAAGGAAGAACAAATATGTACAAGATGTACCAAAGGGAAAATTAATAAACAAAATACCTGCCATGAGATCTTATGTAATTACTATATTGAGAAGTAAAGTCTAACACACTACTAACTAAAGAAAAAAATAAAAATAAGATTATTTATAAGATGAATGCCTAGAAGTTACTTAGAAGAAGGGAAGCTTTTCTGGCAGTGAAGGTTTAACACTAAATAAAAAAAACATATATCTGCTATAAAACTATATAAAAGCTACCCTAACGACGGAACAGATAGCACCTTCCCTAATATCCTACATCAGTACAGCGGCTAGCCTTCTCTAGCTATTCTTCTAACTCCTTTCAACGTGAGCCACAATAACAATTCGAAAACACGTTTTATAATTTAACAGTGGAATACAAATTACACTCTGATGTGAAGGGTGCTAGGACCCTGTTCCTTCCAGAAACAGTCTTCATTCAAGCACCACTATACTTGAAATTACACAATTTCACTTAATTAAGATTTTTCCCTTCCTGGTAGTTCACTTTGAAATGAAAACGTTATTGAGAGACAGTAATCACTAACTCTGTATTATTTCCCTTTATTTGATTGTTTTTTCTTTAATGCCTAACCCTAAGCAATATGAAGCCTGCCTCCTGCAGAGTCCTCAAAGTTTTGAAAAGTGTGATTTGTGAAAGATGCCAGAATTTGGACGAATTCTAGGTCATAAGTAGGAATGGCGCCTTCTAACACAAGACGCTGAAGGATCTAGTCTAGCCCATATTAGATCAAATTATATTAGACTCGCTTCTCACAATGGAACAGACTATCTATCTGCTAGTGTTTTATCCACGAATTTTCATCAGAAAGCATTTCATTTAAACAAAACGATTTAGACTCCACTACGGTTAAGATGACGCATGAACTTTTGGGTGCCTGGGTGGCTCAGTCGTTAAGCGTCTGCCTTCGGCTCAGGTCATGATCCCAGTGTTCTGGGATCGAGCCCCACATAGGGCTCCCTGCTCAGCGGGAAGCCTGCTTCTCTCTCTCCCCCTGCTTGTGTTCCCTCTCTCTCTGCCTCTTTCTTTCGAATAAATAAATAAAATCTTTAAAAAAAAAAAAAAGATGAAGCATGAACTTTTGTTCTTTGAAAGGATATAATAATGAGACTTTTCCTTCATTCAGTGTTGAAGATAAGAAAACAGGAAACAAATGCCATATCTACTCCTTTACTGCAAGTTATTATTTTTATATTTTTATGTCCAAGGTCCATGTATCTCTGAACAGCTATGAAAGGGCTTCCTGGAAGAAAAAAAACATCCAAAATCAAAAACAAACAAAACAAAAAACATGTGCCCCCATTCATATGGCTCCTCCTTACCAGAGAGAGGGGGGTCACGGACGGGCAGACATTGAAATCTATAAGAGTGGACGCTACAATTTTGCGAAGTCATTGAACCCTGAGCTCACTTGCAGTCCAAGGGAAGCCATGCTGGACGAAGATGGATATATCACCTTAAATGTTAAAAATCGAAAGCCAGCTCTCACCTCAGGTAAGGATACCCAGAGCCAGGGATTTGGAAGTTAATTATTGAAACAGGTCAACCCTACTTTCCTTTCTCTACTAGTGATAGCACGTGTAGTTTTGTTTTATTTTCCTGATGACCTTCCTGCTCTACAGAATTTGAGCAATATCTACTTAGGCTCAGACAGACTTATTTAGAATATAAGCAACAAAAGATAAAAGCAGGGAACATTACATTAAGCCTTCTACAGTTCAATGCTGGACAGAATAGAAACCAAGAGAATAAGAAGAAAGAATGTTTTACCACCTCATTTTCTAAGCTGTCAGCAAATGGGTATGATTCTTCAGTTGTTGCTTATCAAAGCAATTATTTATGGGGGTGGGCACGAAACAAGACACATAGAACCTTAGCAGTTATATTTTGACTCAGAGAAAAGTCCATTGGAAAAGGACGGATGTGTGGAACGGGAATGGGTTGTACTTGCTATTGATGATAACCAAAGGAACACCAGCGAGATCTGACAATGAAGCTGTTGTATCGCTCAGAAAGCCTTGAGAGGGCAGGGGGAGGGGTGATGCTGCCCCACAGCTATGCCATACTGCCTGCCCCCTAACATCTGTATTCTATGTCTGCAGTTGACCCTGCTTCCTCGCCTCTGTGGCGTGTGACGGCTTTGATTCTGCTGATCTTGTGCACGGGCTTAGTTGTTGGGCTGGTGGCTCTGGGGGTCATGTGTAAGTATTGACTCACTGCAAAAGATTTGTCCTGAGAGAGCAATACCTAAAGGTCCTGGTGTATGTCCTAGGCTTGACTGTCACTGTGTGTTTCTTTATTGCTACGTCCATCATTTTACATATGGCTGCCAAGACATTCTCAATACAGGAGAACTCTGACTTTTCTCTTCTGTTTCAAATCACTTTAACTAAATTATTTTCAAGAATTTTAAACCGGTCTTTAAGATCCCTCTTAGTCTAAAGCCACACTATCTTTTCAATTTTTTTCTGCGTAGCCTGCATATCTTCAGTTTCAGCCAACATGGACTTTTCTCAGTTTCACAAATAAATTCTCTTTCCCTGCCGGAAATTTCTCTCCATTGTATTCCCTCTTCCTAAAATGCCCTCCTTCCCACTTTGTTTAATAAATGTGTTTACTTTCACTCAGAAGAAATTCATATCCCACCTAATTTATATATTTTTTCTTTTTATAAACCGAAAAGCCCTCCAATGTGACATTACCCTCCGTGTAGCTGTTGCCTGTTTGTGTGCTTGTTTATTTGGTCACAAGATATTTTAGAATCTTTCGTTCTCCATCACCTGAATATCCTAATATTTTGAACACAACAAGGAATCAATATATATATTTTTTTAAATAAATGGCTATTTTGATATTACATGAAAAAACAAAGTTACAGAGGTCTTTCACCTCTGAAATCTGCTTAGAAGTCTGTATTCAAAGAAATACCAAAACATTCACTCTGGGGACGCAATTTGATCATGGCATTTTCTTACTTGTGATTGTCTCCTTCATATAGTTCACTTCTTCTTTTGCATAACCATCAGGAGTCAGTTTTGCATAGTTCTTAATTTGTTCTTTTTACCCCCCCTTGCCCAGACCCCTTTGCAGTACCCATTTACACATGTGTAGCTCGCAAACACTTCACAGACTGACAGTTCTACTGAAATAAAACTCATCGAGAGGTCTCTGCGTCACCCTTATGATCCTGATTACAAATTATTATCTAATTTTTACATCTAGCCGTCACAGAGCAAAACTACCAACAAGTAGAGAATAAAAATGCCTCAGGAACTCTGCACCAATTGGCAAAGAAGTTCTGCCAATATTTAATAAAACAGTTGGAACAAAAGAACATTGTCAGTAAGTATGGTTTTGTAACCTCTTCATCTCCCCTCCCCCTGGAGTATTTCTGTGATGTTATCTGTAGGGAATCTGGAGTTCTACAGAAAACACCGAATCTGGGGAAAAAGTGAAAGTAAAAAGTACGGATTCCTATGCTTGGTTTCACCTTAAGGCCATAAATGCAGCCCATGTGACAGAAACTGGAGATATTATGGCGATAGTTGCTATGGATTCTTCAGGCGCAACTTGACGTGGGAAGAGAGCAAGCAGTTCTGTATTAGCATGAACTCTACTTTGCTGAAGATCGCCAGCCAGAGCGTTCTGGTAAGGAGATTCTTACGTCAAATATTTTGGGGTCAAAAGAAGAATCTTAAGTGAAACATTTGACTTAAAAAAAGATATATACGTATTTTCTCATGTCTTCCAGTCTGTGCTAATCTGAGAACCTTATCAAGCCCAGTAGAAACGACCACATTTAAGAGTAGAAAGGGGTAAAAGGAACTGATGAGACTGAGAGTTCTGGTGTTACCTCTGTGACAAGTCATTTCACTTCTCTCAGCTTCCTTGATTGCATTTACTAATCCATAAAAGAATCTGAAAGTATAAAGAAACTTAATATCATTGTAAAATATAAATAGAAGTGTCATCCCCATATTACATGAGTCCTTCGTTTCTGCTAAATTGTTGAACGATTGAACTTGAACAAACCATGATGCAGACTTCACCCTCTCATAGGCTCTTCTGTAGTTTTGGGAACAATCTCATTTGTGAAACACGCAGGATTTCAGTTGAAATTTTTCTTCTAAACATGTCTCCTCTTTCACATTTTCCTCTGACAGCTTCTAACAAAAGCCCTATTTTGAAGCAAAATATGTTCACATCCACTCATACACTCTCCCTTTGTTATTTAATGTAGATTTCTCTTTTTTTGTGAATTCTGGGAGCGAACCAGAAACCAAGTCTTGGGCATCTCCCTTTTGCCAAATTATAGATTTATTAAAGCATTTTTCGAAAGGCAGAAATTCTCTATGGTGTGTAACCTACAACTTCCAATATGATAATTATTCACATTCTGTATATTAAAAACAAAAGCAAGTAGAAGATCTGGATTTGGGCTGTATGCAGAGATTAAACCAAACTCAAATAGTTAAGCTAGTCATATTCTACAGAACTGCTATAATTGATCAGCAAAATTGACTTATATTTTCCTGAGCTGAAGTCCATAGTAATGGACCAGACATGAGCAGATCATTCCAGTGAAACTCATGATCATTTGCGTGCCTTGTTATTCTAACTGCTGTACCATCCACTAACTCTTTTTGTGGATTCAAACTCACAGAGATGATATTCAGGTAAGTAAATTAACTTTCTTTCCAATTGGGCAAAATAAGACAGCGCTCCCAAAATCTCAACTTCAATAACAAGAGATGAATTGGAGACGTACAAACATGTCTTGAATCTTGCTACTCTAAACTGATGCCACGTTGGAGATTTATAAATGAAAGAGGAAGCAATGTCATTTTTGAGAAACAAAAAATAGTTGAATTTCAGGCAGAGTATACTTCGTATGGTGAAGTATATAACGTGGATGTATTTTAAAGAATAGAACAGGAGTTGACAGAAAGGTGAGGGACAGCTCAAGTTTTACAAAATAAGCAGTCAGGATGCTTGGGGGGCTCAGTCAGTTAGGCACCTGACTCTTGGTTTTGGCTCAGGTTGTGGTCTCAGGGTCCTGGGATCGAGCCCCATGTTGGGCTCCGTGCTCAGTGGGGAGTCTGCTTGAGATTCTTTCCCTCTGCCCCACCCCCCACTCACACTCTCTCTCTTAATCTAAAATAGATACATCTTTAAAAAAATAAATAACTAAGGGGCACCTGGGTGGCTCAGTCAGTTAAGTGTCTGCGTTTAGCCCAGGTCATGACCCCAGGGTCCTGAAATAGAGCCCCATGTCAGGCTCCCTGCTCAGTGGGGAGTCTGCTTCTCCCTCTGCCCCTCTCCCCTGCATGTGCTCTCTCTTACTATCTCTCTCTCTCTCAAATAAATAAATTAAATCTTTAAAAAATAACGATAAATAAATAAGCAGTCAAAAGTGACTATCACACAGCATTTCTTATGGAATGCCATTCTGTGTCTCACTTCTGTTAAGAAGCTTGAGTCATTTTTTATTTGCTAAGAATGCATTCTCACCTACCTGTTTTTCTGGGAGGTATGAGAGTATTTGAATATTTGACTCTTTTTAACTTGGTTACCCATGGATTGATTGATTGACTGGCTGATTTATCCGTTAATTTTGCAAATATGCACTGGAACTATTGCAGAATCTGAACCCATGCAGGTAATAAAACATACAGAAGTCCCTAACCTCAGGGAGCCACTGTGTTTCAGTTGGAGCAAGAGGCAATAAACAAAACAAATAAGTATAGTGTATCATACAGTAAATAGTGATAATTCCTCGGTAGATAAAGGTAAATTACAAAGAGCAAATGCTGTTTGTGATCCCTTTGAGAAAGACATCGCATAATTCCTTTTACTCAATCAACTAAAACAAATTAATGCTTCCAATGTAAATATTGTAGGCTAATACGAAACTAAGCTAGCAATAAAACCAAAGCAAGTAGAAGTCAAATGTAGGGAATAATGAAAATTCACCAACAATATATTTCTTTTTTTATTTTCCTTCTCTAGTTGTGTACCATTATCTTATTTAAGAGCCATATTTGGTACTCTATTTGAAACTCTCGTCTTCAATCGCCAGAAGATAAACATGTAGAAAGGTTAGAATATCTGCCTTCTGTGAAAATTTTTTTCCTATATTCTACAAGCAATTTTTTATTCTAAAACAAATGAAGTTGGCACAATTCTAAATATCAAATATAATTAATTAACACTAACATAGACATACAATCTAACTCGGCCATTATATTTATCTGTGTTTGCAATAGGAATACATGAAGTCCAGGACTGGATTAATTCGTTGGGTTGGATTGTCACGCAAGAACCCTAATGAGATCTGGATGTGGGAAGATGGCTCCGTGCCCTCCAAAAATGTGTAAGTCAATGGACATTCAGAATACAAGGCACAAAGAGCAAATTTTATTCTTGAGATCCTCCATCTTCTAGGAGGCACGTGACTTAAAAGTTGACAGGTGACTCTAGGACCTACTGTGTGCTGCTATGGAAGCACCAGCACACTCACTGACACCCTACTCCTAATAAGTGAACACTGCTAATAGGACAATTCTGCTTTACTTACTTTCCCATTCCTGTGCTCTTTATCTAAGTCACAATCCACCTTACTCCTGATATTTTTCCCTATTCATTTCTACCCTCAAATTTACCATTGGAATGTGTGTGTGTGTGTGTGTGTGTGTGTGTGTGTGTGTGTGTGTGTGTTTCCAATCTCCAATCTCAAGACCTTTGCTCATCTTGCATATCAAAACTGTAAGGTCTCTCCAGTTAAAGTTAAAACTGATAACCACAACTTGTACAATCTGATCATTACTTATATTTTCAATTCATTTATTCAACAAATACTAAGTATTTATTATGGGTAGAAGCAAAGGATACTGCAAGTACAAGTAAACTTCTTCATAGATCTTGAGCTTTATCTCCTATCATTTGCTGCCTCATTCACAATATCGCAGGGAAACTGGTGAAAACTCTGTGCTTTCAACAAATAAAACTTGTTTTGCTGTCTTAGGGCTTTTGTACTTACTGTTTTCTTCTAGAATGCTCTACCTCCAGATATCCATGATGGGCTCCCTTTTGTGACTAACATGTCTGATAAAACATCATTTCCTCAATGAGGTCAATCTTAATTACCCAAACTAAATTACCCTCCTTCCACCCACATCTACTCAAGTCCATTATCACACGATTTCATTTTTTCCTAACTCTTGCCACTCTCTGAAATTTTCTATTTGCTGCCTTCTTACCAATATCTTCTAACTATAGTGTAAATTCTCCAGTAGAAGGGACCCTGTCCCTGTTTACTCTATCAATATCAGAACACAAAACAACTTTGGCACATAGTTAGGTATCCCATAGATATTTGGCAAATAAATTAGATCTATACATTCTTTGTTCTCTTGTTACAAGCAGCCCGGAAAGGAATACAGACAAGTTAACAGGCAATTACAATACTGTGTGCTGCCTTATTTCTACTACTGTACAACATAAATCCTCATTTCAAAAATATTTAATCGACTTACTTTTCCTTGAGCTCATTCCCACTCTGTGCAGCTACTTGCCCTACAGGACTCTCCCCTCTCCTCTGTGTTTATCTAAATCCTACCCTTCTTTCAAGACATAACTAAAGTGTGACCTTCTATGAAAAGATGAAAAGATAAAGCCTTTCCTATCATTTCAGATCCCATCCATCTCTTTTTCTGTCACTATCGTGCCTACTGTTCATTTGGGGCTTAGTCAATGCTGTACTAAATTGCTGTTGACTTACCCAGATGTACGTACTCTATACTTCCAAGCAAATTGAAAAGTTCTCAATGATCTGAGTGTTGTTTTTTACTTTTATCCCCATACTTTTTGTTTTCATTTTGTGAGACAGAATACTTTCATGCAGAGTTTAATTGTTGACTACTATATAATTTTCGAAGGAACTCATTCTACCTTTTCCATTCACAGGTTTGAGCTTTCTGGAAATGAAAGAGAAAATATGAATTGTGCTTATTTTTATGATGGGAAAATTTACCCTACTTTCTGTAAGAACAAGCATCATTTGACCTGTGAGAGGAAGGCAGGCATGGTAAATGTGGACACACTACTTTAATGCCAAGAGATGGGCAGGATGTCACAGACAAGTGCTTGATTATACAATGAAAGATGTGGATGAAGGACTCACTAGCCACAGAATTGCTTATTTTTCCCTTTATTCCCCTTGGAGGCATCTTTGCATTATCTTTTCTACCAATACCGCCTCATCCTTTCTTTATATATCCCCTTATACTAAGGGGTGACTTCGTCCCTTCTTTATACATCTAGAATCCTGTCTGTGAGTTGATCCTTTGTTCTCAATTGTTATGTTTCCATGAATTTTCTTTCTTCTTGTCTTCCATTCCTAATTATCTCAACATGGTATGATTCACCACATCTTCATACATAAACATATACACTTTAAATTAAAATAAGAAAGGTTGGGATTTTATTGACTTAAGCTGTACAAAATATCTAAGTCTGAAAGACAGCTTAAGGTAGTGGAAAGCATACTAACCTTGGAATCAGTAGAACAATCTAGATGGTGTGATTACTTAATTTAAGTACCACCGTGGACCAACTAGTCATATAGCCTCTTTACTATTCATTTTCTCATATTTCAAATAGAATAACACCCATTACTTCACAGTTGTACAACCTAATAAAGCATCAGAGTACTACCTATACCGGAAATTCCATAAAGGCCAACACCATGACCTTCCCATTTGTTGTTGTATGCCTGGGACCAAGCACAGTTCCTGGCTCACTGGAAAGAGAAAAATAATTGCTTCTCATCGTGTGAGAGGCACCACAATCTGTAAAACACGACACAATTATAATCTGGATTCCAAGTCCACTTTTGGTCAGATTCAACAGCAAGGAAATTAAAGCTTCCTTCTACGCAAGGAAAATAAAATTTCTGTGCAGGGAACTTGATGGCGTTTGAAAATAAGAACATACTTCCTAATAAGGCCTATAGGCAAGTAGACAAAACAGCAAGTACAAATGTTTTATCTTTTCCTGACAGTTCTATGCTTGGTTTTTGCTGAGTAACTCATGAAGTATTTATAGAATTGTGGAGAGGCACCCTTTCACAGGATAATAGGCAAATTGCATTTCTTTCCCGCAGCGTCCCTGAAGCTACTTTTTCTTCTTACATTGGTAGTAATAAAATTTAAATATGATTCTCAAACATCTCAGCTGAGATGTTTGTTAAGACCTGCAGATGTTCAAACACAAGTACTTCAGGTTCTCAGTTGGAAGGCGGAGGAAACACTGAAGTCTGTACTTTCACTAAGCTCTCCTACTTGATCCTGATATGACTAGTTTTTAACACATTTTGAGAAAAATTACATTAGAACTTACTCCCTGTGTGGCTTTTGCTAAGTTACTCTGTTTCCTCATTTATGAAATGGGCTTAATAGTATTACTTTACTCACAGGTAATAGGGGGGGTCATTTAATATGATATATAAAGCATTGAAGAGAGTATCAAGCATGCAATAAATACTCAATAAATATGTATTATTTTATACCTTTGAGCACTAACACTCAAAGACACTTGAATCTGTGTGTTGTTTTAGACGATCGAGAAGCAAGCAGATTTGGGAGTCACTGAGGAAATAGAATACAAATACCTCAGATTCTGTTTCTACTTTAAATGTCTTGAGATCTTGGCTTTGAGGGGACAGTATCATTATTATACTATTTTTTACTTGTAGATTTAGAGAAATGGAATAGGAACTAATAATTCAGAAAATCATCCAAAAAACAACCAACCATGTCTCTGGACTTGAGTGTTTTATTAGACACAAATGGAAAAACATATATTTATATATTACTATGGAACAAGAAAATTTCAAGGAATAGTTTCTTGATTCATGGCAAAAATGCAATTAAAAATATAAACCAATCAAACTGTGCTTACAAAGATTCTTTTTTCTGGTACTCGTATCAAAATCATCTTACACGTGAAATCAGAATATCACAGATTTTAATAACACAGGCTCCATGATCAGACCACCTAGTTTCAAATACTAACTCTTCCACTTATCACCCGAGTGAACTTCGGTAAATAATTTGACTTCTCAGTGCTTCAATGTGCAATTAAGTTGCAATGTATTCATAATAGTGCTTATTTCACAGAGCTATTTGGAGAATCAAAGTAATTCGTGTAAAAACCCTTTGAAACAGTACTGGGAATGCAATGAATAATAAGTAACAGGTAGTATGATTTAAAACATAAGCAAAGGGGCGCCTGGGTGGCACAGCGGTTGGGCATCTGCCTTCGGCTCAGGGCGTGATCCCGGCGTTATGGGATCCAGCCCCACATCGGGCTCCTCCGCTATGAGTCTGCTTCTTTCTCTCCCACTCCCCCTGCTTGTGTTCCTTCTCTCGCTGGCTGTCTCTAGCTCTGTCAAATAAATAAATAAAATCTTTAAAAAAAATAAAAATAAAAAAAAATAAAACATAAGCAAAACAAGTAACAGTCCTTTATTGGGAGAGCCCAGTGTTTCCCCCAAAGAAATTTATGAGAGAATATACCGTATTAGAGAAAACTAGACCTTTCTGAGCTTGATATTTAGCACTGATAAAATTCGAGAGCACCTGGAAATTAATGACAACTTACTGATTGCTCCGACATTAGTCTTAATGCATACTTGGTATGCTTATGGTTTCTTCCTCTTTTTTCTCCTCAAGATAGAAATCATCACATTACGAAGGCTACAGAGAGTTAAGTCACATTATTTTTCAGGTCAGAATCTCAGATCGTATGAAAATCATTTGAAATATTTGGAGAATTTGCTGGATATTCTCCATTTACCTCTTGAGATCCTCACAGCCCCACCCCGTGCCTTGGGAGGAAGAACTCAAACGAACAGGACTATTTGGGGCAGCTTTCCCCTGGCTTCCAGTTAATTTAGCTATTGAGAAGTACTTGCAGTAATCAAAGGGTCAAAGGAGAGAGTGGTCAGGGTACTACTATTTCCCTTGGCCCCCTCCCTACCATGCCACGTTTGGCGAAGGCTTCACGCTCTTTCGTGTATCTTAGGCCATGGCCCCTATCAGACACCTTCCCCTTAACTCCTGGGGCCTAGGGGGTGAAAACATCGTCTCAGTGCATAATTCACCACCTCTTTTTGTTCCCATTAATCTTTCCCTAAACTTCACGTGTCTTTATTCAATGCCCTGAGATTCCTCCTTGAGTATGTCGTTTGTTTTCCTTTGTTATAGAGATCAATGATTGATCCAGGGAAATACTGAAACAAAAGAGAACATTGCGATTTTGCAGATTGTTGAGATTTGCAAACTATAAATTACCAAGACACGACCTTTGGCCATAAGAACAAATGGCCAATATATGAATGATGATTGAAATATCAAATTTCGTCTTACCAATGCTATAGTCACAGGATGTGGCAGAAATGGCCATCTATGCACTAAATAATTCATGCTTCTCATTTAGAGTAAAGCTGTTCTCAAAAGTTCGCTAGCCAGGCAAAAACTACATGTACCAGGCCCAGCCTTTTAGCTCCAAACACGGGCATTACATTAGTGGATGTGGACGTGATACATGCTGCTTCTAGGTGATGGCTTTCAAGAAGCAGGTGTGGATTTGCCATCTTCTCTTTTCCTTCCTAAGGGACTCCAGTGTCTCACAAGATAGAAGGAGCTTGCATCCCATTTGGACGAAATCTCTCCACTAACCAGGATTACTGGAGCTAATTGTTATGTGAACAAGAAATGATCTTTATTGTGTTAAACAACTGATTTTTTTTTTGAGACTTACTTGTCCCAGAAAGTACATTACCATAACAAATACAGTGGGTAAATTTATTTTAGGGATGAAATCCCTTCCTAGAAGCTTTTTTGTTTAAGGGTACACAGTGATCTACAGCTTCTTCACCCTGTCTCGTCCGATGTGAGCTAACCTCAGGTCTTTGCTATCTAGGTCGTCCACATGCTTCATGTCCTGTACCAAAATATAAGTGCATTGTTGGCACATCTATTCTTTTCATCTTGATAATAACCCAGTGTTGTCACTTTCAGCATCTGCCGCACTCCAGAACCCAGAGCAATAACCTAGTCTACTTGAGGCCATTTCAAGTTCAGTTTCTTTTCTCATTTCCTTCTTTAACAAGTTGTACATTGGCCTAAACTTCATAAACTTCTACTTTCTAGATGAAGATGCATCTATTGTATCCCTTAAACCCAAACGTAGTTTCCCACTGTTGGGAGAAGTAGCTGATTTCAGTTCTTTCACGAACCTGTTCCCACCACAAGAGGAGTGATTTGTCTTAGCTACTCGTGTGGACTGCCTTACCTCTCACAGCATCTCAGACATGCAGGAGGAAGAAACATACGCCTCTCTTCAGTGGGATAATCCAACACCAAGCCCTTACCAGAAACATCTGTCTTCCACCAAGTTTTCAGGTAACCAGTTCTGATTATTTAGTCCAAGACTTTGCAGTTTATGCTTTGTTTCCTGTTCTGTGATGAGCCCAAGGTGATTTTTCTAATGAGATAACCCACATATGCATC
Source organism: Ursus americanus (assembly GCF_024610735.1). Lineage (NCBI taxonomy): Eukaryota > Metazoa > Chordata > Mammalia > Carnivora > Ursidae > Ursus > Ursus americanus. The sequence continues at coordinate 11,067,398 of NC_142151.1, forward strand.
TGATAACGTGCATGATACACTAACATTAAAAGATGAAGTGATGTGGAAGAGTAAGTACAGGTGCAAAAGGAAAAGAGTGATGGATTTGACAAATATATAGTACCTTTTCCCTCTCTCTTGCTGGAAAGACAAAGAATTCCGGGATTTGGAAGATAAATGAAAGAAATCACATATTTTTTATTATTTTAGTTCCTGCATAAAATGCCCTAAAAATTACCTGACGAAGACTAGGAAATAAAGAGAAAACATAGGCTGAAAAACTGACAAAACTCGCCAGGCTGGAGCTGTGTGCTATGGTGACCGGTTCTGGTGATCTTAACATTTGTATTAGCTTCCTGTTATTTTGATAATAAATTACCACAGACCAAAGGGGTTAATAATACAATGCAAATTTATCGTCTTGCAGTTCTAAAGATCAGAAGTCCAAAATAGGTTTCACTGGGCAAGCTGTTGTCAGGGCTGCTCTCCTTCAAGAGGCTCTAGCTAGGGGAGAATCTATTCGTTTGTGTTTTCCAGTTTCTAGAGCTGCACTTCTTGCTTCACTTGGCTCATGGCCCCTTCTTCCATCTTCAAAGCCAGCAGCGCTGTGCCTTCAAATTTCTTTCTGCTTCCATCATCGTATAGCACCCCGACCACTGACCTCTCACTTATAAAGGCCCAGATAAAACAGGATAATGTCTCCATCCCAAGATCCTTAACTTAATTACATTTTAAAGTCTCCTTTGCCATATAAGGTAATATTCACAGGTTCCAGGGAGTAGGACATGGGCATTTGGGGCAGGGGTTTATTCAGCCTACCACATAATCCAAAGATAACTTTTATTTTATTCTCTGATTAGCATTAAGAATATAACAAATCACACATTCTTCATTTTTCTTTCCTGAATAGATGCAAAATTACCTGGAAAAAAAGTGTTCCTCATCCAAAATTGTATGTTCAAAAGAAATATCTCTAAACCAATCATTTAAGTGGTACTGAAAAGAGATGAGGAAATGCATCACAGCATTTCTGCTTTCAAAAAATGAAAGCCTGGGGCGCCTGGGTGGCACAGCGGTTAAGCGTCTGCCTTCGGCTTAGGGCGTGATCCCGGCGTTATGGGATCGAGCCCCACGTCAGGCTCCTCCACTATGAGCCTGCTTCTTCCTCTCCCACTCCCCCTGCTTGTGTTCCCTCTCTCATTGGCTGTCTCTATCTCTGTCGAATAAATAAATAAAATCTTAAAAAAAAAATGAAAGCCTGCTATCTGGTTTGCTATAGTGTCTAAAAGATTGTTGGAAAAGAATACATGTAACTAGTTGGTAAGGTTGGGGCATCATATAAGGATAAGAGGAGTATGTTACTTAACCTATTGAATTTGATATCTTTCAAAATCCAGAGTGTTCTGGGGTGCCTGGGTGGCTCAGTCAGTTAAGCATCTGCCTTCGCCTCAGGTCATGATTCTCAGGTCATGATCCCATGATAGAGCCCACTCAGCAGGGAGTCTGCTTCTCCTTCTGCACTTTTCCCTCCCCCTGCTTGTGCACTCTCTCTCTTTCTCTCAAATAAATAAAATCTTTAAAAAAAAAAAAAAAAGGTGTTCCAAGTTACAACTTGCATTTCAAAAAGTTGGAGTTCTTTTTTCCTGTTATCACAGTTCCCATGACCTCAAGGATTCTCTAGTAAGAATGCTTATTTTATCTCTCACTTAGTCTATTCTCGCCCTGGCCCATCTCTTTCATCTACTTTTTCTAACTCAGTGTCATTGCCCCTATGCCTTGTTCAGGATCATGGTGTCTGGTGATGGTGATTTCATGTATTCTCTGCGTGGGCTCAGTAACAACCTCCATTTTCTTGGGGATCAAGTGTAAGTACAAAAGGATATCTTCAAAATAATCTATATACATATATTTCATATACTTTATACACAATTATACATTACAAACATACATATACACTGCATGTAGCTTTATATACAATTCTGTATGTGTATATCATTATAAATAAAATGTCATCATTTATAAATAGATAAATCAATCAGAAACATGTAAATGCATATAACTGATACAAAATAATGGCTTCCTTTTTTTTTTTTTATTTGACAGGGGTGGGGAGAATGAGTAGGGGGAGAGATAGAGAGAAAGGGAGAAGGAGAAGCAGACTCCCCACTTAGCAGGGAACCCCACTCCGGGCTCCATCCCAGGACCCTGAGATCATGACCTGAGCCAAAGGCAGACGCTTAACTGACTGAGCTACCCAGGCATCCCTTTAGTCACATTTCTTTATTTCCTTTAGTCTAAATTTAAGACATGTTTTCATATCCGGCAAGTGAAATTTTTATAAAATATAATTACAGGGCTGTGATTCCAAAAATCAAACAAACAAAAACTAATAACCTGCATTATCATTCATGCTAATACTAAGAAATGTGCTTAGAAAGACAGAGATAAAGGTTATTGTCCAGATAATTCTTCCTTTTTATATGCTCTGGCAAATCATTTCTTTATGTAGGAGACTTTAGCTGTTGAGGGAGAATTATGAGTTCTACAATGAGGAAGTGTTCAGATTTGTTTCCACAAAGTACAAGAAACTTAATCTTGTTCATGTTAGCTATGAGCTTATTTTCCTGATTGTTCTTAGAAAATTGTGTTAAGAATTACTAGAAACTCAATAAATAATTTTTACATTGTCTATCACCTGAAAAGAAATATCAACACTCACAGCAAATGTTAGCACTTCCAGAAAGTTTTCCTTATCTCACCCTCTGTGCTTCATATGAAAATGCATTATTTAAACCAAATGCAAGTCCATTTTTTTAAAAGAAACTCATGTTTAAATATCTATTTATCAAACAGACACACTGGAAATAGATTGCAGAGTTGAAAGACAACTAACAGATAAGTAATTAACATCCAATAATTCAGTTTTTTTCTCTAAAACTTGGGCACTTTGAAAGAAATATTGCTGGGCTCCATTCTAATGACAGTACAAGAATTCATATTTAATTGGCATTGCAAGTATCAAAAGATGTGGTTTAAATATCACACCTATATGATAAATCTCAATGTTGCTTTGTAAATAGGTACTGTCTGGGGTAAGAAGATTAAACAAATGAAGTATAAAGAACACTTTCAATTAAAAACAAGATAACTGAAGATGCAATACTTAAAGCAATATTATTAAGTGATTGGGATATAGAGTTTGTCTATATATAAAAATGAACTTGTGGTCTCCAGTCACCAACTATTACAAAGCCAAAAGCACACAGTACATACTAAGGATGTTCGTAAAAACATACTCTACATTTTTTCCACACCCTCAAAAAACTTGCTGTCCGATATACATTCACTTTCATCTTTCTCTCTCTGTAGTTCATGAAATCTGTTTAGATAAATTATGATAATCATGTTCCTAACAAACTCTGGGTCATGTAAAATTGTACTAACTTTGACCCACAAATCCCACTTTTGGAAACTTTTTCTATAGATAAACTTGCATGGATAGCAATGGGATAAAAGAAAAAAAAAAGATTGGGAAAACTCAAATGCCCATCATTAAGGGATCATTTACATTAACAATAGTACACCCCCACCATGGAATGCCATGAAACAAGGAAGAGAAAGAGAAGGAGAAGGAGAAACAGAAGGAGGAAGAAGAAGAAGTAGAAATGGAGACGAGGGGGAGGGGAGGCAGGGGGAGAACAGCAGTAAGAGCAGCTGCTCTCTACGGACTGATGTAAATGTCTTCATGACACATCCTCAAGTGAAAAAAGCAACTTTTAAAGTAATGTATACACTACCCCACCATTTGATTGACAACAGATATTTTCATCATATGCCAAGTGACACTGGAAGGATATATAAGAAGTAACTAAAAATGGGGTCAGGAGAGGAGGATAGATGGTGACAATGTCAGTGTTTATTTATTTATTTTTTTGTTATTTTTTTTTAATGTTGCAATTCCATGGTTGTAGTGTGTATTAAACAATTTTTTTTTAACTCCCAAAACAAAAATCGGGTGAAGAAAAGGTTTTGATGAGGATAAAGGAAAGCTAACCAGAAAATAAAGTATTTAAAACTTTCAGTGATTTCTGGAAAATGCTCATAAGTAAAAGTTTTGGCTTTGTTTTGTGTTAATAGTTATAAATACTTTTAAAAGTTTTAAATATTACCACACAAATGTGAAATGTTTTTACCATTGGCTTTTGTTCAAGTATAGTGACTTTCGTTTTTTTGCTACCAATACGGTCATTTGCAGAGGTGATCTTACACATTCTCGAAACAGTCTTAGGGCTGTTGAATGTTTTCTCCATGAAAATGTTCAATGCAAGAGAAAGGTCAATACTAATATTTAAATTATAAATATAAGCAAATATGATGTATGTAATTTAACATACATAGTAAAAACAAGGACATGTTTCTGACAAAGAGAAATGGATGAAATCTATATCCTGTTTAAAGTATCATGATATTAATCAATGGTCAGTTACAAATTATTCTTATATACCATCAAAAGTGCATCCATAGATGTCTGCCAATAAAATAACGGGTAAAAATTAGTCATGCTACATTGATATTAAAGAATACTCTGCAGTAATTTAAAGAAGTCTTCTAGAACTATTGTTACTAACATGGAGATGTGGTTATGCAATATTTTCCCATGAAATAACAGATAAAAAATTCAGTTATGGAAAAATATAGTTTTATAAAAATTTTATGTAAAATAGATGTATTTTTTACGTACAAATATGGAAAAAAGTTTCAATAGATATAAACTAAATGTTAACAACTGTTATTTGAATGGTAGGTTTAAATGTAAGAAGTAATGTCTTGCTTTCTTCCTACTATTTTGTATGTTCTGTTTTTTCCAACCATATGACTTAAGCTAATTACTTACTATTTAAAAAACTCTGTAGGGCAAAATATTTTCTAAAAAATCAGATTTTTCCATTTGTTTTTACTATTCTTTTTCATTTTCTTAATTCATCAATTAGATATATCATATAACACCATATAATAAACACTTTTATTTGGGAGGGCTTTAAAAACATTTGTCTTACATTCCCTTAAGTAAATATATTGTTTAATCTTTATTCCTCACTTGTTGCAAATTGATTACAAGCCCAACACCAGTAAAGGTACAGTACATTGCTTCCCAGATAGGGAGAAACTAAAGAGAAGTCTCGTTTCCCTTTCTCCAGTTTTGTTACAGTTTTATGTAGTACGACCTTTTCAGATAGTAATAAACAAAACAGCAATAGCCTCGAGAATATAGTTAATCTAGAAAAAGTTCATCAAAATTCAAAATTTGGGAATAATACTTCAAATTCCTAAAAGGAAGTCTCCAAACATGCCAAGTTATAAATCGAATAAAATATAGAACATTACTCTCTTTCTTACTCCCCACTCTGGTTACACCCAACCTTTCGTTAGGAAGAAGGAACATAGTCCACTAGCCAGCGGGATTACCTGAACCATCCACAGATGGATAAGGCATAGCCACCCATTGTCCATAGCTCTTGAGCAAAACATAGAAAAGAAGGTGAGTCCTAGAGCATATTGAGAAAGATTAGTATGTGTGTAATAGTAGACCCAAAGTACAAGACAGAGAGAGTTAGACAAAAGTAATATTATTTTAAGACTTACTGGATGAAGATTTTCCAAAACTGATTAAAAACATGAACCCATAGGTTCAAGGGATTCTATAAAAACAAGCAGCGTAAAGAAAATTAATATCCATGCTCAAAAACTATTCAGTAAAATAGGAATGGATACTCTATAAAATGGTTTTTAAAAAGAACTGACTTGGGGCCCCTGGGTGGCTCAGCCAGTTAAGCATCTGCCTTCCGCTCAGGTCCTGATCCCAGGGTCCTGGGATAGAGCCCTACATCGGGCTCCCTACTCAGCGGGAAGCCTTCTTCTTCCTCTCCCTCTGCTTGTACTCTCTCTCTCTGTCAAAGAAATTAATTTTTCTAAAAATCTTTAAAAAAGAACTGACTTAAAAGCTAGGAAAGAACTATAAAAAATATAAAAATAATATGAAAATGGGAGGACTGGCCCTGCCAAATACTGAAATAAATTATAAATCTACAATAATGAAGGCTGTGTGGTACTGACCTATGAGTAGATAAGCAGGTGGATTGAATATCATTAAAACAATAGAAATATATCAAAGTGGTTTATTGGAAATTACAGTAAGCTAAAGATTAAAAGAGGGTAAGGAGGGGGTTAGTCAACAAATGATATGAGACCACAATGTCGCCATCTGGGGGAAAAAATTTGGAAATCATACCTCATAAATTTCAACCAAATAAATTCCAGCTACATGAAAATATGAAAGTGAAATATACTTGTAAAAAATATAATCTCAGGTGTAAGACTTCTACTCAAAATGACTCAAAAAGCATCTGATGTATGTAGGGTGAACTACCACAAGCAAAGTCAAGAGATACACTGGGAAACTCGTGGCTCATATCGTGCACAAGCTGAGTTTACCCAAATGTAAGTGCAGTAACACAATCAGCTAAACAGGATTGGTTGCTAAAGGAGAGTCACAGGACCTGAAATGACAATGGTTACAAATCTATAGTTTATTACGAGAGAAGAATGCAGTTTAAGAACAGCATTCAGGGGCGCCTGGGTAGCGCAGTTGTTAAGCGTCTGCCTTCGGCTCAGGGCGTGATCCTGGCGTTCTGGGATCAAGCCCCACATCGGGCTCCTCCGCTATGAGCCTGCTTCTTCCTCTCCCACTCCCCCTGCTTGTGTTCCCTCTCTCGCTGGCTGTCTCTGTTGAGTAAATAAATAAAATCTTTAAAAAAAAAAAAGAACCTCATTCAAGTCAGGATATGGTCTGGAGAGGCCAGGTACAGACAAGTACGTTGTCCTCCCTCTGTAACTATCTTCTCAGGACACAATTTCTCCCTTGAGTCAGGAACCACTGATGTGTGTGTCCACAAAACACTTGGGTAGCAGGGAGCACAAAATGGAGTCTTGCCTGGTAATTTTTATATTATGCTGATCACATAGGCATATTTCTTTCTTTCTTTCTTTTTTTTTTTTTTAAAGATTTTACTTATTGGTCAGAGAGAGAAAGAGCACAAGCAGGGGGGAATGGCAGGCAGGCAGAGGGAGAAGCAGGCTCTCTGCTGAGCAAGGAGCCTGATGTGGACCTGATCCCAGGACTTTGGGATCATGATCTGAGCCGAGGGCAGATACGTAACCGACTGAGCCACCCAGGTGTCCCCACATAGGCAATTCCTTCCAGGTAACCGGCTTCGACAGCAAAGTCTGCTCAGGGTCTCATTGTAACCAGGGGCAAATCATCAGTCATATGGCATCAGTAAACAATGCTGACGAGCTAGTGTCATCTGACCAAAAAATCCTCAGACTGATGGTTACAAAGCTACACTATTAATGAGTATGTCTCATACCTTGTCCAAAGGTCAGGGCCAGGCAGGAACTTTAGAAACACAGTTCAGGCTGATCCCAGGCCTGTTTGAATGAATTCTCACAACGCAATAAAGACCTCATGTAAAACAATAAGGAAAAGACTAGAAACTCAATGAAAAAAAATTTAATATATAATTATATAATTACACTCTCCATAGAAAAGGAAATGCAACTGACATTTATATGTACGAGAAAAACTTTCAACACCAAGCATAAAAAGGGAAATGTAAATTCAAATGGTAATGAAATACTATTTGCAACAGCTTGTGTGAGGGTAATTTGGAAATATCTAGTACAATTTACATGCACATAAACTTTGACCTAGCAATTTTTCTCAAAAATACACTTGCATATGTGTGAACTTATGTATGACTAGGGTTCTTTATTATGGTATATATTTCTGGAATACCAAAATATTACAAATAGTCTAAAAGTCAGTAGGGAAAGACTAACATAAATCATGATATATTCATACGATGGAATTTTGATACAGTTATAATGAAAGAATGAGAAAGCTCTTTAAATACTGATAGGGAATTATGTCCAAAATATATTTTAAGTGGTAAAATATGAAATATGAAAAACCATATAAATAGATCATTACTGTTTGTATAAAAAGGGGGTATTTTATATTCATTTACTTGTCAAATTCAAAATAAGTGTGGAAGAATAAAAAAGAAATTTGTAAACTAATTCCTCTGGGGGAGTGGAGTTGGGTGCATCTGGGTGGCAAAGGGGTTTTTTGCTCTGTATCCTTTGAAGGTTTTGATTCTTTTAAAAAAATTTTTTTAAAGATTTTATTTATTTATTAGAGAGAGAGAGAGCATAAGCAGGGAGGAGGGGCAGAGGAAAAAGGAGAAGCAAGCTCCCTGCTGAGCAGGGAACCAGCCACAAGGCTGCATCCCAAGTCCCAGGATCACAACCTGAGCAGAAGGCAGACACTTAACCCACTGAGCCACCCAGGCTCCTCAAAGTTTTTGATTCTTGAACAGTGTAAATTTTAAGCAAAACCTTAATGCAAATTAAAGTCACAAAAATAATCAGTAATTTGTAGTTGTCCTTAGTCTGTATGGAGAATTACTTTGTTCTAATTTGTCAATATTTTTAATTAAGAATGATTGTTATTTATTGTTTAAGTGTTCCAGGTGACCACTATTGCAATGAAGCAGCAAGAAAAACTCATCCATCAGGACAGAGCACTGTCGAATTTCACACGATGGAAGAAAAACCATAACCTTCAGATGAAATATTGCCAAACCTTGATGCAAAACTCTTTCAGTTCAGGTAATTGATGTAAAATCAGTTTCCACTGTGCACATACAAATACAGGCACCAATTCCTCAAAAGAAACAGTGACATGCATTTTACTGTCTGCAAAATTGCAGACAGAATTTTAAAATTAGGAGGGACTTAATTTTGATCCACACTCCAGTTCAATGTTTTTTATATATTTATATATTTCAATAGTATGTGGAAAATACTGAGGTCTCAAGAAATGCAGATTTAAAAAACACACAGTCAAATTTCAAAGGGAAATGGGTAGGATTAGCAGATCGGATTTTTTTTTTCAGAAACTATTTATTTTATTTTATTTTATTTTTTAAAATTTTTTTATTATATTATGTTAGTCACCATACAGTACATCCCTGGTTTCTGACGTAAAGTTTGATGATTCATTAGTAGCGTATAACACCCAGTGCACCATGCAATATGTGCCCTTCTTACTACCCATCACCAGTCTATCCCATTCCCCCACCCCTTTCCGCTCTGAAGCCCTCAGACACATGAAAAATGTTCAAAATCATTAGCCATCAGGGAAATTCAAATCAAAACCACACTAAGATACCACCTTATGCCAGTTAGAATGGCAAAAATTAACAAGGTAGGAAACACCAATTGTTGGAGAGGATGTGGAGAAAGGGGATCCCTCCTACATTGTTGGTGGGAATGCAAGTTGGTACAGCCACTCTGGAAAACAATGTGGAGGTCCCTTAAAAAGTTAAAAATTGAGCTACCCTATGATCCAGCCATTGCACTACTGGGTATTTACCCAAAGATACAGATGTAGTGAAGAGAAGGGCCAATATTCATAGCAGCATTGTCCACAATAGCTAAATCATGGAAGGAACCGAGATGCCCTTCAACAGATGACTGGATTAAGAAGTTGTGGTCCATATATACAATGGAATATTTCTCAGCTATCAGAAAGAACGAGTTCTCAACATTTGATGCAACATGGATGGCACTGGAGGAGATAATGCTAAGTGAAATAAGTCAAGCAGAGAAAGACAATTATCATATGATTTCTCTCATCTATGGAACATAAGAACTAGGAAGATCGGTAGGAGAAGAAAGGGATAAAGAAAGGGGGGGTAATCAGAAGGGGGAATGAATCATGAGAGACTATGGACTCTGAGATCGGATTTTTTTTTAAAGCAGCATTTTATGTTTTATCCAATCACTCAAATTAATAGGTGTATCTTTAATTATAGCTCTAAATTCTTCAATATACTTAGTTTAAATAAACACTGCTTTAGATTTAAATTTAGATATCTCTTTGAGCAGAAAAATCATTTTAAAAATCAGAGTATTTATCATAAAATTATAACAATGCAGGGTTCAACTCTTTTTAAAAATTCAATGAAGTTACTTCCGTTTTATTTTTTACATCTCTTAGTAGAATCTTGAACTTAAAACAGCCTTATTTCTATGTGTGGTATAGTTTGTCAAGTATTCTATGGCTACTTAATTGACATTAATTTTTTTAATTGACATTAATTATCCCTGTAGTGGATATCATTTAAATAATCACCAATGAGAGAGGTCAAAACCCTACCTTCTGGTTGAAATTTAGTCAAATAATGTTTACAGAATCACTGGGTGCCCAACAGTGTTTATAAATATAACAAGCTTTTGCAAACATGAATTAGCCCTACCTCTGAGCCATTAACCTTGAGACAATAGCGATATCCATTTTGGAGACTTACAAATCTGATATGTCCTCCAACCTTTCAGCTGCCTTTGTCAATACCAGTCTTGCCGTAACAATAGTTAAGACACTGATTAGCAGAGATTCCAAACAAAAGATATTGAAAAGCTTTAAATAACTCAACATCCAGGCCCTGGACACTGATAATGAACTATTTGTGACCCTAAATAGAAGGCCTCTCTCTAGAAACCAGAGTTCTGGAAATTTCAGTGTCTTTCCCTCTGTGCAAGAAACATGTGGTCAAGTTCTTGCTTTTTGGTCCATCTTTTACAGTCTTGAGCACAATTCTTTTGTGAATATATTCTTTCTTAAGATGGGTTTCATAAAACTGATTAAATAATATGGCTTACTTCTAAGTCCTGAAATAAGCTAATTGGTAACTTATGTTTTTCCTTTTTTTTTTTTATAATTTTTATTTTGTTGCATTAGTCACCATACAGTACATCCCCAGTTTTTGATGCAATGTTCCATGATTCATTATTTGCGTATAACACCCAGTGCACCATGCAATATGTGCCCTCCTTAATACCCATCACAGGCCTATCCCAATCCCCCACCCCCTCCCCTCTGAAGCCCTCAGTTTGTTTCCCTGAGTCCATAATCTGTCATGGTTCATTCCCCCTTCTGTTTACCCCCCCTTCATTCTTCCCTTCCTTCTTCTACCAATCTTCCTATTTCTTATGTTCCATAAATGAGTGAAACCATATGATAATTGTCTTTCTCTGCTTGACTTATTTTACTTACTTATGTTTTTCTTCAATTTTCCTCACCCACATATTTTCAACTCAGTCTTCAAAGTGCCCTGTTTATTCTGTCCATGCTCTAGGAAACATCTCATGTTTAACTCTCAGAATTTGCACATCATCTTGAAACTTACTATCAGCTTGCGTAATGGTCCAGTATGTATTCCAACTAAATCGGGCCAGTGAGATTAATAGACATGAAACAATAAGCAAACAATAAAGACTATACATGATGTAAGCTTAAAGATGGTAAAGATTTATAAAAATAGAATAATCAGCTCAATTGTTATTAGGAGAGGAACAATTTGGAAAAAGATATTCTGAAATTAATTTTATCTTAAACTAATTCTTCTAGACCTATTGCAGTTGGAAATTTATAAATCTTTCTGTGGTAAGGACCAGCTCATCTGAACCATTTGGTTACAATGTTCTGCTTCACCGGGGGTGAGACAAAGATTTCTTTTGAGGAGATGTGCCACTAATATTTTTATAATAACTTTAACAAAGTAAAATGTTTCTATTCAAAGTCCATAACTGCAACCCTTGTCCAGACAACTGGATTCAGAACGGAGGAAGTTGTTATCGTGTCTTTGAAAACTGGAAATTTTGGAACACCAGTAAAGAGGACTGTTTGAAGGAGGGTTCTAATCTTCTACAAATAGACAGCAGAGAAGAAATGGTAAACACCTTCTCATGGTTTCGTATCACTCTGAAAATACTCTGATACACGTGAACGGAAAGGACTGATTCTAATTAGGATTTCTTAATATTCTATAACACAAGTATATTTATTATATTTAATAAGGATTCAAAAGAGACAAAGTAGGAATTACCAAGGTTTTTTTTCCTATTAATGGGACAAAAAACCAAACAGGAAGCTATCCAGAAATCAAGAGGAATATGTTAGTGGTATGTCCTTTGTTAATCAAAAAGCAGAGGAGGTAAGGGAAATACCGTTTTGTCACTTGTTAATCCACTCCAAGATATACATATATTATAATTTTGAATATGTTTCAAATCTGTTATTTTCAAAGCTGTAGGGAAGTGTAACAACCAATAAAAATTTTATAATTAAAAGAAAAAGCCAACGTATAAAAAGGGAAGTGATGTCACGAAATGGCGAGGTCTATAAAAATAAGCATTTGCTAAATGAAATGTGTAATTGACGTTAAGTCTCCTTTACTAACATCTTAACAAGCAGTGTTTCTCTGAAATCATTTTACCCATAAATGTGTGTGAAGTAGAATACACAGTTACACATTTCTGATCTTATTAAAAATGTTTGTTTGCTATAGTCAATAATTAGTTAAAGTTCATTTTTCCAAGAACAATTAAAGAACAATTTAAGGATATGTTAAGGATATGCAGTAAACTGAGGCAACTTGGACTTAACAATTATAGGTTTACACCTTTTTTTTCTGTGCAAATTTGGTTATCTAAGTCAATAATGTTTTTTTCTAACAAATATGCCTACAGTTAATTTGCCTCTGGAATCTCCTAAACTATTTCTCATATTGAAGTATACTGGGAAAGAATGCTCTATGTGGTCTATGATGTCAAGGATGTTTTTACTTTTCCTGATACTGAAAGTTCAGTATGACACCTTGTTTTGACATATAGTATCTGGCAAACTCTGAATCTGTTAAGATTATTTTAATACCAGATGCCTATTTTCCCCATAGTCCTTAACACCCCATCTATCACATGGCAATAAAAAAAAATCTATAAAATGTATCCCTTCTTTAAAACCCTCTGTCTTGTTCTCTAACTCTCAAGTTCCCATTAACGTCTGTCTAGGCAAAATGCCACACTTTATATTTCATGATAGTTTGTTGTTGTTTTCCCCTCAGTTCACTGTTCGGGTCTTGTTTCTTCTAGGAATTTATCACTGGCATCCTGAGGAAGGTCCGAAGAGGCTATGATTACTGGGTGGGGCTGTCTCAGGATGGACTCAGCAGACCTTGGCTTTGGGAAGATGGCTCCTCTCCTTCCCCTGACCTGTAAGTGTCTGAGAGAACTGTTACAAGAAAAAGTAGAAACATGAGGGAATTCCAAAGTTCATTTTATTTTAGACCTCAGATTTTCTCCAGAAGACATAGCCAGCTTGATAATTTCACAGGCTTTTGACTGGACTCAAAGCTGAGGTAATTTAAGAGCAGCTTCGTGGCTTCCAAGTCTTCCTACTTTTCAGCCCCGTTGCCATTACACTCTAGCACATTCGCATCAATTTGAGAATCTGAATGAACAATATAATTAGTACGGATGTTCCCTGTGTATCATTTAATTGCTAGTGAGTGCTAAGGGAAAGAAATTATAGTACTATTAAGAGAATTCCCTATTAAGCTTTTTACTTTATTTATTTTTCCCTGTTATACTCTTTAGATAGAACTAGGGAGATTGGTGAACAGGATTAAGTGCTTTAGTATTTTGAGAATGAAGAGTCAGGAAAGAGATCCTAAGTTAGGGCCTATTTTTGTGTACCTATTTCCTTTAATATGAGGTTTTGTGATGTTATGTTAACATATTTTTATTGAGAGAAAACACCTCTATTACGGAAGAAGGAGGGTGCCACAGGAGGGCACCATATTAAAACAAAACAAAACAAAAAGCTACCCACCTCTCATCAGTGACCCACAAGAACATCTCTGTAAGCCCCACACCTAATGTCAGATTCACTGACTTCCTTCTCCAGATTGCCAATACAGACATTCCAATCAACCGACCAGCTCTGTGGATATCTCAACGACAAGTTCCTTTCTTCTGCTAACTGCAACATTTGGAAATATTTTATCTGTGAGAAGTATGCATTAAAATCCTCTATCTGATAGCAATTGTACCGGAAGAGATCTATTATGATAGTATGTTGAACAGGACATTGGAAACCCTGCCACAAATTTCCAAAGAGCAAGAGCAGAAGTAAACCTATGTGTGGCCTATGAAACTACCTACCAGGGACTCAAAACCTATCTCTACATTTGCACTTGGCAATCTTCTTCAATACTTTCCAGACCTTCATTTGACATTGTTTAAATTGCCAAGAATAGAAATGATTTATGGATACAGTGGACGAAAGCTGAAAGGTTGAGAACAAACAATAAGAATCCTTTCTTTGTGCTTTTTTTTTTTTCTCCTAGTCTAGAGTGACTATAAACTCTGTGCAAAAATCTATAAGCCACTGGGGGGAGATGATGCATTTCTAGCTGACTGATTTTTTAAAAATAAATAAATAAATGTGGCCTTTTAAAATCTCTACTTGCCGGATTTTTCTATGCATTTTCTGCTATCGAACCAGTAGGACGGTCAGACAGAGATATGGATTTTCAAATTAGAAGGAAGACAGGGAGCTATCTGCCGCCAGTAAGACAATAGCCTTTTAGGAAATTCTAGTGGACACGTTCACTTCATATAAGCAGAAGGAAGAGTCAGGCTGCCAATACCAGTGCATCTCCAGTAAAGGACAGTTGTGAACTTCCTTCCTCCCTCTCACCGCTTCTCCCCACCACTCACAAATCAAAGGGCTCAGGTGGGGACTCTCAAGGTTAACACTCCAGCCCTTTTTTTTTCTTTTTTTTTTATTTTAATTCCAGGTAGTTAACATACAATGTAATATTAGTTTCAGGTGTACAATATCGTGATTCAACAATTCCATGCATCACCCAGTGCTCATCACAAAAGTGCACTCCTTAATTCCCATCACCTATTTTACCCGCCCCCCCCCAATTCACCTCCCTTCTGGTAACCATCAGTTTGTTCTCTATGGTTAAGTCTGTTTCTTGGCTTGTCTCTCTTTTTGTTTTTTCCTTTGCTCATTTGTTTTGTTCCTGAAATTCCACATATGAGTGAGATCATATGGTATTTTTCTTTCTCTGACTTATTTCACTTAGCTTTATACTCTTTAGCTCCATCCATGTCATTACAAATGGCAAGATTTCATTCTTTTTTATGGCTGAATAATGTTCCAGAGTGTGTGTGTGTATCACTTCTACATCCATTCATCACTGACGGACACTTGGGCTGCTTCAATATCTTGGCTAGAGTAAATAATGCCGCAGTAAATAGGGGTGCATGTAACCCTTTGAATTAGTGTTTTAGTATTTTAGGGGTAAATATCCAGTACTGTGATTCCTGGGTTCATAGGGTAGTTCCATTTTTAACTTTCTGAGGAACCTCCATACTGTTGTCCACAGTGGCTGCTCCAGTTTGCATTCTCACCAACGGCACGCAAGGGTTCCTTTTTCTCCACATCCTCACTAATGCTTGTTGTTTCTTGAGTCTTTGATTTTAGCCATTCCGACAGGTGTGAGGTGACATCTCATTGTGGTTTGGTTTGCATTTCCCTGATGAGGAGTGATGGTGAGCATCTATCTTTCCATGTGTCTGTTGGCCGTCTGGATGGCTTTTTTAGAGCAGTAAGTCTCCAGCACTTTCAACTGCATCTGTGCCTCAATTTCTTCATTGTAAAATAATAATAGAATTTATTTCAAAATACCATTTGAAGATTAAAGTATGAATATATGTTAATTGCTAAAAATAGTGCCTTTCCGGGGCACAGGGGTGGTTCAGATGGTTAAGCATCTGCCCTCAGCTCAGGTCATGATCCCAGGGCTTTGAGATCAAGCCCCGAGTCGGGCTCCCTGCTCCACGGGATCCTGCTTCTCCCTCTCCCCTGCTGTTCCCCCTGCTTGTGCTCTCTCGCTCTCTCTGCCAAATAAATAACAAAATCTTTTTTAAAAAAATAGTGCCTTTCTTAGAGCTTGACACTATACCAATGCTTGCTACTGTTATCTGGAGTAAATCATCAGTCACCTTTAGGCATCTAGAGATGTAGACCACATAAAAATGACCTTTTTTCCTGCTCATGTTACAGGAATATTGAGAAGATAAGGTTTCTATGTAAAATGTCAGCAACTGTCTAGACAGAATATCTGTTGTAAAGTTAATGAATCTCCTCAAATAAATCTATAGACAATCTGTATCCTAGGTCTGGAGGCTCCTTGGACATAGATTAGTTTGTTCCCAAGAGACAGGAGATATGAAAGTATCTTACAATCTATAGGAAGGAAAAATTCACCAATTATTATTATATTACTTTTCTACCACTTATCATCCTTAGAATAACTTACTACACAATAAATTCTCATCAAATACCCACTAAATTCAATATAATTTTATTTAATCTTTCATTTTTCACAAAGAGTAGTTGAGCCACATTAGATTCTCATCTTTCCTTATAATAAAGGCCCCTCTAAAATAAAGTAAAATAAAGCCCAATTCACTGAGGCAGTGGAAATCATTTAAATGAACCTAGAAGCCGATTATAAAAGGTGACCTCTGAAGGATAAGGTCTTTTAGGACGGGAAGGGCATGTTTTCATGTTTTTTGTTCTGTTTCGTTTTAATTTACCCTTGACCTGGAGTTTAAATGGTGGGCTTTTCAGTAAAATGGATTTTTCTAATTTTCTGCTGAACCGAGAGAAAGAAAATAGCACGGAAAACACAGTATAAGTTGAGTCCTGTGTTTGGTTTTCACAGCTGACAGCTGGCAGCTGGCAGCTGAATATAATAACTTGGAATGAAGGGGAAACAATAACAATTTTTAGTAGTAAAGACTGTTTGTCTTCAAGATTTTTCAGAGTATTGTCAGGGGACTATGTTTAGAGAAAGGATAGGAAGCATTTAATAACTCTTTTAAAAAAAAAGTACCATGAAACAAAAGGCAAACATCCTTCGGCTGATGTCATCCCATCAATGTGTGATGTGGTCTTTGCAAGTCAGAATCTTATCGACAGTGCAGCTGGCATAAGCTTCTACAAATTTCCTCAGTGGCAATACTGCTTTTCAGATAGATATTATGGGTGGAAGATTTTTTCCTACAGGTTGCTTTTGGTCCAAAATATCAAGATCTGTTTCCAGGCACCGGTAAGAGATTGGGCCTTGGCACTGGGATAACAAGTTTTAGATCTTGGTCTCACCAGTAGTAAATTGGATATCTTTGATCGATCTCATTGAGATCCAAGTTAGATTTAAAAAGGGGAATGGGGGGAAAGGAAACAGAAAACTCTGTCCTACAAACGTAAAGAAGCTTTGTTTACACTATGGGTAAAATGCATTAAGTGTGTAAAAAAGAAAAACATTAGAATAGTGATACAGATAGAATAATAATATTATTAGATCCTAAAAATCTATTCATCCAATGAACCTTGTAAAAAAGTTATATACAATTTAAATCATTATGAGGTTTTTTTGTATTCTTCAAGAATGACAAGAATCTCTTTACAAAGTATTTGACCCTCCAAATATTAAGGCCGAAACTGAGGCAATCTACTAGACTCTTCTACTTATTTGATAATTGCTTCTGTCCCCAAAGTAAAATCTCCCCTTATACTTCTCACTCTTCCTGCTATTGCAGGACTCATGACCTGTTTCCTGTTGATAAGTTTTAAGAGCTGGTTCAATATCCTCAGGAAAAGAAATAGCTCATTGTGTACTCTAGGGAACTCAGATCTACCAGGAAAGGCTATGTTCCTCATTTGACTTTTCCTGAAATTTCTCCAGAATTACCTAAACACACAAGATCCTGGAAGAGAAAAATTCTTCTCAAGTCAAAAATTAATTCACGGAATACTACTCTTTCTGATTCTCCATGGAAAAATGTTCTCAGAAAATTATGTCATGATTATTTCCTACTCTTAAATTTTAAAAAAGTTTGTGGAGAAACCTTTGTGCCATACTATTCTTCTGTTCTTTGAAATATTTGCTCATATTGTGATTAGTGTTGTGAGTTTTGTTATACAGATGATGGGATTGAGGACAACAATGGAGAGAAATATGGTCATGAATAGTAAAAATGTCAGATAGATGCTATTTTTTCCCTCTTCACTATCTAAAGTGACACTTTCCAGGTTACAGATTTGAAGGGAATACTTCAAATACTATTCAACACCCACTCCCCAGGCAGCTAGACTCTTTAAAGCAATGGCATTTTAAGCGATACTTGTCATGCAACCCTGCACTAGACTCCAGTTATGTGGATGCCAGGGGTCAACACAATGTGTATCATGTCCCTATTTACAACTTAGTCCACAAAGTCATTTCTCTCTCCTCAGGTTAACCACATTTTCTTCCTGTAGTAATAAGACTTAAATTACATGTAACTGCTTAGCTGAAGTCCTCATCCACATTTCTTATTACATGCTTATCCTATTAACTTGCATCCATTAAATATCTGCACTCAGCACAGAAAATATTTGGTATTATCCACAGCTTCCCAATGTAAGTGTCTCTCTACAATTTACTAAAGAATACAGGTCTCCAAAAAGGGTTGTTTATGGTTGTGTGTGTTCCCCTATTTAAAAAAAATTACTAATTTTTTTTTTACATATTTTTAATACTGTTTACATTTTATATTGCAATTTGGATTATAAAACTAATTTCACATTTACTTCATTTCAGCTAACAACAGCACCATGAGAAAATTATAAACATTTGCACTTTTTACTTACTGAAATAAGCTTAGTGAAGTAGTGATTCGCCCAATAATCGATCAGAATAAGAGATCTGAAACTCTCATTTTATGACCACAAATACTGTTCTTTTTACATGACACAATAAATCAACCAAAAATTTGTTCAACACTGAAGAAATTTCACAATCAACAGGAAAGTGAAAGGAAAACTCATAAGGAAGAAATCCATAAGCAGTGATTGCTAAGTAACACAGTCTCATGAAAATGAATACACAAATGTTCTCCTTATCATATGTTGGCTAATTTGATGTCATTTCATCATGCAATAGATGTTTACTGAAAATAAAACTGAAGCACTCTAGTTTTCACTGCTGAAAAATAAAGATTTGTAATAGATTATCTTCATGAGCATTAAACCCCTAAAATTAATTTCTCTATAAATCAACAAAGTCACTGGTTGTGATGATGTTCTTTGCAGTGGCCCCTGTTACGATTGTGCATCTTGGCATCCTGAGAAAGGGGACACCTACACAAGAAGCCAGTGACGTGTGCAGACGTCACAATCTCTCTTCCACTTTCCATGACCTGATTGGATAATTCGCCCTATTAAGATTTTATTCACTCATCTTTAGCCATGTGTGGATGAAAAGCTTGCCTCAAAGGATTTCACCTCAGGAAAGTGTTAAAATCATCTTCTTGAAGACAGCATGCTTCTCAAAGACTTATCTTCCTCAAATAATCAAATAATACTCTTAAAGTCCCTACAAACTCTCTGTAAGGCACCAACAGTCAAAACACAGATTGCTAACATATTTTGAAGAGCATCTCCACACTAAAATTTTCCCCAAGTCACAAATCTGTTCTCCAATCACACATATTTCACATTATTTATGTTTATTATTATTAAATTTTCAGTACCAGAAAGGCATAAACATGAATCAAATGGAAGAAAATAGGAGCTGAAACTAAACTATTATAGACCCATGTAAAGAGAATGACTTTGGCTCTGGTCGTCAATCCTTCTGAAGGGAGCATCAGGGCCAGTAATTTGGATATGGAACTGAGCTGAGAATATTTATTTAATGAAAGAAATTCCTAGGGAAAGGACACAATCATTGGAGTTGTTATTATTGTTGTTGTTGTTTTTAGAGAGAAGGAGAGAGAGATCGTGAGTTGGGAGGGGAAGAAGGAAAGGGAGAGAAAGAATCTTAAGCAGGTTCCACTCAGCACAGGACCCTCAGATCATGACCTGAGCTGAAATCAAGAGTCAGATGCCTAGCTGACTGAGCCACCCAGGTGCCCCAATTGTTGGGAGTCTTCAATGGATATGGGGAGATAGGTTCTTAAGAAGTTAAGATTCTAATAAAGAGAAGTATCCCAGTGGGAAGCAGGCCATAGACATGGCAGACAGGGGCTTTATTGAGAGACTAGGAAGGGAAAAGTATGGGGTGAAGCAAACAGAAAGAATTACTTATGTATTTAGGAGCACAGTATAGGAAATGATTGCTACTTCTCATAGACTACTTGACCTTTAGGGCAAAGAATGTCATGCACATTTATTTCGTCTACTTCATTAAGTTTCTCACTTCTCCAAATATGAAGGAAGACATGGAAACAAGGAGATGATACTAGATGCTGAGAAGGAAGAACACTAGAAAGTGATCTCTAAGTCAAGAAGATGGATTACAACTTTATGAGATTCTGGGACTGTTTGTTGGTACATGTGATTTCTTTGCAACTGGTAAATATATGCATGAACCTAAGCTCAGAAGTGCTGCGGATCTTGAACAGGAAACATGAAAATCCTTCTTGCACCAGTCAGAAAAATTGCCTTTCCTAATTTTTTTTCCATATTCCAATGTCTCAAATATCTTTTGCATTGACTTTACCTGGCTCAAAGTTTTTGCTGAATTGTTGTATAAATATAGATCACATGGGAGAAAAAAGGAACTGAAACCAAACTCTTACAGCTGCACATGAAGAGACTGACTTCTGTTCTGCTCTTCAATCTCCCTGAAGGGAGCTTGATGGTGGGAGAGTCCATCACCTGCGTGTAATGGCTCAGAGAAGCTAATGGAGGCTCTCAGGCTTCACTGTGGCCGCCCTTCTTTCACATGCACACCGCCTCAACTCTTTACAGTCCTTCGAGAAAGCCTTTCCATTGAGGATGGTCACACAGTCCCTGCTTCGTAGGCTGGTAAAATCTATTACAATCTCAAACCTTAAAGAAAAAAAAAAGTTTATTGAATCATAGTTTACTTTAAAATGAAATGTTAAATAACCAAAAAGTACATAGGGAATACTCCTAGCTCAATAAAATTATAGATAGATATGCAGAATGAATTTACTGGAGAGATGGGGTTACCAAGCTCTTTCTTTTCAGTCCCTCAATATCCATACTTGTTCCTAGAAGCATTAGTTCATCTAAAACAACAAAAACTGTTTGTAACTCAAACTAAGAGGCATGTTATAATCCAAGTTTACCATATTTTGCCCTCATCTGAAAAATCATCTACCTTCTCTGTGATTCATTTTAATTAACTATAAAAATGGTTACATGGAGTAGGTCTTACCTCCTGGGAGAATAAATCCCATATGATACACAGAGAAGAAAGGTGTCTGTCCAAACATGGCTTCAAATCGTAATATATTTTAGTATAGATCCTATTTCAAAAGATAGCATGTGCAATCTTATCTAAATGCTCACATAAGTAAAACCAATTTTTAATAATATTGTTCCTGATAACATCAGTAAATCTATTCTCAGAGACTGTACTTTTTAAAGATTTTCTTTATTCATTTATTTGAGAGACAGAGAGGGAGCATAAGTGGGGGGAGGAGCAGAGGGAGAGCGACAAGGAGACTCCGCACTGAGCACAGGACCCTGAGATCATAACCTGAGCCAAAACCAAGAGTCAGATGCTTAACCAACTGCGCCACTCAGATGCCCCTCAGAAACTGTACTTCTAAAGATATGCACCCTATTACACTGCACAGAAAGCCAAGAAATCTGAGTTCTTACGTTATCTCTGCGTATTGATAAGTTGTGAAGTTGTGTGGTCTTAGACAAGCTACCATCACGATCTGGGTTTCAGTTTATTCACCCATAAAAGATCTCTTCCTTTCCTCCTCCTCTTCCTCCTCTTCCTTCTTTTCTCTCTCTCTCTCTGTCTCTGTCTCCCCCACTCAGCAAATTCCAAATACTTAATAATGCTCCAAGGGACTTCAGACACTGAAATAAAAACTCCGAGAGCATCCAGAGAACCGTCCCTACTAAAGGAAGCACTATGCTTTACTTTTACACATCTGTGTGCAGCCTCCTACAAACATAGTATTCAAGACAAAGTGAAGGTTTGATGCTTATCGAAGCAAGTTGCTGAACTCAGTCACCCAAGCACAAGCTCCCTACTAAATGCCTTTCCCACAGAATGTTCTGAAGGCTTACAGTTCAGAGGAGTAAGGGGCTCCGTCGGTCCACAGCCAGGCTTTGCCACTGCCGTTGCGAGATAGCCCTGTCCAATAAGAGTAGAAAAACTCAGAGTAGCTCTGAGGCATGGCAAACTCCTGTGAAAGGCACACAAGAAGATCTTTAGCTTTAGAGATGTTATACTCTGTGTACACAGAGATGCGTAGGGCCAGCCGCACTTTTAACACGAAAACAGCACGTGAGTCCTGCCCCACACAGGTGATAGTACATTTGAGAGAAAAAGTGTCCGTGCTGCGGTCAGTTTGTCCAAGTTAAAGAACTTATCTTGTCTTAATAAGTTTGAATATATACTGATATTCCAAAACCAAGAATCACATCAACCAAGATTTATAAATGACCCATTATTTTCAAGTCACAGAGTAAACACTAAGATTTATATAAAAAATAGGGGGGGCGATTTACAAAGAAAGTAATCTTTATAAATACATACAAAGGGACTGACCAGGAAGGAGAAGAGAATAATGAGTATACTTTAATGCAAAAAGAGGTAAGAGAAAATTTGGAAGGATGATTTACATCTCAGGCAAAGAAGAGGAGAAAGAGAAATTTTTCATATATATGTGTGCATGTGTGTTTATATTTTTGTATAGTATTTATATACACATATATAATTCCTTCTCTAATATCTATATTGAATTTTTAAAGATTTTATTTATTTATTTATTTATTTATTTATTTATTTATTTATTTCTCTATTTATTTGAAGTGGGTGGAAGAGCAGAGGGACAGGGTCAAGCAGACTCCATGCTGAGCAGGGAGCCTGACTTGGGGCTTGAACTCACAACCCTGAGATCATGACCTGAGCTTAAATAAAAAATGAGACAACCGACTGAGTGAACCAGGAGCCCCTCTGTATTGAAATTTTTTAAAGTTACCTACTTCCTTCTATCTTGTCTTACTCTTTAACATAAATTATTTAAATTTATTATAATTATCAATTTTTATGTCCTTCCTTTCCACTGTACTATGAGTTCCTTAAGGATACATACTTTGTTTTACAACCTCAACCCTTCTTATAATTAATGCCATACATTGGTTCAATGAAAGATTATTGGAAATAGACATGTAATTATCACTAAGCAATAGTCACCTAATAGGCATATCAAAGGAAGTGTAGTTGAAAATACTTCCAATTTATGGTAGACACCTCAAATTAAAAGTTCTAAGAATAAGTCATATGAAAATGACTTACACATATACAAATCTTTGAAGTGCATGAGATAAAATCACTATATAACTTTAACAATATTTCCTACCATTATATATAATACAATTCAATTATAATATACCTGAGTCAATATGTGCTAGAGGTGGAGGAAACAAAGAGAATAAGAAAAATTAGGTGGGCTTATGGTAGAACACATTGTCTCAGTCAAATAAATTACCTCGCTTTCTGCCTAAATTGAGCCATTGAGAAAGGTTAAAAAATATTATTTTAGTAGATGAGAGACATTGCAGAGTAGCATTCATCACAGATTTCAGAAAAGTGGGTAGGAATTATGATGTAACTAGAAGGATGTTAAGAGTTTGCATAGCGAGCTGGGCATTTATTTCAATTAAATAATCCTTTGTTGATAAACTACTCTGTACCAAGACTTCTGCTAAAACAAGGATCAATAAATAATGGTCACACTGCTTAAGGGATTAAATCCAAAAGTAATAATAAATATTTTTTAAAAGTGTGGGAACAATTACACAATTCTAAAAGTTTATCTTAATTGCATACACTTAAAATATGTCAATTTATAGTTTTATATTTGTGTCGACTGCCTATGTTAGGTCATAAACTTCTGGAGGACAAGATATTTATCTGGAGGTTATACTAATGATTTGATTAAATATTTTTCAATTAAAAGCTTTGTCCTTTTATAATGGAAGAACAATACTATTTTCATCTTTCTGACATTGCCTGAATATATGCCCTTCCTGCCCAAATCAAAAGAGGTATGAAATTAAGGAATTTTTTATTTGATTCCTGACTGATGGGGATTTTGAAGAGCTTCCTCTTTTTTTTTTTTTTTTTTTTTTGGTGGAGAGCAGAACAGCTTTTCCATACTCAGGGAATCACTCAAAATAATAGGAGTAAGACCTTGATTGTGGTAAGTGCGAAAGTCTGGGGACATTGACTCCTTAGACTCTTCTTATCTAGCTCTTTTAAGGACCTCTTTTTGAGAATAATTCAAACACTGACCAGGATCTTACCAGCACTTCTTGTGTGTTTATCTTCAGCATGGTCGCATTCTCAGCAATGCAGAAATACTCACAGCCCTGCCAACTCTTGCTCTCTTTACAGAATCGGTAGCATTTGTCCCCATGCCACTTCCATTCTTCTGGACAAGGGCTGCATCTGTGCTCTTGGAGAGAAACCAAACTTAATGCTATTTTCTATACAGGTCTCCCATCTTTCCTTTCCTGAAATTATAAAGTACTTGATGACTTAAGTACTCTTAGTATTTAAAGTACTTTCTTTTCGATATTTAATTGCACAGGAATGATAACTATGAAAGTTTACCAAACACTCTCTATATGTCAGAAATTGTAATTGATACTGAGTATACAGTAAAAATCAAAACAGACACTGCCTGCTTTCATGGAGTTTGGAATCTAGCAATGAATGATTAGAACTTCCTTGCTTCTTGCCCTGTATAATTCAGCACACAGAGGATATTTAATGTCATAAAGAACTTTTCATATGTTCAAAAACTCATTATGCCTTGTATTTAAGAAACAACTGAAGCTTCCACAATTTTCTTCCTCAAAATCCTCTTATATAATTATAAAAGGATTTTTAATGCACTGTATACCAATAAGAGATGGACTCTCTTCTTATTCTAAACACAAGTAAATAAAATTTTAGAAAAAAAGACATAAATACTAAGCAAGGTATGATTTAGAATGGTAAGTCTCCATGTGTCAGAAACTTGGATTACCTTTTGATGACATGGCACCCAACAAAGAAAATATACAGTGGGTTGTCAGAAACACAAGAAGAAAAAACAAAACTATATGAAGTGGTAGATGTATTAATTATCTTGACCTTGATAATCATTGTATAATGTATGTGTATATCAAATCATCACATTGTACACTTTAAACATATACAATTCCATGTATCAATTATTCCTCAATAAAGTAAAAAAAAAAAAGAAAGAAAGAAAGAAAATTGTGACCAGTGAGATCATTCATCATGTGGGGAAGAATCACTTAGAAAAGTGGAAATGTGCCTGTGGGTGTTATTTTACTGGGTAACCACACAATCTGGCCTTCTGGTTAGTGTGGGAAGTGGAAGAGGAAGATTCATCCTAATTTTAAGTCCCTGAAAGAAAAAATGTGGCAACTTAGAATGTATGTTGCTTCCTATGCATGCAAGATGAGCAGAACAGAGGGAGGGCTAACATGAATAGAGTTAGGCACTAAGAAACGCAAAAACGACAGGAGGAAAAGGCACAGAAATGCAGTGATGCTTCCAGTCTTGTCCAGCCATGGTTATCAAAGCATGGTTCATCTCCCACTGGCATTGCCATCATTATTGAAATGCTGATTTATGGTACCCAGACAAGGCACAGTGGATTTAAAAACCTGTAATTTGATTTCGTTCATCAGCATTTTTAACCTGATCCCATATGATTCTTAAAATGTGAGAACTTTTATGAGCTCATTAACTTCTTAAGGAGAAAAAAATTTATGAACGCCTTGGAAAAATATATACTACTGTTAGGTTTTTATGTGCCGAGGTAAATTGAGAAATAACCCTGTTTTTTATTTATTTGCAGTATTATTTTGGTTATTCGAAGTTAATTGCTTTTATTATTTAAAATGTCTGAATTTGGGGGTGCCTGGGTGGCACAGCAGTTAAGCATCTGCCTTCGGCTCAGGGCGTGATCCCGGCGTTATGGGATCGAGCCCCACATCAGGCTCCTCTGCTGTGAGCCTGCTTCTTCCTCTCCCACTCCCCCTGCTTGTGTTCCCTCTCTCGCTGGCTGTCTCTATCCTGTCGAATAAATACATAAAATCTTTAAAAAAAAATGTCTGAATTTGAAGAATCCCTTTATATATTACAACACAGACGTATCCGAACTAAATGACCTCAATAACTGGGGATGACCTGGGTGCCCAAATTCTTCGTGAAGTTTGCCTGACAACTAACTCACTAACTTGTGACTCCCAGGCACCCGGATGGGAAAGCCAGCTCTATACTGACAGCTAGCCTGAGGGCAGAGGGACTCACCTCCACTTTTGTTATAGAGTTCACGACACAGGTTTTCAGCCACGCGCTGCAGGGTTTCCGCAAGCTTCCTGTGCTTGGTTTGGAGAGATTGCAGCTGTCGGGAGAGATTCCCCAATCTTTCTTCCTTGTGAGAAATGCTGTCTTGCTGAGTATTGGAAAGCTGGTAGAACTGAAAAACTAACCCAGGTTACCAAGTCAGACTGGCCAGCTGATTTCTTCATTTCTATTTCTACTTTTTACATATGGGGAAGACAAAACATTGTATTGTTTAAGATCTCATCCTCTGAGATTTCAAATTGCCTGTGTTCAAATTTGAACTGAAGCACATAATAAATTGCATTGTCTCGGGCAAATTAATGTCACTAAGTCTGTCTTTTTATCTGAAAATGTAGAATCGTAGTCACAGCTTCTAATTTCAGGACTAAATTCCTTAACCATATTTACTGCTCAATAACGATTTTGTGTATACTCCTAAACCACTGCTTAACCTAAAACCACAAATCCATTTATCTATTGATTATTATATTGAGTATTGACGATGTACCATATATTGTTATCTCATTCATTCATTAAAATAGTTATATTATCATTTCCATAGTTTTATAACTTCTAATTGGGCTCAGTGAAAACAAGCAAATTCCTTAGTATCACTTGGCTAGAAAATGTCAACAATTAGGTTTAAGCTCCAGATTTCTAAGTCTAAGTAGAGAAATCTTTCATGAATCATGAAAGTTGCTTTATATCCCTAAAAAGAATGGTGGTTGTGAAACAAATTATATCAAAATGAAGTAAAAATTGGGGGGGCCATGGTGGAAACACTAAGAAATCTATCTTTTTAATTTTAAAAAGTTACAATAACAAAGGAAAGTTCTAACATTTCCTAGAAAAACCAAATGTTTGACCTGCTCTTCAATGCAACCTTTTACCTTGAGCCACCTTCTTCAACTGCTCAGGAAACATTACTGCAGGGTCTCAATCTCATGAAGCAAATTCACCCACTTCCTTTTTTTTTAGTTTTTGAATATGTCTACTGGTTTGAAATTTAAAGACTTTTCCACAGGCATTTTTTCTTGTTTGGTTTTCACAAGATTCTGCAAAATGATTCTATAATTTCCTGTACTCTTTGAAACATACTGTAGAAATTAAGGACCTAGTCCATTCTCCTTATATTGACGGAGTAGATATAAATGAAATCTCTTCACTCTGTATTAGCTGCTGAGCCATGCATACTAAGAGCAAAAGCCATAGCCTGTACTCTTTTGTAAAATGAAAGAGGGCTAAATCATGCATTCATTAAAAATTGCTAATTTTAGGGGCTCAGTTGGTTGAGCATTGGACTCTTGATTTCAGCTCAGGTCATGATCTCAGGGTCTTCAGATGGAGACCCTAGTGCTGCTCTATACTCAGCGTGGATCCTGCTTAAGATTCTCTCTCTCCGGCTCCCTCTGCCCCTCCCCCTCCACAAACCCTCTGGCTGCCCTCCTCAAAAAAAAAATTTTTTTTAATTGCTGATTTTAAATATTGACATGTAAACAAACAAAACCTGCTTATCTCAAACAGAATGTAAAAGTCTAGCTGGCAAGTGATTGCTGTATTTTAATGCTTCTTTCACTGCTCGTCATTTCAATGAGTACTTTAGAGTAAGGAACACTGAATTATCCACAGGCTCCAGAATTAAAGTAAAAAAAAAAAAAATCCATAGCAAGTATTTCTCATCCTAGATAAACCTTAGAACCAGTGTCCTCCCCCAAGTCAAAGCGCGGACTTACACACAAGCCCCAGGGCTAACAGGCCAATCAGCAGCACCAAACACAAAGTCAGCAGGGTCAGGGCCACTGGACGCCAAACTGAAGAGGGAGGCCGGCGCCCTGCAGGGAACAAAGAGAAAAAGGCAAGATTTCCCTTTTTCTTTCTCATGGATCCATTCCACCAGCAAGTCAGAAGAGCTGGTTCTGGGAAAGAACAACAAACAGTAAGCAGGGGCTAGAGAGCACTCCCTCTGTCCTCACAGACGCTGTCAAAAGGCTCAATGCCAAGCCTCCCTTCCACAGCGGGATTCCCTCGCAAGCCCCGCCCATTTCCATAGCCCTGACCCTCAGTTCTATTTAGCACCTAATCAAGTTATGCATTGCCCTTATATTTATAAGATTGTTTGCATAACCTCCTTTCTGTCAAAATTCAGGTTATGAAAGACATGGAAATGCCCGAACGGGGAACAATTTTTCACATCATCAGGGAAGAGATGAAATTAATTTGTTGTTAACTTTTGCAAAACACCTCCCCACCGCGTTCCGTATGTGCTTCTTCTGAAAAGAAAATTGCGTATCAGTAATGAGGAATGATCGTTTCACTGTTTCCTTGTTGGGATTTCTTTGTTGAAAGTCCCTCTTTTATAAGGATTTTGCCCATTCATTTGTTTTCAATCTCTGCAAAAATGGATTATAAAGAGACATGATCATCGATTTCTGGAGGATGGATCTAAGCTATCTCAATTTGAACAGTTAAATAAATGCCACACCCCCACGAGTTTGCCTTGTGCTAATTGCAGAGGCTCTATGGAGTCAACAGTGAACCCATCACCTAGTGAAGTTAGCTGTCAACCTAAAAGACCTGTGACATTAGACTAGGAAGACCCTCCCTCCCCCCCCCAACCCCTCAGGTGCATGTAGCATGTAGCATTGTGATCAAAATGAAACAAAGGGAGAGCAACACCCTCAAAAAAACTGAAGTCTCCAAGACCTGTGTTTCACTTCATTGGGAATTGAAGTCATGTTCTAACACAAAATGATTAAAGATAATATAAATTCATTTCCTCTTTAGCAAAGTCCTCTCTATAATGTAGTCTAGGTATAGAAATTTGTGTTACGCATTATTTCCAAGTGAGGAATGATAAGTGGGAAAGACAGTATAGAAATGGAAAATGTGATTGCTCTCCTTTGTAATTTATAATCTAGTAGGAAAATAAGGAAAAATCATGGAGCAGACATTGACAACAATATATTTTAAAATGTGAATCTTGGGGCGCCTGGGTGGCTCAGTCGTTAAGT
Source organism: Ursus americanus (assembly GCF_024610735.1). Lineage (NCBI taxonomy): Eukaryota > Metazoa > Chordata > Mammalia > Carnivora > Ursidae > Ursus > Ursus americanus. The sequence continues at coordinate 11,096,781 of NC_142151.1, forward strand.
GTCTGCCTTTGGCTCGGGGCGTAATCCCCGCGTTCTGGGATCAAGCCCCACATCGGGCTCCTCTGCTGGGAGCCTGCTTCTTCCTCTCCCACTCCCCCTGCTTGTGTTCCCTCTCTCGCTGGCTGTCTCTCTCTCTGTCAAATAAATAAATAAAATCTTTTTTAAAAAATTAAAAAAAAAATAAAATGTGAATTTTATTTTCTCTTAATAATCATCTCTGTTAAAAACTTTCAATGGATTGCATTACAGTTAGAATAAAATCCAAATCACTCTTTGTGAAGATTGAAGTTTCTCTTTTTAACAAATTTGAAATTTGGTTATGTTATTTCCCAACTTAAAAACTTCCAATAGCTTTTTTGCACTTAAAATTCTACAAGAGTCTTTTTCCTCTAGACCCAACCTAGTTCTTTCACGCTTTTCTGAACTACTTCCCCCACACACACACACTCAAATGTTCCACGCACAGTGGCTGGCCTCTGTTTATCCTTGAAACAAACAAGCTTGTCTCAATCCTAGTAACTGTTAGTTCTGCCTCTGCCCTGCGTTAATTAATTAATCCTCAGAGCAGTTGTTGGTAGGCTACTCCCTGTTACTCAGCTTTCCGTTTAAATATGCATCCTTGGGAGAGTTCCATGAGTTCATTTCTAATACATAACCCCATTTTCATGGCTTTCATTTGTTTGTTTTCATCTATTGCAAGTACATTCCATGAAAACAGCGATCTTGTCTACCTTGTTCACCAGTGTATTTCCAGTATTGAAAGTAGTGCCCTGCACATAAGGGCTGAATACATATTTGAATGAGTAAATGAATGAAGAATGAAATTGTGAAAACTTAATATGACTTAAACTATGTCATTTTTACAGAGGATTATCTAAAGTTAAACTTTGTTGATTGGTTTTTGTTTTTTTTTTTAATCTATTGAACTTTCAGCAGTATTTCTGAGAGCAGAAGGTGGACTCGGCTAAATTCATCTTCTAGCCATAATGGTCTCTAGTCACTGACTTGTATGACATTCTGAATCATGAACAGATATTGGAGAGATTTGCTCTCTCCGCTGTTTCCTTCAGTGAGCTGGCCTATGAGGTTTGGTCTAAATTTTCCTGGAAATTGTTGGCTTCTCAAGTCATTGACCTTAAGAGTATCTCAAATCAGCAGAACATAAAATAACAAGATCAGAGGGCAGAATACAGCTTAAGCTAAACACTCGCTCCAAACCCTGAGTCTCTTGAAAGTTCTATGTAGCCCAAGAAACTTAAATAGGTGGATGGTTCTAGATTCCAGAAGTACAAATGCATATGTGGACCCATACGTGGCTTTATTTTTCTCCATATGTCTTATTATGATCAAATATATTATATGTCTTGCTCATTTCTTTTGGTTTATAGCTGTCTTACCCCAGTAGAAAGTAAGCTCCTTTTAAAGAAGGTTATTATAGTCTGTTCGGTCACTAGAAAAACATCAATTCTAGCACCTAGAACATCGGATGGAAGAAGCTCAATTAACGTTGAATGAATATGTCAACCATATGTAAATATCTGTATGACTATCTACCCCTGCTCAAAACTATTTATACTAGTATACATCCGAAAGGCATAAACTATTTTTTTAAATATTTTATTTATTTATTTGAGAGAGAGAGAGAGCAAGCACAAGCAGGAGGGACAAAGGGAGAGGGAGAGAGAGAATCTTGAGCAGACTCTGTGCTGAGCAGAGCCAGATGCTGGGCTCGATCTCATGACCTTGAGATCATGACCTGAGCCGAAACCAGGAGTCGGATGCTTAATCAACTGAGCCACGTGGGTACCAGGCAAAACTATTTTTAAAATGTTGTTCCTTTTTATAATTGATATTTCCCTGGTCAAAATTATAAATAATAAGACGGTAGAGGAAAAGAACAACCATGGAAATCAACCAAATTATCCCTTAAGAAATCTGCTTTTCCTCATGTAATACTGGGGCAAGAGAGGTGCTGATCTTCTGCGCAAAGGATCAAAAAAAATAATCTTAAATTCTTACTGTAGAATGAAGACACGGACTTAAGGAATTAGAATATTACTTAATAATAATTATATCCATGTAAACAATAAATACATCATCCTTCCTAAAGTTGTCTCTAGGACAGAAGATGAAAGAAGTACAAGATATTTTCTGCTAAGGAACACAGTTTTAAAAATTCCCTTCTATGGAATCATCTTTCCTTGGTCATTTGGAAATTTTTCTACTCTGACTCTCTTCTCTCTGTCTCCTTCTCTTCCCTCCTCCCTCCTTCCCATTCTCCCTCCCTGACTCCCTCTCTCAATATTCACAATCTTTCTGTTTTATCTCAGGACCCAGAAAAACACAACCCTAGAGTTTCCATAGTAGATATGGTCATTTCCTAGGAACCCTGGCTTCCATGATGGAAAGACCATAGACATGAAAGTTTCACTTAAAAAAAAAAAAAAACTATAGAAAAAAACTGAGGCTTGTTGGAGGGGAGAAGATTGGGGGGGGTAAGTGGGTGATGGGAATTAAGGAGGGCACTTGTGATGAGCAGTGGGTGGTGTATGGAAGTGATGCATCAGTAAATTCTATACTTGAAACAAGAAAAAAGAAAAAGTGAAACTTTTTTTTTTGATGCTGTTTTTCTAACTATAGGTTTAGTATCCCTAAGTTTTACTCCAAGTGCCTTGATCATAATGAGGTCTCTCTCTAGGGACCACCCCCACCCTAAAATAAGAAAAATAAGCTGCCTGGGAGGTGTTTCAGTTTGGCTTGGCTTTATTGTGGTTTTATTTTTTGGAAGAGAACTCCTTTTCTGTCTCCTGAGGCATGTTCAGAAAAAGGTGTGGACAGGGCAAGGAATGACATAAACATCCTTAGGAATAATAAGATACATATAGAAAAAAAAAACATTCCTGTATCCTTTTACTATAACTATATTATAAAAGGCTCCAGCGCTAAGGTCAAGTTTTGAACACAAATTCCTTTGTAGGTATAAGAAACTTTGCAGATGAAGAGTTGTCGTAGTTGACCAGTTACTCTTCATCAGGCATCAGAGACGGGAAATTTGTACACCTCTATTTCCAGAGCCTAGGAGAAATGAAACATATTTTACCAGATGTAGTCTATTAATATGACTCTGAAATAGAAAGCATAATAGAAGCTGGAAAAGACACAGAGACTTCATTTTTTTTTTAAGATTTTATTTATTTATTTGAGAGAGAGAGAGAGCCCGAGCAGGGGGAGGGAGCAGAGGGAGAGAGAGAGAAGAAGACTCCAGCTGAGCAGGGAGCTCCCTGCAGGACTTAATCCCAAGACCCCAGGATCATGACCTGAGCCACTCAGGTGCCCCGAAAAGGACACAGAGACTTTAAATAATTTGCACAAAGCCACGTCACAAACTAGGGGCAGAGCCAGGATTAAATTGTCATGTTTAACCCCACACTTTGTATACTTCCTCTTGACTAGGACTCACAGACAAATGGGGACTAAACTGTGACAAAGTGCATAATATTTCAGAAATTACTTTTAGTATTTTTTAATCATGAGATATTGCTGATTGGATATCTGACTTTGGGTATATTTTAAAATTTTAAATGTTGTCTTTTTAGCAACTTCTCTTTGTTTCCTTAATCCTCACATAAGGCACATAATAAATCTTCTCCTAGGAGAATATTCAAGGTTCCATGAGTTGAGAGTATTTTTCAGTGTTTGTGAAAATGCAGGTTTTCTTTATCTTATGAGTGTATTTTAAATATTTGATATTTTCATTCTCTCTAAAAGTAAATGGGTGTTATTCTTCCTATAATTACAAAGGAATATACATCCAAAAATGTATAAGCTATTTCCAGACTATCATCAAGTTTTCAATTCACAGCACTTAGAAAGTCAAATATAGGGGTGCCTGGGTGGCTCAGTCATTAAGCGTCTGCCTTCGGCTCAGGGCGTGATCCCGGCGTTCTGGGACCAAGCCCCACATCAGGCTCCTCCACTGGGAGCCTGCTTCTTCCTCTCCCACTCCCCCTGCTTGTGTTCCCTCTCTCGCTGGCTGGCTCTCTGTCAAATAAATAAATAAAATATTTTTTAAAAAGTTAAATATATATATATATATATAATTTTTTATATTTAAAAGTCAAATATATATATATGTATGTATGTATATAAATTTAGCTGAGTCCCAATTAAGGAGTTTCATTTACATCCCAGTTAAGGAGTTTCATTTATGAAATATAATTTAAAAATAGCATCACTATTAATAATGATTGCTAACACTCCTTGAGTTATTAAGATAAATGCCTTATCTGCATTATCTCATATTGTACCACACCTTAGTTGCTTCTGTGGTCTCCTACATATACCCAATAGCACTACATAACATTTTCTTATAATTGATTCAAATTATTCCTTCCACCTCTTTAAGCACCTAAAAATAGGGTCTCCCCATAAATACAGAAAACAAATGGATGGTTACAAGAAAGGAGGCAGGTGGGAGGATGGACAAAATGAGTGAAGGGGAGTGGGAGGCACAGGCTTCTAGTTATGGAATGAGTAAGTCAAGGGATAGAAGGAACAGTGTAGGGGGCGCCTGGGTGGTAGAGCGGTTAAGTGTCTGCCTTCGGCTCAGGGCGTGATCCCGGCGTTATGGGACTCAGGGCGTGATCCCGGCGTTATGGGATCGAGCCCCACATCAGGCTCCTCCGCTAGGAGCCTGCTTCTTCCTCTCCCACTCCCCCTGCTTGTGTTCTCTCTCTCGCTGGCTATATCTCTGTCGAATAAATAAATAAAATCTTAAATAAAAAAAAAAGAAATTTATAAATATAAAAAAAAGAAGGAACAGCGTAGGAAATATAATGGATGGTATTGTAAGAGTGTTGTAGGGTGGTAGATGGTAGCTACACTTGTGAGCACAGTATAATGTATAGACTTGTCAAGTCACTATGTTGCATAACTGAAACTAATGTAACATTTTGTGTCAACTATACTTCAACAAAAAAAAGGGTCTCCTATGCCTACCATGCCACTTGATATTAAGTAGGTATGCACTAAAGATTTGTTGAATCAATTTATGCTATGACACTTCAATGAAGGGTTTATGCTTTAGCTGAGGAAATGAAACTAAAAAGCTAGAAAAATTTGAGAATATTGTAATTAATGTAAATAGGGGGAAAGTAGAACTTGAATTTATCATCAAAGGGCTTTTCTTTTTTTTCTTAAATCCAAATAGATTTTCATATTCTTTTGATAGGTTTATATTTAGATTTTGGTAGGAATTTTAGCTTATGAGTGATTTTATTCTTTCTCTCCCTGGTATATTATTATTGGGATGTGTTTTTGTTGCACTTCTTTTCAAGCTATAATTAAGTTAGAATCTCACATCTTAAAAAAATAATTTTAAAATGTATTCATGGAAACTCATAATACCTCAGATGTAACACTTTATCTTTTCTTTTTATAGCTGGCTTCTCAAAAAGAGAGAAATTAAAAAAAAAAAAGAAAGTGACAAAGTATTTATTTTCCTATATAACTATGGGCCTCTCAAATCCCTGCTATTAAAAATTACCAGTAATCTATTTTTCTCCTTATTGCTAAAGCAATAAATTGTTTTAACCTTCCTGTTACTTGAACTTTCTGCAGTATTTATTGGTTATTATTTTAAAAATTCACTATTTATTACCACTGACTTTTCCGTCTCACATGAAGTTATTGTTTTTTGGGTTCCTTAATGACTCTCTCTCCTGGTCCACTTCTACCACTGTCTACCATTCATTCTTAGTAGCTTTTATTGAAATCTCTCAGTCATCCCTCCCTTCAGTTGGTATATTGCCTAAGATTCTCTCCTTGGGACTCTATTCCTTTGGGCTTTTTGTCTTTTCATTTTATGTTCTCATCTTCAGTGATCTTGCTCATTCTCAGAAAATTTAATTCCTACCAAAATGTCAACAATCCTCACATACAAATGTAGCTCAGAATCCTTACTTGCTCCCCACATGCAGCACATACAAGTGTCTTTGGGCAACTCCAACTGCACCTTCCTTCTCTCCCAGGCATCTCAAACTCAAACTGGACTCATGCTCATTCCTATCCCTCCTGTAGCCCCTATATCAGTTATCGGCAGCACCATCTACATAACACCCGATGGAACCTTGTCAACCTATGTTCTTTCTTTCCGTGTTTTCCCACTTGTAACCAGCCACCAGTTCTTTAATCTACCTCCTCAGCATCTGATTCCTCCTCCTCATTCCCATACTACTTCAGTTCAGATTCCTCTAAGCTCATGCTTAGATTAGGGCAAAATAACTAGCTATTAGCTCATCCAGTTTCCTACTTCTTCAACTCATCCTCCTCATTGAAGCCAAGATGGTCTTCCAAAAACACAAAATTCATTATGTTACTCCCTGTTTAAATTCTTCTGTGAGGGGCGCCTGGGTGGCACAGCGGTTAAGCGTCTGCCTTCGGCTCAGGGCGTGATCCCGGCACTATGGGATCGAGCCCCACATCAGGCTCTTCTGTTATGAGCCTGCTTCTTCCTCTCCCACTCCCCCTGCTTGTGTTCCCTCTCTCGCTGGCTGTCTCTATCTCTGTTGAATAAATAAATAAAATCTTAAAAAAAAAAAATAAATTCTTCTGTGAGCTCATTTTACAGACTTAGAATCAAAATACCTGAGTATGATATAATAGGCCCTTTAAAACTTTCCATACTTCTCGTCAGCTTCCTCCCTCTCCAACTCCACACATCAGCCAGAACACATTGCTTATTGTTCTCCAAAAACACAAAGTTACTTAAGACCTCCATGGCTTTTCTCTCATGTATCTATCTGACTCTGCCAGGCCAGCCCCTTAAACCCTCCCATTTTTGCTTTCATATAATGTGGAACATCTTCAAGTCAACTCAACTCCATGGCCTCCCTCAAACCTTTCCTGATCTCCTCCACCCCTACCAGATAGAAGTGACCAAGCTCTCCATTGTATCATGTATATACTTTCCATCGTGGCACCTTATCATACTTACTGCATAGCTAAGAGTTGTATGAGACTTTAAAGTTTCCTTATAAACAGGAATCATATTATATTTGGCATTAGACCCTTGGTTTACAATGCACCTGGCATAACATGAACCTGAGCATAACATGAACATGAATATTTCTTTGGAAAGAAGGTATGAGGACGTTGTCTTTCACTTTTCCTTTTTATCTTCTGAATTGTTTAACATTTTTAAAGATGAGTGTAACTTTTATATTGAAAAATGAAAATCTAGAAAATAAATGAGCGTACGTAATTTATTTCTATTAATTCTAAAGAAAAAAATTAACTTTCCAGTCATAATGGTGCCACAATATTACGTAGAATTTAAATCTTCTGCATTGCCAAAATATTCGTGCAGTGAGTCTTGCTCTGTTATTCTTAATAGCAAAATTATATCAAATCATTTTTCTAAGAAATGACTAAACTTCTGTACTGACATCCCTCTACATATTTGCGTTATCACAAGATGAAAAGAAGGTATCATACCTGTAGGGTAAAATAACTATTTTCAGAGGTTTGCCTTCAAGACACTTCTTTGTAACCTCTACTCCTGCTGTTCCAGTTTCCACTTCTTACGGAAAGATTGCCAGATGTTTTGGTAAGTATTTTATCCTGCCCCGCCTACCTCTCTGCCCTTGAGCTCAGTAAAACTTATTTGTACACTCTGTCCCTGATTACGTTGACCACCAAACCTTGTGAGAGTTCCTGGCTCTAGTCAAAGGTGAAAAATGAAGTTATACACAAGCCACTTAAAACCACAGCCCTGAGAGCTGATTCTTCAAAGGATTTGTTGGAGGAAAACATAACGTATCTTATTACACATATCCGGTGACTACAGAAACTGACGTCCCAAAGTTGACATTTGCTTCACACGAAGGAGACTGGAAGTCCCCAGTATCTTTTTACAGCTTAATAGTTTGGTAAAAAGAAAAAACAAAATAAAATAAAGTCACATCAGTGAGTCTCAGGTGGTGATCACTCAGTGAATAGAAAGGGAATGGAAAGGTTTAACAGGGGAAAAGGAACAAAACCTAAAAGCTATATGATAAAGAAGAAGTGGAAGAGAACCGTGAAAAGGTATGTACCCAGATTTACAGAGGTGAAGAAAACCTGTGTGTGGTCAAAAGAGAAAGGGCATAATAAGATATAGTCGAATGAGAATCTCTCTGATGCTGACTGACACAAAAACAGAACACTTAGGAATTCTCAAAGAGTGGAATATTGAAAGAAAATGCACATTTCTGGTATGTCTGCAATACGCCAAGGACTTTACAAACTTATACGCCAACCACCTTATAAGAGAGGTGTTTGAATTGAATTATAAAAATATTTAATTTGTTACGTTTAGCTTCCAACTCATACTTTCATTTCCAATAATTCACCTTCTGACACAGTAATAAAATTTTTTTTTCAGTCCCTACAAGAGAGAATTCACATCCATAGAGAAGTATCTTATTTCCTGGGCACCTCAGCCAATGTAGGGCAGAAATGTGCCTTGAGTTCTAGTGGAAAGACCTCGCAGTAGAACACAAACAGGACTAGGTTCTAACCCCAGGTGTGCTGCTTACAAACTGTGATACTGGGGACGGCTGGGTGGCTCAGTCTGTTAAGCAACTGCCGTCAGCTCAGTTCATGATCCCAGGGCCCTGGGATCGAGTCCCTCATCAGGCTCCCTGCTCAGTGGGGAGCCTGCTTCTGCTTCTGCCTGCTGCTCCCCCTACTTGTGCTCTCTCTCTCTCTCTGACAAATAAATAAAATCTTAAAAAAAAAAAAAAACTGTGATATTGGACAAGTTACTTAAATATTCTGGGGCCTCAGTGTCTTCATTTATAAAATGTTACTGATAATAAACATGTATATAGTGAGTATTACGTGCCTAGAATTATTTTAAGCCCTTGTATATATAAAGCGCCTCTCATAAGATAGAGTGTAAGGTTAATAAGTTATGTTTTTTTTTAAGATTTTATTTATTTATTCGACAGAGATAGAGACAGCCAGCGAGAGAGGGAACACAAGCAGGGGGAGTGGGAGAGGAAGAAGCAGGCTCATAGCGGAGGAGCCTGATGTGGGGCTCGATCCCATAATGCTGGGATCACACCCTGAGCTGAAGGCAGACGCTTAACCGCTGTGCCACCCAGATGCCCCAATAAGTTGTTTTATATATATATGCTGAGTTGCCCAGGAAATAAGATCCTTCTCTATGTATGTGAATTCTCTCTTCTGTGGACTGAAAAATAATAAAAGGGAATGGGATGGGATATAATTGCATCTGAGACCACTATTTAGATCATCAAATCACAGAATTTTAGAGTTAAAGGACCTACGAAAGCATGTACTTTAATCCCGCCCCCCATTTCACAGATGATAAAACCCAACACGACTCTCTTAAAGCATCACAACTTCAAGATGCATGATCATGACCGCAAAATACCAGGGTTGGTGTATCTGCTTGGAAACCTCCCTCTAAAACATGAGTTCAAAACTAGCAAAAAGATAGCCTTTATAAATCCAAGTTTCCAGATCAGATCACAGCTGATAAATAAAAGAGCATTGGATCTGGCCTTCACAGGAAGCCAGGAAGAAGCAGGAACACTGCTTTAATTCTATGTACAGTCTCACTTTCGTATACTATACCGACTTGGTAAAACAACACACCCTCGACTGCAAACCACTGTGCCAACAACAAAATCTTAGAAAAACAAACATCTGTGTATATACTGAGCTTAATTTTTCAGATGTTCCTATACATGGCACACGTGTTGTGGAAAATGCAGTTACACATAAGTGTAAGTCATGAAAACACTTTCTCTTTCCCTCACTTTGCACATTCCTCAGAGAGAGAATTCATCTCAGATATTGCTCAAGAGACTGACCAACTTAGACTGCCAGAGACAGAGTACCTGTGTGCCCAGCCTCTGGCCGCTGGGTTGTAGAGGAGGTTCGAGACTGCACACTCCTGAGGGTGTCCCCATCGAAGTCCAGCATGTCCCTTGTGCTGCTGTACTTGGCCTGCATCCGGACTCCTGCAGGGGTGCGGTTGAGCTGCAGTTTGATTGCCCCCAAGCTGCGTAGCTACTGTGAGACAGCGTAGGAACCGCGGCGCTGAAAGTCATTCCTAATGTTCTTCTCTCCCAGCGAGTAACGGGGGAAGCCTCTGACTCCAGTTCCTGCTTGGAGAGGCCCAGCCCCTCTCCTGGGAACTTGTGCTCTGAAGGCCAAATCGGTGAGGCAGAGGGGAAATAGCATGTGTTTTCTATTTGGGCGGTCTCTGTCTGAACAATTACTGAAGGGCTGTCCTTCTCAAATCTCTTTTGTTCATTCGTTTGTGATTCCTGTGCAAGTACAATGTAAAAAAGGCAAGACCCTATAATCATACAGAGATTCCTTCAGACTCTGCGAAGCAATAATAAGGCAAAGGGATACATATCACCTAGGCTCTTATATGCCAGACACTCATTGGTCACTTGGGTGAGGTTAAACTTCTGAAAAGAGAAGAGATCATAGGACGAGCCTCTTCCTTTCTCCAAGGGCACAGTATAAAGCATCATATACATGGAAGTCAGCACAGAGTCTTTTTGAGAATATCTATTAATTCTACTTTTTCATTTTACAAAAAGGAGATTGAAGCCCAGTTAGATGAAGTTTTTTGTTTTTTTTTTTTAAGTCACATAGCTGCTTAGTGACAGTGTTAGCTTCAAAAGTGTTCTTCTGTTGGACTTCTCCAGGAACAAAGGAGCTGTCAGGTGCCATTTCCCTCCCCTGACCCTCAGCGTAAACAACCACCACCTGCAGGAACCAGTGTGGTGCCTAATTTGCTAACGTACACACCCCTAACTCCCCAGTCCCACCCCCCACACACTGCATCAGAAGATTGCCCCTTTCTAGTTATGCTTGCCTCAGTGTCAGCACTGCAGGTGCCCTCCCCCAGAAGACCAGCACAAACCTGGCCAACACCCAGTCTCCTGCCCCCACACACTTTGCAGGGCCCTGGGCCAGCTTTGGTAGTGACAGTGGTAGCAGTGGGTCCCACAGAAGACAAATTGCTAAAACCGTGTGCCCTGCCCATGCATTCTTTACGGATCTGCCCTAGTCAAGGCAATGGTGGTGGCTGGTCTCACTTTGCAAGCAGACCAGGATGCATCGTGTTAAAACTGTGGACCCGGCTCTGGCCAGTGCCAGAGGCAGTGGTATATCTGCTCCAATACACTCTTGCGCAGAACCAATTCAAACTAGAGCCACAAGGCTGGCAGTGTGTAAGCAGCCCCAGCAGGGGCCAGCATCACTCCAAAGTGACACCTGCCCTGCCATGGGCTGGGGCAGGCAGTGGGTTTGATTGTAGGCCCCACTCACCAAGAAAACTTCTCAGGGGACAAGACAGAGAAGTACCCCACAATTTGCTGCTACTGCATTTCTGACAAATGTCTGGTCTGACTCAGCTCAAGCCCAAAGCAGCCCCAGACTGGTCCACCAACACCGCAGGGACCAAACACTGCCCACAACAGGGAAAGAGAGCCCGATGACTGGACTGAAGGAAAAGCAGTCAAGACTCAAAAGCAAGGCCCACACAACACACACAGGAGACACCCCCAAAACACCAGGCCATACTTTCAAGAGCGGGAGGTGTAGTTGACTTAAGGACTTAATAGACTTAAGGAACTCAGTAACTCCATCAAGTGTAATAATATTACACTATAATTCACATTATAGGGAGCCCAGAACAAGAAGAGAGAAAAGGAGACAGAAAACTTATTTGAAGACATAATAGCTGAAAACTTCCTAAACCTGTGGAAGGAAACAGCTACCCAAATCCAAGAGGCAGAGAGAACCTCCAACAAAATCAACCCAAGGAGGTCCAAGACACATAGTAATTAAAATGGTAAAAAGTAGTGGAAGAGAGAATTTTAAGTGCAGAAAGAGAAAAGAAGACACATAAAAGGGAAACCCCATAAGACTATCACTGGAATCTTCATCAGAAAATTTGCAGGCCATGGGGGCGCCTGGGTGGCACAGCGGTTAAGCATCTGCCTTCAGCTCAGGGCGTGATCCCGGCGTTGTGGGATCGAGCCCCACATCAGGCTCCTCTGCTATGAGCCTGCTTCTTCCTCTCCCACTCCCCCTGCTTGTGTTCCCTCTCTCGCTGGCTGTCTCTATCTCTGCCGAATAAATAAATAAATAAAATCTTTAAAAAAAAAAAAAAAAAGAAGAAAATTTGCAGGCCAGGGTCGCCTGGGTGGCTCAGTCATTAAGTGTCTGCCTTTGGCTCGGGTCATGATCCCAGGGGTCTGGAATCAAGCCCCACATCAGCTCCCTGCTCAGCAGGAAGCCTGCTTCTCTCTCTCCCGCTCCCCCTGCTTGTTTTCCCTCTCTTGCTGCCTCTCTCTGTCTGTCAAATAAATAAATTAAAAAAAAGAAAAAAGAAAAAGAAATTTGCAGGCCAGAAGGGAGCGGGATGATATATTCAAAGTGCTGAAAGGGGGAAAAAATTAGCCAAGAATCTTCCATCCAAAAAGGCTATTATTCAGAATAGAAGGAGAGGGTTACTTGGGTGGCTCAGTTGGTTAAGCATCTGCCTTCGGCTCAGGTCATGATCCCAGGGATCTGGGACTGAGTCCTGCGTAGAGCTCCTTGCTCAGCAAGGAACCTGCTTCTTCCTCTGCCTGTCACTGCCCCTGCTTGTGCTTTCTCTCTATCTCTCTGACAAATAAATAAATAAAATCAATAAAGAAAAAAAAGAAAGAAAGAAAGAAAAGAAAAGAAATAGAAGGAGAGGTAGAGTTTCCCAGACAAGCAAAAGCTAAAGGAGTTCATGACCACTAAACCAGCCATACAGGAAATTTTGAAGGGGACTCTTTGAAGGAAAGACCACAAGTAAGAGCAAGAAAAGTAGGAAGCACAGAGGCAGTAAAAATAAGTATATCTGTAAAATGCAGTTGAATGACTCACAAAATAAAAGGACATAAATTATGACACTATATACCTAAAATGTGGAAAGGAGATGAGTAAAGAATGGGTTCAAACTTAAATAACCACCAACTTAATACAGACTGCTACATGCCGAAGATGTTATTTACAAACCTAGTGGTAACCACAAATCAAAAACCAGTAATAGCTATGCAAAAAACAAAGACAAAGAAATCTGAGTATATCACTAAAGAAAATGAACAAACTGTGAGAAGAGAGCAAGAGAATTAAAAATTAGAGAAGCACTACAAAAACAACCACAAAACAAGTAACAAAATGGCAATAAATGCATATTGATCAATAATTACTTTGAATGTAAATGGACTAAATGCTCCAATCAAAAGACATACGGTGATGGAATGGATAAAAACACAAGACCGACCTATTCATATGCTGCCTGTAAGAGATAGATTTCAGATGTAAAGACTACCTGCAGATTGAAAGTGCAGGGATGGAGAAACATTGATCACGGAAATGGATGTGTAAAGAAAGCTAGAAATACTTTTATCAGATAAAATGCTTTAAAACAGAGACTGTTGGGGCGCCTGGGTGGCACAGCGGTTAAGCGTCTGCCTTCGGCTCAGGGCGTGATCCCGGTGTTATGGGATCGAGCCCCAATCAGGCTCTTCCGCTGGGAGCCTGCTTCTTCCTCTCCCACTCCCCCTGCTTGTGTTCCCTCTCTCGCTGGCTGTCTCTATCCTGTCGAATAAATAAATAAAATCTTAAAAACAAAACAAAACAAAAACAAAAAAAAATAATAAAACAGAGACTGTAACAAGAGACAAAGAAGAACATTATATAACCATTAAGGGGACAATCCAACAAGAAGATAAAACAGTTGTAAATATTTATGCATCCACCATGGGAGCACCCAAATACATAAAACAGTTAATAACAAACATAAAGGAACTAATTTATAGAAATATAATAATAGTAGGGGACTTTAAGGCCCCACTTACATCAATGGACAGATAATCTAAACAGAAAATCCACAAGAAAACATTGGCTTTGAATGACACGCTGGACCGGAAGGATTTACCAGATATATTCAAAATATTTCATCTGAAACAAAATTGATAAACCTCTAACCAGACTCCAAAAAATAAATAAATAAATAAATAAATAAATAAATAAATAAATAAGGAGGGAGAGAGAGGTTTCAAATAACCAAAATCAGAAATGAAAGAGGAGAAATAACAACTGACACCACAGAAATACAAAGGATTGTAAAAGTAAAAGAACACTTTGATAAATTATATACCAACAAATTTGACAACTTAGAAGAAATGGATAAATTTCTAGAAACATATAACCTTCCAAAAATGAAGCAGGAAGAAATAGAAAATTGGAACAGACCACTCACTAGCAATAAAATTGAATCGGTAATAAAAAAAAAAGCACCCAACAAACAAAAGTTCAGGACCACTTGGCTTCGCAGGTGAATTCTACTGAACATTTAAATAGTTAATACCTATTCTTCTCAAACTTTTCCTAGAAATAGAAGAGGAAGGAAAACTCCCATATTCATTCTATGAGGCCAACATTACCCTGATACCAAAACCTGATAAGGACACCACTAAAAAAGAGAACTACAGGTCAATATCTCTGATGAACGTAGATTCAAAAATCTACAACACAATATTAGCAAACTAAATCCAACAATGCATTAAAAAAATTATTCACCATGATAAAGCGGGATTTTTTTTTCCTGGGATGCAAGGGTGGTTCAATATTTGGAAATTAATTAGCATGATACATCACATCAATAAGAGAAAGGATAAAAAGCATCTGATTATTTTGATAGATGTAGAAAAAACATTTGACAAAGTACAGCATCCATTCATGATAAAAACCCTCAACAAAGGCACCTGAGTGGCTCAGTCGGTTAAGGGTCTGACTCTTGGTTTCAGCTCAGGTCATCATCTCATGGCTCATGGGATTGAGCCCTGCGTCCAGCTCCATGCTCAGTGGGGAGTCTGCTTGAAAGATTCCTGCTCTCCTCTCTCTCTCTCTCTCAAAATGAATAAATAAATCTTAAAAAAAATAAATAAATAAACCTCAACAAAGTGGGTTTAAAGGGAACACACCCCAACATAAAAAAGGCCTTATATGAAAAACCCATAGCAAACATCGTACTCAATGGTGAAAAACAGAACTTTTCTCCCAGGGTCAGGACCAGACAAGGATGTTGGCTTTTATTACTTTTACTCATCATAGTACTGGAAGTCCTAGCCACAGCAATCAAACAGAAAAAAATACAAGGCATTCAAACTGGTGAGGAAGAAGTAACACTTTCACTATTTAGAGATGACATGATACTACATATAGAAAACCCTAAAGACTCCACCAACAAACTACTAGGACTGATAAATGAATTCAGTAGTTGCCGGATACAAAATCAACATACAGATATCTGCTGCATTTCTACACATTAAATGAAGTAGCAGAAAGATAAATTTAAATTCTCATTTTCAATTGCACCAAAAATAATAAAACACCTAGGAATAAACTAACCAAAGAGGTGAAAGCCCTGTGCTCTGAAAACTATAAAACACTGATGAAAACAATTGAAGACAACAAAAATAAATGGAAAGATATTCCGTGCTCATACATTGGAAGAACAAACATTGTTAAAATATGTATACTGCCCAAAGCAATCTACAGATTTAATACAATCCCTATCAAAATGCCAACAGCATTTTTCACAGAACTAGAACAAAAAATTCTAAAATTTATATGGAGCCACAAAAGACACCAAATACTCAAAGCAAACTTGAAAAAGAACAACAAAACTGTGGGTATCAAAATCCCAGACTTCGAGTTATACTATAAAGCTGTGATCAAAACAGTATGGTACTGACACAAAAATAGACACATAGATCAATAGATTAGAAAAGAAAGCCCAGAAATGAACTGATACTTATATGGTCAATGAATCTTTGACAGAGGCAAGAATACACAATGGGAAAAAGTCTCTTCAACAAACGGTGTTGGGAAAACTGGACAGCAACATGCAAAAGAATAAAACTAGACCACTTTCTTACACCATACACAAAAATAAACTAAAAACGGATTAAGGACCTAAATGTGAAATCTGAAACCGTAAAAATCCTAGAAGAAATCACAGGCAGTAATTTCTCTGACATTGGCCATAACAACGTCTTTCTAAATATGTCTCTTAAAAAGGAGGAAACAAAAATAAATTACTGGGACTATATCAAATAAAAAACTTCTGCACTGAAAAGGAAACAACCAATAAAACTGAAAAACAACATACAGAATGGGAGAAGATATTTGCAAATGGCATATCCAACAAAAGGTTAGTATCCAAAATATAGAAAGAAATTATACAACTCAACAAAAAACCCACAAAAATTCCAATTAAAAATTGGGCAGAAGACATTGAATAGACATTTCTCCAAAGAAGACATCCAGACGGGCAACAGACACATGAAAAGATGTTCAACATCACTCATCATCAGGAAAATGCAAATCAAAACCACAGTGGGATATCACCTCACGCCTGTCAGAATGGCTAAAATAAAAAACTCAAACAAGTGTTGGCAAGGATGTGGAGAAAAAGGAACCTTCTTACACTGTTGGTGGGAATGCAATCAGTGCAACCACTGTGTAAGATAATATGGAGGTTCCTCAAAAAATTAAAAAATAGAACATATGATCCAGTGAATTCACTACTAAGTATTTACCTAAAGAATACAAAACAGTAATTCAAAGGGATACATGCTCCCCTATGTTCATTGCAGCTTTATTTACAATAGCCAAGATACGGTAACAGCCCAAGTGCCCACCGATAGATGAATAGATGAAGAAGATGTGATGTGATGTGTGTGTGTGTGTGTGTGTGTGTGTGTGTGTGTGTGTGTATAAAATATAGGAATATTATTCAGCCATTAAAAAAGAACGAAATCTCACTAGTTGCAATGACAGGGATAGAGCTAGAGAGTGTAATGCTAAGTGAAATAAACCAGTCAGAGAAAGACAAATACTATATGATTTCATTCATATGTGGAATTTAAGGTAGAAAACGATGAACAAAGGAAAAAAGAGACAAACCAGAAATAGACTCTTAACTACAGAGAACAAACAGTTATCAGACGGGAGGTAGGTGGGGGGATGGGTGATAAGTGAATGGGATTAAGAGTTCACTTATCTGATGAGCACTGAGTAATACATGGAAGTGTACAATCATTGTATTGTACATCTGAAACTGATGTAACAGTGTATGTTGACTATACACTAAATTATTTTTAGAAGTGTCCTCTTGTCAATTCAATGATCTTTCTTCTTACGGCATATGAACTCAATAACAATTTATAGCACATTTGGTAGACCATGATCATGAACAATTACACATTTAACTGCAAGTCAGGACTTTTAGAATTATTGCTAACTACATGTGACTTTACATGTGACTCCAGGAAGCCAGGTAATAATTATTACTTAAATTTCCTAAGCTGAGAAGAAAATGAAAAGACTATTTTAGATAATGTCCAAAAATTCTTTTTTTTTTTAAATTGATTTATTTATTTTGACAGAGAGACAGCCAGCGAGAGAGGGAACACAAGCAGGGGGAGTGGGAGAGGAAGAAGCAGGCTCATAGCGGAGGAGCCCGATGTGGGACTCGATCCTGGAATGCGGGGATCACGCCCTGAGCTGAAGGCAGACGCTTAAAAACTGCACCACCCAGGCGCTCCCTGTCCAAAAATCCTTCTTGAATCAATAAAATATAACTATTATTTTACCAATACTTTTCTATGTTTTGGTTATTAGCTAAACCAAGCATACCAAATATAAAGAAATGGAGAGGATGCTTGGGTGGGGACAGGCAGGCCCTATGAGGGGTAGATTGGGAAGCACATATTGTAGATTTATTATGTGTCTCAAACTATGTATTGTTCATCAGGTTATTCTAAATAAAACAAACATGAAGAAACCTCTCTTTTGCATCATGCCTTGTAAAAAGTAGTATGTAAAAATTATTTGGTTATTTAGATTGGATTGATGTATTAGAAAATGTTACAGGAGATAAGGCAGTAAAAAAACTTGAAGGAAGAAGTAAGTGAAACACATAGGAGAAAGGAGCAGGAAGATCAAATATTAGAAATTGGAATAGCTGGGGCCTGAAAGAATACATTTAGAAGGTGCTAATAATTACGATTCTCATGAAAAGCAATTAAAACTATTCTCCAAACTTCATTGATTCAAGTAGATCCTTGATACTTTTCACCAAACAACCTGTATTAATATTTTTCCTACTTGTCCTCACTTATTTTCTCAACAATGACAAAAATATTTTTTGAACACCTACTTTATTTCAGGTGCTATTCTCAGATTTAGTGCTAGGACTCATCAGTGTAAAACAAAACTCTCTGTCCTTTGGAGCCCGTGTTTTATGGAAGAAGGCAGATAACATAAGGAAAGATAGTAAGTAAATAATAGAGTATGTTAGACTATAATAAGATCTATGAAAATATGTGGAAGGTAAGGGAGATAAGAATATACAAAGAGGACAGGTGTCTGGGTGGCTCAGTTGGTTGGGTGACTGACTCTTGATTTCGGCTCGGGTCACGATCTCATGGTTGTGAGATTGAGCCCTGCATCAGGCTCCATGCTTAGCAGGAAGTCTGCTTGAGATTCTCTCTTTCCCCCTCTGCTCCCATCCTCTCTGTCTCTAAAATAAATAAATAAATAAATAAATAAATAAATAAATAAATAAATAAATAAATAAATGTAAATCTTAAAAAAAAAAGAGAATATGCAAAAAGGAGGGTTGATAATTTTAAGTATGGCAGTCAGAGTCAGCCTCATTAAGAAAGTGATATTTGTGGGGCGCCTGGGTGGCACAGCGGTTAAGCGTCTGCCTTCGGCTCAGGGCGTGATCCCAGCATTATGGGATCGAGGCCCACATCAGGCTCCTCCGCTATGAGCCTGCTTCTTCCTCTCCCACTCCCCCTGCTTGTGTTCCCTCTCTCGCTGGCTGTCTCTATCTCTGTCGAATAAATATATAAAATCTTAAAAAAAAAAAAAAAGAAAGTGATACTTGTGCAGAGACTTTAAAGAAGTACGAGAGTAGGTCCTGCAGTATCTAGGGTAAGAAACATTCAGGTAAAGAGAACAGAAAGCTCAAAGGCCCTGAGGTGGAAGCATGCCAGTTATTATGAAACAAGAGAGAAACCAGTGTCCTAAATGGAATGAGTGAAGAGAAAAGCAGATTAGGTCAAAGGAGGAAAGTGGCTCAGACAATTGAAAAGGTCTTTTCTTTTTCATTTCAACTTATCTATATTTATTTTTACTCTGAGGTACATAGGAAGTCAAGGGGATTGTGAGTAGAGGTCTGACATGATTTGTTTTAAAATTAAAAGAATCACTATGTTTGAAAAAGGAGCTTAGATGGACAAATGCAGACACTGGGAGATTACTTTGAAAATTACTGCAATAATTCAGTCCAGAGAAGATGGTGGTCCTCTAGCAGGTAAGTGTTTCCTCTAGCATGATCATTACTCTTCTTGAATTTACTCTTTAGACAGAAGTTCAGCTAGTAGTTATTTACCCTTTTCCGTCTCTTGGAAAAAATGTGTTTCCTGTTCATTACCACGTACATGTCCGTGTAAACTGGTATAAACGTGTATTAACAAGTTAGGTATGGTATGCTTGGACAACCTAGAGCATCTTACTTTATACCATCATTTTGTTATCGTCACACTTTATCTTTATCATAAACTACCCATTTACATAATAAATATTGTTGTTTGCTCTAAGTACAGCTGGACATTCCACATCCGGAATTATTTTTGATGATTATGACTCCTCAAATCATCCACTCCATCCTCAGGACCCAGGAGGAACTGATCAAACCAAAACCAAAGTTAAGACATTGTATCTCTTCAAAATCTCATCTTGTGCCTTAATTTAACTCTCAAATTATCTTTGCCCTTTCCAAATTTCTTTTCATTCCGTGACAATACAAGTTTGTATACTAAAAGGCATTAGGAAACTTCACCAAAAATTTCTATATCTTCTTCTTTTCAATTTTTAAACACTGAAGATCCCAAATTTATTCTTTACCATAGAACTACTACTATATACTACCTCTGCCGAAGTGCCAAATTCATGATCATTTTCTGATAGGGAGAGGGCATATTGTGATAATGTTTACTACACATGGCATTTGGAGGCCAAAGTTCTTTGATTATAATTTTTTTATTACAATGAAATTCACATAACATAAAATTAATCATTTTAAAGCGAAAAATCCAATGAACTTGACGCAATTTCTCTTCACATGTTAATAACCATGGGAAGGCTATAACACCCTCTCCAATAATATGGAAGTCCCCTTTGGAAATAAAAACAGCACTGGGGGAAAATGTAAGAGAAAATAAGAGACAAATCATCCTATGAGGAAATGTTCCAATAATACCTTTTAACGGTAATTATTGAAAAATTGCTAAAAACTGCAAAACAGTAAGCATAAAAAATAGTAAGACATGTTTTGCCTTCCAGAATGTTAATACCTCAGTGACAGGATTGTTTTTTGGTTTTTGTTTAAGATTTTATTTATTTATTTATTTAGAGAACATGCATGCACAGGGGGAGGGGCAGTGGGTGGGGGAGAGGAAGAACCCCAGCAGACTCCACGCTGAGCATGGAGCCTGACATGGGGCTCAATCTCAGGATCCTGAGATCATCACCCCAACCAAAATTAAGAATTGGATACTCAGGGCGCCTGGGTAGCGCAGTCATTAAGCGTCTGCCTTCGGCTCAGGGCATGATCCTGACGTTCCAGGATTGAGTCCCACATTGGGCTCCTCCACTGGGAGCCTGCCTCTTCCTCTCCCACTCCCCCTGCTCGTGTTCCCTCTCTCGCTAGCCGTCTCTCTCTCTGTCTCAAATACATAAAATCTTTAAAAAAAAAAAAAAGAATTGGATACTCAACCAACTTCGCCACCCAGGCCCCCTGGATTGTTTTGCTTTGTTGTTGGTTTTTTTTTTTTTTCTATATTCATTACCAGATCTTTTTTGATTAATAGTATTTAAAAAGGAGAACACTTTCTTATAAGAGCAGTTACGATACTATTCCACATTATACAAGATCTTATTTGTCACAGATGTGGCAGACATATTCTCTGGGCTATTTAACTGAGGGGGGGAAAGAAAGAGATGGAGTTGCTGCTTTTTCATTATTTTTTTTTTATCATAACCATATTTGTGAACAAAATACTAAAATAGCTCTGATCGTAGTGAAGATATTTTTTTCATTTCCTCATTTTGCCTTCCACCTGTGTCTGATACACTATTAGATATGGAGGAACACATCATGGAAACACATCATGTGTACTCCGGGAGCATTTTTTAAGGACAAAAAGCAATTCTAGTAGACCCAAAAATAAAGATCTTCTTGAAACACCAAGGTTTTATGGCTAATTCCATGTTAATATTAAGTCAGTGGTAGAATGAAAATTTAAGTTCAGCTGACCTGAGTCCATTTTTAGGGCTCTATTAACTAGAACCTAATACTGGCCTGCCCATTCAGTTGGTAAGTGCAGAATCATAGCTTCTCCATTTTCAAATAAGATTAAAGTTGGCTGAGCTCTCTTGATATTTTCAACAGTTATTTTGACCTCAAAGATCTCTCTTTTCTGTTTTGTTTTCTGCCCTTCTTACTTTACGTACTTTCCTCTGCTCTTCCACACCAACATCTCCATCATTTTATTGACAACTTCTTCTCACAAATACTGTATGAGGGCACACTACAAAGTTGGTCATAAATTATTGACAGGTGAATCCACACACAATTGTGAGATGAGTTTTCTTGGGCTTCTGTGCTTCTGATTTGAAACCTGTTAAAATATAATGAGGCAATTAAAACAAATGTAAGAAATACTGTCCACTGTCTACATAATGCTAAAATAAATTGGCAAGGATATTGGTAAGGGTTTGGTGAGAAGAGTTTCTAAGTGGTTAGGTTATTGGAAAAGGAAATTTGAATTTAGATTGCGTTAGTTCTCAAATGGTAACAAAAGGGCCTTCATAATTAAGGCATAAAAATGACTCCAAAATTTTTAAAGAAAAATACTACTAGTCACATAAAATTAAATAAAGTTCCTAACAAATAAGAAAAATCATATAGTATTCTATAGACAGTTCTTTACTTATCTTTCAACCTCTTACCTAGAAGTATATTTATCAATAAAACAACAGGCTAGTGAAATTATCTTTGTGTATATTTAGTGAGTAGACCAAGCAGATGAGTTATTATTGAAAAGTATCTAGAACTAACTAAAGAATCATAGGGGCACCTGGGTGTCTCAGTCAGTTAAGCATCTGCCTTCGGCTCAGGTCATGATCCCAGGGTCCTGGCATTGAGTCCTGCATCAGTTCCCCTCCTCAGCAGGGAGTTTGCTTCTCCCTCTCACTCTCCCTCAGTGCTCTCCCTCTCTTTCTCTCTCTCTCAAATAAATAAATAAATAAATAAATAAATAAATAAATAAAATCTTTTAAAAAAATAAATGAAGAATCATAGATATCAAGGCCATTTAAAGGCAGGGAAAATAGCATTATATATTTTGATGCATTCTGAAGACAGAATTTATTACAATACAGTGATAGACAATTATGATAATTATAATGGGTAAGTGGGAGTAGGGCTCTGTTCTATTTGCTCTTCAGCATCCTGAAGGAGCAGTGTTAATTAGTCAAGCTTAAAAGGCAACACTGCTCTTCACTGTAAAGGCTATGGACTGGTACTCTTCATCTTGTGTGACTAGGCTAAAAGCATAAAACAACTTTGATTCAGGCCTCAGGGAGAATTCTGACAGATGTTCTCTAAAAGTTTTCCTTGATGTTCAAGAGTTTTTTTGGGTATGGACAGAGCCACGTTAAATTACTGCCACCCAGGAAACCAAGGCCTACTAACATCAAAATGTCAATTTGGGCCCACTTTTGTGATTTTAGAAAGAGTCCACTAGTCATATATTTGTTTAACTAGCGAAAGAAAACTCAAGATAAACAAGTATTATAAAAAAGTAGGACATATATTTTGTCAAAATTGTTAACAAATTCACTATGCTTGGGCTGGTGGAAGTGAAATAGTTAAGTGGTGTTTTAAATCAAAATGTGATCTTGCTCAGAAGTTTATATTATTCACACCCAAATAATGCCTATCAGAAGCAAATAAAAATCCACTCTGTAAATTTCAAATTAATTCTACAAACATTTAACATAATAATGTTAAGCACACTATCAAAAATAATCAGGCATAAAAAACAAATTATCCGATTAAAAATTGGGCATGGAGACATGAACGGACATTTCTCCAACGAAGACATCCAGATGGCCAACAGACACATGAAAAGATGTTCAATAACACTCATCATCAGGGAAATGCAAATCAAAACCACAGTGAGATATCACCTCACACCTATCAGAGTGGCTAAAATCAAAAATTCAAGAAACAAGTGTTGAAGATGTGGGGGAAAAAAGGAACCTTCTTACACTATTGGTGGGAATGTAACTGGTGCAGCCACATGGAAAACGGTATGGAGTTCCTCAAAAAATAAGAAATAGAACTACCCTAGGATCTAGTAATCACACTACTGGGTATTTAACTAAAGAATATGAAAGCACTAACTTAAAGAGATATATGCACCCCTATGTTTATTGCAGTTTTATTTACAGTAGCCAAATTATGGAAGCAGCCTAAGTGACCAACGATAGATGAATGGATAACGAAGAGGGGGTATATATATATACAATGGAATATTATTCAGCTTTAAAAAAAAGAATGAAATCTTACCATTTGCAATAACATGGAGCTAGAGAGTATAATGTCAAGCGAAATGAGTGAATCAGAGAAAGACAAATACGATATGATTTCACTCATGTGAAATTTAAGGGGAAAAAAAACAAATGAACAAAGGAAAAAAGAGACAAACCAAAAAACAGACTCTTAAGTATAGAGCACAAACAAATGGTTACCAAAGAGAAGGTGGGTGGGGAAATGGGTGAAATAGGTGATGGGGATTAAAGAGTATATTTATCATGAGGAACATTGAGTAAGATAGAATTAATGAATCACAATATTGCACACCTGAAACGAATAAAATGCTGTATGTTAATTATACTGGAAGTAAAATGTTAAAAAATAATAACAAAATAATCAGACATATAAGAAAATCAACATGAATGAGTAATAGGAGAAAAACATAATAGAAACAGACATACATGAGTATAAGACATTGGAATTATCAAACACAAATGTTATAACAACTATATTCAGCATAATCTAGAAATTAAAAGATAAATTTGAAAATGTTGGAAGAAAGCTAACAATTATAAATAGTGACAGAGTAGATTTGACAAAGAACCAAACTGAAATTATAGAACTGAAAAATTCACTAAACAAAATTAAAAACTTAATGGAGGCTGTTAACACCACATTAGCCACAGATGAGAAAAAAAAACAACAACAGTGAAATGGAAGATAGATGAGAAGTAAACATATAAAGAAAAAAGGATATAGGATTAAACAAACAAAACATATAGAGTGCTGTGAATGGGTCTATAATGTATATAACTGGAATCCCAGAAGAAGGGAAGAAAGATAGGGTGGAAACAACATTTGAAGCAAGTTAGCTGAGAATTTTCCGAAGCTGAAAAAAGGCACCAGGTTTAAAACATATATTACCTTCAAACAGCTGACCTTTCAAAAACAGTAATAAAAAATATGAAAACATTGTAACAATATCTTTGAGTGGCTGAGAGAAACAAACTACACATTTCTAATTTTATACTCAAAGAAAATATTCTTTTAGAAAAGTTGAAATAAAAACAGTTTTAGACAGAGAGAATTAAACTCTAAAATTTCCACTTTAAAGCAAATAGTAGAGAGTATTGTTCAGGTTTAAGGAAAACGGTTGAAGTGGAAGGTAGGAGAGGCAGAAATAAATGAGAAGCAACGCAAACCATAAACACTTGGAAAAGTCTAAATGAACTATATATCAATCTACACATCTTCTGTTTTCTAGGGCTAGATTTTTTACTGAATCTGAGATGCCAACAATTGTTGAGAGACTATTTATTTAACTAATACTGTGAAATAAATTCATCTAAGATGGGAATTTAGTAGAAAACCCTGCAGAAGCTGGGGAACAAAGGACTCTTCTGGTGTAGGAATAAATGAAAACTAAAACTACACCCAGAAAGAGTAACGGTGAGAAGTGCATGTCTCAATCTTGCCACCAAGTGGAAGATGACAGGAAAAAATTACATCCCCTGAGAAGTTGAACCACGGGCTGGGAGTTACACAGTTCTTCCATCTGAATCTATAATATCAGGGTATTTAAAAAAACAAAACAAAACAAAAAAACAAGCGGAGTGTTTTAGTAATCTCAGGTTTGTGGTGCCTTTCTTTGACTGGCAGAAGCAAACACTAATCCTTCGTGACAGGGCTCAACTTCAGTTCAGACCTACAGTGATTATAAAAGGCCAGCAGTTGTAAGACAGGTGCCAATTGTAGAGATTTAAAATGTGGGAAAGATGTGAGAGCATTAAAGTGCACAAAAATAATAGCATGCATATTGGAGAGGGAGTACACAGAGTAAAGAAATATTCCAGGGGCGCCTGGGTGGCACAGCGGTTGAGCGTCTGCCTTCGGCTCAGGGCGTGATCCCGGCGTTACGGGATCGAGTCCCACATCGGGCTCCTCTGCTATGAGCCTGCTTCTTCCTCTCCCACTCCCCCTGCTTGTGTTCCCTCTCTCACTGGCTATCTCTATCTCTGTCGAATAAATAAATTTAAAAAATCTTAAAAAAAAAAAAGAAATATTCTAATATATTTTTATATTGCCCAGGAAGAACATTATAAAACAATTAATACTAGACTTTGATGAGTGAAGAATACGTGTTGTAATCTTTAGAGCAACTACAAAAAATTAGTAAGAGTAAATTCTAAATTAAAATAAGAAAAAATGGAATCATAGAATTATTAAACAGTTCAAAAAGAGGAAAGACAAAAAAGAAAAAGTAATTTGAATGGGCTGTGCACCTGTACAGTATAAAAATTCTAAATGTATATGTGCCTAGTAATACGGCATCAGCACATCCAAATAGTTACAGAATTGTAAGTAGAATCACAGTGGGAGATTTTAGTATACTTTTCTCAGTAGGGGAAGAAGAAACATAAAAGTCAAAGAACTGCAATCACATGGAATATGTTCTCTGACCACAATGAAATTAAGCTGAAACCTAAAGCAAAGGGATAATTATAAATACAGAGATATTTATAAATTAAGAAATGAAATGCATTTCTAAGTAACTCATAGGTCAAAGAACAACTCAAAATGGAAATTAGAATATATTTTGAACTGAATGACAATAAAAATAGTTTAAAATTATAGTCTTTTTCTTTTTTAAGATTTTATTTATTTATTTGACAGAGAGAGAGACAGCCGGCGAGAGAGGGGACACAAGCAGGGGGAGTGGGAGAGGAAGAAGCAGGCTCCAAGCAGAGGAGCCCGATGTGGGACTCGATCCCAGAACGCCGGGATCACGCCCTGAGCTGAAGGCAGACGCTTAACGACTGAGCCACCCAGGCGGCCCCTAAAATTATAGTCTTAAATGAACATATTTGATGAAAAGAAAGGGGAATTTCAGGAGTCAAACGTTCATACAAGAAATCAGAGAGAGAATAGCAAAGTCAACGCAAAGAAATTAAATGGAAAAAAGTAATAAAGATGAGAACTGAAATAAATAAAAAATTTTAAAAAAAAAAGGACACAGAGGAAAGAGAGAGAGAATCCACAATGCCTAAAAGTTCTTTCTTTGAAGAGAGAAATTGAATCGGAAAACACACCTACTGAGAATAATGGGAAACAAACAAACAAAAAAACAGACACTTGCACATATGTACACACAGTAATAATAGAAACTTAGGAGAATATAATTTCATATTTTTCAGATATGAAAAAGAAAATAAATGACAATTACAATGAGGAAGACTTCAACACTTTGTGATGGTTCATTTTATGTGTTGACTTGACCAGCCACACCCAGATTCAACATTATTTTTAATTATATCTTGAGGGTGTTTCTGGGTAAAATTAGCATTTGTATCAGTAGACACAGGAAAGTAGATTGCCCACCCCAATGGGGGTGGGCGTCATCCAATCCACTGAAGGCTTAAATAGAACAAAAAGACCTCAGAAGGAGGACTTTGCCTTTTCCTGCCTCACTTTGTGAGCTGAGACGTCTCAGTGTAGTTCATCTTTTTCTACCTGAACCCTGGCTTTTATACCATTAGCTCCCCTGTTTCCCAGCCCTTCGTACCTGAAGGGAATTTAGAACCCCAGGTGGGGACCGCAGGCCTCCATAATCATGTGAGCCAATTCCTCACAATAAGTCTCCATGTATCAATTATTCCTCATTGTGTGTGATCAGTCAGGGTTCTTCAGAACCAATAGGAGATCTATACAGATCTTCTTCCCTAAAGAACCCTAGCCGCTGATCCACACACAATAAGGGAAAATTTATAATTATGCAAATGAGAAATATGTTTAAAAGTACTTTATAAAGTGTGAAATGTGGTTGCTTTCAAAATTAACAATAGCACGTGTCACACATTTACTAAGTGCAGGAGACTATGCTAAGTGATTTGACTTTTATCTCCTTTCTCTTAAAATCCCAACAGATAGATATTATTTTTATTTTCATTTACAGATGAGGAAAGAGGTGCTCAGGTAGGTTGAACAACTTATCCAATTTCACACAGGGAGTGGGCCAATCATTGTCTCAAGCTGAGAACTGACTCCAAAGCCCATGCTCTTCACCACAGTTTTACAGTAACAGGGATGACTCCTAACTGGACTGCTTCCAACAGGTGCCAGGTGTTCTCCTGGTAAGAAAGCTGAGGAACATTTGTGTTGACAGCACTAGATGACCACTCAGCTCCTTTTGACCGTAAAGTTCTTCTCGAGCCTCTTTTCTTTTTTTCCTGATTCACTCTTTTTCTCTTTCCTTCACCATTTCTCTTTCTCTCATTTTTATAAATGGCCCACAAATCAGATTCTTAACGGCTTGGCACGCTCTTATCTTTCTGAGAAAGGGTGTGAAGTTTTTTGTCTTTCCAGATACTTACAAGTTAGAGGAGAACACTGAGCCATCCTCCCAGAGCCATGGTCCTTCAGTCTGCTGGCGAGAAAGTCCTATCCAGAATGAATTATCAGGTCGAGAAGACATTTGCCTTACTATAAAGTCCTGTAGAAAAGCATAAATACAAATGCATGTCAAAGAGTCACAGAGAGTGAGGCAGAGATGATAGAGATAAAAAGTTGGAGAGAGTCTTACAGACATTGAGAAAGGGACAACATATTGAATCACCTTGGTGAAGAACGCATGCGTATACTGGCATCAACCTAGAGACGAGTGCCAATTACTGAAGATGCCATTGAGCGTCTCAAAAAGGATATTTCATTTCTTCAGTCTTTATGGTTTAATTTTCCAATAAAGAATAGATCCATAATGTCAAAATTATAATGCCTCCATGCAACTGGCCTGACAAGATCCAAGAATGACAGAGCCCCAGGGCAATTTTCATGGACAACAGGCCACTATCTTCTCAAATTGAATATATGAATTTATAACACTTTTGTCAAGAAATGCTTTGCAGAGTTAGATAAAAATATAAAAATAACTTAGTTCCACTTCATGTTTAATGAATAAGTAATTTGAGGTTTAATGACGACATTTGACAAATGACAGGAACATCAGAAAGCCAGACAGACTTCCATTGTCATTCCCTTTCTTTGCCACAATCTACTTCCCGTTCATTTTCATGCAAACTACAACTGTAGGGTAAGGCAGGACAGAAACACAAAAGTTGAAAGGAAGTGAAAGTAAATGTAGGAGTTACAGATTGTTTAGATTTATAGTGTAAAGTGTTTCCTGACTATTAATCCCTTCTTATAGACCAACTGAGTTCTACCCTTCATTCATGATGCATTATAACTCCCACTTTTTCTGTAAAACTTTATATATCCAGGGATCTCTCTTTAAATTCGTATGTCATTGATTGCCAATACCAGATATTTAACTTTTAGCAGCCGTTTCTTTCTTCTTACAAACTATATAAGCATTGAAATAGCAAGGTTACTTTTTAAACCTCTTTGCCTTTCCCAGTATCTTGCAAGGAGTAGATGATTTATAAATGTATATTATTACTGCTATTTTCCTTGATGATAATGATGACAAGGTGGAGAATTTTCTATTTTACTCTATCAAATTTAAGAATTGAAATCCAAACCCACAAAAATGAGTAGTGGCCTGATTGTTATAGTCAAGAGTGTATTTGAATAGATTTGCTTTAAAGTAAAACACACCGGGTGGTGCAGATGGTTAAGCATCTGACTCTTGGTTTTGGCTCAGGTCCAGATCTCAAGGTCATGAGATTGAGACCTGCATCAGGCTCTGCACTCAGTGCAGAGTCTTCCTGAGATTCGATCTCTCCCTCTGTCCCCCTCCCCGCCTCATGTACACACTCTCTCTATATATAAAATAAAATAAATAAAATCTTTAAAAAAATAAACTGAAAATATTTATTTTTTGAACTAATTAAAAGCATATTTTACTCAATACAAGCTGTTATTATAATTATGGAGACTACTAAATATGACTTTCTCTTAGGGAAAATTTTTTATAAGATTTTATTTATCTATTTGAGAGAGACAGAGGGAGAGTGTGTTAGAGAGAGAGAGAGAGAGCACGAACAGGGGGATGGGCAGTGGGAAGGGGATAACTCCTCTCTGAGTAGGGAGCCCGATGGGGGGGCCCATCCCAGGACCGTGGGATCATGAGCCTAAGGCAGACACTTAACCGACTGAGCCACCCAGGTGCCCTCTCTTAGAGAAAATTGTCATTACCTGGAATCTACCTCTATGTTTCTGCTCAATATAGACCACAGGTAATTATAACTGGAGTCTACACTTACCAGTTCTTCTGCACTGTCTATCTTCAGGAGGTTAGAGTGCAGTTGAGAGCATTGTCTTTTACTTCTATTCCAGGAAGCTAATGATGTGCTAAATAGATAACAGTTGTTCTTATGTATGATCCAATTAGGAGGACAAGAGCTGGAAAAAGCTCCTGGAAATGAAAGGTAAATACAATGAGGTTCATAACATACCGATTTGCTCTTTCAGTGCAAACACAATTCATCCCAATAATACTTAATAATCAATGAACTGCAAGTAATATATTCCATTTTCTGTTCAAATAATAGGGAATGATTTTTATAGAAGAGACCACTTTGAAATCCCTTCATTCATTTAAAATTTAAGAATGAATTAGCTATAAACAATGTTTCAGATAGTCAACCCTCTTTTACTTCTTAATCTGTCTTCTATGCTTTCACCTTTAGTCCAGAACTCCCTTTCTTCATGATAATTCTTAAAATAAATGAACTCAAAATCAATCTTCAAGATATACAGTAATTTCATGTTAACTTATTTTAAAATTTGAGATCCATTTAAGAATGCAACTTTCCTAATGAGAAACATATAAGAGCAATTATTCACATTATAGAGTATTGCTGCTTTGTGTCTTTAGCTACTTGATACAAATAGTGAGACGATATGGGTCCAGAGATGGAAAATTGAAGTCAAAATATTATCATAGTCAATTATGATACAATGAAAAATAAAGGTCAAGTGTATATAAAATTGTAATAAAAGTAATGATATTGTATGATTAAAGAAAAACAAATAAAACCAGAGTTTTCAGGAATGTATCTATTAGGTCTATGTCTTTTGTATATATTTAGTTCACATGCAATTCTTAATTCTTAGCACATTTTCCCTTCTTTCCTTTTCTCTCCCTTTCTTCCTTTCTGACACCCAGTTTCCTATTCTATCTATGGTACTTTAAAATGTCAATTCTCAAAGGTGGGAGAACACATTTCTTTGCTCTGCATCAAATTATACAATCTCCTACAGAGGTAGGAGAGTAGTGATCAATCCCGTAGAAAGTGATCTATTCGGGGGCACCTGGGTGGCTCAGCCATTAAGCTTCTGCCTTTGGCTCAGGTCATGATCCCAGGGTCCTGGAATCGAGCCCCGCATCAGGCTCTCTGATCTGCGGAAAGCATGCTTCTCCCTCTCCCACTCCCCTTGCTTGTGTTCCCTCTCTCGCTCTCTCTCTCTGTCAAGTAAATAAATAAAATCTTTAAAAAAATAGAGAAAGTGACCAATTCATTAGTGATTTGAAGAAAAAAAATCTAACTTAGAAATGGTTGCCCAAATGCATGGGATGTTTATATCACTTTATTGTATATATGACAGGGGCATATTTTACTGAGATAATACTGATGTGTTCATTCCTTGAATGCATAATCCTTGTATGTAAAAGTACTGTCTTTACCCACCCTACTCCAGGCCTTAGCCCCAGTAATTAACTTTCCTGCGTAAAGGGTTCCATTCATCTTTTAATCCTGCCCTTGCCTGTGGTTGTGGGAGCCTTGGTAGGAGCCACATGGTCTTCTAAAGATGATTGTGTGGGTTGACTGTGGTTCTCTTTATTTCTTGATGGAAAGTTGTCATTCTTCAATGGGTTGCTCCCTGAATTGGATCTCCAAATGGCTTCATATACCAACAACAATTATAGTGACAGAAAAAAAAGTCATTCTACTATATTTAAAATTATAATTCCAAAATCCATATTTTTGTTGGAATACAAAGGGATATATTTTTCATTAATGATAAATAGATAACACATTGCTAATTGAGAGGTAGAAATAGATGAGAGATAGATAGATGATATATGATAGAATAGATGATAGATAAATAGATGGAAAGAAATTATTACTTCCATGAAGGTGTAGTAAAAAGGAGAAAAACAAAGCAGATAGAGAACAAAGAGTATGGAAGAGAAAGCAAGAGGCACATGTAATACCATCAATTGGAGCCATGATAGATTTGAAATAGTAATAAATATTCTATCTTTCTTCTGTTATTTAAAAATGAGAGCTCCTTGAGAAGACTCTGAAGGCAAATAATACCTTATTGACAATAGAACGTGTGAGATACAAAATCTAAAGGAATTCATTCACCCAACACAGAATGTCTACTTAGTAAGTACCTCAGTTAATCCCTGATATTATTCAGAAGAGTTTAGATTAAAGATCAATTTCCTTAAATCATGAGATTCATAACAATAGTTCATAGTCTTTTTAGAGAATTTATTTCATTAGGAAGATAAACACCATATTATACTTTCTTCTTCACCTCCACTGGTTTCCTTCCTTTAATGTATCTTGGGAATTTCACAGCTTTAAAATCAGCTATTCAAGGAAGATAGAGCAATATAGTTAAGAGTATGCATTTTTTAGAAGCGCCTGAGTGACTTAGTCAGTTAAGCCTCTGACTCCTGATTTCAGCTCAGGTCATGATCTACGGGTCATGAGATGGAGCCCCATGTCCGGCTGTGTGCTAAGTGTAGAGCCTGCTTGAGAATCTCTCCCTCTGCCCCTCCCCCACTTTCACGGGCTCTCTCTCCCTCTCTAAAAAAAAAGAGAGAGAGAGAGTATGCATTTTTTCAGTAAGGTTGCCTAAATTTCTAATCATGGCCTTACCACTAACTAGTTTATGGCCCTAGAAAATCAAATACACCTCCCCACCTCTCACTTCTCTTACAAGTAAAATGAGTATTAATAGCACTGATTCAATGGGGTTAATATACCGATTCAATTAGATTATGCATGTCAAGCTCTTTAAAGAGTGCTTGGCACATAATAAATGCTTATCAAATGCCTGTTGTTGTTGTTGTTGTTGTTGTTGATCTCCTCCACCAATACTCACCCATGGTACCCAGGACCACAGCTATCACCAGTATTAACAAGCATAGGATTCCCAAAGTCACAGCAATGGGACGCCAACGAGGAGATGTAGCCCAAGTTACTAGGAAGCCAGAGGGAACAGAAATTAAAATGAAGAAATATGATAAATCACAGAGCACTTCAGTTATACAGTTCATCAAAATCTGGAAAATTCTAAAGTGAACCATTAATCACTGATATGCAGATAATCTAGTCATCTAGGATTATCTGAATTTTCCCTCACATTTAGCATACCTCTTTAAGGTTCTGGAACTATAATTTCAGCACAGTGCCCTGATATCTGTACACTCCTAATTTCAGTTTCACACTGATGGTCCTGACATTACCAGAGTTTCTGAAATCCCACTCATTTTTATAGAAGACAGCTCACTTTAGGGGAAATAGCCCCGGTTACTGAGGACAACCTTCTCTTTTCACTTATTTGTTGCATAGCCTTGGGTGAATTACTCCCTCTGTTTATTCATTTCTCTTTGTGGAAAATTGGGGTAATAATACCTCAGAGGATCATTGTGGGAACTAAATGAGCTAACACATAAAAGCATCTACTCTAGGGGCTACTAGCACGATATACGTAACTCACTGTTTGTCAACAAATACGTAGAAACATACACCTGCCTCCCTACATCTTGCATCATCCAATTTTTCTAGACCTCCTCAACTGGTTGAGCAAGAAAAGAATTGCATAAGTGATAAAGGGAAAATAGTTGTGCAATATGAGTTTCCATAAAGCAGAAGAGACCAAATTCTCATGTCAAAACTTATGAATAATCTTTCTCTTGATAACAAGAAACTCATTTTATGTTAATACCACTGCACGAAGGATATAGTTCTGTCTTTGAGGAAAAGCATTACAGAGAATTGCCAAATAGGAGAAGCATAGAGGAAACTACATGACTCATTCTATTAAGGGAGAGAGCTTGCAATGCCTTTCTCTAGATTTTACTCCTTTTCTATTATATTTAAGACTCCTGTTCCGCAAATGGAATCTTTTCATCTAGCACATATCTTTTTCTTTCACTAGTATACAAAAGAGTCCCATTTGATTAAAAAAAAATCCAAATCAATGTCTTACCCCAAAAAACACATTAGATTCATGATTCCAAACCCCATGACTTTGGAAGTCCCTTTGGCCTCTACCACAAAAATCACAAATTTGTTTTTTCCCTCACCTATCTTCTCTCTTTTCATTCTTCTCTTTCTTATCTCCAACATCCTGATGTTGTTCGTATATATTTAAGTTTCCATGACTTCCATTCTATGATTTACTCTTTTCTACTAAACAAGCAAGTCACTCCTACTGAAATTCTTACATCTTTGCATTTCATCACACTTATTTACAGTTTCTTACTGCTGGAGTGTCTATTTCTACAGAACAGAGAAATTGTATTTTCTTTTTTTTTTTAAGATTTTATTTATTCATGAGAGACAGAGAGAGAAAGAGGCAGAGGCAGAGGGAGAAGCAGGCTCCCCGCTGAGCAGGGAGCCCAATGCAGGACTCGATCCCAGGACCCTAGGATCATGACCTGAGCCAAAGGCAGAAACTTAACTGACTGAGCCACCCAGGTGCCCAAGAAATTGTATTTTCTGCCATTATAATAATTAAATTAAATACTAATAATTAGTCACCAAATGCTTGCAATGAGGAAAGATATTTCAAAATATCTTCAGTGACTTCTGAAAATCTTTTAAAAGGTTTTCAGCTTACAAATCATAAATCTCTCAAATTTTCTCCAAAGAAGTGTTTTAGTTGATGAGAACAAGAACATTGAAGCAGAAAGAAAAGATACCTTTCTTTACGATCACAGGTCTCCCAGTGATGCCTTGAGAGTGGAAGTCTAATTGAGTATAACCATCTTCATCCAAATTTTCTACCTCAGAACGGGATTCCATTGTTCTACTGAGTTCCTGACTGACACAGCATTTGAGAGCTCTTCCCTCTCTTTTCTTAAGACAACTGCCTGTGGACAAAAGAGGATGTATGAGTCAAATCATGTGGGGTAGTCATTTACTGAGTTTTAACAAGTCGAGCTTAAGTAACTAGTCCAACCAGATATAGCCAAAGGCAGGAAATGAAAACCATGCTGTGGTAAGTTCCCATTTGTACCTTTAGATCCTGTTTCTAAAGACAGATGAGTTTTAAGAAAAGCATAAGGCAGCACAATAGAGAGATCTTTGTTTCAGACCAAATATAAGAAAATATAAGAAAGAATTCATGAAACGTGAATTCATACATGCATTCATTTATTCATGTACTTGCTCATTCACTGAACATGTATCAAATGCTCATCTTTTCAAATGGCAGGAGCTGAGGATATAGGGATAAAAGATACCTGTGAAGAAGCTCATTACCTAATAGAGGAAACCTACAGACAGGTATGTGAAGGATGCCATAAGGAGGTGTTGTAACAACAGAGAGGAGAAACAAATCTCTTTAGGATTTGTCAGGGATTGATAATTCAAAGTAGTAATTATTTATTGAACAATTACTCTGAGCTAGGTACCAGCTATTGCACATGTTTTCTCATTCAATCTCAATGTTCCAACAAGTCCATATGGTATATATTTATTTT
The DNA here is from genome assembly GCF_024610735.1 of Ursus americanus. NCBI lineage: Eukaryota > Metazoa > Chordata > Mammalia > Carnivora > Ursidae > Ursus > Ursus americanus. Next base: position 11,132,219 of record NC_142151.1, read on the forward strand.
ATTTTTTTAAAGATTTTATTTATTTCTATTTTGAGAGAGAGTGAGAGAGATCACAGAGGGAGAGGGAGAAGTAGATTCACCACTGAGCCTGATGCGGGGCTCAATCCCAGGACCTCAAGATCATGACCTGAGCCAAAGGCAGAAGCTTAACTGACTGAGCCACCCAGTCAGTTTATTTATTCAATTTTCAAAAAAATGAGATATAGAAATTTTAGTCCCTTAGCCAGTTTTAAGAAGCTAATAAAAATATTGAAGCAAAGAATCAAACCAAAGTGTACTTTTGCTGCAAAATGCATGATCTTTTCATATACTTATACTATAAGTACGTAGTCCCCCCTATATTTGTGGTTTTGCTTTCCATGGTTTCAGTTACCCCCAGGTAACTGTGGTCAGGAAGCAGATGATTCTCCTGATGTATCATCAGAAAGTCAATAGTAGCCTAACCCTACTTCACAAGGCCTATCTCATAGGTATGCATGCATAGGAAGAAGAAAAAAACAGTGTGTGTGTGTGTGTGTGTGTGTGTGGGTGTGGGTGTGTGTGGGTGGGTGTGTGTGTGTATGGTTCAGCACTATCCTTGGGGCAAGCATCCACTGGGCATCTTGGAACATATCCCCGAGATGAGAAGAAACTAGTGTGACAGCTTATGGAGAATTCTGGGACTGAAATATTATGCAAAATGCCCAAATTAATGAGATATGGAAAACACTTATCATTACTGGAAACCAGAAAGGTACCCAACCCACTTACAAGACTATGAAGCAAGCAGAATGAAGGAGACATCTGAAAGAAAGCCAGACACTCATTAAAGCAGTGAGGACAGATTTCTTTCAGTAATACTATTATAGTGGAAAAGAGGGACCAGCATGAAGGAACTCAGTGTCCCCAAAACAAAATACTAAAGACTTTTTAAAGGTATGCTAAGGGAAAGACACTGAGTGGTATTAAGGGGTGTTAATCCACGTGAAGATTTGTTTGTTGGTGCTTATCGAGGAGAGAAATAAAATTCTCCTGTCTTTATGATGGTGGCAGCCATACATGTTAAAGCAAGATTGTGCCTCCGCTGAAGTTAGACTCTTACCCTCCCTCAGGGACTGGGAGAGTGAGCGTTATCTCTCTTAATTCCCTGAATGTTTGCACTTTGGAGAGATGGCTCTCAGGTACTTGAAGAAATACTTTCAAGTGGTAGGTTTACTTTTCAAAGGTCAGAGAAAGGAATTATAATTGCAAGCTTTCTAAGGTAACTGCTATCACCAAGTTTTGACCGGAACAACAATAAATTTTCCTGGAAGCACTAAGCTTTCTCAGGCAGGCATTTCCAGAGGGGGTGGGTGAGTTCAATATCATCCCAGGGACATTAAAGTGCCAGATGATGTCAAGTCTCTTAGTGCAGAAGTTTGGATGGAGATAGTGTAGCCAAGAGCTCTGCGGTTCTTACTAACACATATCAAAATGGAAGAGTCAACAGAGAGTAAATAAGAGAGTTTCTCCCTCTCACTTAGCCTGCCATGGAAGTTCTGCTAACTTTCTGTAGACACGTTGCAAAGTAGTCACGTGGATCTTAATCTCAAAGTCCATCAGCATCCCAGTTCTATAACTCGGTCTTTGGAAAACGGGATTTTTTCACAGATTGTGTATCTGGTTCAAGGAAGAAAGTTCAGCCTGCTAACAGAACAGTAATGAGGCGAGCACCTCCCAGGCAATAATAAAACGCTGGTTTTTTCCTGTCAATCCAGGCCCCCCTATGGGAGAATTTTGTGTAATAACTTTTATTTTCTAGGAATCTCTTCCTCTAATCACAATCCTAGAAAAACAATTGGCTCTCTAAGCTGTCAAAGAGATTTTCAATAAATGTAAACTTTAGTCTTTTCTTTTTGTCTAGAATTAAAACAATTGAACAGTAATTATACAAATCACTGACAAAGTGGAAAAAAAATCTCTCAGTATTTCAAGGGGCAGGAGGGGATCGGGGGAACAATCCATGTATTCAGAGAAAAATACCCCTGGTTAAACATTAATGTAAGAAACAGGCGAAAAACAAACCAATCGATTCAAAGCAAACAACAACAAACACAGCAAACAACAATTATCTAATTCATATTCTCAGGGAAATTAAATTTGATGAAAAATTGCATTCATACAAGTTTGTCTTAAAAGAAAACTGAAGGGGCGCCTGGGTGGCACAGCAGTTAAGCGTCTGCCTTCGGCTCAGGGCGTGATCCCGGCGATCTGGGATCGAGCCCCACATCAGGCTCTTCTGCTGTGAGCCTGCTTCTTCCTCTCCCACTCCCCCTGCTTGTGTTCCCTCTCTCACTGGCTGTCTCTATCTCTGTCAAATAAATAAATAAAATCTTTAAAAAAAAAAAAAAAGAAAACTGAAGAATCTGAGAAGAGTTCTTAAAAATGAAAAACACATTTTATAAACTAAAAATACAATTAATTGTATCAAGAGTCGGATTAAATGTTACATCAATAAGGCAGCACACTCAGAATAGCTGAATCAGTCCAGTCATGTTTTCATTTCTATATATATTTAGCTGCTGTCAACAGTAGCATTTGCTCCCGGAATTAAAGCTCAAAAAATAATATCTTTCCTACACAAATATCTGTTTCATTAGGTTTACTAGAATAAGGGTTAAACCAGCAAAAGAAAACACAAGAGAGCCTGAGGCATGTTCAGGGTGATTTTTTGGAAAACTTACGTAAATAAGTGAATAAAAATAAATAAATAGATACAAATAAATGAATAAATGAATTAAATAGAAAGTAAGATTATTAAAAAACAAATTAGCATTCACTTAAAACTGTAGGAAAAAAATATTGCGTCTTCAGGAGATAGCAACCTTCCAAAGTATCTTCCCCATTAATGTTCACAAATCTCCAAAAAAGTCCTCAAATTTCATCTCTAATTTGAAGGCTAACTTGGATCTCCTTCATCCCTTCTTCTCTCCCTCCCTCCCTTTCTCTCCCCCCTTCTATCCATTAAGCAATTAAACATCTATTAAACACTTACCGTATTCTCAGAAGACTGGATACAAAGAAGAATGAGACCCAATCCCCATCCTAATTGGTTTCACATTACATCTGGAGGAGAAAAACAAAACAAAAACAAAAACAAAAAAACCTTAAACTGTTTAAGTACCTCCAGTTTGGACAGACCACAAAAATTACTTAGCTTTGTTCACAACACTCTTTCCAGTTTTAATTTAATGCTTATAACAAATGAGGTAATTGACATGGAATTCTTTCTTAAGGTTTACAATTTTTTAAATAAACCAAAGGCTGTCTTTATAATCAATAAATCCTTCATAGTTAAAATGTGCCTTCATGGGGCGCCTGGGTGGTGCAGTCGTTAAGCGTCTGCCTTGGGCTCAGGGCGTGATCCCGGCGTTCTGGGATCGAGCCCCACATCAGGCTCCTCTGCTAGGAGCCTGCTTCCTCTTCCACTCCCCCTGCTTGTGTTCCCTCTCTCGCGGACTGTCTCTCTCTGTCAAATAAATAAATAAAATCTTTAAAAAACTAAAATAAAATAAAATGTGCCTTCAACCATCTTTTCCCAATCCACTTTCTCTTTTCTGAATCTGTTTATGCTCCTGCTACCCTTTTGGTCCAGTAGCTTCATGGTTTCAGTTTGCCACATTGTTCACATTTCACATATAACTTCTACTACCCCTTCCACCTTGTGCCTCTTTTCTTCCATTTTAATGGGGGAGAAGTATATATAGGGTATACATCACTCTCTTACGGCACTTGTATTTGACATTTCCCAATCTCCCCTAAGAAGAGATGAATTTATGTGTCATTTTCTTTTTTTTTTTTTTTTGAGATTTTTAAAATTTATTTATTTGACAGAGAGAGACAGCCAGCTAGAGAGGGAACACAAGCAGGGGGAGCAGGAGAGGAAGAAGCAGGCTCATAGCGGAGGAGCCTGACGTGGGGCTCGATCCCATAACGCCGGGATGACACCCTGAGCCGAAGGCAGACGCTTATCCACTGTGCCACCCAGGCGCCCCTATGTGTCATTTTCTTATTGATAGATGCTTATAACTGTTTTCCTCACTAATCCTTGAGTTCTTTTTTTAATAATTTTTATTTTGTTATATTAGTTAATCCTTGAGTTCTTAAGCAGCGATGTACCTAGCATATTTAACACCCTGACTATTATTTTTGTTTTGTTTTATTTTTGATTTTTACTTTCCTTTACACAACGAAATAGTTTTCAGTAATGCTCATGAAATGGAATGAATGAATAATAATGGTCAAAAAACACATGTAGGTAGTGAATTTTTTTTGTTGAAAGTTGTATATTAGATAGGGGTGTCTGGTGGCTTTTTCAGTTAGGTGACCAACTCTTGGTTTCGGCTCAGGTCATGATCTCTAGATCATGGGATCAAGCGCCATGTGGGGTTCTGCACTTGCAGGAGTCTTCTTGGGATTCTCTGCCTCTCCCTCTCCCTTCGCCCCTCCCCCAGCTCGCGCATGCACTCTCTCCCTCAAATAAATAAATAAAATATTTTTCAAGGTCGTATATAAAATAATGCCGATAAAAATTAAAATGTGTGAATAAACATGTATATTAAAATAAAAATAAACATTGTACAAAATACTCCTAATTAAATGGATAAAATCTTTTCATTTACATTAATGCCCTTATTTTTTTGGAAAGGGAGAGGAATTTATACTTATATATAGGTATGTCACCGTAATCAATAATATTACAATTTCTGTTTGTGTCCCTTACCTTCTCCAAATTTGTCAATGATATTGTCAAAATTAATCATTTTTACATGTTCGCGTTTAGACTGTGTATCTAGACACATCAATTCATCTTTGCTCAAAATTGACTTACAACCATTTTTTTGTTCATATTCATTTTGAAAAAATTTCTTTCACTGAAGCAACAGATATATAAATAGGAAGAAGACTTATACATAGAATATGTGTGGAAAAATTTATAAAAATCCTATTTCACAGTGATTCCAGAAATTGCAATATTGTTCACGTCTTTGTTTTCTTAGGATACGTTTTAGAAACTTTCAAATTTCTCTGCAGGTTGAAAAACTGTATAAAGACAAACGATAATTGCAAATTGTCACATAGAATGAATAGAAGTAGCTCAAACTCGGTCTTTTGGACTTTATAATCACTGGGCAATGCTAGCTGTTGATTTTTCAAATCTACACTTTCAACACAGAAATATTCCTTAATGAGTAATTGCAAGCAATGTGAACCAAGTAGTACTCTGAGTGAACTTGAGCAATTCCAAACCATCCCAAATTGTTCCGCAACCACAACTAGTTCTGTGAATTAACTTTCATGTAGAACACAATATATACTAAAGGAAAAGACATAAAACTGCTAATTTGAAGCCTATGTAGATATAAATATAGATCTATATACACAGATAAGTTGATCCTCGTTGTTCATGGATTCCAGAATTACAAATTTGCCTACTTGCTAAAATTTCATTGTAATCCCAAATCAGTAATCAGGGCTCTTTCATGATCATTCACAGGCACGCACAGAATAGTGGAAAGTTTGATCCTCGCTGTCGGGGAGGAAGACCTTCCTCTGCCCTGTGGTCCTTCTAGTTGGACTTACAATCAAACTACAGGAGACAAAGTAACAGGAAAAAATCAAACATAATAGGCGTAGGGAGCGGACAGAGATTCCAAAGACGAGAGGAAGACAAGAGGAAGCTTATACGAGCTAAGGAGATGGGGAGGATCTGAGGACACAAAAGGGAGGAAGGCCATTAGCAGGAAGGTGAAAAGAGATGTTTGGAAAAACAAGGTTGTCCTAATTTTTTTTTTTTAAGACTTTATTTATTTATTTATTTGACAGCCAGCCAGCGAGAGTGTGGGTCTCGATCCCGAAACGCCGGGATCACGCCCTAAGCCAAAGGCAGATGCTTAATGACTGCGCTACCCAGGAGCCCCAACAAGGTTGTCCTATTATGCAGGTAAGTTCCTTCAGTAAAGAGGAGTCTCTGTTCACAGCCCTTTGCCAGTTTCAGGCTTGCCTTTCCAACGTAAATTTAGGCAGCTGTAGGGGAAGCAGAGAGGTTTCCTGCATCTGCTGGGTTTCGATTTACTTTTTTTTTTTTTATCTTTTTCTTTAAAGTTTTTATTTATTCATGAGAGAGAGAGTGCAAGCAGGAGGAGCAGCAGGCAGCGGGAGAAGTGGGCTCCCTGCTCAGCTCAGCAGGGAGCCCCATGTGGGACTGATCCCAGCACCCCGGGATCATGACCTGAGCTGAAGGCAGACCACCAACTAACTGAGCCACCCAGGCGTCCCTTAGATTTACTTTTAACTGAAAATACTCGCTATGCCAAAGTGGCCCATCTTGGGGCAGCCTGCCCTGGGCCCCTACAATGCAACATGCCTGATTCCAGATGAGTTTGAACAAAACAACACCGCCTTCTAGTTCCAACTATCATACTATGAAAGAGTGTCCTTTTCACGGTCTATTTAGTGCCTTTTTTTTTTTCATTCTTTGTAGGTAACTGCACTGCTTAAAATGCTCTCAAACATCATGCTGAAATGCAGTGTGGCGTTCTAAGCTCAAGAAGGCTGTGATGCGCCTTACAGAGAAAATATGTGTGTGAGGTAAGCTTTATGCAGTCCTGAGTTACAGTGCTGTTGGCTACGAGTTCAATGTTAATGAAACAACATTGTATATTTGCTAAGGTGTCTTTAAAAAGAAACGTATCTAAAACAAGCGTATGTATTAATCTGTTGACAGAAACTGTTGTGACCAGATGTTACAGAAACGTAACCCTGTTATTTCCCCCAGAAGCAATAGTTATTCAGTGTTCGCTGTCACGTCATAGATGATAACTACTGTGAATAACGAGAACTGAGTGTGGAGATGAATAAACAGAGTTTTAAAACTAAACAATAATTACAAAAATTGTTCAAAACTTTGGGCAGCAAAATACATTTTCAGCGAGTATTTTATCATTGGCATTTTAAGTATTGTTGGTGATGAAAAGCGGACTGATTTTTAATAAATTTTGTTATGTTTTAAATTCTCTGCAGATAGTTCACTACCCTCACATCGCCTGCTTGACTATACCTCTCAGCCCCACTGGCCGCCTTTTTTATCACACAAACACACCGATTTGCTCCTGTCTGAGAGACTTCGCACTTATACTTTGGCTACACGCTTTGCCTTCAGAACTTTGCATGCAGGATTTTTCCGGACAATCAGTTCTTAGTGCAAACATCACTCTTTCTGGGCAGTCTCCCCTGATTCCTCAGTCTAAAGCAGAACACATCAAGCGTGCTTTCCCATCATTCTGAATCACACCATTCTTTATTTTTTTCTTCAAAGCACTTCGTATTATTTGAAAATCACTCATCTGTTTATAATTAGACTCCCCCTGTTCACAGGTTTGTAAGCTCCATGAGTTAAGAATTTTGTTTGTCTTGGGGTGCCTGGGTGGCACAGTTGTTGAGCGTCTGCCTTCGGCTCAGGGCGTGATCCCGGCGTTACGGGATCGAGCCCCACATCAGGCTCCTCCGCTAGGAGCCTGCTTCTTCCTCTCCCACTCCCCCTGCTTGTGTTCCCTCTCTCGCTGGCTGTCTCTATCTCTGTCGAATAAATAAATAAAATCTTAAAAAAAAAAAAAAAAAGAAATCCTACTGCCTCAAAGGGGCTTTAAAAAAAAAAGAAAAGAATTTCGTTTGTCTTATTCAGTGAAATATCCCAAGAACCTACACTAGCTTCTGATTCATGTCACATTTGCAATAAATACACATTGGATCAATGTATAAATGAGTTAAAAAACCTTTAAAAGTAATAATATATGTGCAAAATATATACATTTGCCTTCCTATATTAAAGCCTAAAATTATCCAATTCTACTCTCTGATCCAGTTTAAAAACTCCAAAAAGACAAGAATTCTGTCTCTATGGGTATTCTATGTCCAATGTCTAGTACAGTGTCTCCAGAACTGTGTTTAATTGGGGGTGCAGGGGGAAGAAAACAAGCAATTATACACCTTACGAAAGAACCGAACTATTGGCAATTTGAATTGATCACAATTAGATCACAATCTAATTAATCAAGTGATCCAATTGATTAATCACAGCCAAGTTGTCCTTAAATTTCCTTTGGGGAGCAAAGGAAAACAAAGGGCAGTGGGTATCATTTTCAAGTGGGAAGTGTTTTTTGTGCATTTATTCGTGTAAAGTTACCTGTGGCATTGTCCCTCTCTCTTCCACCGACAGTGGCTCTTCTTTCTCCATCGTGTTTACTTTTGTGGCTACATTGGGCATTCACATTTTAGTTGAACATGACTGCATCGACTGTATTTTCATTTTCTCCTGTACCTTTGAACTCAGAATCATCTTTAATGGGAAGAAAGATACAACAAAATGTGATACAGGACAGAACAAACAGGGAAATCTCTAGACTGCCCTGGCAGTGATACAACTAGAGCATTTCTGATTTTGCTTGTGGTTTTTGTTGTTGTTGTTGAAGTAGGGGCCATGGGGCTTGAACTCAGGACCCTAAGCTCAAGAGTCACATGGTCTACTGCCTGAGCCAGCCAGGCACCCTGGATTTTGCTTGTTTTATATGTAGGAATTTCACATATAATTTCACTTAGAAGAAAAGCAATTGAACCCACAAAATAGTTGGAAGTTATTCACCTGGTATATCCCATTCTTTTTTTTTTTTTTTTTTTTTTTTTTTTTTTTTTTGATAGAGAAAGCAACCCAAGATGAGGGACTTAAATTGCACAGGGGGAAAAATACCTCTCAGAACTTCTTATTGGCAGAACTTCTATATTCAAGGTCCATGTTCTATTAAATGCATCATGTTGCCTGGCTGCTCCTGATTCTGTCACTGATTGACTTTATATATGTTGTTTAATTTTTTTTTTTTTATCTGCTTGTTTCTTCACCAGTAAAATGGGGATGATGGGTCTCAAATCTCTATTGGGAAACTTGGATGGAGAATATGAGAGGTACAGGATAACTAAAAGAATGAAAACAGATTCCATAGAGTGTGTGATCTGAGTGAAGTCAGGAAAAATTAACCAAAAACAGTTAGCAAAATTTGGCTGGTGTGAACGAGGTGATGGTGCCATCTGCTGCTTTGTATTAGGAATTTCAAGACAAATTAGAGGAAATGAAATCTATTTTATTCATTTGTGAGTAAAACTGAAGAATTTCTGCAGGCTGGACCTGATTCATGATAAAAAATGTGACTTCCACTCTGCTTAAAGGCATCTATATTATTGCCATGTATGTTTATTTAATTTTTATTTTTTTAAAGATTTTATTTATTTATTGTTTAGAGAGAGAGAGAGCACACAAAAGCATGGAAGGTGGGGGCGAGCAGAGGTAGAGAATCTTCAAGCAGCCTCCCAGCTGAGCAAGGAGCCCAACTCTCATGACCCATGAGCTCATGACCTGAGCTGAAACCAATAGTGGGATGCTTAACCGACTGAGCTACCCAGGCACCCCTAATTTTTAAATAAATGAATAAAATTGTATACATGTAGCTATTTTTAATTCAATTGTTGTCTTTCTTCCCCCCACACTAGATTGTAAGCAGCATGAGAATAGGCTCTATGTATATTCATTACTGTCTGCCCTGCTGGTATCAAAGAAAGAAGGCCCTCAAGACAGCTGTTAAATGAATGAATAACCAAAAAAAAAAAAAAAGTAAATGACAAAAACATTTAATCCACATCTCTCTGTGAAAGTGAATTAGAATAACTTGGAGAAAACAAAACATTCTGATACTATTATTTTGGTATTTAAGTTACTGAACTATATAATCAGCTATTTTAAAGTTATATAGTAGGTATCTTACATTCTTTCCAAAATGTAACACATGTGCTTAATTTGATGGTTATAATGTTTGGAAAAATTGCTCCTTTAAATGTTTTTGTTAATGTTTGAGATTTGTTGCAAACAAACAAAAGGCTTGGTCCTATACAAGCATATCTCAGAAAAGAGCTTAGCGAAGTCAGATCATTTGACATTTACGAATATATTGAGGTAGATTTCTGCTGTCAGTCTTACAGGCCACTTTACTGAACTTAAATAATTTATACTACTACTGGATTGTCTCGTCTCTAATGGTAGAATTATAAATGATCTGTCAGCTGTGCTCTTAATGGAGTAAAAAAACCAGGGAAGAGCTGAGGCACGTAACTTTTAACTGACGTATAATATGGATCATTAGGTTTAAATGTGTCCTAACTAAGGGCCAACTCAATAATGTTCAAAGCCACTTAGATTTCCTTATGGTCCCGGTACAAGCCAAAGGACTAGTACTCCTACTTAGAATTCTGAGTTTCCTAACTGCGCAAATGCTCAGAACCATTTACTTCTCTTTCATTTTAAAAATTTGCTCCCAGGAAACTAGTAGTCCATCAATTCTCTGGTCCACAGAATCCTTGACAGATTAATACCATGTACACTGAAGGGGTGAGGAGAGGCAAAAAGGATCATGGCGAGGCAGAAGTTGAAAGTAAATGTAGGTGTAAAGAAGGTACGTTTGGAGATATTAAGAGATGAAGATCGGATATTTAAAATTTGCTCATTTTACTTACTAAGATGTAAAAACTTGAATGATAGAATCAGGAAAGCATACATATTCTGTTCATGTCTCCAAACCAGCACAGCCTAACTCTGCGAAACACTCTAAGGTAACCCAATATTTGAAATAATATTCACTTATATACCATATATTCTCATACTGACCCAAGTGCCTTGCAGAGCCTTGATTAACTTAGAAAATCTTTACAAAGTGGAAAGGAAGAAATGTTGAACAGTATTTTTTTTTTATGGTTAAGGAAACAAGTGCCAAGTCAGGGTACATTCCACAGCACACTATTTCAACAACAACAACAACAACAAATTCTTTTTTTTTTTTTTAAAGATTTTATTTATTTATTTGACAGAGATAGAGACAGCCAGCGAGAGAGGGAACACAAGCAGGGGGAGTGGGAGAGGAAGAAGCAGGCTCATAGCAGAGGAGCCTGATGTGGGGCTCGATCCCATAACGCCGGGATCACGCCCTGAGCCGAAGGCAGACGCTTAACCGCTGTGCCACCCAGGCGCCCCAACAACAACAAATTCTAAGCAATGTTTACAAACACAATTAAACCTAGGTTAAGAAAGTCTTCAAGTTATTTGGCCAAAATTTGTTGTAAGAAGTTGAGAATCTACTACTAAAAACAGAAACACTTGTACGACTTTATAAAGACAGGAAGAAAACGAACTAATAGCATAAATAGCTAACATTTCTTGAACTCTCGACAAATCTTAGGCACTACGTGAGCTATTATATAAATATGATCCCATTAAATTCTCTATCTATGAGCTACTAGATGTGATATGAGGATCTATGAGCTACTAACATGACCTGTATCTTTCAATTAAGGAAATCAAGGTAGTAAGACATCCATTAAAGACTTCACTTAAGGAAATCAAGGTATTAAGATACCAAGTAACTTACCTTAGACAACAGAGATAGTAATAGACTAGGATTTGAACTCATGTAGTCCAAATTCAGGGTCCCTGTGCACATCTTTAATGAGAAATAAACACGGCATAAACATTAAGTTATTTATATCAGGAGTTAGCAAACTTTTATGTACAAAGAATGAGAGTAAATATTTTAGACTTTGTGGACCACTTACAGTCTCTGCTGCATATTTTTTTAAAATAATGCTTTAAAAATGTAAAACTCAGCCTTTGCTTTCAGGGTATACGTAAATAGGGTACAGACCAAAAGCAGTAGTGGCTTAACAATAACCTTATTGTTTAAAGCGATTTAAACCAATCAATAAACAGTCACCTAAGCTAAGAAAGACAGGGAGAGAGATCCCAAAATTGATCAAATGAGGTCCATTGCCTCTGAATCTAAGGTTTAGGAAGACGAGCCACCAATGTCTGTAAGAACTAGAGACAGAAATAGCAAGTGTGACGACTGGACAGTGACTCACAGACACTGTCAGCTTGGCTTACAAAGACAGCTTTGTCATCAGCTTTGAAATAGAAACTATTCTAGACACAGAGGCAAGAAATTCATGTTCTAGTCTTGGACAAGAATTTTTTTTTTTCCGGGATTCTTTCAGCCCAACCTATCTTTGTTCAGAGACATCAGTAGCTCCAACAGAAAGAAAAGTTTAAGTACTGAATTATGAAATCCTTCTCTTGGACTTTTGCTTAAAGCCAAGATGGATTTACCTTTTAACTTGAAACAAACAAAAGCAAGCAAATCATAAAGCAGCAGTTTTCAAAACATTGCTTATCAGACAACAAGGGGCCATGATTCATGGGAGATGGAAAACAAACAAGGTGAGCTCTAGGATTGCCCCAGCCTGTCATGTTTACAGTTTGCAGGCCACACACAGGGAAGGGGAACTGCGGAAGTTACTAGAAAACACCTGAATTGAGAAAGACAAAGGCAGCAGGAATTTGGAGAAAAATGCAAGAGAAACAGCTACTCAGAGAGAGAAGGCATTTGCAGAGGGTCCACCATGAGCAATCAGCAGGGGACAGATCAGAGCATGAGTGTGAGGAAACTGCCAGAAAACCGGGAAAAAGAACCCTCCAAGAAGAACAGGGGAAATACCATGCAGTGTTCACTCAGGGCAGGCAATACTGCCCTTTTCTCAACAGCAAGGATGGAAAAGAGCACAATTCATAGACCACTGAGAAGAATCCTCAGAAAATCTTCCCTTGGTTACAGAGAACGGTTAACCCTGGGGTGAGAACTTCCTTGGTACTGCCCAACAATCACAAAAGGAATAACCAGGAACACTGCACTGTTTCTATATAATTCAAATGCATCTCACAATAAAATGTAGGAATATTTAAAGGAACATAAAAATATCTAGCATTGACTTAGGTAAAATTAACTATGCCTGGCTTTCAATTGAAGATTAACAGTCATGCCAAGAATCAGAAAAACATGACCCTTATGGGAGATGAGGTCATGAGGAGAAAAAAAAACAGCTCAGAGGTTAGAATTAAAAGGTACGGGGGCGCCTGGGTGGCACAGCAGTTAAGCGTCTGCCTTCGGCTCAGGGCGTGATTCCGGCGTTATGGGATCGAGCCCCACATCAGGCTCCTCTGCTATGAGCCTGCTTCTTCCTCTCCCACTCCCCCTGCTTGTGTTCCCTCTCTCGCTGGCTGTCTCTCTCCCTGTCGAATAAATAAATAAAATCTTAAAAAAAATAATAATAAATAAAAAAATAAAAAATAAATAAAAGGTACAGAAATTAAAATAGTTAGAATTAAAAGGTGCAGACATTAAAATACTTCATAAGTTCTTAATATGAACATATGCATAAACTGCATAAAGACATGGAAGATATTTTTAAAAACAGTAGGGGGCCTGGTGGGCTCAGTGGATAGAGCATGCGGCTCTTGATCTCTGGGTTGTGAGTTTGAGCCTCATATTGGGTGTGGAGATGACTTAAAAATAAAATCTTTAAAAACAACAACAACAACAAACAGCAATAAATCACACGTCTAGAAATGAAAACTATGAAGAGTAAGTTGAAAACCACAGGAAGATATTAATGACAGACACTCAGCAAAAGAGATCAATGAACTTGAAGATATAACAATAGAAACTATCAATCGTGAAACATGAGAGAAATAACTTTAAAAGGGAAATAAGGAAGGGAGGGGAGAGAGGGGAGGGAAAAGGAAAGAAAAAAGCTTAGGGTACTGTGGAATAACTTCTGGCTACCTAATATGCATGTGATTGGCATCCCTGAAGAGTGTGTGTGGCAGGGGAGAGGGGTTCAGAATAAATATTTGAATAGATAATAGCTTAGTAGCTTAAATTTTGCCAAACTTGGTCAAAAAGCAGAATTCTTCACAAACAGACCTTCTCAACAGGAAATGATAAAGGAAGTCCTTCAAGACAAGTGAAAATATCACATGATGATAATGCAGATCTAGGGGGAAAAAATGAAGAGCATCAGAAATCGTAACTACATGGGTAAATACATAGGTTTCTTAAATTATTATTTAAATGTCTTTAAAAGATGATTTATTCTTGGGGCACCTGGGTGGCTCAGTCAGTTGAGCAGCCAACTCTTGATTTTGGCTCAGATCATGATCTCAGAGTTGTGGGATCAAGCCCTGCCTCTGCTGGGGATTCTCTCTCCTTCTCCCCTCCCTTCCCCAGAGCATGTGCTCTCTCTCTCATAAATAAATAAAATCTTAAAAAAAAAAAGAGGATTTACTCTTTAAGCAAAAATAATAACTATGTGTTTTGGTGTTTATAATATATATAAAAATGAAATGTATGGTACCATTAGTATGACAGCTGGGAGAAGAGAAATGGAAGTATCCTGCTGTAAGGTTCTCTTCCTATACTTGAAGTTGCATATCACTTCAATAAGTTATGATGTATATTATAAATCCTGAAATAAGTATAAAAAAAACCATAATGAAGAGAAATAGCTGATAAGTCAACAGGGAGATAAAATGGGATAGTTAATTAATACAAAAGTGGGCAGGAAGGGACACCTGGATGGCTCATCAGTTAAGCATTTGACCTCGATTCAGGTCATGATCTCAGGATCCTGGGATCGAGCCCCACATTGCGCTCCTCACTCTGAGTTCAACAGGGAATCTGCTTCTTGCCCCCCCTTCTGCCCCTTCCCCTACTCATGTCAATGCACACTCTCTCTCTCTCAAATAAATGAATAAAATCTTTTTTGAAAAAAGGAGGCAGGAAAAGGAAAAAGGAACAAAGGTAAGTTGAGACAGATGGAAAATAAATATCAGAAAGATTCTAAATCTAATTATATAAAAATCACATTAAATGTAAATGGTGTAAACACCCAAAGGACAGAAATTGTCGAATTATATAAAATAGCAAGACTCAACTATATGTCACCTAAAAGAAACACATTTGAAGTGTAAAGAGAAAAAAATATGTTAAAGGTGAAAGGACTAGGGCGCCTTAGTTGCTTAGTCGGTTAAGCGTCTCTGCCTTAGGCTCAGGTCATGATCTCTGGGTCCTGGCACCAAGTCCTGCATCAGGCTCTGTTCAGCAGAGAGTCTGCTTCTCCCTCTCCCTCTGTGCTCTCTCTCTCACTCTTGCTCACTCTCAAGTAAATAAATAAAATCTTAAAAAAAAAAAAGTAAAAGGACTGAAAAGAATATACCATGTTAACATTACTTAGAGAAAACCAGGAGTGGCTATATGGGTACATTAGTTTTAGACAGATAGATACATAGCAAACATTATTAACAGAGATGAAGAAGTTCATTTCATGATGATACCCCTGTATTCCTCAAGAGAGAATAACAATCCACAATATTTATGCCTCTATTAACAGACCTTTAAAATATATGAAGCAAAAACTGATAGAACTACAAGAGAAACAGATAAAACTATAACTATAGTCAGAGGTTTAGATATTTCTCTTTCAATAATTGATAGGATAATAGACTCCAAAAAATCATCAAGGATATAGTAGACTTGAACTGTCATCAACCACTTTCATCTGATGTACATTTTTAGAACACTCCACTTAACAGCAGCAGAATACACATTCTCCTTATGGATACAAGAAAAATTTAACAACAGGTCTCACTAAATTTAAAAGATAAAGTCATAGAAAGTTTGTTCTCTGCCTAGAACAGAAGTAAATTGAAAACCTATAGCACAATGATATCTGGAAAATCCCCAAATATTTGGAAACGGAATAACACATTTCTAAATAACCAATTGATCAAAGAAGTTGTTGGGGAAGGTTATTGAAAAAAAAAAAATGTAACTGCTAATTGGCCTGTGAGCTAACCCCCGGGAGGTTCCTCACCTCCTCCTCTGCTTTTGGATATGATTCCTCTTGCTTTTCCCACTCCCAGGGGCTGCTTCTAGGACATAGGCTTGAGAGAGTGATGTGGTGCTGAGAACACTGGCATTGTGTAAGTGATTGGACCTAATTAAGGTCTCTACGTAAACTTTTAAATTGATGGGTGTGGGGATTCACTGTCTCATGACTGCCCAAGACAAGCTTTGTATATAAGTTTCCTTTGCTTATTAAACCTGCCACCTACCAATCTGGAAAGGCCTGCCTCTTTCCTTCATCTCTCTCTGCCCTTGGTGAATACGGGGCTAGTTTCAGACTACGTGGAGGAAACTCCCAACAGGGTTACGAACCAACAAGTGGTGAGCCAGCCAGGACACTGGAAAGAGGGATCTTCAGGGGATCCATTGACTTTTATGTAGGGAGGGGTGGTCCATATGTCAAATGCTTGTGGGCCACTGCATGACTCCAGGGACACCCCGAAAGTGCTGGCTGCTGTAATGTGCTTATTGGAGAAACTGAGGACAGCACAATGTGGCAGAGAAGGGAAGCGTATGGTTGCTGCATCAGCTGGGCACCGATGCCCAACTAGAGGCTGAAGGTTGGGTTAGAAAGCTAGAAGAGCCCTCCTTAATACACTGGGTGTTATACGAAAATAATGAATCATGGAACACTGCATCAAAAACTGGGGATGTACTGTATGGTGACTAATACAACAAAATAAAAATTATTTTAAAAAAAAGTAAGAAAGTTAGAAGAGCTTACCTTAGAGCAGGATGTGTGGGTCCTGTAGTCCTGTAGCTTTGGGACTGACTGCCCTGGTGGGAGAGCAGGATAATCAGCTGGAGTGCTTAGCGTGCTGTTTTGCAAAGCTAGGAGGATGCAAGTTGCCACTGATTAAGACCCAGGCGTTGGTGACAAAGCCCAATTAAGAAGTGGAATTTCTGGGAAAGATGAAAATGAAGAGGAGGCTATTATGGTGATTGATGAGGGAACAGACAAAAAACCCCATGACTTGGGATCTTTTATACAAAGAAAATTTTAAACAGCAATTACCCCAAAACTCCCAAGAGAAAACTTATATTCTTTCTGTGTCCTTTTGAGTTGTAAATTTCACCATGTCTTCGAAATGTAAACACCCTATAGATAACCTTTGCAGGGACTGAAGGAAAAAAAGGGGGAGAAAGTCTTTTTAAAATACACAGTGCCGTAGAAGTCCCCTTGCCCCAAAACTAGTCTACAGCTGCCAAAAGATCACAAATATCAGTGAAAAGCTTAAGCCATGGGAGTGGGTACCCGATTCACGGCCGGAATTTTGGAATGTCAGATGAATGGGTTCAGAAGTTGCGGGAGGTTTGTCGAAAAGGAATACTGAGAAAATAATTTTACCTGTAGTCAAGCTAAGATTGGAATTGATTTATGTAGGGTTTTTGGTTGTTTGTCTTAGAGAAGAGTTTTGATTTCAATGTATACCATAGCAAAATGAAAATTTGGTTTTCTCTCTGTTAGGACGACAAAGTTTTGTAGATTATGGCTCTACTCTTAATAAGAAATTATAAACAAAGGTTTTCCTTTACTTTTAATGTAATCTGCCTAGAAAATATTCATGTTTTGTCTTTACCAGGTTTTTTATTACTTAGGAAACCAATTCTTGTCTATTAAAAGATCTAAGGTTTTGTTGTTTTTGCTGTTTTTCACAACTATGCAATTTTTTTGTCTATGTTAAATTTCATGAGAAGCATTGTCAAATCAGAAGTGATGCTGAACTTTCTTTAGGGTGTATTTGTATAAAATTTCTAATATCTGATATGTCCTGGTATAATGTTACTGATGAAGTTGGGGAACATCAGTGAGGTTCAGTGGGGTGGAGTCCGGAGCCGACGACCAAGAAAGAATTCTTGAGGCATCTTTGGTGCAAAATGGTGGTTTATTAGAGCATGGGGACAGGACCCGTGGGCAGAAAGGTCTGCTGCACCGGGGTTGTGAGGAATGGCCCATTATATACCCTCAAGTTGGGAAGGGGTTAGGGATAGCGTAAGTCTCTAAGGAATTTTGGAAGCAAGGTTTCCAGGACCTTGAGGGGGCTAGCTGCTGTTGGGAAAAGGTCTTTTATTACCGTCTAATAAAACCTTAGTCATGAGACCCTTCAGATATATATCGATGGGCCATATGCTTGGGGGATGATTGCCAACACGTATCTTGGGGGGTTAGAGATAAAGGAAGTTTCCAAAGGAATTTTTATACGTTAAAGTAGACTTACAGGATCTTGGTGGAGGGGAGGGGGTCAGGCTAGGACTGCCTTTTGCCCTTAGTCAAGTATTAACATCGAGGCAGCTGAGTTCCTAGAGGAATGTCACCATGCCTATTTCAAGGACTTGTCAATGGGCTGTAGGTAGTAAGGACTGTTTCTTTGTCCTTTAGGGCAGCCAGGAGTGCCTGAGGAATGTTGCATACATCCCATGGGGGGGAGGGGGTTGCAGGGTGTCAGCTTCTGCTTTGTCTTCAGCTTGCCTTCCGCTCCCTCATCATTACCAATCGCAATTTTTTAAAGATTTTATTTATTTATTTGAGAGAAAGAGAGGAGGGGGGGAGAGAGCACTGAGGGAGAGTGAGAGGGAGAAGCACACTCCCTGCTGAGCAGAGCCTGATGTGGCACTGGATCCCAGGATCCTGAGATCATGACCTGATCCAAAGGCAGACGCAACCAACTGAGCCACCCAGATGCCCACCAATCACAATTCTAAAAAGTATGTCATAGAAATAACCAAATTCCCTTGTCAATTTCATCATGATGAATTCTCATCAAGTCTTTAAGCATGGCCATTTTTAAGTTTTTTGTCATTTGCAGTTATTGTTTTACTCTGATGCTTTGGTTTTTAAAAAATCTTGTAAAAGTGCTTCATCTTAAAGGAGATTCATGGAAAAGACTTGGACAAGCACAGGTTTCTGATAACTAAAATCTATTTGCCTTCATGTGGGAGGGACAATGATGAACCTTTCCGTGCTCCCGCAAGGCTACCTGCACAGCCCTACCATGTATGGGATGGTAGCTGGGACCTGTCCCTGTTGTCCTTTCCCACGTCAGTAAAATGGGCTTCTTACACTGATGATCCAATGTTAACATGGGAAGACTGGCCTCTGCTGCAGGACACTCTGCAGACTTTGCTAGAGCATCCGTAAGGGAGAAGGTAATGGACCTACCGAAAATCCAAAGCCCAATCACTGTTATAATGTTTTGGATGTTGTCTGGTCTGATAAAACCCATTTTGCCCCCAAAACTATAATTAAGAATCTTTAAGCCTTTGTAGGGATCATGGGGTTCTGGAAAACTTTCATTCTCCACCTGGCCCAGTGCCTCCACTCCTTTTACTGGCTGCTAAAGAAAGGGTGCATATGGGGCAGGGGATCAGAGCAGCAATGAAAAGCAAAAGTTAGAGTTAAGTAGATTAAAGCTCTGGGCATCTCTCAATCAGCGCTACCATTTGGGTTACATGTGTGTATGACTCCAGAAGGGAGGAGTTGAGCACTGTGGCAGAAACAGCCGAACGGGGAGTGCCCCTAGGATTTTGGTCCTGGCTCTGTAAGGGGACAGAAACGCATTAGACCCCTACAGAGCAACAGCTCTTAGTGGTATACACAGTGTTCCTCCAGGTAGAGCCTCTCACGCAGCTGCTGGTGCAGCAGCTGGTGGGCTGAGCTCAAAGCCATCTGTCTGGTGATCACTCATGAGTCCTGGTCATTAACCCTTTGCACTGACAGTTGGGCTGTTTTCAGAGGGATTAATCCCATGGCTTGGACAATGGGAAGGCAAGGGATGGATGATCATATATAAGCCCTTTTGGGGACAGGATACGTGAAAAGACTTTTGGGTCCATCTGCAAGAGGCTGAGGCACTTTTCACTGTCCTCTACGTCCCAGCTTATAAGGCACTGACAGCCCCGGGCAGTCAGAAAGCTATGTTCCAGCTCAGTTACGAACCCTGTCTATTAACCCTTCAATGGATTCATCAGATTGGGTGCATAGAAGGACTGACCCCCACAGTGCCTGGCTGGATGGTATATTGCCAAGGATGCTGGACTGCCCTTGAAGTACAGTGACTTGGTTAATGAAATAACAGCATTTCCTGTGTATTCTAAACAATGCCCACGACAACTGCCGAAAGAATCTGGGACCACCCACTGAAGTTCCCAGCCAGTAAGGGATTGACAAATTAATTATATTGGCCCTCTTTCTCTGAGTGAGGGTTCTAAGCATGCCTTGGTTTGTGTGGACAATGAATCTGACTTAATCCAAGCTTTTCCCCCTCACTGGGAAACCAGGCTGCCACCATTAGGGGATGAGAGAACTAAGTATTATGGATAGACTGTAGTGAGGGGTCACATTTCAAAGGTCATGATGTACAAGACTGGGAAAAAGATTTGACATTGGATGTTCCATCATCTCCAGAAATGGCAAGCATCAGGGTTGGTAGAAACGAAAAATGAAATATTAGAACAGCAGATTAAATTATTAACAGGTAAAACCACCTTGACTGGGTGGGCTAAAGTACTATCCCAGGCTTTAATACATTTGAATGATCAACCAGTAGGGCCTGTTGCCCCATATGCCAGACTGGGGACTCTGGCTGAGGCACAAATACCATAAGAAGTCTTGGGAAACAGCCATCGACCTGATTCTCACTGAGGATCAATGTTCTGTGGTGTCGAGAGCACAAAGCCCCATTATGACTGGGGGGGGAAATTATCTACTCGAATTTGCAATAGGACCTCCCCCCAAAATGGGTGAGTTACTTTGCACCCTCTGGGTGAGGGGAAACTATTCAATCTCCACTGAAATTCTGTTGTCCAGATGCAAGATGGACCTGTTGAAATATATACATGGAATGCAACATGCATCATTGAAAGAGAGGAGAAGATAGGGGTCCTGGTCTGACATATCTTGTCCCCAGTCCATTTCCTCATGCCTGACAGTGCTGCCTCCCTCAGAGGTATGCACAACCAGGTCAGGTTCCTAAAACTGCCAACCTCCCTCTCCTCAAGGCCAAGTAGGCACATTCTGTTTTCTACTAGTTCATTGTTTGACTGCTATGTTTGCTTCCTGTTGGTTTAGAGGATGTTATGGCACACATAGAAGCCCTAACTAAGTTCATCCAACAAGCCTTAAATGACAGTCAACACAACCTGTCCTTACTGAATGCTGAAATGACTCTAATGAGAGTCTTCAGAAATAGAATGGCCTTAGACATTATCACTACCTCTCAAGGAGGCACCAGTGCCATTATCCAAACAGAATGTTACATGATCATACCTAATACATCTGCTAATGTATTATCTTTATTAAGTCACAGAATGACAAAGTAAATGCCCTAAATGTTCCAACCCCCAGCCCAGGGGACTTAATAAATCAATGGCTGGGATCATCGGTCTCTTGGTAGAAAAAATGTGTCACTGATTTTAGAACCATTGTTTTCTCTTACATGTACCTATATTATTGCTGTGGCTTATCCCTCCAGTGCAGCCAGATAGCCACCAAAGGAGCCACCTCCATGCTGGTGAAACCCCTTGCTGACTGCTCAGGGCACCTTGTGGAAGAGGGGGATACATGAGATTATAAAAGCCAGTCATGAAGGGTGAAGTTTTGGGGAAGGTCATCCAAAAGACTTGACCTCCAATTGACCTGTGAGCTGGACCAGCAGTCAGAGTTCCCTCATTCCCTCCCCTGTGTTTCAAATGTGGTTTCTGCTTGCCTTTCCTGCTCCCAGGAGCTGCTCCAAGGTTATAGCCTTGAGACCATGATGTGGTGATGAGAACACATGCCTGAGGGGCATGGCTGAGCCTAGTTAAGCCCTCTGTATAAATTTTTAATATTTGGAGAATAGGTGGGGGATTAACTAGTCTTGCTGCCACCTGAGACAAGCCTCGTATGTAAGTTCCCTTTGCTTATTAAACCTGCCACCTCCCAACCTGGAGTAGCCTGCCTCTCTTTGGTCTTCCCTTGCCCTCCCAATAAGGAAGATGAGGCAGTTTCAGATTTTACCCAGGAACAGGAAGCTCCCGAGGGCTTCCTGTTGAGACAACAGAAATTAAAGGGAAATTAGGAAGTATTTTGAACTGAATGAATATGAAAAAAAAAAAAAGGTATTTGTTGCATACCACTACAATTAGTGCTTAAGGGGAAACATATAGCACAACATGGCTATATTTAAAAAGAAAGAAAAGATCTGAAATCAATGAACTGAGCTTTCATCTTAAGAAACTAGAAAAAGAAGAGCAAATTAAAACATAATTAAGTAGAAGAAAGAAAAAATATAAATTGAAGCAGAAATTAATAAAATAGAAAACAAATAGACTTTACTTTTTTTAAAAAAAGAAAGAAAAAATATAAATTGAAGCAGAAATTAATAAAATAGAAAACAAATAGACTACTTTTTTTAAAAAAAGTAAATTTAATGAAAAAAGATTCATCAAGAAGAAAACTTTTTCTTCTAAACCAAACTAAGTAAAAAAAGAAGACAAAAATTAACAAGTCAGGAATGAGAGAAGTTGCATTAACACAAATTCTAGAGATATTAAAATGATAATAAGAAAATACAAAGAAAAATGTTAGGTCGAGAAGTTAAATATTTAGGTAAAGTGGACAAATTCTTTGAAAGACACTAATGCCCAACAAACCAATTCAAGAAAAAATTATTTGAATGTTATTACATCCATTAAACTGAATCTGTTGTTTAAAAATCTTACAAAAAAAAAAGAAACCCCTGTCCAGATGACTTCAGTGGAAAACTATATCAAACACTTAATGAACAAATAGTACCAATTCCACACAAAACCTTCCAGAAAATTGACATAGAGGAGTACTTCTCTAAAACATAAACCAGACAAAGCCATTACACAAAAAGCAAAGTGCATATCAATAGCCTTCATAAACATACTTGCAAAAATCCTAAACCAAAATTTAGCAGAACTAATCCACCAAAATATTAAAATGATAATAAATCCCAAGAACCCAAGGTTGGTTTAACCTTTTATAATTATTCAATGTAATTCATCATGTTAAAAAATTAAAAAGAAAAAAATTAAAATATGTGATCATCTCAATAGATGTAGAAAAAATAGATGTAGACAAATCAATACCCATTCCTGATAAAATCTCTCAGCATTCCAGGCATAAAAGGGAACTTCTTCAAATGAATAAAGAACATCTATGAAAAATATACGATTAACACCATACTTAATGGTATTAACACTAATTTCTTCCAAGATCAAGAACAAAATAAGGACTTTCACTCTCACCACTTTCTTTCAATGTTTTCTAGAGGGTCTGTCTAGTCTATGAAATCTATCAAGGAAAAGAAATAAAAATGATCCTTGGGATGCCTGGGTGGCGCAGTCGTTAAGCGTCTGCCTTCGGCTCAGGGCGTGATCCTGACGTTATGGGATCGAGCCCCACATCAGGCTCCTCCGCTATGAGCCTGCTTCTTCCTCTCCCACTACCCCTGCTTGTGTTCCCTCTCTCGCTGGCTGTCTTTCTCTGTCAAATAAATAAATAAAATCTTTAAAAAAAATTAAAAATAAAAATAAATAAATAAATAAATAAAATATTTTTTAAAAAAAGAAATAAAAATCATCCAGAAAGGAAGAAATAAAAGTGTCTTTATGTGCAGATGAAATGATTATCTATGTAAAAATCCAATGGAATACACTCACACACAAGTTACTAGAAAAAATAAGTGCTTCAGGATAGCAGATTAGTATAAAAAAAGTTTATTATGATTCTATGTACTATCAAGAAACATCTGGAGATTAAAATTACAAATGAGAGGGGAGCCTGGGTGGCTTAGCCGTTAAGCGGCTGCCTTTGGCTCAGGTCATGATCCCAGCGTTCTGGGATCCAGCTCCACATTGCATCGGGCTCCCTGCTCAGCGGGAAGCCTGCTTCTCCCTCTCCCACTCCCCCTGCTTGTGTTCCCTTTCTCACTGCCTCTCTCTCTGTCAAACAAATAAATAAAATCTTTAAAAAAATAAAATTACAAATGAGAACAATAGCATCTCTAGTAGTATCAAAAATACGAAATATATGATGATAATCTAAGAAAATATGTGAAACATCTATACAGAGAAAATAACAAAACATTGCTTAAAGAAATTAAAGACACAAGTAAATGAAGAGATACACCTTGTTTATGAGATGAACAAATCAGTACTTTTAAAATTTCAATTTTCCCCACATTTTTCTATTTTTTTTTTTTTTAAGATTTTATTTATTTATACGACAGAGATAGAGACAGCCAGCGAGGAGGGAACACAAGCAGGGGGAGTGGGAGAGGAAGAAGCAGGCTCATAGCAGAGGAGCCTGACGTGGGGCTCGATCCCATAACGCCGGGATCACGCCCTGAGCCGAAGGCAGATGCTTAACCGCTGTGCCACCCAGGCGCCCCTCCCCACATTTTTCTAATAGATTCAATGCAATCACATTCAAAATTTCAACAGGGTTTGTTTGTTTGTTAGGTTTTAGAAATTGACAAGCCAATTCAAAAGTTAACATGGAAATACAAAGACATAGATTAATCAAAACAACTTGTAAAAGAACAACGATGAGGGATTGCCACTACGTGATTTTGAGAAACTGCGATATTCATGGTGGTGTTGTAAAATATATAAGTAGATAGATGGAACAGAATAGAGAGACAGGAATAGACCCATGAACATATGGGTAACTGTTGACAAAAGTGCAAAGGCAATGTAGTGAAGAAAGAATAGCCTTTTCAACAAATGTTGCTAAATCAATTGAATATTCATATGCAAAAATAATAATAATAATGAGAGAGAGAGAGCACTTTATTTATTTATTTTTTAAGATTTTATTTATTTATTTGACAGAGAGAGACAGCCAGCGAGAGAGGGAACACAAGCAGGGGGAGTGGGAGAGGAAGAAGCAGGCTCCCAGTGGAGAAGCCTGATGTGGGGCTCGATCCCAGAACACTGGGATCACGCCCTGAGCCGAGGGCAGACGCTTAAGGACTGCGCCACCCAGGCGCCCCAAGAGAGAGAGCACTTTAATACATGACTCACAAACTAACCCAAAACAAGTTATAGACTTCCATGTAAAACCTGAAACTATAAAATGCCTAGAAGAAAATACGGGAGAAAATTTTGTGACCTTGAGTTTGGCAACATGTTCTTAGGAACACCAGTAAAAACATGAAAATGGACTTCATCAAAATTTAAAACTGTTTTTACAGAGAATTAAGTCAAGCCATAAGCTAAAAAAGCAAAACAAAACAAAATGATCAAAATGACATCTGATAAAGGACTTTTACACAGCATATACAAAGGGCTCTCAAAATGTAACAATAAAAAAAAACCTCAAAACTTCTCAGAAGATTTGTACATTATCAAACAAAATATGTAGATAGGAAATAAGTGGTCTAAGTAAACAAAAAGACCTCAAGATGATTTAACCACTGCGAATTAAACCACAGTAATATACCAGCATACACCTATTAGAATGGTTACAATGACAACACTGAACCATACCAAGTGTTCGCAAGGATAGGTGGAATTGGAACATCCATACATTGCTGGTAGGAATATCAAACGGTACAACTTTGGTAAATAGTGTGGCAATTTCTCAAATAATTGCACGTAGACCTACTGAGTGATCCTGACCTTAAACTCCTAAGCATTTACCCAAGAGAAGAGAAACACTGTGTACACACAAAGACTTGTACACAAATGTTTATAGCACCTTTATTTGCAATAGACAAATACTGAAAATACCCCAAATGGTCATCAACAGGTCATTTATCAACAAACTGGGGTATATTCACATGGGAATAATACTCAACATTTGAAAAGAATGAAAAAATTGATGCAGGCAACAAGGTGATTGAATCTCAAAATGATTATGCTCAGTGAAAGAAGCTGGACCCAAAACAAACAAAAAGGCATACTGTTTGACTCCATTCACATGAAATACTACCAAATGCAAACTGAAAGCAGGTTGATGGTTGTCTGAGGAGAAGGCCTGGGGGAGGGGACGACAAAAGTTGGAGGGATGATGGAAATGCTCACTATCTTAATTGTGGCGATGATCTCAAGGGAACATGTTCACATACATGAAAATTATTGTGCACTTCAAATATATTCAGTTTGTTATATGCCAATTAAACATCAATAAATGTGCTAACAAAAGAAAATATCTCTTGTCTTCCAAGGAATGATACAGCTTTTTCTTTTTTTCTAAAGTTGGTGCTAGATTATGAGCAACTAAATGGAAAGACTTTCTCTAAAAAGTGGAATAACCTGTGAAGGGAGGTAGCAAGGGAGAAGAAACACTGAAAATTGAAGGAATACTTCTCATTCCATCAGTTTCTATTCAGCTATATTTCCATACCTGGCTCAGTTGGTTCTTTAATTGAATATCTTCCTACTTTCATCCTGTGTGTTTCCACATTAGCACAGGACAACAGAGTTGAGAAGAACTCATTTAGAAAGGGTGTGTACTTTAGAGGGAAAAAAATCTACTATTTTTGCCTCAGGCCCCATGATTTTAGCAGATACTAAATGAAGGATTAAAGAGATTAGGCTGTCCTTTGATAAAGGATGTAGAAATAATTACAGATTTCAAAACCAATAATGAATTGTGATTAGTTGACTGAAAAGATCATTCAATTCGTAATTACTTCCTGGGAACGTCCCAGTTGCCCCAAAATGTGATGATGTGGGGTGTGTGTGTGTGTTATGTGTGTGCGCGCGTGTGTACGTGGTGGAATCTGGAGAAAGATCACAATTTAAAAGACCAACAAGTGATAGCTTTCCACGTCGAGAACCCAAGTTTCTGGATTCCAGCATGGCCTTTCCCCTCTTCTGTTTCTTCATGGGCTGTGTTCGCTTGCATTTTTCCATGCATACACCAGTTGGGCAAGTTCTCCACGTTCCTCTTCTCTGTGGTTTAGGAGGGGGAAGGGAAGATGGTACTGAGGTAGAGGACTAAGTTCAGAGGGCTCCCAAAACTTGAAGAGGAGTACAACTTTAAAATATAAAAAGGCAAGGGGGATTGAAGGGCTGGCAGGGAGACTTGGGACAAGCTAGGTGAAAAACAGAGAGACAGACAGAATCAAAATTTCTGATATCAAGGTGTCAGGCAGGCGGGAAGCCCAGTCTCTGCCAAGGAGTTCTGTGATCAGCTAATGACAAGCAGTTCTCCGGGCTCTCATGGTTTGCATCGGTGGTGAGGAACAGCTTAAATTCCAGAAGAGAATTCTCCTTCTCCTCTTCTTCCAGAGCTTTCAAATTCACTGTGCTCTCAATAGATTCGCCTTCTTCTGACATATGCTGAATGCAGTTAAAATGCAGTTGTCAGCAAAAACAGCTCCCCTTTGTATATACGCACAACTGCCCGAAGGATAGACGTGGGAAACTGGACCCTGGAGTCTAAACCTGCAGATGGCGAAGGGGGGGAAAAGGTAGATGTATTGCCACCTTGTGTCAGAAACTTAGGGGCGCCTGGGTGGCACAGCGGTTAAGCGTCTGCCTTCAGCTCAGGGCGTGATCCCGGCGTTATGGGATCGAGCCCCACATCAGGCTCCTCCACTATGAGCCTGCTTCTTCCGCTCCCACTCCCCCTGCTTGTGTTCCCTTCACTCGCTGGCTGTCTCTATCTCTGTCGAATAAATAAATAAAATCTTAAAAAAAAAAAAAAAAGAAAAAAGAAACTTAAACTTGTCTTAAAGCTTCAAATCAGTAATAAATGTGGGAAGGAAAACTCCAGAGAAGGTCTGAATGGCTAAATGGGCAAGTCCCTGTCTGACAGAGGTGGAGAAGCAGATGTTCAGAAATTCCCCAAGTTTCTCCCTGACAAGAAGAGGACATTATGTGGAATGTGGAAGCAACTTCACTAGCACGTCCCGCAAAGAATAGGAAACTTACAAGTGGGGCATCAAAGGAGAGCCGTCCTCCCAGAGCCATGAGCTGCTGGGTTTCCTCAGAGACAACCCCATCCAGAACGGGAAATTGGAATGGGCACTTGCTTGCTGGATGAATTCCTGTGGGGAGTAATGTTTATCTAAAGTGAGGATAAAGTCAGTGTGGTCGTTTTAGATTAAATTCACAAAACTAAAGAACCAAGAGAGGTCTTTGACATCCTTTCCATGCTTTTACAGAAATGTTTACTGAAGCCTAGAGATACCATGTAACATCTCGACCCAAGGTCATGCACATCATTAGCGGCCAGATGCGGCTAGAAAATACGCATTCCGATTCTCAAAAACGTGCTCCTCTGTCAAGGGTGTAAACCTGATTGATTTCCCTACAAGGCGCTACTCCAGCCCAATGTACAACCATAAAAACTCACCAGATCATCTGTGCTATTAATTTTCAGCATCTGGGCATCCAAAGACAAGCAGTTCTCCTGGCTTCTTTCCCAATTAAATGGGCCAGAGGAAAATAGGTAACAGGTTTCTTCATGCCAGAGCCAGTCTTGGGGACAAGGACCTAGGAAGTGTAGCATATCTAATCAGTGAATGATGCCTGAGCAAAAATATTTCTGCAATTCTGGGGGCGCCTGGGTGGCACAGCGGTTGGGCGTCTGACTTCGGCTCAGGGCGAGACCCCGGCATTCTGGGATCGAGCCCCACATCAGGCTCTTCCACTATGAGCCTGCTTCTTCCTCTCCCACTCCCCCTGCTTGTGTTCCCTCTCTCGCTGGCTCTCTCTTTCTCTGTCGAATAAATAAATAAATCTTAAAAAAAATATTTCTGCAATTCTTAAATCAATTCTCCCCTCAGGACTGTCACATGCATATCATCTCTGTTTAATTGGAATTATATCCAGAGTCTTCAAAGACTCAATAGACCCATAGTCTTTATTTCTCTTAAAGCGTTCTGATTTTAGAAATCCAAAACAAGGCTGTTCAAAAGCAAAACTTGAGCTGAGATGTAACTTTAGAATCTGACCTATTTTTTATAATTATGTTTGGAATAATGGAAGTAAGAGCTGGGGGAATGGTATGTTAATAGCCACACTGTTGTTAAAACGATATGCTTAGGGTACCTGACCGGCTCACTCAATGGAGCATGCAACTCTTAATCTGGGGGTGGGTTTGAGGCCCACACTGGGTGTAGAAATTACTTAGAAACAAAATCTGGGGTGCCTGGATGACTCTGTTAAGTGACCAACTCTTGATTTTGGCTCAGGTCATGATCTCAGGGTGGTGGGATGGAGCCCTTTGGGCTCTGTGCTCAGCAGGGAGTCTGCTCCGGGATTCTCTCTCCCTCTTTCCCTCTCCCCCTCACTAGTGTATGCACTTTCTCTCTCTAAAATCAATCAATCAATCAATCTAAAAAAATAAAATAAAATCTTTTTAAAAAGATACATTTATGTATTTTAAAACTTCAGGTTTTCAAATAATGAATTTAGGCTTAAATATTGGGCTTCCTGTTTCTAGACATATGTTATCCAATACATAGCCATATGTGGTATTACAACTACCTGTGTTTCTTTTAATAATAATTTTAAAAAATTAAATAAACTTTACACCCAAGCCCCCAGGGCGGAGCTTGAACTCATGACGCGGAGAACAAGAATCTCGTGCTCCGTTGACTCAGCCAGCCCGAGGTCCTCTTTAAAGGTTGTTGTGTTTTTTTTTAAATGAACACAATATCACTATGTTGGCAGTACTTTACACACATTAACTCATTTAATCTTCATAACAGCACGATGAAATAAGTGCCCTTCATTTTCTTCAGCTGGCGGATAGAGGAAATGGGAATGTGAACCTCGGCAGGCTTGCTCTCGCATCCGTGTGTTTAACCACGACAGGCACTACCTCTCCAACTTCCGAGTTTGAATCAGTCGAGGAAATATTTCTTGGTGCCCTTCGAGATATTTTGATACAGAATATCGGGGTAAACCTGGAGACTGCCATTTTTAAAAAGCTACTGGAGTGACAATGTTGTACACCAAAGGTTGACAACCGCCACTAATTTCAGTACTAAATATTAAGTCCGTTACTGCGAAGAGCCTGCACCTTTCTAGCGGACGACCTCCTGCAAACCACGTTCCATGACTTCTCAGAGTGTCTCTCTCTCTTCAGATCTACACTGTGGACCACAGACTTGTTAGTAAGAAGGATAAAACATGCCTCAAACTTAAGGAAACTGGTTTTTTTTTTCATGTGGTATTTTATTATTAATGTTTTTGAGAAGCTTCTCAAAGTTTCTTGATGAAAAGCGGTACTTTATTTGCGATCTCTACTAATTGGCCTTTATCTGACACTGTCAAGGAATGGAACCTGTTACGTGGGATATCTACCAGTGAAAAACATATTACTTAATATTTTTGATTGGTTGCCCATGCCTGGAATCTCTGGGAGACGGTACTGGATGGTCCTGACGTAGATTTAATCTCATACAACTGATTTTAAAAAAAACAAAACAAAACTGTTTTACAGCCCCATCTGGGAAATAAATCATTGGTTGGTATGTAGCTATGTCTGCTTATATAAACATTTCTATCTTTGATAGATTAGTCTCCTTCCTTTACACCTTCTTAGAGACAGTGTATTCTTTCATTTCCTCGGTAGCTCCCTCCTTAACAAAAACAATACAGATTTGATCCTTGCCAAAGATCAATTTGTCTAAAAATCTCTGCTTCTTTTGGAAATTTAAATAACCCTGTAAATATTGAAGGGATTTATTAACTCTAAAACTTTATTTTAAAAAAACTACTTATCTTTATTATCATCACTTAACTTCTCTGGCTATTAATTTTTTCATCTATAAAATAAGAATCTGTGGGTATTTGTGAACTGTTATTATATAATCTGTATTTAAATAAATTGCATGGTTGAGATCAAGTGAGATGTACAACCAAGAAACTGGAGAAATCTCTATTTATTAGTGGCAGTTAGTTACTAATGCTGAGAATAGGGCACTCATTCATCTACTGCCAAGAAAGCAATGCATTTCTGAGAGTAATTCCATCTCATAGCCCTGAAATCTCCATATGATGAAAAGCGTACGCCTGCTTTAATTACATGTCGTACAAAGACTAAATGACACAGATAACTCTGTAATAACATCAGAGTTCACATCATGATCCCCTTCTTACAGATGCTACTGTTTCTACCTGTCTCCTAGATTCTGAGAGCAACTCAATTCTCCTTCTATAAACTGGCTTCCTGGGCCCTTTATATTTTTTTTCTTACTTAGAGCATCTCCCCCACACGTCCAAGTCAGCCTACCTCCATTCATTTAATTTAAATTGATGTTGTATACTTTAAGAAATAGGGTTAGTTATAGAATAAAGTTAATGTAGAGCTTCCCAGGGACAAAGGAGACCCCACAGGGAAAGAAATCAATGATTAAGATACATTGGAACAGAAAGAAGTAAGAATCCGTGGCAACGGATAAGAGTGGGAGAATTCTTCCAGAAAAATCTCAAAACTAAATTTTAAAAATAAAGAAGAGGTTTCATGAGGAAAGAAAATTTAAATCCACCAAAAACTGTGCTTAATTAAATCAGGTGTCTCAAGAATTTAGCAGAGGGAAGGGTGGGGATGACAAAAATAGAGAAATTCTGGTGTCAAACACTTTTGAGCCTAGAGACATTTTCAAAACAGAGTTAAGATTAAACAGAGAAGTGTCCACTACTTCTTTTCACCTCTTCATCCCCCATACCTGAGAAGTTTGCTGCTTTCCTTAGAGCTTCTTGGAGATTCAGGGTCTGCTGATGAAGTTCCATCTGTTTTTTGGAATTTTCATCTAGCTTCTGGGTAAGGGTTTCTATTGTTTCTTTGAGTTCCCTTTCTGACTCCTGGGAAGCTTGTTCTGCCTGCTGCTGTGCTGAGATCTGTCCCTCCAGTATAATTTCCTGGTTAGTAAGGTTTGCTTGCTGTCGCTTTAGGAGATCAGACACCTGTGATACTAAATCATAGCTGAAATAAGAACTCGATTACCAAAGCTGAATAAAAATCCCTCCACTGAATTTTGAGGAAATTAAAGAATTGAATCAAATAACATATTTTGACAACAAACTGCTGGAAAGTTACTCAGAAATTATGAATTTAAAAGTTATTTGATATTCCTGTAGTATTTTCTTTTACATGTTAGGAATTGTCACAGACACTTTTGATTAAAAACAACAACAACAACAGGATTTTACTTGTTACTGATGGTTACAAACAAGTTTAAAAGCAATCATAAGATAAAGGGTATATCAATGGCATAACTAAAATACAGACAATCTGAAATAGATGCCAGCCAAACTCATTGATTATTAATTGTTGTCATTAATGAGTTACTCTGTGTCTTTATTCCTTTGCTAACTCTTTACCTTTCCAGACTTCCTAATTTTATTTAAAAACGGTGACACCCCTTTTTTGAGACACCCTCCCACAGAATTATTTTAAGTTGCTATGTCATAACAATTTCAAGCATTTTTTGTTTTTTGGGTTCTTTTCTCTTTTTTTTTCTTTTTTTTTTTAGTCACAGTACATTTTAGGAAGGGTGGGATGAAATAAAGTTTGTAAAATCTGGCAGGCAGCTAATGTTAAGGGTCAAATGTCTCAGTTCTAGAAGCTTGATGGTTCAGTACAAAACAGACCCTTTGGCCTAAGGCTGGATCTGAGACTGGTGTAAAGTGTTTCCTCTTACAGGAAGACTCATCCAATCACCACCACTAGTCATTAGGGAAGGCCCCAAGTGCTAACAGATTGAAAAAATGAATGATTGGTGACTTTAACCAACAACTGAGAAACAAATAGCACTTCAAAGGCTTTAATCATCTAGATTCTAAATAGACAAAATAACTCAGATCTACAACCTCAATACACAGACAATTAGATGGGTGATCGATACCATTTTCATTCCTTCTTGGCCACTCTCATCCTTCTTATCACTTCTTTTGCTCTCAACATCCTCTCTTCTAAGTGGCCATGTTATAAATTTGAATTACAGTTGTTTTAAATGTTTCATTTATTAAGATGGTGTTTTTGATTCTTAACTGTAAATTGGTATTTAATCATCTCTATTAAAACTCAATGTAGGGGCACCTAGGTGGCTCAGTAGGTTAAGTATCTGACTCTTGATTTCAGCTCAGGTCATGATCTCAGGGTCATCAGATCAAACCCTATGTCAGGCTCTGTGCTCAGTATGGAGCCTGCTTGAGATTTTCTCTCTCCCTCTCCCTCTGCTCCTCCACTCACTTGCAATCTCTCTCTAAGACAAAAAACAAAACTAAACAACCTCAATGTGAACTATATGACTTTTCTTTTCCTTTAGGGTCTCTCAGGGGATCTTGTGGCTTAGTAGCTTCAAATTATTTTCTTTTCCATCATTCCAGGATTTAAACGGACTTTATCCATGACGTTATAACAACAAAGCAAAACAAAAACCTACCATTTATAATCTTAATTCCATATCCCAGTCAATTTTAGGGACAAGCACAATGTACTTATTCATGTTCCCACTCATTCCAAAAAGTTTGCCTAAAATGTATCTAAATCAAGACTGTTTATAGTTGTTATAAAACCAATTAATAAGCCATGTTTGTAAGTTCTCACTTTTTCCTCCATCATTTCCCTGTTCCAGTACTTACATTGCATTGTCAGCATTATAAGAATTACCAGTAATCCCAAGCAAAGGATCCCTAGGGTCACAGCAGTAGGGCACCACCACCGAGAAGAAAGAAGACGAAGACCTAGATTGACAGAGGATAGAATCAGAAAGACATAAAAGATGGAACCAAGTCATCAAACAATTATTTGGAAACTGTCTGTATCTTGTACTTTGCATTTCTTACCTCTAATCCTCCCAAGGGCTCTGAAAATAATTCATTGTTCATATTTACAGATGAAAAATACAGACAGAGAATTTAAGTAATTTACTCTTGGTCATGCAACTGACACAATTTGAGAGCCAGGATTCGATACCAGATATGTGATGTTAAGTACATGATTCTAAAGCTTATACTTTATCTACTCTCCCCATAATGACTGTCTAAGAAACTCTCAGTTCAGCTTGGTTGGATCAACTTCACCCACAGAACAGAGAGCCTGATACTTTTAATACAGACCATGTGTATGCACCTCACATGCACCTCATACCCAGCGTGTTTTATAAGTAGTATACCATAAAAGAATGTCAAATACCAAGCAAATAAGCTTTAGTTAGTTAATCAACAGATTGCCTCAGAGAATTATAATTTTGTGCTTTCAATTTTTATTCCACTAAAATTATCTTGGAACTGAGGTTATTGACTAAAGAAAAATAGGGATTAAACTTCAACATTCATTTGACTCATATTAATGTCATGTCCTATACTTACACCAGCTATGGCCCTTGTTGTTATAAAAGTTCACCATTATTATTATAGAAACAAATAAGTCATGTAGCTCACAGGTCCACCACTAAAAAAGCACAGATATTTTGGTCCAATGGGAAAATATATAATCTATGTGGACTCCTCACCCTGTACAATAAACAAATAGGGTACTGGTAGTGTTATCCTCCATATGCATATAAGGAAACCCAAAGTCTCAGTGAATTGTAAAAGATCACACAGATGTTAAAATCCAAACATAGGTCTTTAATTCAACTGTCAGTCACTACGTGGTTGGAGCATTACATCACAAAGTTTCCGGTGCAAATGTGTAATGATCCAAATCAATCAATGGTCAAATATATTCACAGAGTCAAAAGCACTTCTGTTAGACTCTAGAGATGAGACAGACAAAATAGCAATTTTAACAGGAAGAAATACAGTTCATTCACTAATTCAAAAGTCATTAAGCTCCTGGAGTGTGTGTGGCAAGTTGGCAGAGAAGTAGAAGTTGTGTCTCTTGCAAATAATCACTTAAGATTCTAGCTTGGGGATAGATATCTGTGTAAATCTGTCAAAGAATATTTCCCTCTGGTCAGTACTCATTCTATACTATGAATGTATGTCAACCACTCTTGAGAGAAGAAACTCCTGAATTTTTAGAAGAAAATCACAAGATCTACACCTGTGCAGGGAAGACACAAGCTCCTGTTTTCTATAGGTCACCCTTTGTCCCATTTCTTTGGTAGGTAGAGACCATTAATCCAACTTCTGTTTCCATTAGTGATTTTCTGATCAGAAAGCAACTGGATTCCTTTCAGTAGGTGACTGATCTAATCAGGTTCTGAGAGATTTAGCGTCATAATTTTAGTAAAATTCAGGCATTCAATATTTACAACATGAATAATGAATGAATGAATGAATGAATGACTACTGTTAACTTGGATGTCTACCTATAAATGCTGATTCAGAGAAATAGTGCATGTACAGTGAATAGCATAGAACACAACCTATGATAATGTCTAATAAAAGTTATCAGAATCTATACATTGTCATTCATACCAAGTTAGTTCATTCAAAGTATCATCATCATCATCATCATCACCATTATATCTGAATTGTTTTTCTTTTAAGTAAATGTTATTAATTCTACAATATTTTTCCATCCTCTGGTGTTTCAGCTTTCTAATCCTATGTTATTCCAGTTAATTTACATTTTTGAGCTAATCCTTGAATTCTGTTGCTGGGCACATTCATCCACCCCTAGTACCTTTAGCTTTCTTTCCATTTGGCTTCTGATCAGGTTGATCCTTCATAGTCTTGCTCTTGAAGTCATCAGAAGTCATTTCCAAATTCATTCCAAGAATGAGAGAGTGAAACAGTCAAGGACTTCTGCAAAGTAAAAATTTGTGAGCTCCTGCTGGAGTGTTTAAATAGCTACTGCTATCTAATAGAAGAATGACTCAATCGTTGGTAGGAGGAAGAGGCTTTGCTTCATACTGGAAAGTTGGCTGACGCAAATTCTTGTTATGTCTATTGCAGGTGGGGAAAGTGGTGATTCTGCTAGTATTTCAGGATGTTTCAATAGGTAATTAATGAAAGGGAAAAGTATATTTTCTCTGAGCATTAGAAGAAAGGCATTTGTATTCACTCATCAGATAAGGAAACTGAAACTCAAAAGAATAAGTCACATTAAACTTGTAGAAGACTGTGCATTTAAACCAGATTACTCAATTCCGGGGTCCATATTTGTTTACTTCACTGTAGAAGGCTATCTCTATACTGTGACTTTCATAAGTCTCACATTTTCCTTTTTATTTTTGACTGTTTAAATCAGCAATAGATTAGAAATTTTGTAGTGAATCATGTGTGATCATCTCCAGCCATGGTGACCTGGGTAGTTTTAGAACTTAATTAGGAGTGCTATTTCATACAGTGGCAGTAACATAGCAGCAGTATAACATAGCAACAGAAATTTGGAGCCAGATGGAGCTAGTTTCAAATCTTTCCTTTGCTAGTACCTTAGTCTATAATCTTGGGGAATTACATAATACTGTGAGTTTATGTCTTTGTCTATAAATTGGGACGTTGGAATGTCCACTGGATAATGTTGATAAAGTTGCTGTTGGGATTCATATAAAATATTGCATGAAAATGCTAAGTATTCTACTTCAAACATAAGAACTCGATAAATGATAGTTATTAATATCAGTAGTAGTATTATTCAGCACAATTGAATTGCCCATCAAAGGACACATAAATGACTGGAGTCTCAAAGACTCTTCAGTGAGCTCCCCATAAGGATGCCTATATGAATTCATTGATAGAATTCTCACTATTTTCCCTCCACAATCTCCTAACCTGAGAAGAAATGCCTCACTGCAGTTATACATGCTTTTTTTTTTAAATTATGTATTAGGGATATTTTCTGAAGTGTTTATGGGCTAAATGATATAATAAACCTGGAATTTGCTTTAAACTACGTAAGGAAAAAAATAAAAAGAGGAGATACATAAAAGAACATTGGAGAAAAATAAATAAATAAAATATCTAGGAAACTATTTAGAAAAATCACTGATGTTGACAGCCTACTTAGGATTCCATTTCCCTCCTCCTTCCTGGATTACTTGTATTCCCTTTTTCTGTGCAGGGTATCTGGGACCAAATTGAAAATAGTTCACCTGTCATTTAAAGTTTTACTCTATGGGGCGCCTGGGAAGCTCAGCCTGTTAAGCGTCCAACTCTTGATTTCAGTTCAGGTCATGATCACAGAGGCATAATCTCAGGGTCGTGAGACCAAGCCCCATATCAGGCTCTGCACTGAGTGTGGACCCTGCTTAAGGATTTTCTCCCTTCTTATCCCTCTGCCCCTCCATTTGCTTGCTCCCTCTTTCTCTCTCTAAAAATAAATAAATAAACAAATAAATAAATAATTTTAAAAATTAAAGTTTTACACTATGATACAGTTCACCAAAAAAGCTCAGCCTGTAGCAAATATATACTAGTCAAACCAGCTGTAACAAATCAGTGCTACTTACCTTCACCACTCAAGCCTCACCCCACTTCCCTTGACAGGGAGTGCCAAGAAGCGAGATTGCTTCCTGCATTCACCACACTGACTTCCACATAAACAGAATCTCAGTGCTTTTGTTTTTACTTATTTATTTTTAAAGATTTTATTTAATTATTTGTCAGAGAGAGAGCACAAGCAGGGGAGCGGCAGGCTCCCACGGAGGGGAGAAACAGGCTCCCCACAGAGCAAGGAGCCCAACACAGGACTCGATCCCAGGATCTGGGATCATGACCTGAGCCCAAGGCAGACGCTTAACTGACTGAGCCACCCAGGCATCCCAGGAAACTGTTTTTATTAATGAATTAATAAATACTGAAAAGTCATGTCTCAATGACGAGGACAGTTTATCATTCCCCACAGTGACTCAATTATTTTGTATGCCATTTCTAGTGCATTACGATGTGATACAGAAGCACACTTGTTGACATGACACACTTTTCTTGTGAGCTCATCGCTTCCTAGCAACCTTTTACGGATTGGCCTATGAAGAATTGTCTTGGAAGGACATATGTGACTATAAAGCTAAAACACCCAAGGGTACACACAGCACTAGAAAGAACTACATTCTTTAGAGAAGGTCTAAGGTTGAGCTAGATCTCTCAGACTTCAGTTATTCACCTTCATACCCCACCCTTGAAACCCAGGAGAGCATAATCATCCATTGCTTTTGGGTCCACACTCATAAGCTCACTAAGCAGTCCAGGACCTGGTGATGAGCTCTACAAATCCTGTACTCCCTTCAAATATATTATTTTTCTTTAAAAAATCCCCTGTACTCAACATCTACAGGTAGGATTGCCAACATTTTTTACCCCCTCATTTTATATACTCTAATAGTGCCCTCTATTGATTTTCAATTCCATTAAAATTATTCCATCTCTCCAACCAGATTCAAGCTCTTTAAAAGAAAAGATAGATCCCCTTCTATTAATAAAAACTAATTCTTTCCTATCACCCTGGCATACCATATAAATTATAATATTCTGTAATATTCTGCAAACAGTAAACAGTTAACACTTGAGAATCTTAACTATTAAAACATCACCAGAATAAGTTGGGTCTTAAAAATACCAAGAAATTTAAGGAAAATAGGTCTTAGATCTTTATTTTAAGAAGGTGGAGCTAAAGTCCAAAAAAAGTAAGTGATTTACTGAACATTTCCTTTCTATCTGATGCCAGATAAGAACACAGCTCACTATTCTTCTCCAACTAAAAACTCTGTACTCATTAAACAATAATTCCTGTGATGCTTAGTTTCATGTGTCAACTTGTCTGGGCCATGGGGTGCCAAGATATTTGGTCAAATATTTTTCTGAGTTTCTCTGAGAATATTTTTGGATGAGATTAACATTTTAATCAGTAGCATAACGATTTCCCTCCATAATGAGAGTGGGCCTCAGTTAATCAGTTGAAGGCCTGAATAGAACAAAGACACTAATCTTCCTCCAAATAAGAAAATATTCTCCAGCAGACAGCCTGTGGGCTGGAACTTCATCATTCGTTCTCTTGGGACTGGAGCTGGCTGGTCCACATTGTAGATTTGGACTTGCCAGTCTCTATAATTGCATGAGTCAGTTCCTTATAATAAATCCTTCTCTATAAATATGTACATCCTATTGGTTCTGTTTTTCTGGAGGACCCTGACCAATACAGCTCTCCATTCTTTCTTTCTCCCAGTTCCTGGAAACCACAATTCTATTTTCTGTTTCTATGAATTTGACTACTCTAGGTACCTCATATAAGTGGAAACATATAATGCTTGTCCTTTTGTATCTGGCTTATTTCACTTAACATAGTGTCTTCAAGGTTTATCCATGCTGTAGCATGTAACAGAATTCTCTTTATGTTTAAGGCTAAATAATATTCCATTGTATGTATACACCACATTTTGTTTACCCATTCATTGATTGATGAACATTTGTATTTCTTCTGTTTTTAAAGATCCATGGGATAATTTCTACAATCCTGATGTAGCAGATAGATGGACAAGTTTCACACACTGAGTGGTTCTCATTATCCCCACCTCCTGATGTTCATGACCTGGGTAATCTTCTCCCATTGAGTGTGGGTGATGTTTGTGGCTTGGAATGTGGCAAAGGTGATGGAACATATATGATCATGTATATGTGATTACATAAGGTATAGTGTTTATCTTGCTAAAGGTTTTCTCCCTCCATCCTCCCTCTCTGGTCAGATTTCAAGAAGCATGCTTACACAAATCCTATAGCCACAAAGAAATGAATTCCTACCTGACATATCTTGGAAGTATATCCTTTCCCAGTTGAGCCTTCTGATGAAAACACAACCCAATAGACATCTTGACTGCAGCCTCTGAGACCCTAAACAGATGATCCAACTAAACTGTTTTTATACTTCAGATCCATAGACACTGTGAGATTTAAAAAAAAAATGTGTGTTGTTTTACGTTGTTACTCATATAATTTGTGATAATGTGTTAGATGGTGTAAAAAACTAATAATCCTGTGATAAACTTAATCCTTCTGTTTTGTCAAATTTCCTTGAATCTAATCCTGACTGTCAATACTTCTGAGGTTCACACAATACTTAACACTCCAATCTTGATTCATAAGATAGAGGGACTTCCTAGCGGAGAAGTTGCAAGATGGAACTGATCTCTTCTGCTTTATTATCTATTTTTGAAGCCATGCATATGACCTAACTCATTGCTCAACACTTTGTAACTCATGCTTGATGACTCACAGTAAGGGTAGTCCTGGCCTCTCTTTCACTGAGGCACAAAAAGGAAGGGAATTCATGGTTGGCCATCTGATGTAGAAAAGGTCAAAAGGAGAAAAATCAAAGGGGCCAAAAAGTAATTTTTTAGCTTCACTTGTTACAGCTTTTGTAGAACAATTTCCTGAGGCATAGGTGAAAAGGCCTATGTACATGCACCCTCCATTGGTTCCACTCCAAGTCCTTAACAGCCTGGGTATAAGCTAATGATTCACGAACTTAATGGAAGTACAACAAGATTGTGTAGGATTGAAATGAGGTAATTCCCCTCTACTTCAGCTACCTGCGCTTCCAGTGTGTACCCTCTTCGATCTTCCCACAGGGATCTTTCCTCTGACATCGTTCCTGACATGGAGGCTTTGACAGGGACTGAACTCGACTTTAAAATTGTCACAAGGAATAATCACTTTCATTAAGATAAATAAGAAGTTCTACTTCTTCAAGGAATAATCCAGTGAGGGGGAAAAAAAAGCCAGTAGTAATTCTAAGAAAGAAAAGTAACAAGGAGGTCATTAACGGAATCCCATTTTGTTCAAACCTGTTAGAAAGCTGGAGGGCAAAAAGATGATGGCAATCACATGCAGGAAAGTGCAATGGGGTAAAAATCATGTTCATTGGCAAACCTGTTCATGCAGGTTTGGCTGGTATGTTTGGGAGGAGAGATGGGCAGAACAGCAAGGGGAAATATTCAAGAACTGGAATACCAGGAAAGGTAAAACAAGGTCATGGTAATAATACACCAAGAGGACATAAGTTATTCAGCATATTGAAGGTGAAGGTCATTGGCAAAACTGAATGAAAATCAAGATAATCCTAGTTAATGCTTATAAAATACTTGTCACATCAGTACAATTACATGCATTTCACACATATTAACTTACTTAATCTCTATAAGTCTATGAAGTAACATTATTATTATTATTCTATTTTGAGAGAATGAAACTGACCCAACAGAGATATAATAACTTGCCAAGACTGCGCAGCTAATAAGTGACAAAGCAAAAAAATAAATAAATAAAAATAAGTGACAAACCAAGTATTTAATCATGGATAAGCTAGCTGGGTTTTTAGCCACGGTGTTCTACTGTCTCTATGACAAGAGAAAGAGCAGGGAAAGATTAGTGATGCTACCATGTACAGGCCACTCTAAATAGAAATATTCTAATCAAAATGCCTTCGTATCTCTGACAGTATTTTTTCTATGAAACAACACCTAGGGCAGGTCAAGTGAACATTCCCCTCCTGTTTTATAAATGGGACAATGAAGGCTTGGAGAAACCACGAAGAATTTAGTGGAGGGCCAGGATTTTTCTGCTCTGCTTGTCCCAAGAAATACCTCTCACCTTGTCAAGTTTTCTGCTGAAATTTGAAAAATACTCTTCATCCTATCTCTGTCTTTTTTACATTTAAAAAAAAATGTAGTGCTCATTTAGTTTTGGAACTTAATGATGTCCAATCACCATTATCCTACCAGGTTTTTCTGTCACTATTTCATTCTCTTAGCTAAGAGGAAAAAAAGATTATATTCTCCATGCTGATATCACATTTTAATGCTGTGTGAGGATTCTTTTAATCAATCCCACCCAACAATCACTCAGTAAAATTAGACTTTCAGAATTAGCTATGATCTGAAAGGTGGTTTTAGTCAATTCTTATGAGACAGATAAATCTGCATCAACTGATGTCTAATTTTCCTATGAAATGCTTTGTATGTAAAAAAAAATTGGAAATACTTTTCATTAAGTAAGAAATCACTGACTTAAGTATAAATCATTTATACAGCATTCACTCATTCCTATAGAGATGTTTCTTTACAAATATTCT
This sequence comes from Ursus americanus, assembly GCF_024610735.1. Lineage (NCBI taxonomy): Eukaryota > Metazoa > Chordata > Mammalia > Carnivora > Ursidae > Ursus > Ursus americanus. The sequence continues at coordinate 11,174,000 of NC_142151.1, forward strand.
CTTTCCATGTGTACTTATTTTTACTCTGACCTTAGATTTTATTTAAGACAGAGAAAAGCTAGAGACCTATAGGTCTAGGAACCTAGTTTATTTTTTATTTTTTGGAACCCAGTTTAAAAAAATATGTCTGTCTGTCTCTCTGTCTGACTTATGTGTTTCAAAGAAAACTGAAGTCAGGGTAGAGGGGACCTGGTTTCCTCAAAGATAGGAGCGCTTTCTGGTCCATTTGTCAACCTCTCAGTCCTACTGCAATGGTTATGAATAAATGACCCAGAACCAGGAGAGTTGATTATCAACATAGCGAAGGGGAGGGTTTCAAAGAGTAAGAGAGGAGGGTTAATCACATGGAGAGGGAAGTGAATGGAGACTGGCAGTAATTCAACAGTCCCCCTGAAGTGCTGCAGTGAAAGACCAAGAGTATTACTCCTTTTCTGATGGAGACGGGAGAGCCTTTGACCCACCTCAAGTCTCTCACCACTGCCTAGAAAAATACCTGATTCTGAGGACTGAATGCGTCCTCCCTGAATGTTTTCTTTGGGGGGGCAGTGGGAGAAAGTTAAAGACATATAGAAAGATTGCTAGTAGAAGGGAAAGTAAGAAGGCAGAGGGAAGCAAAAGTGGAGACCATAACAACAGAATAGACATAGAGAAAGAAGCCAGGATGAAAGGGGAAAGACAGGCCACAGGAAATAAAAGCCCGAAGGAGTGAGAGGAGAGAGAGAGTGAAAGATGTATTGCTGAGAAAAGTTTGTCTCCTTAAGTCCTCCAGGTCAAGAAGTCAGACCAACACAGAGCATGGAAAGGAGGCAACGGACACGGACACTCCGTAGCTGATTCTGGAGAAGCAGTTCAGCCCCATGGGGGTGCGAGCCCAGGCCGTGACTGCCTCTGCCCTGATGCATTGCATCCAGGTGAGCTGAGAAAATGCAGAGGTAAAACGTTTGTTTATTTGTTTGTTTCTCAGATAAAGCAACTGTCAGAAGAACCTTGGGGGAAACGAATGAGGGGAAAGACATGTATTGCACCAAAGAGGTAGCGGGGAAAAGAATAACTAGAATGTGTCCTTAGTGTTTCAGGGTTACATGGCCCATGTGTGGCTGATGGCATCCCTGAAATGGGGGGACAGAAATTAGGATAACCATACATCCATGCAGATAGCTATGGTAATTTAAAAGGGCCACTTATCCGTATCTCTCTCTTTTAGCATCTTATCACTCATCCCTCAAAATCCCAAATAAATTATCAAAATGAATTACATAATTCCCCTAAACAGAGTTTCCACAACAGCCCTGATACAATTCCAGCAGCTTAGGTGCCTCCAGATCAGAAATAAGTTAAAAGATGGAAAACTGTTGAAAAATACTTCCGACCTTTTATTCCTCCCCACCAAAAATCAGAAGCCCCCAAGTAAACTGTTAGCTGAGAAAAGGGTCACTGGATTGAGGATTCTGGACAACTGTCAAGGGGAAGTTTCCACAGCTATGAACACTACTTAAGAGGAAAAGCAAGGGTGCCTGGTGTCTCAGTCAGTCAAGCGCCCAACTCTTGATCTCAGCTCAGGTCTTGATCTCAGGGTTGTGAGTTCAAGCCCCTTGTTGGGCTCCATGCTGGGTGTGGAGCTTACTTTGAATAAAAAAAAAAAAGAAGACAAGCAAATGAAGGGACTGGCTAGTATCAGATTCCCGTCCGTCTCCTAGCAGAAAATGGACTGCCTGTTTTGCTTTCTATATACCAGTTAAATTATTGTCTGTAAATCCATTTCTTCTTATATTTTCCTTTTGCTTCCTGGTTTTTTCCTTGCCCTTCACTTTCCTTTTCTTTCTTTTTTTTTTTTTTTTCTTTTTTGGCAATAGTCACAAAAAAAGTATTTTGTCTGTTCAGTACTTTAAGTTTCTCTTACCTTTAGTCAGAAAAGAGAAAGAAAGAACCAGAACTGGGTTGAGGAAGTACATACTTTGGCATCCTTAGTGGCCAACCATTTTAAATTAAAAAAAAAAAAAAGAAGAAGAAGAAGAAGGAATTTCTCAAATGTTGTCTGGAGAGGACAGCTCTTTAGTCCTTTTACAAATCCTTTTCACCTGATATGTCATGAGCTTGTGTGTCCCCTCTCCCATTAAACTCTCAATAAGTACAAATATCTGTCCCTTGTGGGGGACCTCCGTGGTTTTTGTTGTTGTTTTCCTGAGAATATTAAGTCATTCAATTTACTGGAAGAGAGATGCAGTTTCTAAACAGAAGTTCTCTGTGTGAAGGAAAAAGTCAACTGAAATACAAGGTAAAAGAAGGAGTAGAAGCTTTCTTTTTTTTTTTTTTTAAAGATTTTATTTATTTATTCGACAGCGATAGAGACAGCCAGCGAGAGAGGGAACACAAGCAGGGGGAGTGGGAGAGGAAGAAGCAGGCTCACAGCGGAGGAGCCTGATGTGGGGCTCGATCCCATAACGCCGGGATCACGCCCTGAGCCGAAGGCAGACGCTTAACCGCTGTGCCACCCAGGCGCCCCAGGAGTAGAAGCTTTCATTGTCAGTAGCAGAAGGGACTTGATAGCAATATCAAGGAGTTGTTAGAGCAGATTTAGCCCTCGTTCTGCTAATTCATTCAACCACACGTATATGATAGAGTTTGATTTGAATTCTGGCTATGTCAATAGGAGCATGCAGTTGGTAATGTCAACTTAAACCCCTTTGCCTCCGTCACATAACCTTTCAAAATAAGGCTAAATATACCCACCTACACGATTATTATGATGAAATGGTATGACATATTGAAAATTCTTAGCAGCCTGACTGGCATATAGTAGCTATTAAATAAAAAAAAAATTGTTCGCCTCCTTCTCCTTTTTTTGTATGGTGTGTTATAGATAAGCTAAGGAAGTAAAAAAGAGGAGTGGGGTAGAATCCAATCTGTAGCTGGGCAAGAATTAGGAAGACAGCAACAATATCCTGAGGGACAGATCAGGACATTTCTACGACAAACTGATTTAAATGTTGCCTCTGCCTCTCACTCACAGAAGTTGTAATGCTTACCCACCACCAATAAAACAAAATAAAACAAACAAAAAACCTCCCGCAAATTAGATATTTGCTCTTCTGGTTTCTCCCACTTCACATATAATAATCAACAGGCATGGGAACAATGAAAACAAACAGTCCTAAACTCGGCTGACCCTATGACCTTGTCCTCATATTTTCCCGGCTCTCACCAAGGAAACTCACAGAGCTGAGTCGTGAGGAACTGTTGGTAGGCTGCTCAGCAGAGCAGATGAGACATTGCCCTGTCTGAGACTATTTCCCTTCCTACAGCTTCCCCCGGCAAGATGTGAGGAGAACTGCGTGAATCCTGAACAGTAAGTATCTGAGACCAAACTGGGAAGAAGGAGAAACAGACAAAAACATTACTACGCAACACAGGGTCAAGAGGTCATTAAAAATCTGTGACTTCCCTTTATCTTTACTTAAATGGGCATCAACCCACTAATCTCACAGACGGGTCATGCAAAAATAAAGACATGCTCTCGTGTCATCCTAAGTACTTAAAATAACATCACTGAAAGCATTTTTTCCAAAGCCTATCTTCCCATTAAAACAACGGAATTAATCTCAATTTATACAGTCACAGAAATTTGCAAAAGGCTTTCTTTTCCACGCTTCTCAGTGACTCATCAGGACAGACTGGATTTAAAATCTCATCCCGGGCACATATGTTTGGGTAATTCCAAAGTAGCATCACCATCTGAAACATGAAGAACATTTTCTGTATTTTAGGGCATGTCAGTATCTACTGCAGGCTTCATTCAGCTATCGCTTTGAGGTCGTTATCCCCTAATCGAAACCTATCACACTTAGGTCTTACGCAGACACAGAGGACATACAAGGGGAAGAGATTCGTTCCACTTGGAGGTAAATTATTAAGAAAGCAGGGCCAACTGGAACACAACACTTGCTCAGCCTGAAGGAAAACACATATTTAGCCGTGGGAAGGGTTTCTCAATAGCCCCAAGACTGTTAAACCCAGGGGAAACGGTGGTGGCCTTGGGTGCTTGTCACACTGTCTGAGGTTTTAGATGCCTCCACTGAAGAAGAATCACTTTGACAGAATCAGAATCATAATACTGTAGAACTAGAAGAGGTTTTAAATAAATGGAGAATGTGAGAAACCGAGAGGAGACCTTGTCTATTGAAAAAGCTAACTGTATTCTACAACCGTGCAATCAAAAAGAGAATGTGGGAGAGAATTTCAATAGGTTTCAATAGCTCAATATATCAGAAAGTATTATTAAATCTGTTCCTCTTCAAACACAAATATTTCTTTCCTCTCCCCTTCCCACTCCTGAGCTTACCCCATACTCCTTCTTCCATGCAACCCATATTGTTGTCACCTCTATAGAGAAAATTCAGTTAATTTAACTTTCAACACGGTGAAGTTGGTTTCTACATTTTTCCTCCTTCCTATTTGGCTTCAGTGGGTGTGCTTATCAGTTTTCCTATTGGACTTGAAAGTTTAGGGTTTTTTTTTCCACGGTTTAGGGGAATTTTTATGGTTTAATGGTGACCTTTTTTGCAACAATTTGCAAAACATAAATTACAAACTTCATTGTATTGCTTTCATGCCTATAACAGAAATTTTCTTTATGTTTAAATTTTATTGATCTCAAATACATATACGAACCTTAACTTTCTTTTTTTTTTGTTTTCTTTCTTTTTTTTTTATTTTAATGATTTTTTATTATATTATATTAGTCACCATACAGTACATCCCTGGTTTCCGATGTAAGGCTCGATGATTCATTAGTTGTGTATAACACCCAGTGCACCATGCAATACGTGCCCTCCTTACTACCCATCACCGGTCTATCCCATTCCCCCACCCCCCCCCCTCTGAGGTCCTCAGTTTGTTTCTCATAGTCCATAGTCTCTCATGTTTCATTCCCCCTTCTGATTACCCCCCCTTTCTTTATCCCTTTCTTCCCCTACCGATCATCCTAGTTCTTATGTTCCATAGATGAGAGAAATCATATGATAGTTGTCTTTCTCTGCTTGACTTATTTCACTTAGCATTATCTCCTCCAGTGCCGTCCATGTTGCAGCAAATGTTGAGAATTCGTTCTTTCTGATAGCTGAGTAATATTCCATTGTATATATGGACCACATCTTCTTAATCCAGTCATCTGTTGAAGGGCATCTCGGCTCCTTCCACGATTTAGCTATTGTGGACATTGCTGCTATGAACATTGGGGTGCATATGGCCCTTCTCTTCACTACGTCTGTATCTTTGGGGTAAACACCCAGTAGTGCAATGGCTGGATCATAGGGTAGCTCAATTTTTAACTTTTTAAGGGACCTCCACACTGTTTTCCAGAGTGGCTGTACCAACTTGCATTCCCACCAACAATGTAGGAGGGATCCCCTTTCTCCACATCCTCTCCAACAATTGTTGTTTCTTGCCTTGTCTATTTTTGCCATTCTAACTGGCGTAAGGTGGTATCTCAGTGTGGTTTTGATTTGAATTTCCTTGATGGCTAATGATTTTGAACATTTTTTCATGTGTCTGTTAGCCATTTGTATGTCTTCATTGGAAAAGTGTCTGTTCATATCTTCTGCCCATTTTTTGATTTGTTTATTTGTTTCTCGTGTATTGAGTTTGAGAAGTTCTTTGTAGATCTTGGGTACCAGTCCTTTATCTGTAGTGTCATTTGCAAATATCTTCTCCCATTCCATGGGCTGCCTCTTAGTTTTTCTGACTGTTTCCTTGGCTGTGCAGAAACTTTTAATCTTGATGAAGTCCCATAAATTCATTTTATCTTTTGTTTCTCTTGCCTTTGGGGATGTGTCATGAAAAAGCTTGCTTTGTCCGATGTCGTAGAGAACCTTAACTTTCATACCCATTTTCAAACTTCGTAAACTTACATTCCAAATTCTTTCTTGGTCATTGTCATCATAAATGTTTACGGTGATCATGGTTATATTTTCTACTAACACCGTTTTCATAATCACTAGTCTGTCTTATAATGATTTACAAAATTATTTACACAATGCCATCTGTAGTATTAAACACTTTAAGGCATCCCATTTTGCAATAGATTCTGCAGGTTATATTGAAGTTAGTATAACTCATTGTATGTTAACCGGAATTAAAATGCAAACTTAAAAAATATATATAAGTTGTGATGCTTTTATCATAACAAAGTAGCAAATTATATTGTAACTCATATTCCTGATTCTGGAACTACAAAAGGCACTGACTATGTTTTTATTGCAAAAAAAACCTTTATTCTTTCTCCATAGCTGCCTGACCACAGATTGGGTACATCTCTGGTATATATGGTAAGTTTCAGCTATCATACCCAAAAAGACATTTCAAAGGAACTTTATTTTTCTCAGGGGCATTCATTTTTATTTTTTTAGTTTTTAAATATATTGACATCAGGAAAAAAAAATGTGTGAGACAGCCACCTACTTACCCAGCATCTCCTGGAGTAAAGTTTCTTTACCTCATCATTAACTATGTGACAATATGCCAGGATTTCCTATTTCAGTACCATCTCCTCGGGCAACATTAAAAGGTTATTGTGTATTTTCTCAGGGTCAGCTCTAGAAATTTCTACAGAGAGGAGAATATAAAATAGAAAGCAGACCCTCCAAACCGAATTAGATCTCTTATTGCTTTAATGAACTGATTTAGGCTTGCTGACAAAGTAAGTATGTATGTGAAGTGAAAGTGTTGAAATTAAAATCTTAGGATTATTGTATAAAATAGTCAAACAAAGTCAAAACGCAGACACTGAAGACCAATTATGGCCAGGGTTGGGAAACACACCAGATCACAGAGCTCTCACTGGGGGTGGTCTTCTTACAGGTTGCTGGTGGTAATTGGCGCACTGCTTCTCCTGTGCGGCCTGACTTCTGCATGCTTCCGCTGCTGTCTGAGTCGCCAGCAAAATGGGGAAGATGAGGGCCGGCCTCCCTATGAAGTGACAGTCATCGCTTTCGATCATGACAGCACTCTCCAGAGCACTATCACTTGTGAGTACTCTGGCATTATAACCTGAGAGGAGGTTTAAAATGATAATCAGGGGGTGCCTGGGTGGCTCAGTCGGTTAAGTCTTTGCCTTCCACTCAGGTCATGACCCTGGAGTCCTGGGATGAAGCCCCTGGTCAGGAGCCCGGCTCAGCCAGGAGCCGGCTTCTCCCTCTCCCACTCCCCCTACTTGTGCTCTTGCTCGCGGTCCTCTCTGTCAAATATATAAATAAAATCTTTTTAAAAAGTGGGGGGATGGTCAGGGGGCACTTGGGTGGCTCAGTTGGTTAAGTGTCAGACTCTTGATCTTAGCTCAGGTCTTGAGCTCAGGGTTGTGAGGTCAAGCCCCTCATTGGGCTCCATGCTGGGTGAGGAGCTTACTTAAAAAAAAAAAAAAAAGACAAATAAAAGAATGATCAGGATGATGAAACAATATAGAAACATGGATTGGGGGGCGCCTGGGTAGCGCAGTCATTAAGCATCTGCCTTCTGCTCAGGGGGTGATCCCGGCGTTCTGGGATCGAGTCCCACATCGGGCTCCTCCGCTGGGAGCCTGCTTCTTCCTCTTCCACTCCCGTGCTGTGTTCCTTCTCTCGCTGGCTGTCTCTGTCTCTGTCAAATAAATAAATAAAATCTTTAAAAAAAAAAAAAAAGAAGAAGAAACATGGATTGGGGGCGTCTGGGTGGCGCAGTTGTTAAGCGTCTGCCTTGGGCTCAGGGCGTGATCCTGGCGTTATGGGATCAAGTCCCATATCAGGCTCCTCTGCTAGGAGCCTGCTTCTTCCTCTCCCACTCCCCCTGCTTGTGTTCCCTCTCTCACTGGCTGTCTCTGTCAAATAAATAAATCAAATCTTTAAAAAAATAAAAAAGAAAGAAACATGGATTGAAAAGTACTAGAGATTCTAGAACTCAAGGTTGTTTTAATTTCCAGGTGCCTGATGGTGAGGTGACCTAGACTCTCACTGATGCTGTGTTCTCAAATATGGTCTAATGATAGAGTGAAGAAAGAAGTAGAATGTTGGAGAAAATATTGGAAAAGTCTTATAGGAGGAACTACCCAGTTTATAAAGTTATTTAGATAAAACTATTTTAAGCTCTGAGTGTAACCCTTTTTCAAAAATGTCTTGGATTTTGTGAGAACCTGTATTTTCATTACATATATATTATTTTATATCTTTGAAGAAATTAGTCATGTGTACTTTCAATTCTTTTTTTCTGTAGTGTATCTGTTGATACACTTAAATGTTAGCCTAACATCACCTTGATGATTATAAAACACTTTCCTTTATGTCCTTCTGTTCTCTTCATATTATTTTCTTTCCTGAAATGGGAGAAGAAAGACCAGTCAGAACAGCGGGTGGCACAACATTGTGATATGTCTTTTGAAAAGAGAATACGTTGCTGTTCACCTTTCCTGCTTCATCTACTGTCCTTTGAGAAAAGATAAATGAGACAAAGATAAATATTTTGAGGAGTCCACGTTATCAGTGGGTTGACATAAAGGGCCCCAAGTCCGTAAAAGGGGAAGGACAGTGTTGTGAGATACAAATTGTGTGAGACACAATTTAGATTGGTTGAGGACCCCAGAGAAGACAGGATCTTCCACCAGAGAGAAGTTGGTTTCCAAACAAGCTTCACAGCATTTTCATAACGTATGTGGCCAAGAGTGACAATGGTTTGGACACTTGCTAAAAATGAAGGGAAATTAAGCGTGTTGTAAGTCCCTGATTTCTGAGGATGTCACATTTACTTTAGTTCTATTCCTTCTTTCCTCCCTAGCCCTGCAGTCAATATTTGGCCCTGCAGCTCGAAGAATCCTGGCTGTGGCTCACTCCCACAGTCCCCTTGGCCAATTGCCCTCCTCTTTGGACACTCTCCCAGGGTATGAAGAAGCTCTCCACATGAATCGCTTCACCGTTGCAAGGTGTGGACAGAAGGCACCTGATCTACCCCCAGTGCCAGAAGAGAAGCAGCTCCCTTCAAAGGACGAGTCTCCTGGAGCAGAACACTCTTCAAACTGACGGGAACTCTGGTTTTATAAATGGGGTGGGGGGTTCTCCAGAGTTGCTACAGACAGACAAATGTAACTTTTTTTTCTAACTTTTGGAAGATTTAGGAAGACAACTAAACATTTTTCAGTGGAAAGGATGGGTTCCAACTCTTGATTTCCAGTCACATCTATTTTCTAAGATGGAATTGCCCTAACGGGGAACTTGAATTCCTTGTCCGGTGGCCAAACTTTGCAATTAACCTCTAGCGATGCTAATTACTACAGAACCAAGAAAGCATCAAAAGTATCTTGAAATCCTTTAGCTGTTGAGTTCCTTTACCCATAGGATACTGCAAGTGGTTTTTCTTTCCACCAGCTATAACACAGTAATAGATAGTAACACACTTGAAGAGAAAGACAAGAGCATAGGCACAGCCACGGACATTAATGCATCGAAGTCATGAATTTTTCCTCCTGAGAGAACATTCACTTTTATGCTGAATGGCAATGATACTCTGGGACATCATGTCATACCTAAGTGGACATCCAGGATCCAGGGGTAGAATTGCAGATACGGGTTAAGAGAACACAGTATAGTATCAAAGTGCCAAATAGCAAAGTCTTTCCTTCACTTTGGTCCTACCCACTAGCAGTATGAGAAACTGCACAGAGTGCCGAAACAGTTTCTACTCATTTTTCAGTTCCTCTGCCTTGCAAACACACGTGCACACACACACACACGCATGCAGGCATACACATGCATATGCTGTCTTTTCTGAGTCTAAAAGAATAGCCTTGTTTGCTGCTTTTCTCTTTCCAGCTTTGACCACTTAAAGCCACGTGTCCATAGTGGCACACTCTAGTGGGGTGGCCTTCACTGCCACCTAGTGGAACCATGGTAGAAATGGCTCTCCGCACCCCTCTCCAGTTCCTGGAGCGACTAACTGAACTCAGCCTGGAGGGGATACTTCCGGGGGCCACCATCTTGCCCTGTAGTGCCAAGCTGTGCACCTGACATACTACTGGACATTTGAGGATGTAATGTATTGTTACTTGGCAATTGAGGAAGGGAAGTGTATTGGGGGAAAATGACTTCCCAGTGACCTTAGATAAATCATCGGAAATCTGTAAAGCAGTTTTCCCACTTGTAAAACAGGGGATAATAACACCTCCAAGGATTGTTGTGAGGATCAAATAAACGAAACATAAAAGACAAGATTTGTAAAGTATTATGCCCACGTATTTGATACTCTTACTATTGACGTCAAATTTTCACCTTTCTGCTATGATTCCACTGAGAATTATGTTCTCATTTGTCCTTTTGCCAGTCAGACTGTGATGTTATCACTAAGTCACACCAAAGTCACTTTATTTCATCAATAAAGATTTGTTGATTGAGGTTAACAACTAAAGATACGTGATTCCTTTTAAAATGGTCTGTATAGAGGTAAGGAATATTTGAGAAAACACGTTTATTCGGCAATTAGCTTCAGCACTTACGGAGACATATACCCAGGGAAAGGCTGATTAGTATAGCACCTCATTAAATACATTCTTGGAATGCTCCCTCAGCCCAAGGGGGAAAATGTTCTGAGTATAAGCTGCTGGTGATCTGAATTTATCCTGAGTCATTTATCAAATTGCCTCTGGAAATTGTTAAGATGCATGAATTGTTAATAGGCCCTGTAGTGGCCTTGTTTTGGTACTGCCAAATGAATCACTTCATTATCACATATTCCATAAAATTTTTTTTTAAAGATTTTATTTATTTATTCATTCAACAGAGATAGAGACAGCCAGCGAGAGAGGGAACACAAGCAGGGGGAGCGGGAGAGGAAGAAGCAGGCTCATATCGGAGGAGCCTGATGTGGGGCTCGATCCCACAACGCCGGGATCACGCCCTGAGCCAAAGGCAGACACTTAACCACTGTGCCACCCAGGCGCCCCTTCATAAAATATTCTAGGCTCGTTTGTCCTTCAAGATACCACAGTCTTGAAGATGTTAAAACATCATCCAGTAGAAAAAGATCTTGGAAGAAATCCTCCTGTAAGTATCTTGTTCTAAAGAGATCTCTGAGCTCCACTCCTCCCCTCTGCCTCTCCCTCTCCTCAGACACAGGGATACTTGCATTCCTGTAATCCTCCCATTTTCTCAGAGGATCAGCAATCATTTGGCTTCACCTCTTTCTCTACTCAATATAGGATCTCTGTTAATCAGTGCAATCACTTTCACCACTGTTCTCAACTTTTTAAACGCCTTTTTGCTTTCCTTACACCTATCTTTTAAACTTTAAACATTGGTTCAGTGAAGCTGATTTCTCCTCAAAGTCTATGCTCTGAGCAGTGCTGCAGAAAACTCAACTCTACTAAGAGAGGTCATGACAAGGTCATGGTCCCCAACACCACCTGAACCACCTGCCATTTTTTCCAGAGTTTCTTTTGTAATTCTACTACTCCTATTAGTTATTCAAATGTCAGTGGCTCCCAGGGCGCACGGGTGGCTCAGTTGGTTAAGCAACTGCCTCTCAATTTTTTTTTTAAAGATTTTATTTATTTATTCGACAGAGATAGAGACAGCCAGCGAGAGAGGGAACACAAGCAGGGGGAGTGGGAGAGGAAGAAGCAGGCTCATAGCAGAGGAGCCTGATGTGGGGCTCGATCCCATAACACGGGGATCACGCCCTGAGCCGAAGGCAGACACTTAACCGCTGTGCCACCCAGGCGCCCCGACCGCCTCTCAATTTTGGCTCAGGTCATGAGCTCAGGGTGGTAAGATTGAGACCCGCCCTGGGCTCTGTACAGAGTCTGCTTGTCCCTCTCCCTCCCTCCACTTGCACTCTCTCTCTCTCTCTCAAATAAATATATAAATAAAATCTTAAAAAAAAAAATTTTCAGTGGCTCCCTTCAAACCCCATACCCCCCTCACCTACTCATTAATTCTAGGCAGGGGACTTGTCCTCCTCATTCAGAAAGGAAATCAAGCCTTCAGGTAACTTCCTAGCCCAAAGTTATAAGCCCCTGCAGACCAGTGCCTGCTCTTTCCTCCTTCTTTCCAGTCTCATTGAAATAGATGTCCTTCCTCCTCCCCAATATAATACTTCTAATTAGGTTTTGCATTACATTGATTCAACAGTTTCTGTGTTCAAAAGGTACTGTTTAAAAAATTATCTGCCAAGAATAGTGTAGAGGCAGGTGAGGGTGAAAGAGTGGGCGAGACAGTCAGGGACGCTGATACATGGTCCTCACAGAGCTTAAGAAAAAGTCAAAAATAAAATGATTGCAATCATGAATAGTGCAGAGAACCCTTGGAAAAGGCAGAATGAGGGAAGAACATTTTTTTTTTAAGATTTTATTTATTTATTCGACAGAGATAGAGACAGCCAGCGAGAGAGGGAACACAAGCAGGGGGAGTGGAGAGGAAGAAGCAGGCTCATAGCGGAGGAGCCTGACGTGGAGCTCGATCCCATAACACCGGTCCCATAATGCCGGGATCACGCCCTGAGCTGAAGGCAGACGCTTAACCACTGTGCCACCCAGGCGCCCTGGGAAAACATTTTCAAAGATGAGGGAAAGTTTGATAAGTTTGAGGAACTGAACAAAAAGTAGCTGGTTTTAGTAAGGTAAAGAGAGAACTGCAGCAAATAAAGTTAGAGGGGAAAGGAGTCTTGAGGGCAAGAAGTCTACACTGTATTTTACACACATTGAGAAGCCATCGGAAAATTTTAAACAGTAAGTCACTTGATGCAATTTGAATTTTTTTTAAAGATTTTACTTATTTATTTGACAGAGAGAGAGCACACACAAGCAGCGGAAGAGGCAGGCAGAGAGAGAGGGAGAAGCAGGCTCCCCACTGAGCAGGAAACTCAACATGGGGCTCAATCCCAGGGCCTTGGGATCATGACCTAAGCCGAAGGGAGACACTTAGCTGACTAAGCCACCCAGGCGCCCCCCATGAAATTTGAATTTTGAGACAATGATTCTTGATGCTATAGAATGGACTGGAATAGGAGAAGAATGAAAGCATGAAGACTAGATGGGAGATACTGAGGAAGAGTAGACAAGAGGTGATTGTGGCTAGGAATTGAGATTGTGGATAGTCCATGAGTGTGGACTAGCATGGTGATGTTAGAAGTGGAAATAGAGATAAATGTAGGAATTTGAAAGATATGTTAGGGATAGGATCATCCACATTTGCTGATGGATTGAGTAGAGAAATGTAGTAAGGGAAAGGAATGAAAAATGACACCTTGATCATTGACCTGAGCCAATGCATGGAGGGTGTAGCTGTTGATTAGGGTTAGGGAAGGTGTACTGTTGATTAGGGAAGATTGTGCAAGACCAGATTTAGGGGAAAATTCAAGGTAGTGATTTCTAAAATGGGGAAAAAGCATTTCATGACAAAATATATTCCAAGTTATTCTAAGGTCATGCGTACTTCACTAAAGCAGCAAAAGTTCAGATGTGCCGTTGGGAAAAATCAAAGTTTTCCTTGAGATTAAATGAGGAAAGTCTCAATTTGTAAAAAAGAAATTCCATATTAGGCCTTCATAATTTGCAATATTTATAAAATAATCCCCTGGAAATGGCAGAGATTACTGGATATGCCAATCTAGGACAGTGGGGTCTGGGAAGGAAGATACAAGTTTAGAAGCCATCAAGTTAAAATGTCCGTTTATATTGTGGAAATAATTCCAAATGGAATTAGGAAGCCCTGAAAAGGGAGCTCTCAAGCGTATACCCCTCGTTGTAGCCTACATAACAGGCAGGAATAAGGAAGATAAGAATTATTTTAACAAGGGAGGACATTACATCTCCTGATTTTTAGAAAAGGAAGGAAGATCCCTCCCCACACCAGGACCAACACATTACCCACTGCTTGCAGGCAAGACACCACTAACAACCTCAAACTCTTATCTCCCTATAAACTTGTTCCAACAACCATTCACAGTTTCCTCCTAAAACCTAATAAAGCTGACCTTCCCTCTGTCTCTTTGGACCTACCGATGGTTCACCATAGCTTCCTGTTCTGAATTATAATTCCTCCTCTATTCCCAAATAAACTCATTTTTTTTACTTCAATAAAATTCTCTTTGCTATGTTTAAACTTAAGAATATACAGTTGATCCTTGAACACCAGTTGGAATTGTGCAGATCCACTTATTCATGGATTTTTTTGATACAGTGCAATACCATAAATGTATTTTTGTTTTCTTATGATTTTTAATAACATTTTTTTCTCTAGCTCACTTTATTGTAAGAATACAGCATATTATATATATGTTATATATATATATTATATATATAACATAGAAAATACATGTTAATCAACTGTTTATATTATTGATAAGGCTTCCAGTCAATAGTAAGCTATTAGTAATTAAGTTTTGAGGGAGTCAAAAGTTATATATGGATTTTTGACTGCATGGGGGGTCACACCCCTAACCCTTCCCCCTTCATTGTTCAAGGGTCAACTGTTTATGGGTATAAATGAAATAATTATTTCCCCATCCTCCTTCTTTTTCCTTTTTCTTATTCTTCAATTGTTTACTTTCTATGGGCTCCCTTCCTTTGTTATATAGTAGTTTAGTGTAAATTACATATGGCAAAATGCGGGAGCATGGAGTTAAAGAAAAATGTCATATTGTTAAAGCTTAAATTAAATAATTCAGATACTGAACTTGAAGACAATGAGGACTACTTAATGTTTTATTAGCGGGAGAGTTTTATAATGTGATCAATATTTAGAAAGATACTCCAGTGAAAGTTTGAGGTCTTGGGTGAAGTGTAAGGAAGTCAGATCTTCATTTCAGCTAGGAGCGTATTGTAAAAATCCTAGTTAAAGATGGTGAGAGTCTGAAAAGGAACATTGGGGGTGGTGATTTATTTCTTTTTGTCAGCAGAATTCTAGGTTCTTTAGGTCTTTCTCTAGATCTTTCCTCTGATTTTTTTTCAAGATTTTATTCATTTATTTATTTAAGAGAGAGAGAGAGTGAGAGCGGGGTGAGGAGCAGAGGGAGAGGGACAACAAGACTCTGCACTGAGCACAGAGCCCAAAGCAGGGCTCCATCTCACAACCCTGAGACCATGACCCTGAGATCATGATCTGGGCTGAAATCAAGAGTTGGATGCTTAACCAACTGAGACCCTCAGGTGCCCTTTTCCTCTGATTTTAAGCAATAGAGATTCTCTCCTACCTCTTTCTTAGCCCAAATGACACAAATATGTATTAAACCTTCCATAGCCTGCAGTGAAGCTGCACTATCCACCCTCTACAGGTTATTTTGGGCTTCTTGGGGTGATTACCAGCCAACCCCCCACCATATTTTCCATAGCTTGTTACTTGCCCAAATGAAAACTCCTGTAGGGGGTAGCGTCTACTGGGATATCACCATCTGAAAGAAGGTGTCTACACCTACATATTGGGAGGGGTTAATTCTGATAGCACAAAGCTTCCAATCCAAGAGGGAGACATGAAAGATGGACATATACTGATTTACAGAAGAGCAATATAGGTTCTCTTTCCTGGGGAGTGGGGGGATGGGTCTGAGAAATGATCGATTGGACTATGTTGACTAGCTTTATCTATTTGGAGGCAAATAGAACAGTACAGGATGACTTGCACTGGCCTGTGTAGAGGAGGACAAATAATTTTCCCTCTACGTTTCTAGGTTCTTGGCTGAGACACCCCAGAAAAAAAAAAAAAAAGGCAGATTAACAAGAGAAAAATAGAAATTTAATAACATGTACACCTCCTGTATACATGGGAGAGACCCAAGAAAATTGAGTAACTCCCTGAAACGGCCCAAGCCATCATCTTGAATAGATTTCCAGCTAAAGACAAAGGAAGATTGGGTGGGGTGGGGGAGTGTGAGAGGTTACCAGGAAAAGCACAGTAAACAAAAGTATGGTTGTTATGCTGATTGAAATCAAGGTCTTCTCCATTGTTGAGAGTTTCTAGAGATTTAGTCATCCTCCTCTTCTTGGGAAAGAGAAGGAGACACCCTTACAAAGTGAGATTTCCCTTATAAACAAACGTAAATCCTTTCACAAAACTATTATTCGGTTTTCAGAACTTCTCCTGTCTGCTGTTTTTAAAATAAACAGTTTAGGATAATCCTTATGCCAAACAAACATATTTTGAGGTGGCAATTCTGCTGCCTGTCATCTGTCAGGAGCTATGGTATTGAGTCTTATTGAGTTAGCCTTACAAGTGTGGTCTGTAAGACGGGTCTTAGAGGGTCTGATTCGTTTACACATCAAGAGTATACTTGTATAAGAGAGTACGGAAATAAAGCGAAAATGGGATCTATGTAACAAATTTAAGAGGCTGAGGAGAAAAATTGCAGAGTCTGAAAATAGCAAGTTTTGTTTTTTTTGCCTTGGGTAAGTAGATTGTCTGGAAGGTAATAAGGAGGCCAGGGTGGAAAGTTTGCCCTTGAGCTGGCAGACTGACTGGGAAAACAATTATAGTGATTTATGCATTGTCCAAGATACACTGAGAGTTCAACTGTGGGAAATATTCTACATGCTGTCTCTGAATGATGTTGGCCAGTGTCTCTCCTGGCACCTTCACCTTAGTTAACCCATAATTGCACTATTTGCCACCTCAGAAATCCTCATCACATTAAAAGTTTGGAAAGGGTATCATGAACGTGGTAATACTTGAGTTGAACCCTACAGGATGATAAATTTAAACATCAAATATACAGTATAAGCGTTTTTGGGGGGTGTTTTTGTTTTGTTTTTTTTTGTGTGTGTTTTTGGTCTGTGAGTAAAGAGCAAAAATGAGAATGTGAATCACGGAGAATGTTAAAAATATCAAGAGTGATATAATGGGAATGAATCTGGAAGCACAGGTGAGCATCTTTATATGGAAGGCATTACATGGGAGCTGAAGCGTTTTGATCTCTATCATGCATTCTATGAAAGCCGTTGTAAAGTTCTGAAGAGAGAAAAGAGATCATGTAACTTGTAAAATGCTTGGGCTGTCAATAAAGCATAAGAAGTGAGATCTGGAAGACAAGAAGACCATTATAATCCTGAACTACCCCAAAGACCATACTTCTTCCCTGTGTTTCATAAAAGATTAGTTAGTTATAAGCAAAGTTATGAAATAAGGCCCACTAAATAAAATGTCTCTTCTCTGTATTTCAGCTTCTTGGTACTTTTTTTTTTTTTTTTTTGGTACTTATTCTTTAATTGTTCGTGTTGCCCTTTGGTTGTGGTGGTCCTTATTTAACAAATGTTATCAGTGTTCTGATTGTCTAGACCTTTCTTGAGTCCCAGTTTGTATGTCAGACTTGCCTATACAGGTCATCTGCTTTACTCCCTTCTTGCACTATAGAATCTGCTCTCCCCCATGATACTAACACTAATTACCATGGGTCATAAATCCAACTCAATAAATACCAGAGTAAAAAATGGAAATTTAATTGAAAGGGGACAAAAGTCCATCAGGAGTCAAATAATTGGTAAGTAGTCATAACTATTTGAATGCCTAAAGTGCAGCATTTAATTAATTAATTATCAGCTTTGGAGGCTGAATGGCAGAGAAGTGGTATAACCTGCAGAGACCCGAGTTGACTGAACTGGTTATATACTCAAATTACTTAGACCTCAAACTCCAAACTGAAAACTCTGCGGCTCTTATTTTTTTTTTTTTAATTTAAGCTTTATTCCTTTTAATCAAATGTAGACTTTGACACAGATTAAAAAGTCAAATAGCTCTACAAGGCTTAGGAAGGAAAAGAGCAGTTCCTCACCGTGCACATATTTTCCACTCCCTCCTTGTAATAGTTGTAGTCGATCTTTTTAAACCTACATTTCTCCAAATACTATGCATATGTTGCTGTTCTTGATTTTTTTTTTAAAGATTTTATTTATTTATTTATTTGACAGAGAGAGAGACAGCCAGCGAGAGAGGGAACACAAGCAGGGGGAGTGGGAGAGGAAGAAGCAGGCTCATAGGGGAGGAGCCTGATGTGGGGCTCGATTCCACAACGCCAGGATCACACCCTGAGCCGAAGGCAGACGCTTAACCGCTGTGCCACCCAGGCGCCCCTGTTCTTGATTTTTATATTCAGTTTGGAGTATCATGCATTGACTTGCCATTAAGGAAGATGAAAGTTTAGCTCATTTTCATCACCACCATCTCTTCCTTGGCTACCAGGACACATTAGAACATTTCTTGTGTCCTCCCCCATCTTCTAAATACAGTTCCATCACAATTTTTGATTAAATGAGTATATTGGGAAGCAGGAAAATGACTATTAATGGGTAAGAGCCTGAAATCAGGGCTTATGGGTTAAAATTCTGGCTCTGGTTATAGTCACTTAATCATTCTATGCTTCAATTTCTTCACCTGTAAAATGAGTACATATAAGTACATATGAGTGCATATAAGTACATATACATTATATTATTTTGTGAGGATTATGGGGTTAATATGTATGTACATACTGTACATAAAACATGTATGTTATACATTAATAAGTATTAACTTTTATCATCTTATAGATTATCTTTATCTCTCATGTTAAATCTAGTTTCCTATATTCCATGTCTTTTCCTTTCTTGGTCTATTTCCTCATTTTGGGAATGCTTTCTTTCTAAACACAGATACAGAGGAAGCACATTTCTGGAGACCTTCCATGTCTAAGTTTCGTCTTGTGCTACCCTCATACTTAAATAATAGTTTAGCATAAAATTCTAGGAAGAAAATTTTTTCTTTTAGGATTTTAAAGTATTTTTTTGGGGGGGGGGACGAGCAAGCGCACATGAGCAGGGGGAGGGGCAGAGGGAGAGGGAAAAGCAGACTCCCTGCTAAGCAGGGAGCTCCAGAGGGTGGGAAGGACATTTGGGACTCCATCCCAGAACCCTGGGATTATGACCTGAGCCGAACGCAGATGTTTAAAGGACTGAGCCACTCAGGCACCCCTCCCTTAGGATTTTAAAGGGATAACTAGCTTTAAATAAAATCTGACCTCCCTCCCACATTTGCTATATTCTCTTTCTGAGACTCCTAGTATTTGAAATTTGGACCTCTAATTTACATACCCTAGCCTCCTTCCTCATCCTTTTGTCTTATTACTTTACTTTCTAAAAAATTTCAACTGTCTTCTAATACTTCTATTAAATTTCACGTTCCTCATTCTCTCTCTCTCTCTCTCTATGGTCTGAATATCCTTTGATTGTAAGCTATTTTTGTTTCATGAATGCAATAGTTATCTTGTTTCTCTGAGGATATTAATGATAAATTTTTTGAGGTTGTAATTTCCCTAAGTAGTCTTTTTTTATTCTCTTGAAGTTGTTGTTCACTGCTTCCCTTTCCCTCAAATCCTGACTCCTTACTGTCTGCTTGTATTTAAGAACGAGGCACTAAAAAGCTCATTTAAAATTCTGTATGCATGCAAACCCAGCTGGGCTGCCAGAATTCTGGCAGATTAGGAGGAAGAAGGTGGGGGATTCAAGTGTGTAAATTTTGAATCTGTCCCTGCCCCCACCCCTCCGTTTTCAGTGCGCCATCTTGGATTGAGCCTGCTTTTTCCCCTTCTGCCACAGTTCATAGACCTTGTTTATTCTGTACAAGGAGCAAATCTCCTGTCTGCACAGGGAATAAGGAGAGACAATCACATGGTTGTATGGGGCAAGGGAGGTAGCCTGGGGGCAAAAAGGCTTGAGCATTTCTCTCTCAGTTCTTTAATGAATAATGGGCTACTTTACATATTCCCTACTGTCGATTTAGGATTTCTTGTCTTAAGTCTGTTATTCATCATTTGTCACTCTTTTTAGACTCTAAAATGGCTTTCTATTTCTCTCCCTCTCTCTCTCTTTGACTTTGTGAGTTTTTGACTTCTTTTTCCTTTTACAGTATGTATTTGTTTCCTCAGGCTGTAGGATTCTGACACCAATTCCCACATGTGGGTTTATTCGCCCATACCAAGAAATTCTCCAACACCAACTGGTTTTCCTGCAATTCAACTCAATTCTGATACTATAGAAGAGAGGTAAAACTGAAAAAGAACAAAGGCCTTTATTTGGGGCCTCAGAATAGCAATTGGGGAGCACAGACTCCGGTAGAAACCCAAATATTGTCCCACCGGTGGGGTGAAATTGTGACCAGCTAGATCCCAAGACCTGACTTCACTGCCCACCTGCTTGTACTCACTAACCTTTGTCTTACATTTTCCTTAAGCTCTTCTTTCCAGCTTACCTCTTAACTCAGGCAAATGACACCTGAAACCACCCCTCAGGTGATGTTGCCTGCTCTTACAAGACCTCCCTTGACCCAGACCACCCAGACCTTTTGAGCTCAACTTGTGTCTGCACAGATGGACTGTGGAGTAAACCGTGGGATGACTGACAGTTGCCTTTACATCGTTAAAATACTAAAAATAATAAGAAGAAAATAAAAAATAAAAAAATAAAACCTCTATACAAGGAAAAGCCTCAGCCTCATTTACATAACATACAATGTATGTATAGGCATGTTTTCTGAAGGCATATGTGTGACCTTATGCCTTATGGTGACAAGGCTTCCTTATCTAAATATTCATCCTCGCCTTAAATAAAAGGAGTCCATTCCCCCTTGTGAGGGAGTTAGCACAGTCTTTGGAGATGATTCCTTGTGATCTCCTTATTTGCTGCAAATAAAGTTTACTTTGTGGGACAACTCACCTGTTGTGTCCGACTCGCTGACGAGCAACTCACATTGGTCTAGTTATAAAAGCAAGGGGTTTTTATGAGAAAGAGGAAAGGGGGCATTTATATGACCTGGATAAAAAAAGAAAAACAAAATGTCAGTTGGCACTAACAGGCTGAGCTGCTTTTGTTTACACATTGATTGACTGCCCTGTTGGGGTTATATGAAATTATTCCTGGTATGCCTTAGCTAACTATCTTCTCTTCAGAAAGTCTACAATCAAGTCTTATGATCAAGATAACTCCTGTCCTGTTGACTTTTAAGAACAATTCCTTGTAAAAGAATTGTTGCTTCTGGCCCAGTTCAAGAGTCTTTTTGCCCAGTTCAAGAATTCATTAGCCATTTATTTGTTTTGGAAAGGAGAATGGATCTTTTCTCAAAATGAAGTCTCTCAGGTCCCCAGGTTTCATACAGTTTTATTCTGTCTACCTGGAAATGGTGTCAGATCCCCCAGGTTAAGGGCTCAGTCCTACAAGACTGCTCTCCCCACCCCCAACTTCAGATGCCAATTGCAAATCCAGATGGTCACCTGAGCTTCTATACTTGGAGGGTTCTGAAGACCTCCTTCTTGGGTGATTAATTAGCTCCAGTGGGTCATATGACTCAGAGAAACATTTTACTTGTGGAATTGATGCGTAGTGCAAGGTATGTGGGAAGAGGTAGAGAGCTTCCAGGCCCTTTCCAAGCATGTCACTCACCCAGCACCCCCACGAGCTCAGCCAACCCAGAGACTCTGAGCCCGTCCTTTTGGGTTTTTACGGAGTCTTCATTACATAAACATAACTGATTAAGTCATTGGCCATTGGTGACTGAACTCAATTTCCAGCCCCTTTCCTCTCCTCAGAAGTGAGGGGGGCGGGGCGGGTAGGGTGGGACCGAAAGTTCCAATTCTTTAATCCCTCAGTTGGTTCCTCAGGTGACCAGCCCCCATTCTTAGATTGCCTAGGGGCACTTCAAAAGTCACTTATTAGCACAACAAAATATACCTTTATTGCTTTCCTCACTTAGGAAATTCCAAGGGTTTTTAGGAGCTCTGACAGGAACTAGTTAAAAGACCAAATATCTATTTATTATTATAAATCACAATATTACAAACATTCATAACTAAGTACTACAAACTGGATGGCTAAAACTACAGAAATATATTGTCTCTCAGTTCTGGAGGCCAGACATCTGAAATCAGGGTATAAGAAATGTTGAAGAAAAATTAGAATCAGACTGGCGAGAGACTGAGTGACACTTGGAGAAGTAGGAGAATTCGGATTTATTTTATGCCAGCAGACCCAGTTGAGCTCAGCTCATGTTCCAAATTCTGGGCCCTGGGCAATGGGGTGATAGGGCTTTTATAGGTGACTGCAGGCAGTCAGGTTCCAAGGGCTATGCTGACTGCTGGTAGGCGGGTTTAAACTGGGGGAGTGGGGGCTGCTTTAGGTGGGAACAGTAGTGCAGGGAGCCTGTGGCAGGAAGGCTGTTCACAGAAGCAGAAAAGGCTGGTTATCTCTTGCTCCCAGTATGACTTCTGGTTATCTCTATCTAGCTTATTGTTAGTAACTTTCCATCTTCTGGTGCCTTCTGGCCTGGGCCTGCTCCGGGCAATTTTCCTCTTCAGTACAGTTGATTCATTTTGAGAACTGTGAGAAAAATTATTTCATGCCTGTCTCCTACCTTTTGGTAGACTCCTGCACCTTGGCTTGCAGATGGCACTATTCCTGTGATTTCACATACTTTTTCCTCTATGCATGTCTATCCCGATATTTAAATTTTTGTCTTTAAGAAGGACATCAGTCATATTGGTTTAAGGCCTACCTTAACGGCCTCATCTTAATTTGATCATCTACAAAGATCCTATTTCCAAAGTCACATTCATGGATACTGGGGGTTAGAAATTCAACATTTTTTGGGGGGATACAATTCAATCCATGACACTGTACTTTAGGAGAGTTTCAAGAGACAGCAAAAGCAAATATATCATTTTTAGTCCACCATCTTAAAATTTAAAAATCTACCCTTTGTTCTTTTGACTATGACATACTCCACATTTTTTGTCTTTATTTTGTATCCAAAGCACTCAGGATATAAACAGAAGTAATGTTAGCGTAGGCGTCAGTTAGTTCAGTTCTAACAGGGTAACTGGAGGCCAGCATAATGGAAACCATGGCCAGCTATCAGGAAAGTCGGAAGCTTATCCTGGCAGCACTCCACAAGGATCCAGATCAAACTAGATGGGTCCAAGATGGCCGATGCCTTGACAGGGAAACCTTGACCAAACAGGGAAGAAAAAGTGCAAAACACTTCTTCCAAGAAATCCCTGTGCCAAGGAGTGAGTATTCCACCCCTTTGTTAACAACTGCCAATAAAAGATAGAAACCCAAACACTGGGGTGCTCAGCTTTCTCTCTCTCTCTCTCTCTCTCTCTCTCTCTCTCTGTCAGTTACCTGTTCTCACATCTCAAGAGTGTACTTTTGCTTTAATAAATTTTACTACTTTTGTTGCTTGTTAACTGTGCTGTGTCTGTCCTTGAATTCTTTCTTGTGACGTGAGCAAGAACCTTCCTTACATCTTTGGGATAGGTTGGGTCATGCCCCAGGGCCTCCCTAGTTCACTGAGCAACAGTAATATGCCATCAAATAGCATAGTCTACTGGAAAAGATGACCTGAAGCTAAGGATTTAAATGCCATTAGGACTCCCTCTAACTCTGTATCTATCTCCCTATATCCCTTCTTGTATATCTGGCTTCTCTGAATGTTACTTTCTTTGTATTATCTCTGAGTGGTGCATTTGGACTGCACAAAACTAAAATGATGGCTATTGTAAACCTCTCATCTTGTATCATCCAACTTCATTACCAGAGAAGCTTACTTTGTTAAAAAAGAGACAAGCCCTGGATGCCTGAGTGGCTCAGTCTGTTAAGCATCTGCCTTTGGCTCAAGTCATGATCCCAGGGTCCTGGGATCGAGTCTCACATTGGACTCCCTGCTCAGTGGGGAGCCTGCTTCTCCCTCTGCCTGCCACTCCACCTGCTTGTGCTCTCTCTCTCTCTCTTTCTGACAAATAAATAAAGTCTTACCAAAAAAAAAAAAAAAAAAAGGAGAGAGAGAGAGAGAGAGACAAGCCTGAAATAGAGTCACTTGTGCTAAGCCCACATCACCATAGACTTAATACCTAACCTAGTTGTATTTTCAGCTTCTCCCAGGAATATGACCTTTCACCAGTCAATCTGGAACTATCTGGTTAGCACTAGTGAGGTAATCCGCCTGATAGACTCCCCCCTTCTCCCAAAGGAAAGTGACCTTGCCTAAAGTAACCCCTTTTTGTAAGAAACTTTCTTTTTCTGCTTCCTTCTGCCTATAAAAGCCTTCTACTTTGTATAGCTCCTTGGAGCTCCTTTCTATCTGCTAAGATGGGATGGGATGCTGCCTGATTCATAAATCATCAAATAAAGCCAATTAGATCTTCAAATTTACTCATTTGAATTTTGTTTTTTTAATACTTTCCTTAGTTCCTATGTGATAAATTTTAAGGAAAGATTCTGATTAGTCTTGTGTAAGTCATGGGGCTTTCTAAATAGTCAAGGCTGTCAAGGTTGGTGGGCCCCACTAGAGGAACTATGCGGTATCAGTGTGGGAGGAGGAGTTCCCTGCAATCCTCTATACGCCCCCCAAAACAATGAGTAGTAATTGGCATTGTATTAGCTAATGTACATCATTATAAGCACTAAGTGCTTTGGAAGCTCACTGAAGAGTTACAGAACCCAGGCAAGTGAGATGAAAAAGATTTCCTGAAGAAGGGGATGCTTGAACTGAACTGAACCTTGAATGATTTACAGGAATTAGACAGAAAACAATAAGAAGAACCTTTAAGAATATCCAATGGCCAGAAACAAGGGCAGTATAGGGAAAGAAGTAGTTTAAGGCACTTTGTATGCCTGGAACACAGAGTGCAAAATAGGACCTGGGTGAATGTGAGGCCAGAGAGAGAAACGGCAGCCAGATCATAAATGTTCAATTTTTCTAAGGAATTTCCAGTTTTCCCAAAGACTATGGAGAATGTCTGACCACTGAATGATATTTAAGAAGAGAATTGACACATTCTGAAATAGGGCTTTATTATATTTATTCTAGCATCAGTGAGCTTCCTCTCTCTGCCTCTCTCTCTCTCAAGGACAATGTTATAGACTAATTAAAAATGGGTTTGAGTGATATTGGTGGTTTAAAAACATGTCCATAAATTCGTTAACACTTCTTCCATCTGAGGAGGGTGCTACTGTCCTCTCTCTTTGTTGCTGGGCAGGACATTGTGACTGCCTTGAGGAATACAATGAGGCAGAAGTGTCACATGAGAGCTCAAAAGATGATTTTTCAAGGGCCAGGTGCTTTCTGCTGATTTCTTTTGGGAAGTTTGCTCAGAGAGCCTTCATCTGGCATGGAAAAAGCCTGCCCAACTTGCAGCACTATGTGAAAGACCTGTGGTGAGACTCTATGAAGAAAAAAGGTCTTGGGCAACCACAAGATGAGTAGTACATCTCTCCAAAGCTCACCTCCCTAAAACCTGCTTCTATAGCCCTAGGGACTGGGGACTACGTGCTGGGAGGCCATCCTGGAAAAGGTCTCCAGAACAGTGCATCTCCAAAGCAGATCAAGGATGTTATGCCCCAAGGCTGTACTTTGAGAGTCTGGTTAAACAGAAAGAAAGAAGGAGGGGGCATGCTCAAGAAGGCTTTGAGTCAGAGAGAATCATCATGGCAGATTTGTCCAAGATATCTTTAATCTGGTTCATACATGTCCCCTAAAGGAAAGTGACCCTGACACAAACAATTCACTCTTTCTGTCCCACCCTCTTCTGCCTATAAAAGTCTTTCATTTAGGGGGTACCTGGGTGGTGAAGTGGGTTAAGCTTCCAACTCTTGGCTTAGGCTTAGGTCATGCTTGAGATCAAGCCCCGTGGTGGACACCATGCTCATTGTGGAGTCTGCTTGAGATTCTCTCTCCCTCTTCCTCTACCCCTCCTGCTTGTGCATGCTGTCTCTGTTTTTTTTCTCTCCAAAATAAAAAAGTAAATCTTTTTTTTTTTTTAAGATTTTATTTATTTATTTGACAGAGAGAGACAGCCAGGTAGAGAAGGAACACAAGCAGGCAGAGTGGGAGAGGAAGAAGCAGGCTCCTAGCGGAGCAGGGAGCCCAATGCGGGGCTTGATCCCAGGACCCTGGGATTATGCCCTGAGCCAAAGGCAGATGCTTAACGACTGCCACCCAGGCGCCCCAAAAAGTAAATCTTTAAAAAAAAAAATTCTTTTGTTTTGTACAGCTCTTCAGCGCTCCTTTCTGTCTGGTCGATGGGATGCTGCCCAATTCAGGGATCACTGAACAAAGCCAATAAGATCTTTATTATTTTTTTAAGATTATATTTATTGAGAGAGAGGGCACAAGCAACGGGAGCTGCAGGCAGAGGGAGAAGCAGTCTCTCCAGTGAGCAAGGAGCCTGACACGGGACTTGATCCCTGGATCCTGGGATCACAACCAGAGCCGAAGGCAGGCATTTAACTGACTGAGCCACCCAGGTGTCCTACCAATAAGACCTTTAAAATGTCCTCAGTTGAGTTTTGTTTTTTAATAAAACTATACTAACAGTGACAGTTGGGACCGAGCAAAGTGGGCACATTCAAATTATTAAGAAGGAAGATCCACCCACGCACAGTCCTGGGCAAGAAAGATTTCTGGTCCTGGAGTCAAGCGGTCTCATCCTGATGGGAGCTGGCACTCTTTTGCAGATGACAGTTTATCTAAAAATTCAAATTAACTAACTCCTTTGTTTAAATTCCAAGCTTATCAAGTGAATATGGCAAATGGTTATGAATTGCTAAACCTTGTTATTATATTCTTTCTTTCTTTCTTTCTTTCTTTCTTTCTTTCTTTCTTTCTTTCTTTCTTTCTTTTTTCTTAAAGATTTTATTTATTCATTTGAGAGAGAGAAAGACAGAGAGAGCACAAGCAGGGGGAGAGGCAGAGAGAGAGGAGAGGGAGAAGCAGACTCCCTGCTGAGCTGGGAGTCCAATATGGGGCTCAATCCCA
The DNA here is from genome assembly GCF_024610735.1 of Ursus americanus. NCBI lineage: Eukaryota > Metazoa > Chordata > Mammalia > Carnivora > Ursidae > Ursus > Ursus americanus. The sequence goes on from NC_142151.1 coordinate 11,200,777, forward strand.
GCACCTGGAGATCATAACCTGAGCCAAAGACAGATGCTTAACCATCTGAGCCACCCAGGCACCCCTGGTTATTATATTTCTTATTTGAGATTAATACATTGAAATTCTGGTTTTACACATTAGTTTATTTTTATTAGTTTATTTCTTATTAAAATATAGTTGACATACAACGTTATATTAGTTTCAGGGGTACAACATAGTGATTTGACAATTCTATGCATTACACTATGCTCGTTACATTAAGTATAGTCACCTGTGACCATACAACATTATTACAGGAGTATTATTATTATTTAGTTAGTTAGTTAGTTAGTTAGTTAGTTAGTTAGTTTTTTGAAGGAGAGAGAGAGAGTGGGGGGCAGAGGAAGAGGGAGAGAGAAAATCTTTAGCAGGCTTCATGCCCAGCATGGAGCTCGACATGGGGCTCAATCTCACAACCCTGAGATCATGACCTGAGCTGAAATCAAGAGTTGGATACTTAACTGACTGAGCCACCCAGGCGCCCCATAATAATCATTATTACAATATTATTGATTCTATTCCCTATGCTGTACTTCTCATCCCTGTGACTTATTTATTTTATAACTGGAAGGTTGCATCTCTTTATCCCTTTCACCTATTTTCTCCATCCCCCAGCCCCTCCCTGCTGGCAAACACTAGTTTGTTCCTGTATTTATAATTCTGTTTCTGTTCTTGCTTGCTTGTTTGTTCTGGTTTTTAGATTCCATATGAATCTAAATTCCAAAATCACATGATATTTGTCTTTCTCTGACTTATTACTTTTAGCGTAATAGTTTCTAGGTCTTGTCATAAATGGCAAGATCTCATTCTTTTTTATAGCTGAGTACTATTCCATTGTGTGTGTGTGTATAAATATATATATATATATATATATATATATCCCCTCTTCTTTATCCACTTATCTTTTTTTTTTTTTAAAGATTTTATTTATTTATTCGACAGAGATAGAGACAGCCAGCGAGAGAGGGAACACAAGCAGGGGGAGTGGGAGAGGAAGAAGCAGGCTCACAGTGGAGGAGCCCGATGTGGGGCTCGATCCCATAACGCCAGGATCACACCCTGAGCTGAAGGCAGACGCTTAACCGCTGTGCCACCCAGGCGCCCCTCCACTTATCTTTTGACAGACACTTAAGTTACTTCTGTAACTTGGCCATTATAAATAATGTTGCAATAAATACAGGGGTACATATATCTTTTCAAATTAGTGTTTTCATTTTCTTGGGTTAAACAGCCAGTAATGGAATTATTGGATCACATGGTATTTCTATTTTTAACTATTTAAGAAAACTCAATATTTTCCACAGTGTCTGCACGAATTGACATTCCCACCAATGATGCAAAGGGTCCCTTTCTCCACATTCTCGCCAACACTCATTATTTCTCGTCTTTTTGATACTAGCCTTTCTTTTTTTTTCTTTTAAAGATTTTATTTATTTATTCGACAGAGAGAGACAGCCAGCGAGAGAGGGAACACAAGCAGGGGGAGTGGGAGAGGAAGAATATACTAGCCTTTCTGACAGGTGTAAGGTGGTATGCATTTCCCTAATGATTAGTGATATTGAGTTTCTTTTCATGTGTTTTTGGTACACATTAGTTTAAATATGATAATATAAAAATATCCTGAATAAAAAAGAAATCAGACCTACCTATATGGTCAATTCCAGCTGTTTTCATATTCTAATGATTGATTGAGGGGAAAATATAAAAAAGTATTTTAAGAGCAGTTGAGAAAATGGGAATATAAACTCTGTATTAATGTTGAAAAATATAGGTAATTTTTTTAGGTGTAATAGTATCATGATTACGTAGGAACATTTCTTATTCTTAGCAGGAGCATTTGAGTATTGAGTATTTTGGGGTAAAGTGTCATGAAGTTTGTATTTACTTTCAAATGAAAAATATCAAGGTGGTGGGTATATAGGTGTTCATCATGTGGAAATTTTTTACCTATTTGAAAATGGTCATAAAAGATCAAAAAAAATCTAACCCTTGGGAACATAAAAAATTAGAAGATTACAAGAGAAAAATGAAATGTATATTTGAGAAAATGTGAGGTTTTTTTTAAGACCTTATTATTTTTGGAGCAGTTTTAGGTTCACAGCAAAATTGGGAAAAGATAGAGAGATTTCCCATATACCTACTGCCCCCCACAGATGCATAGCCTCTCCACCAGAGTGGTACATTTGTTACAAGTGAGAGGAACCTACTTGACACATCATAATCACCCAAAGTCCAAAGTTTACATTAGGGTTCAGTTTTGGTGTCATACATTATACTGGTTTGGACAAAAGTTTAATGACATTGTTCCATCATTATACTATCATGCAGAGAATTTTCACTATCCTCCACCGCTTGACTCCCAACCCCTAGCAACCACTGAACTTTTTACCGTCTCCCTAGTTTTGCCTTTTTCAGAATGTCATATACAGTTGAAATCATACAATATTTAGCCCTTTAGATTGACTTCTTTCACTTAGTAATATGCATTTAAGATATTTTTATGTCTTGATAGTTCATTTCCCTTCGGCACTGATATTATTACATTGTCTGGATGAACCACAGTTTATCCATTCACCTACCCAAAGACATCTTGATTGCTTCCAAGTTTTGGCAATTATGAATAAAGCTGCTATAAACATCTACATGCAGGTTTTTATGTGGACAGAGTTCTAAGTTTCTTTGGATAAATACCAAGGAGGACGATTGTTGGATCATACTGGAAGAGTACGTGTAGTTTTCTAAGGAACCACCAAACTGTCTTCCAAAGTGGCTATGCCATTTTCCATTCCTCTCAGTAATGAATGGGAATTCCTGAAATGGAGTTTTTAATATAATATTTTGTCTCTGGTTAAAAAAAATGAATGTTGGATATTTTATCTTATTAAATGTGTTAGTTTATAAAATTATCGTTTGCATAATATTTTAAATGTTATGCTGATAATAAAGGTAGAGAGCAAAGTTTGGAAGATAACAAATTGTGTATTCTCAGATCGGCACTTATAAAAGCTTTGAGGTAGAAATAGTAACTGAAATTTTATCTTCAAACTATTTTTTATATGTAAATTGCCATTGTGCTCAAGTATTTTTTAAAATAAAAGTTAAAATCAGCATTTTAGCTATGATTTGATCAGAGAACCACACTCTCAAAATATTAATCTCCATCATTATTACTTTTCCCAACTGGTTGTAAAGTACTTCCTTTAAGAGATCTTAGCTATATTGGGTCAAAACTAAAATGAGCTAATAATTTCAATTTGAAAATAAGGACTAAAAATTATAAATTATAATATGATAGAGTAGTTCCTGGATTTTTATACAAAAAAGGACTGAAATACGCCATAGAATAAATAATTAACATCGAGAAGTAAGGCTATGCTCTTCATTTTCCTTTTTTCAATGATGAAACTTAGATTTTTAAATTTATTTTATTTTTTGTATTTTGTGGGTTTGTTTTTTAAACCAGAGACACCGAGACCATGATAAAAGAAGATAGGTGACAGGGACTGCCGTGTGTATTTCAGAGCTCCCTGGACCGCATCAGAGCAAAGCGATCCTTTCTCTCTCTTTTGTATCTTTTAAGATTTTCGCTGCCCTCCCCCTACAAGTCCCTGGAATCACTGCCATTAGCAGTGGTTGGAAAGGCCTTAGTACTTTGATTCTTGGTGGGGTGACAGGAGGGCCGGAGGGAGGCCACAAATGGCACCTAGCCCCATTCTTCCACCAGCCCTTCGGGTAGCACTTCATTTTCATCTTAGGGACACTTAACAAGTAGTACTATCCTCTGGTGAATTTTTGTGGAATAAAACCAGAAATGTTTAAGAAGTACCGCGTTAACCGCCTGAATTGTTTGATACTTTCTTTTACAGAAGACAGGCCCAGCTTCTGAGTTAACAGGAGAAAGTGAATCATTTCTATATTGGAATATGAGCGAAGCCCTTAGCAGTCATGACTGACATCACTCTCTGGACCTTGATTACATCGCTTGCCCTTCACCTTATACATCTTCTCAAATTCCTGAGTCATGCTTTGTTTATGCTGCTACTCTAGGAGCAAATTGCGGCAAGGACCCAAACAAAATGACGCCACCGTGGTTAAGGAGGGGTCAGGGTCGGAGGGAGCCAGCCTAGCACGCCGAGCCCTGGCGGCGCGACTGAAGGAGCAAAGGGCAAAATGCCATCACTGCGCACTTCTGTACTGGCCAAAGGAATTCCAGGACCACCATTCTTTCCTTCCCTAGACTCCAGATCCCAATAAGCTGGAAAAAGCTGGATTTTCGCCGTCTCTGTTTGTTTTTGGGTCAAACCAAAAACAGGGAGAAAGAGGGAAGAAGATATCTTTAGAACGCATTTTTTGCATTCACACCACTTTTAATGTCACAGCCACAATAAAATTCGAAGTAAAAAAAACTTTCATGTTGCAACAAACTCTACTCAGGAAAGTTTAGATTGAAAGAGAAGTCTTCGAAATAGATCGTGTTCCGCTCTTCCCCCCACCCGGCGCGGTCCAAACGCTGGAGGCGGGGCGGGGAGGCGGGACGTCATGACGTCACAATACCAACGCGCTGCCGTGTTGTTTTTGTGCTCCCAGCTCTGGGAAAAGCCGCTGGGATTTCTCTACCTGACCGACTCCGTCCTGCGCCCGAGGGGACCCGACATCCCTCCTGAAAGCTCTGCCAAGCTGCGTTGCGACGGGAGCTGACATTTCTGAGGCGGTTCTGATACCTGTCGAAATTTGGCAGAGGGAAGGGCGACGGGAGAGACGCAACCATCAGCGAGGAAGGCAGGCCCCGTCCGGGGATCTTAGAAACCCTGCGGTCCATCATGAAGTTCCAGTATAAGGAGGACCATCCCTTTGAGTATCGGAAAAAGGAAGGAGAAAAGATCCGGAAGAAATACCCGGACAGGGTCCCTGTGAGTGTAATAGGGAACGGGGAGGGGGAGGGAAGGGGATTAGTGGGGGTTGGGGGGAGTGGGGGAGTCGTGATGGCTGCCCTGAGGCACAAGAAGAAGGGGGTCTCTCTGATGACTGAGCCCTGAACGCCCTTCACTGTTAGGAGAGCTAATGGAATGGCTGTTCTCACTGCAGATCTTCTAAAACCCATCTCACCAGGCCCCGTCATCTTTAGAGCGGACCCTACGTTTGAGTGACTCAGCAGTATTCAGAGGATGTGCAGGTTGAGATGTGTTCAAAATGTGGCCCTTTTGTGAGAGAAGGATCAGGTTGGGACCCTACATTTGTTCCTTTTAAGATCCCAGGGAAGTTGTTCTCGAAATAGCTTGATGCTATGAGGTTTGCGTCCATCCATTTTTGCCTTAGGTGCTTCTCCCTTAAGTTGATTTTGGTCCTCATAATATTGGGTTTGGGAGGGAAAGTGGACCCTTTCTTTTATTCCATAAGAATTAGAAAAGTATGTGTGTTGGGGGGGGGGCGCCACAAGACAGGCCTGGCCCACAAAACAAGGTCACGTTCTCTGCGCAACAGCACGATTGCCTCATCATTCTTGGCTCCAGGGCATTTGTAGATGCAGCCAGCCTCCCTCCGGTATTTATTCGAGCAGATTATACCTGGACACGATAATTAAGGACTGAGGCCTTTTTCTTTCCGTTTTGGAAGCTGGTTTATGTGGTTAAAATTAGTGCCGGCAGTCAGGAGGAACAGAGGAAACGTTAAGGTAGCTTTCTGCATCCGGGCGCTTTTCCCGTCACCCCCTCCCCCGCCGCTTCCCTGGTTTTTCTGTAATGTAGGCTGCGCAGCCGGATTCAAGGCAGAAGACTTTTAAGTGGGGTAGGGGGAACAACCACCGTCGGGTTTTGTAATGAAGGAGCAGACACTTCCTTGTTCTGCTCTCTATAATATGTAATATTAGGATAAAGATTACATATTACGTACGGGTAAAATAATTGTTATTATCTGGTGCCAGTTCTTGACCTGCAGGTACTCCTTGGGACTCTTCTCCGGTCCTTACCTCATTTTCATGGTGTTACAGCTACTGGCAGCAGCTTGGGTCTTAGGCCCGCAGTAGAAACTCCCTGCAGTCCTTTATAAGGAATCAAGACCTTAGGGCTGTTCATTCACCAGGAGTTGCACACACGGGTGTTGGACTAAAAAGGAGAGCTAGCCCTGTTACCCACTCAGTAAATGATCCTTTGCAAATTACTTGTTTAGTCTCTGGACCTTGGGTGACTGTATCAAAAATTTCCCCCAGTTGTGGTGATAGCAATCCTACTTTCTTAGAATATTTAAAAATGACAACTTAAATTGATTGTTTGCTGTGTACCTGGCAGTATTGTACGTGCTCTGACTTCATTCACTTAATCCTCACACCGTTATAATCCCATTCTACAGATGAAGGATCTGTAGGACAGAGAAATCAAGTATTCCTAAAGGTTTCTTGGGGCTGGTGTATGGCAGAGCTGAGATTCCAACTCAGGTTTTTGGATCCTTCATGCCATATTGTTTCTCAATTTCTAATACAGTTCTGTTAAACAATTAAGGAGTTACTGTGTACCTCACACTGTTAGGTATTAGAAATTAAAAAAAACATTGCAGCCTTCAAAAGGTCAGAGTCGTCTGCTGCCAGAAAGCATCAATGGCTACCATTTTTTCAGATCTAAGTATGAGGCTCTGTTCAGTAGCTCTGCCTAAGTCACAAACTCTGAAATGTACCTGTTCCTAAATCTAGTTAAAATTCCCATGTATTTCTTCAAAACTGAGCCCTTCCCATTTCAGTCATTTACATGCATTCACCCAGAATATTTCAACTAATCCTCCCTATTTTCCTGCTCATTGTTTGGTGTAAAAAATGTTTTACCTCCGTGATAATTTGTAAGCTGTTAGAACCATTACTCAGATCTCACGGTTGGATTTTAACCAGTTTATAAGCCTCCCAACTGCTTTTCAGGTGCTCAGCCTGTGACCACCTTTGTAATTGTGACGCAGGAAGAAGAGCTGTGCTCTGAGTTGTGAGATTTTGTTCTGGTTCCGGGCAGGATCCATAATCTTGCTGTACTAAAGTATCCAGTTTACAGAAAAGAGGGTTAGTGTAAGTGATTTCTAAAGCCCCTTCCTTCCAGTTGGACCATGGGTGTTACCAAAGCAGTCGAGTATCCTGACTGCTCATATAAACTCAATTTAGTTGGCCCCTCATCTCTTAGGTACCATCCAAAAGAATGCATGTGCTCATACCTTGGGAAGGGAGGGTTTCTTGAGATCTTAAAGTATCTTAATAGCTACAATGTATTGAAAACCTGCAACACTGCAGGAAATTTAGGAACAGATTGTCTAGTCTTTAAACTTTGTAAAAGGCCCTGTGGAATATTTGGCCACATTGCGCAGAAGGAAAAAAACCTGAGAACCAGAGAGGAAAAGCATCTAACCCAGGGCTCACGAGTAGAGTTGGGATTCTTGGAAACCTAAAATATTTTCTGGTAAGCCAAGACCTTAATGATTACCGTTCACCCTCTTGTTCCTCTCTAAATCCTGCCCTCCTGGTTTTATTTGCCATACGTTTTATTGCCCTCTTTTTCTGCTCGCCCTTTGTGGTTTCCATCGCTTCCTACTGATGGGAGCCGACAACTTTCAGGGTTCCTTTGAGACACAGTGCTAGGCTCCCTCTCTTTCCCTTTGATTTTATTAACCTACTGACTTCCTGTCCATCCTCATTGTTGGGCCTTCACTGATCTCTCCTGAACCTCTTCCTACTTTTTCTTTTGAATTTCTGATTTACATATTTTTTTCTTCGGTTTTCATTTCATGTCCCTCTGGTCTTCTGGTTCAGGATTCTTTTTCTCCAGAAACACAAAATAATGTTTTTTTTACTATTCTAATGTCTTCCCTTTCATTTAACCCCAAGTCCCTCTCTTTAAGCTAATCCTTATATTAAGATAATTCTTTATAATTTACAAATCATTTTCACATAAAATTTTATGGATTACTCAAGGTTATTGTAGCAGTACCGTGACTGTAAAAGATACCATCTTCTTTTACTCACTGGAATGCTGTGGCTGAGAGAAATGAAGTGACCTGTTGGAGATTACACAGTTCCTTGGAGTATCTGTCTAGTGTTCCTTCTGCTTCTGTAACTTCTCTATACTTTCTGTATGTTAGATCAGGAATGATTGTATTTTTTCTTTTTTTTTTTAAAGATTTTATTTATTTATCTATTTAACAGATAGAGAACACAAGCAGGTGGAGCACCAGGCGAAGGGAGAGGGAGCCCCACGAGGGGCTTGATCCCAGGACTCTGGGATCATGACCTGAGCCAAAGGCAGATGCGTAACCAACTGAGCCACCCAGGCGCCCCTGTTTTCTAAACTAAAAATCGAAAGCTGATGGTTTTATAAAAGATTTTAAATATGTATAATTCCAATTAAATTACAATAAGCTATAAATACTAAGTATATTTTTATGGTTACTACATAAATATAAATGTTATTTAAATTTTTAAAATTTTATGCATAAAATCTTCCGTTTTAATCTATCTTCATTTTTTTCATTTTTTTCATTACAGAAATATATGATCTCTATAACATTTGAAGTATTATAGAAATACTTAACGTAGACATTGAAATCCTTTAAAACACTAACACCTAACCAGTATTGATAAATGAGTTACTGTAAATGACTTCGTATTACAGGATCTCATACTCTCAGTACTATTTAGTACTTCCCTTTGACTTTATAAAATGTGCTGTGAACATTTTCAGTCACTCTCGAAAATTTCAACAAGTATAAAATTTAAACCGCATTTATGTATACCTTTAATAAGTGGCATTCATTAGAAAGAGTAAAACGAGTAGGTACTCAGGAGCCTCAGAGGAAATGTACAGTCCTCTTGATGCACTCATTAAATACTAGGAAGTATAGATCTATACCTGACAGGTAACTTGTAATTACTTAAACTCAAGGTTCTCTTCACTTTTCGTCACATGCCCTCCATTCTCTTCTCATTGCAGTATTAGAACTATCACCTTACTAAGGAAGCCCATGTTCCCATAGGTTTTGTAAGAGGTAAAGGGGAATAAGAAATGGGAACATTTTAGTGGGTCTAGACAAACGCACTTCAAATAGGGCAACTGTAAGGATGTGGAAGGAAAAATACTAGATTAGATTCTGTATCTTTCATTCTCACTCTCCTCCCCCCCAGGTGATTGTGGAGAAGGCTCCTAAGGCCAGGGTGCCCGATCTGGACAAGAGGAAGTACCTGGTGCCCTCTGACCTCACTGGTAATGCTTTTCCCTCCCCAGACTCTCCTTCCCATCATGGAGCCTCTTTGGTCCCTCCTGTGTGCATGGGATGGTGGGATTGAGAGGAAGTAGGTTGAAGAAAGTGGGTGGGATTCTCCAAAGAGTGGGGGGACTCGAACTGGAGTGACTCAGCGGTTCCTTCTCCATTGCCAGTTCCCTTACGCATTTCCCATCACAGTGTCTTGTGATTTAGACACAGCAGAATGCATAACATTGAAAGCAGTGACCAGATGCCTGTGTTTTAAACTGCTTAGAATCTGTTTGTTATTGTGATAACAGTTTATTCCAAAAGGAAAGTCAGAGGGAGGATCTCATTTTAGAGATTCTCAGCTGAATACTTTGTCTCCTCATATTTGGTAATACGTTTTGTAGATACTGTTTGGGATTACAAAGAATATATTCTTGACCTTAATGATCCTTAATGGAATAATCAGGGATCCAGAAAACACTGGAAAGATTGTGTGGATGTGTTTGCACCAGAATTGTCGGATTGGAATGTCAGTCTTCTAGAACTTTTTCAGTATATTCGGTAGAAGGTGCTGTTGAACTCCGCTCATTGCCCAGACCTTGGGATGAGTGACCATGCTGAGATGACTGGAGTCTAGTAGACCTCTCCCTATCACTTGTTTGTCATAGGTGGGAATAGGGATGGGAGCGCATTTCAGATCCCATTTAGACAATGGTAAGAGTATTTTGATCTAGATGTACATGGAATTCCCTCAAAGTCGTCGTCAGGCTTTGCGTGGAGATGCTCGCATTATGTCTGAAATTGAGGAGGGTGGGAAAGGATTGAAGAAGCAGCTTCTCAGTGGCATGTCAGGGAATATGGAGGTTTCTTTGAGTTGCACTTTCTGTTTCTGAAGCTATAGGACAGTATTGGGCTCTGGCGAGATTTTATCTAAAGCCGGTACTTTGAAGGGTGCTGGTGCAGTAGAGGGTTTGGTTTTGGTTTGGTTTTTTTCTGGGCCTTCACCTTCTCGTAATCCCTTGTTTTCCCTAATTGCCTGCCTTTTCTAAAACCTTCTTCCTTTATCCAGTTGGCCAGTTCTACTTCTTAATCCGGAAGAGGATCCACCTGAGGCCTGAGGACGCCTTATTCTTCTTTGTCAACAACACTATCCCTCCCACTAGCGCTACCATGGGCCAGCTGTATGAGGTGAGTGTCCCGGTCACAATACCGTGCAGTCTCGTGTTCTCGAGCCTTTGTTCCAGGGTCTGTTGATGACACACCTGGGAAGTGGGGCAGGAGGTGTTACTTCCCTGTATCCCCTTACACGCTGCAGTGTAAGGCTCTGGGAGATGAGATGTCACTCGTGCTCTAGGGAGGGCGCAGCCCACTAGATTCATTCTTTCTGAATTCCCAGTTTTGCCTTATCCTAGGGTTCTGATCTTGGATCGTCTTTATTGAAACAGCAAGAAATTGTTTCTGATTGCAAATTCCAGATAGAATGAAATTAAAAATTATAAGGCAAAGCCTTTAAATTGATTCATTCGTCTTAACAGATAAACTCAATTTGAGAGAATAATTTGCTGACTTCATTTGGTTTAGTTGGTAAACTGTCAGAATCTAATGAGAAAACTGTTACAAAGGACTTGCTCATAACGTATCACCCAGTTTTGTGGCTGTATTATTCCTGAAAGGATTGCACATGGTACTGCCTCCTTGTTGTGCCCTGTGAGTTGTGTAAACTTACTCTAACAATCTCCTAATCTCATTTGTGTTCCATAGTATATATTCCCTGTTAGTGTATATTGTAGTATATAGATTTTTTGTATCTGTGTTCCCCTTGCTAGAAGGAGCTAAAAAAAAAAAAAAAAAAAAAGCCTTTTTAAGGGTCATGTTCTTATCCCTGATAATCGATATGTATTGATGTTCTCCTTGAAGATTTTTTGTGAACTCAAAAGTTATTCCAGCCACGTCTGCGTATTCTTTATTCTTTTCTCAGTGGAGGCTGACGATGCCTTGCATATCTACCTACCTTGGCGTGAGGCTCAGAGTCCCGAAGATAATGTGATGTTATCCTCTTGTCTCTTCCCTCAGGACAACCATGAGGAAGACTATTTTCTGTATGTGGCCTACAGTGACGAGAGTGTCTATGGGAAGTGAGTGGTGGAAGCCCAGCAGATGGGAGCACCTGGACTCGGGGGTAGGGGGAGGGGTGTGTGTGGGACTTGGGGAAAGAGAGGGAGGGCTCCCACCGTGGAGGAGACAGAAGGGGAAGACATCTGGAAACACTACACCGCACACACCGTCATCATATTTTCACACGCTCAACTGATATTTTTTGCTGCTTCCTCGGCCCAGGGAGAAAGCATGTCAGGACAGAGATGTTGGATTGGCTTTGATAGAGGAATGAAGACGATTTAATTTCGCAACATTTCTGTGAATTGATTTTTGTGTGATTTCACGGAAGAGTCAGGAGGTGGGGAAGTTCGGGCCAGAGATGATTGCGGACCACCAGTAACTTCCTGCTCTCCTTCCTCTTTGGGCAGAGATTCTATTTTTGACATTTGCACAAGACAGGTAGGGAAAGGGGATGAGGATGTTCCAGGACTACTGGTAGTAGATCATTCGTAGGGACCAAAAGAAGCCCATTGTAATTAAAGCATTGTGACCTTGACCTATCACCACACCTCCCCATCCCTGTCATAATCCCACATACAGATATCACAGCACCACACACAGCACCGGGTGTGAGACTATTAGGCCGACATTGAGAAGGAGCGCTCTCACCACTGGAAGACGAACCAGGCATGAGGGACGGTGCAGTTGTGAAGATAGTTTTGGTAGCATTAAACTGGAATTCACTAAGTCGAGCATCTCTGTCTAACGTGCTCTCTCTCTGGTGCCCCTTACCCCACACCTGCGTGGGACTTCAGTGAGCCACAACCATTTCCAGTTACGGGCTAAAACCACTCCTTCAGCATTTCCCAAACTTCGCCCCATGTGTAGGGACAGAGATGTCTTACGTATGGAAGGGGCAGGTGTGAGTGACACAGATAGCCTGCGCCTCCCACTCAGCCAGGATTCTTGCGCCCTTGTTGCTGTCCCTTCAGTCCCAGGCACACACAACTGCGAAGTGATGGCCAGCAGCCTGCTGATTTAGGTTCTCATGTACTGCAGCTGCTAGTTGGACAAGTGTGAGGGGATGACTTAATACTTCCTGGGGCTTCTGTGGATTCTGATTACTTTCACTTTCGGGGTTATGTGGGTGGGGGTGGGGAGCAGGAATCTCACTCAGACACGACATTTCAGTTCATCTCTGCTAATGAAAAGGGTCCTTCCTGTGGGAGAAATCTGTGTCCGTCTGTCAGCTGCAGATTCTTGTGTAATGAAGTTTATGCTGTCAGGCCAAGGAAATAAAATAATTGCATACCTTGAAAACCAACCACGATTTCAGAAATGTTGCTTTTTTTGACTGTACGTGCAAATAGATGACGTGTGGACTCTTGAGCAGAAAACTTCGAGTGAGGGTGGCTGTTAGAAATGAATGCTCAGGCATGGTCAGACATAGACAGGTTTACTGAGCTCTTTCTGGACCAGGAGTTGCTGTTCAGAGGTGAGCGTGGTGGGGCAGCGTGCCTGGTGTGTGGGTGATAGGTGTATGATTTTCTGCTCCACTGGTAATGCTTTGTCATTGCTTGATGTGTTTCTCAAAGCTGAAGATGGAACACTGCCGGGTGTGAGACTATAAGGGGTAAGGTGGGGGTGTGCTTATTAAAAGTGCAGATGTCTAACCCTCGTCCCAGATTCAGCTGACTCAGAATCTCAGCGTAGGTGTCTGATGTTAACCAGTGCCTCCTGACTCTGCGGCACGCTGAAGGTGGAGAGGCATTGCTCTGTGTACCTGCTTTTGTTCTGAGTACCCACCAAACTTAGTCTGTCGCATCTTGGTCATTGTGAGGCTGCCATCTCCCAGAGCAGCAGATGGCACATAGGTAAGGCTCTCGGGGTCAGAACACGTTTGATGTTTTCTGGCCATATGAGAGTCAGTCACTCATTCATTTGAAACCAAAATGTGGGTGAGCAGTGAGGGTACAAGTTAATGAGACATTGAAAAACCATGGAAGTAGTAGAAACTCCTTTTGTAACCTTAAAAGCCATCTCTAATCTCCTTTCATCTCTTCCAGCCATGTGTCCAAGTGGTGTCTGTCTCTGTAGACTCAGTTGGACTATATCACAGTTGCCAGACAATAGAAATAGGTGGTTTGGGGCGCCTGGGTGGCACAGCGGTTAAGCGTCTGCCTCCGGCTCAGGGCGTGATCCCGGCGTTACGGGATCGAGCCCCACATCGGGCTCCTCCGCTATGAGCCTGCTTCTTCCTCTCCCACTCCCCCTACCTGTGTTCCCTCTCTCGCTGGCTGTCTCTATCTCTGTCAAATAAATAAATAAAATCTTTAAAAAAAAAAAAAAATAGGTGGTGACAAAAGATCCGTGGTGGGATTCCACCCACCACCAAACCATGCTCAGTGCACTGATGGAGAAAGTTAAATCAGAACTGAGAAAAGAAGCATGAGCCCCTCAAGCACAACAGGCAGAGAATTATGCTCGCAGGCATTGGGATTTTGACAACAGAGCCTTAAAAATGAACACTGGTCAATACTGACAGAAAAACAATGGGGGGGGTGTTTCTGATACAGTCAAATGGACGCTAATATTTGAATTACAGATCAAACTATGTTTTGAAATGAATAGACAACCCACTAGCTAGGAATGAGATTAGGTGACTGTTTAAAAGCTAACACATAACATGGCAGATCCCAGCTCTCTACACAGTGGAGACGGTCCCTGTAGTGCAGGAGACTCGGGCCATTGATAAACCAAAGTAGTTAAGTTTGGAGGTTCTCCCCGAGGCAGCCTTTATTTCAGTCCTCCTCACTTCTGGATATTCCTGGTGGGGAAAATTGCTCCTTGGATGGGACGTTTCATACCATTTTAGACCAGCCTTCTGATTTTAAAGGTTTTTAAAGTTATTTAAAAAAAAATAACTTATTTTTTAAAGATTTTATTTGTCAGAGCACAAGTAGGGAGATTGGCAGGCAGAGGGAGAAGCAAGCTCCCCGCTGAGCAAGGAGCCTGATGTAGGACTCCATCCTAGGACCCTGGGATCATGACCTGAGCCGAAGGCAGATGCTTAACTAAGCCACTAAGCCCACGTAAAGTTGAATAACTTAGAACTAAGTAGAGAGCCAGGCCAGATATTTGAGTGCTGTGATTTGGGTATGATGCTCTTTCGTGAACCGTATCTTCCAAGTGTGCGTGCTATTCCCTGCTAGTGAAGCTTTAAAGCGCTTTGTATCCTCAGGCAGTGTGTCAGTCTTGAACTAAAACACTTCAGGAAATGTCTTTTCATTAACCTTGGTCTCATGTCCCAGGTAAGATTTCATTACCCTGATCCATCCTTCTGGAGACCAAGGTTGAATATTGTGTCAAAAAGCCCATTCTTCCCTCAGAGGCCAGTGTGACTCAGCAGAGATGAGTGAGTCCTTTGCAGTATTCTGAGAGATCTCAAATACTAGTACGTCGGGTGAGCCTAGATCTCAGAGGTTTCCCAAGGGTAGCCTGGGTTCATGCACATTGTCCTGGCTGATTTTTTAATGGTTCCTTACTTCACTTCCACAAGTTTCCCAGTGGACAAAACACATGGTCCTACTCCTTACACTAAGTAAAGTTTCTTCCCCCCCATCAAGAGAGAGAATGCCTGTGCCATCCAGACAGCATGCCCCAGTACAGCTCTTAACCCTTTGCGGATGATGACTAGAAAAAATGCCACTTCGGAATGGCAGACTACTGCTTTATTCCGTTTTTTCTTCCTCAGTACAGAATTGTTCTCTTCCTTGAAAGCACCGTGCGCTAAAAGCACAGAGGTAGCTAGGCAAGCATGAGCACTGCCTTGCGCCACTCCCAGGTACGCCTCTATGGCCAGGTGTGAACGCTGCTCCCCAAAGTGGGTGGTACCCAGTCCTCTGGGCTGTCACAGTGACCCTTGAACACAGCATTAAGGATTGCCAGTTGCTATGGAAGTGCTACGTTTATTAGGCAGTTTTACATTGTGTTATCATTAAGCAAGTGTAGGTGTGGTATGATTTTGGTTTTGCGTCTAGGCGGGTGGGGAGGGGGCACATGTACACTTGCCCATGGGTACAGCGCCAAGTCAGCTGTAAAGAACAAATTCAGTCACTTCTGGAAAATAACCGAGTTGATACATTGATTCCATCCAGTGTTTACAGAACTTAAGTATTCGTAGCTGTGTTTTCTTTTGGATCTTTTTTACTCTGAGAGATTTGAACAAGCTCCAAGCATTCATCATTGTTTTGTGGTGGGTTTTTGGGGTTTTTTTTTTGTTTTGTTTTTTAACCACCCTGCATGAAACCACCAATTATTTTCAGAAACTGGCCCATTTTGGACCTGGGATGGCTCTAAGTCCAGGTTGTCACTTGAGTGCAACCCTGAGTAACCAAGTATTTCCTTCTCATCTCTTGCCTCCCACCCACCTCCTCACCCTCCGCTCTGTTTACCTGGGTATTGCTGTGTTAGGTGTGAAGTGTGGTCAGCTCTGGCCTGTGGCACATGGTACACAGGATGACTTGGGGTGGTGGAGCTTGTTTTTCTTACTTTGGTACGTGCTTAACAACAAAAACAACCCCAGAAACACAAAGAATCCCTGTCTCAAAGGCTGTGAGAGGTGATGTGAGCCTGATTGCCCTGTTATAAGATCATTTTTTCCCATTTTCTATTATTATTATATACAGTTACAGGCACTTCAGTATTTTAGAAATACAAGTGCAGATTATTTTCCACATTTGAAGTAGGAGGAAGTGATCAACCCTAGAAGTAGTCAGATGACAATTCAATATGCCATTGTTTCAACAGTGACTAACAAGCTCCAAGTCATTCTGGTGTGTGTCCAACAGCGTGTTGGACCGTTTGTTTCGACATTTCTGCTTGCAGCCTGGCAGGGTGTTTATCTAAGATCTTCATGACTTTGGTTGAGAGGCACTTAAGCACCTAAAACTTGAATAAAGTGATCTTGAGATCTTGGATGGTGGGTTGAAGCATTTTCTATTTTCGCACTTCTAAGTAGGTTCAGCCTTCCCTCAGATTATTCAGGGAGAGCGTCCTGATTGCCTCTTGCTGGGTGTTCAGAGGCTAAAAGTCACAGTAAGCTGTGTGTTAGGGGCTGGCATTAGCTAACTTCCTCCAAGTCTTTGTTCTGCTGTTAACCTCGGGACCATCCTGGGCACCCTCTCAAGTATTTCAGCAACCTGCACCGACTCGCTGCTCTCCCACTCATTCCTACCGTGCTTGTTTCTGCACTTAGCACAGATCACCTTTTTTTTTTTTAAAGATTTGTTTGAGAGAGAGTGTGCATGCAAATGAGGTGGGGGGGAGGCATGGGAGAGGGGAAGGGCAGAAGGAGGAGGAGAAACTCCAGGCCGACTCTGTGCTCAGGGTGGAGCCTGACGTGGGACTCACTTCACTACTCTGAGATCAGGACCTGAGCGGAAATCAAGAGTCTGGTGCTTAACTGGCTGCGCCGTCCAGGTGACTTTAAGTCTTTTCAGTAGATAATAAGCTCCACAAAAGCAGAAACTTTGTTTTGTTCACTGATTTACATGAACTGGTCAGAACTATGCCTGGCATATAGTTTATGCTCAAAAATAGTGACAGAACAGTCGCTTCTGATAGGACAGAAGGTTTCAGTTCCAGGAGTAGGCAATTCTATTAAGAGCTAAATTGACCATAAAAGCACAGATTAGAAAAGGGCCACTCAAGGAACTCTGGGAGCCACTTGGAGCTTACTACAAGATCTTGAGGCAGGAAATAGGGCTCGAATCTCAGGGCTGCCACTTCAGTAGCTCTGTGACACAGGCCAATCTGTCTTACATTCGAATGAAATTGTGACTTCCTTTCCTCTCAGATACAATAATAGTTACATCTTAGGTTGTGAATATTGAATAAGTCCTTTGCAAACAATTAAACAGAATTATTGCCTATTCGGAGTCAATTTTATTTAAAATGACAGTAACAGGCTAGCTGGCAGAACAATTTAGGTGTTCGTTGTTTTACTGACGTTCATTGACATTCGTAGGATAGGGCAGGAGTCAGGGAAAATGAAGCGGCCTCTGTTCAGCTGGATGTCTGTAAAAACAGCTCTTCGATGATGGGAAACACCACAGAGAGGATTTTTTTTTTTTTTTTTCTGTTAACCCCTCCTTGAGGATTGATTTTCTTGATGACAGTAGCTGCCATTTATCCTCCATTTATCCTCGGTACTGTTGGTCTTTTCCACAGCACGCAGTAAAACGTAGACGTGGGGCAGAGTCGCTAGACCATTTTTCAGCTTTATAGAACTGGAATCAGTATCATGAATCTTAAAAAGAAATTTTTTTTTTTTTTTTGCTAAATAATTATGGAATGTCCAGACAAACATTCAAGATGGTATGCATGAATTAACACAGCTAACTCCCATTCGTTAGTTTTTATGCCACCCAAAGCGGAATGTAAAGCGCTGCCTTCCAAGGAGAATGCCCTTGGCTCTGGTGGTCTGCAGCTGGAAATGCTGTGCAACCGGAAGTGCTGTGCCGCCCACCAGGGGCACTTCCTCCCTCCTGAGTGCCGCCCACGGCTCCAAAAGACTAGATCCGGGATGGCAAGTTAGCTGTCTTTTCTCTTTGTCATCTTTCGTCTCTTCGGTCTTCTTTATAATCCCCAAGTGGTAAATCCCTCTAGAACCCACACTTCTTAAATATGAGTGTGCAAGAAGGAGAGTTAAAGGTGAGAGGGAGGGGAAGAACAAACACGGCCATCCAAAATAAAGATGGGATTTTCCTGCCCTACTTGCAACTGTGCATAAATATGGCAGTGACTTTAAACTCATGAATTTCAATTTCCTCTTCGGTAAATTAGAAATAATGGTATCTGCCCCTCAGAATTACATAGTTCTATACATAATACTATGATGTTACTAAAATCCTGTCACTCTTTAGTTGTTTCTCTCCTTAAGACCTGAATTATGTTTAAAATCATCTTTGCATCTCAGTGCCTGACTCTGAGTAACATTTTTGTTGAATCTGGAATGACTGCAGTATAAGATAGCGATAAAGACTAAAGCAGATTGGGCATTTTTCATGTTTTGAATATTAAATGCAAATCTCAGAATTCTCTAGCCAGCAGGTGAAGCATCCTTGGAAGCAAAGTTAAACCTTCAAAGCCAACTGGAGCTAAGTATAATTTAACTTTCCTACCGGCTTCTCTCTCCAGCCTCCACCCTTTGCCGTCTATGCTGTCACTTTGGTGGCTCACTTAGTTCCTCAAACTCACCAAGATCCTCACAACCTCAAGACCTTCCAAAGATTTATCTAGAATATCTCTCCCTCTATTAGTGAAGTTTCTCTGGAAGAACTAATAGGCTTATATAGAGAGATATAAGTATTTCTTTACAAGGTACTTAAGTACTTACCCTATTCCAACTTGTTCTTCATAGCTTGTCCCTCAAGCAAACATGAAGAGTCAAAATATGAACCATGGTTTTATCATCTGGTTTTACTCACTTGTCTTCTACTTGAAACATAAAATTAGAAATGTAATTATTTGGCAAGAGAACTATATCAGGGAACACCCAATAGGAGGAAAAAAAAAAAAAAAGTAGCATTTGCAGCAGTGCAGACAGAAGTTTGTGTTGCTTTGCATTTCCTGCTAGGATGCTGGAGAAGACCCTTTGCTTTTTCTGGTGAGACACCACTGCAAGCATTTCTCGCAGGGATCCGATCCCCTCAACCACAGCCCTGAAGGACACATGTCACATGTCCCGCAGACGGCGCTGGTCTGTTTAGCATTCATCTGCTTTGGACTGCAGCATGACATTAGCAGAGAGAGCAGCAGGCAGAGATTTTTTTTTTTTTTTTTAAGTTCCTGAAAATAGCTGCAAGATTCTCCTCAGGAAGGCTCATCTGAAAATTGAAGACTATTCTTTGTAATGGTCGTTCTAGGCCTTTCATGGCAAAAGACAGAAATGGTGTCTGTGATGCTCTCTGTGCAAGGCCTCTTCCCTCACCCTTTGACCAGAAGAGCTGCACCTGTTCCACTCCAAGTCACCTGGGATGCTTGAGTCGGGAGAAGAACCTGGGAAATCGAATCATCGAATCACCTGGCTGGATGGAGCCTCTGGTGTCATTTTTTTTTTTTTTTTTTAGCTATTGATTTTTCTCAGCTGAAGATTTGGGTGTGCTGATTCCACCCAACGTACTACACTACTAAGATAATAAATACAAACGTAATATTTACCTTTTACAAATCTTTTAAAATTCCAGTGCCTTATTTAACCCTTACCACAAACTCATGGAGTCATTCATTATCCACATTCTGCAGATACGTAAACACTGTCCAGGGGTTTGTGTCCAGTGGGTCTGGGGTTAGGCAAGCATGTTCACCTTTCTGTGTCTCCATTTTCTCATCTATAAATACAGTAATGCCAACTGCAGCTGACAAAAGAGGTAAAGCTTCAAAGTTCTTTACTGGATAAATGTTCCCTTCCTTTCTAATGTTTAATGTTTACTCTCTGAGCAGTTTGCTCAGAAAGTAAAACGATTTATGCATGCTTTGATTCCTAGTAATTGACAAGAGTTAATATTCCCATTCAGTTCTTGTAATTCCAGATACCATGCATTTCGGGGCACCTGGGTGGCTCAGTCGTTAAGCCTTCGGCTCAGGTCATGATCTGATCTCAGGGCCCTGGGATCGAGCCCCACATCCAGCTCCCTGCTCAGGGGGGAGTCTGCTTCTCCCTCTCCCACTCCCCCTGCTTGTGTTCCCTCTTTCGCTGGCTATCTCCCTCTGTGTCAAATAAATAAAACCTTTAAAAAAAAAAATACCGGGCATTTCTCCACATGTTGATATACAGGCATGGGGCATGCTTCCTTCCTAAAGACGTGTTAGGAGGATGAGAAAAAAAATTCTAAGAACAAGGAGAAGCTACACCAAAAAGCCATCAAGGATGATGGGATGGTTTGACTAGTGGTTCTTAAATTTGAAAGTATATCAGAATCACTGAGAGGGCTGGTTAAAATACTTTTTTGGGGCCTCACCATGAGTTTCTGATTCCGAAAGTCTAGGTGGGGGGGCGTGGGGCGGGCTATAATTTGCATTTCTGTAAGAAGTTCCCAGGTGGTGCTGATGCAACTGGTCCAAGGGCCATACTTTGGAAACCACGTTAGTAGAAATTAAATATAAAAACACCTTTTACCTTATCTTACACACTCCCAAGCCCTTGGTGAATTATTAAGTTGCAATATGGCTACGCAATGCTTCTCTGAGATGCATGAAGCTACCTGCATCTCCGGATTGCTTGTTAAGTAAAGAGAGGTTTTTCCTTATTACTCCAGACTTACTAATGTGAATTTCAGAGGGGTAAATACAGAGAACTGCATTTTAAACAAGGCTTTGTGTATGTAGATGGAATCTTGGGATCCACTAGGTAAAGTGTCACACTTTTCAGAGACTGAGAGAAATTCACAATCTGTGTAATCCTGTCCATGATACAATGTATCGAGGCCCCAGAAGGAATGAAAACCAGGAGACTCATTTGGGATGCTTTCTTTGTAGAACGGATTTATTGGAGCCTATCCAAGGAAGTTCTAAGAAATTATATTTTGGGTTTCTTTTCATCTAATCTTCAAAAAAAATTAGATAATATTAGTATGTTATAATCTGCTGTAATGTAGGTTTTTTTTTTTTTGTATATCATTGAACAAAATGACCTGTGGCTTTATAACCATGTTGAATTGAAACCACCATCCATCCTACTGAATGGGGCTTAAGGGACGTGGTGTTTCTATTTCTGGCTACCTATTAGCATAAGTCACAAGCATTTAAAACCACTGATACCAGGGCCCCACTTCAGTATCACTCCTGGGAAGGACAGGGGGAGGGTCTCAGCATCTTTACTTTTTACAAACCCCTCAAGTGATCTCTAGTCAGGGTTGTGAACAATTCCTTTGGCTGCTCTTGTTGAACAATACATTGGTATCAGTTCTGGAACTAGGAATTTCTCTCCTGAATTTGCTTAATTTTTCTTCTGTGTAACAGACAGAATAATTCTTGCCAGATCCATATTTCCTTCTTCAACTCTTGCAGTGTTGCAGACCCTGCGACAATTTCAGTTAGTGAATTTGATTTCTGCTACAGAGGAGTAGAGGCTATAGCGTGAGTCTTCTTGCACATCTTTAAGAAAATAAGCCACCTGTCTTCTGTCAGCAGTGGCTTTCATGCTATTTTGATCTGACTGAAAGTCTTTGATGAACTAACTTGCAAGGTATCTTTATCCCCAACTCTGTCGCAGCTAGGGAGTCTAGGTTTCTGAAACACCTGCCAAGTGTTTATATGTAATGAACACTTATGGCCACAAGGTGGCGGGCCAGATCCACTTAATCACAGTGCAGTCCATCGCCAAAGACGGAGGCTATCATTTTCCCATTTGTCACTAATAAGAGTTCACCTTACTGTAATCAAAGGCCATATAATCTTAGGACTAGACAGAAATATGAGAGATCATCTTGTTCATTTACTGTCAACTTTTTAAAAAAACTTTTCCCAAAGGAGGGAGATGCATTACACACTTTTAATTGTTATTCCAACTCTGGTATTTCTTTCAGAATCTAGATAAATACTAACACTTTATTTCAAACACATGGAAATGTTTCTGCTGAAAAAATTAACAGTGATGTGTATCTAAGAACTCAATTGCTGAAGGAAATAGAGGCCTAGTTAAAAGAAATCATGTCACATAAATTTGTTCCTTCATTTGTTTTCTTTGAGCTACCGAAGAGGTAGAAAAAAGTGGAAGACCAAATAAACATTTATAAGGGGAAAAGGCAAAATGCTTTGTTTCAACTCTGATTTTTACACTTCTGAATGTATGTGCCTCTGTAAAAGGTGAAGTTTTATCTGTAGACTATCGTGGCAATTCAAAAAGTGGGTGCTAATTTAAATTCTTTTAAATTTAGTCTCTTGAACTGATCTTGCCCTCATTTCCTCCACTTGTAGAGGGTTAGAAGCTCATGAAGAACTTCCCGTGCTGAGATGGCTAGCAGAGGGCGAGGCAGGGAAAGAAGGGAAAGGAAGAAGAAATAAGTATTTTTAGCATCTTTTTCCCAAACGTATTCTATTCCTTGTTTGTTCAGAGATTAAGCTTTCATATAAGGATAAAAAGACCAGAAACACATTTTGGTATTGCCTTAAAAAAGAAAAAAAAGGCAAACAACATAAACATGAAAAAATAAAAAGACTTCTGGGGCGCCTGGGTGGCGCAGCGGTTAAGCGTCTGCCTTCGGCTCAGGGCGTGATCCCGGCGTTATGGGATCGAGCCCCACATCAGGCTCCTCCGCTATGAGCCTGCTTCTTCCTCTCCCACTCCCCCTGCTTGTGTTCCCTCTCTCGCTGGCTGTCTCTCTCTCTCTGTCGAATAAATAAATAAATAAATCTTAAATAAATAAATAAATAAATAAATAAATAAATAAATAAATAAATAAAAAGACTTCTGCAGCCAGGAAATATATACCTAAGTAACATTGTTTATAATGCCCAAATCTAAAGAGATCACATATATACATTTGTAGCCCTCTGCTTATCTCTCTACAGCATACTTCATATGTCAATTGCCTTCTCACTAATTAATCTTAAACCACGGAGGTCTTGCATCTGTTTCTGGAACTATGCTAAGCAATTTCCTGTCTCAGGGCTCTGCACATGCTGGTATGTTTTGCGGAATTGCTCCTACCTTAGCTTGCTGTATGTCCTGCTCATTCTTACACATTGTGTTAGCTTAATTATTGCCATCTCTGGTCACCCAATTAGTGACTGTCCCTTCCTTCCGCTATTGCTCTGAAGCTCAAACCCTTTCTTGTTTCATTTATAACACTGATTGGAACGTGGGTTTTTTTTTTTTTTTCATTTTTTTGCCTTTAACTTAAATTTTGTAATTTCTTTTTTTTTTAATCTTTATTTACTGTCTTCCAACAAGACAGAGGCCATGTCTGTTTTTCATTCATCCATTTTGTCACTTGACTATTTAATTTATGGCTACTAAGTGTCAGGTACTATGCTGATAAGCAAGCAGTAAACATTCATTAAGTAACAGTATCTCTTTAGAAGGAATGCCCCCTTTTAAAATTTTCTATATGTGAATTGAGAAGCAAATAGTAAGAGTTTGCACTCTTGAATATAACCTAAGCAGATAATTTCACTGGAATCTCAACAGGAAAGAAATTTAATAGATATGCCTGTTGAATAAGATGAATATTTGAAAAAGGGGAACAATTACTTGGCCTAATGACATGTATATGTGGAACACGTACCGCAGAACCAGATACATCGTAGCCTGGAACCAAAATAAGCTAGCATACAACATAGATTTAACAAACATAGTGATGAGTTGAAATTTGGTGAAATGAGACAAAGCCAGTCCATTTGGGGTCAAAATTAGGGGGATCTTACAAACTTAGCATACGATTATAATGACCTTTCCTTTCATTACAGTTGTGTGAATCTCATCTGACAAAGGATAACAATGAGTGGTTTGAAAATCACATTTGTGGTCTCTGGGCCACAGATGAATTTTCCAGTTCATCCACATGTTCAGGCCTTCAAAACTTTGAAAGTGAGTCTTGGGGGCACTCACCTAATTATTTCTAAATTGTTCAAGAAGCTCAGGAATTCTGGAATGCCTGACTAGCCAGGTGAGCCGTTGCCAAAGATTTCCCCTGTTACTTTATTCCTGTTGTTTTTGCCGTGGCTTGTCACTTAGCTTTTAGTATAATTTAACAAGATCCAAAGATATGTATTTAGTAACATGCGTCTAAAATAGGCTTCTTCTGGACCAATGGCCAAAGATAGGCAGGGGAATACAGGACAGCTAACATAGTCAAAGAACATCTATTATATAGCAAGCAAGCTTGGTACTAAAAAGAGGCACCTCTGTAACCAATCTCTAGGCATATGAGTTCTAAGAACCCCAGCTACTATGAAGATTTCTGGAGAATTCCTTTGTCCATCCGGGCAAAAGACTCTACAGGCATGACCTGCTCTCTGGAGGTGAGACCAGTTCAGCTCCCCCGTTTCTTGTCTTTCTTGTTTGGTAGAGCTGTCATGGGTTCTGATGTTGATAGTTGCTCTACCATCTTTCTATCCTTCTAGCATTACTGCAATACAACTTGTGTAAGAAAGCTTTGATTTTAATGTTGTCCATTTCAAGTGACTTAATTTGCTTCCACTAAAGTTGTGAAATCACATAGTCTTGTAAAGCAATCTACTGTAGGAGTTTCTTGTGTTTCATTTATCCATCTTGGAAAGTGACCCTGGAGGCTCTGTGACTTAACATCGACTATGTACATGCAATTAGACACCCTGATCAAGGCTCTGGAATAGTAAGTATACAGGCAGAGAGGAGTGTTTAGGTACTGAGGGGTCTGCCAGCTGGGCCCATCCTTCTGTGGTGGCCACACCGGTATAGTTGAGGTTATGCACGTAGGTTCCAAAGCCAGGCTGCTTGTGTTCAAATCCCAGCTCCTCCACTTACTAGCTGTAAAACTTTGGGCAAAATATACACGCTTTCTGCATTTCGGTGTTCCCTCTGACAAATGGGGCTAGCTAGGGCATCTATTTCATAGAGTAGTTATGCGGGTTAAATATTTTACTGCATGAAAAGTGTTTGTCACTTGGAAAATATACAACGAATATCACTTTTTGTATTATATATTCCATTTTTAATTGGGTCTTTTTGCTACATCTTCTCTTTCTTAAAACCTTCTGCTTCATGCTAAATTTCTTTGCTTAGCTTCACCATTATAATTTGCTTTAGAAGAAAATTACCAAGGGTGAGGCTTCAAGGTGTTCTAGGATGTGCATTTCTACTTTCTGAGTGTCTTTTCCCCCTTAGGTTTATTGCTCAGATTCAGGTCATGATCCTGTTGTGTCCTATGACTTGCTCAGTAGAGAACCCTTTGAACATGTTCTCTGCACCCAGGGACCAATGGAGAAAATTTTCTGTTGTGGAAAAGAATTAAAAAAAATTTTTTTTAATAGAGACAGAGGGAGAAAGCGTGAGGGAGGTGAGGGAGTGGTGAGGGGCCAAGGCCTATAGTCTGAAAGGGTGACCATCTCAGAACCTCTAGTCAATGGAAGCAATGAGAAAATGGAGAAAAGTGATGATTTTAAGTCCTTGCTCAACTCTCCATTCTGACACGTCCTCTGAAGCGTTGACCGTCGTATTTGCAGATGCATTTGGAACGTCAACGCTTGTGCCGATCTTCTTTTACTAGGTGCAGAATAAGTTTACAATTGTATGTTTTACGGTGACATTAACAAAATCATCTGTAAGTATGAACTAAAACACATCACAGAAAGTCTTTTTCGGGGCGCCTGGGTGGCTCAGTCAGTTAAGCATCTGCTTTCGGCTCAGGGTGTGATCCCAGGGTCCTGGGATCGAGCCCCACATCGGGCTCCTCCGCTGGGAGCCTGCTTTTTCCTCTCCCACTCCCCCTGCTTGTGTTCCCTCTCTCGCTGGCTGTCTCTCTCTCCGTCAAATAAATAAATAAAATCTTTAAAAAAAAAAAAGTCTTTTTCACTGAACACCTCATGTTCGGACATCAACAAGAAAACACTTTCAATCCTTCCTCTCACAAACCAACCAAAACATTATCCACTCCACTATCTAGTGGATAGTGGACCTTTACTCAAAATCAAATGAAGGATATGGAACGATGTGCTTTTACTTTCCTTATCAGTGCTTGACAGGGTTGAATAACAATGTCACAGAGTGAAACATCCCCCCAGGAAAAGCTACGTGCCCGTCTAGATGCTATCATACGTACGGCACATTGGTCTATTAGGAATTCTCATGGGAAGAGGTTTTATAAACCAGAGCTGAGAAGAACATGATTTCAAAATACAGTGTTTCCATGGTGATTTAGATAAACATGTGATTCACTAATCATTACTGTAAGTACGTGGGGCTAAAATAAGGTGTTAATACCTCATGCAAGAGCTTCAAAGAGCTCGCCCGCTGCTGTGGCTCTTTGCAGAAAACCACCGCTCTGGGGGAGCTGTTGGTGGACCTCAGTTTTCTCACACTGAAGAGCCAAAGAATTGTGACAAATAAGTCACTTCTTGGTGGCCAAAGGTTCAGGCAATTTACTAAGGATCAGGGAAATGCTTCTGAACTCCCCTAGACAGGAGATTTAGGGGAAAACCTCGGTTTCATAAAACTTTGTAGTTTATGATTTTGCTATTAAAACTTGAGCATTAAAAAAAAAAAAAAAGACATACAAATGCCTGAAGGAAGACCAGGGAACAACTTCAGGACTGAAAACTAGAAATTAATTATTCAATTAGTAACTACCCCTCAGACTTACAAACCAGCATTTGTAACCAAATCCCCCATTCACTCACTATCAGTCAGTTTATGGGGTTTCAAGCCCCAGAAACCAGAAACAAAGCCAGAAATAAAGATGATGAAAAAGGACTGATTACCAAGACACTCAATTACATGGAAGGAAACCATGCTCTTTCAATGAAGTTTTAATCTCATTGATTTAATTGAAATATAACCTCCAGTGATAGTTAATGCTGACTGATGTTCACCGCGTGCCTGGTTCTGTGTTAAGCATTTGCATGCATTAGCTCATATGATCTTTGTCACGATACAAAGAGGTGGATCACCTCGCTCCCTATATTTTACATATGAAGACACTGAGAATTAAACATTAACATGCTCAAGTTTACCAACCTAGTAAATTGCAAAAGTTCATTGTCTAAGAAAGGTTTGTTGCACTCCAGGTTGATAAGCACACAGAAACACAATACGCATAATTACATTAACATCCAATTTCTTTTCGCCTCAATTATCCCAGTAATTTTGTAGCTCTCTGGTTGAATTTAGCTGTATAACTAAACATGCACGTATTACATGTGTATTAATTATTTAATCATTAGTTGCTGTACATTTACTTGTCTATGTACTATCGACCTGTTCTCATTGAGCCAAAATATAAACTTTGGCGTATAATGAAACTCTGGCTATAACCGAAATAGTTTTAGGAGTGTTGACATGCTTTTATTATGTGCCTTATTTCCCAGTTTCTTTCTTCCCATGTGTTCTGTCCTTTAAGGAGCGTATGCTTACTTTAAAAATAATCAACCTTCCCTTTCTTTGTATTAGAATTTTGTGATACTGTTCACCTTATTATTGCCTTGCCGTTGAGTGGGCCAATTTTGTGATTTCCTTAGATTTTATTTGCAGTTAACTTTTTTTTTTGTCTGAATTGTACGTTGCTCTGTCTTTCAGTTCTGTGTGTGTGTGTGTGTCTACGAGCCTGCGAGGAGGAAGCTCTGACTGGAAAGACTAAGTGCAAAGTTGTCACTATTGTCTGAATGAAGAAACAGGAAGGAATTTTCCATTCAATACAGATGAGCCTTATGTTCACAATGTTCCGGTAAACATAAAATTACCAAGGGGGTAAAATTATGGCAACGTATGGTATCTCTTTTTTAAGAGCTCAGTCCAGTGGAAAAACTAATAAACATACACCAGTCATAAGGCGTTGTAGTAACACGATGTCGATGAGGTGTGCGCGACATGTAGTCATTTGAGTGTTCAAATCATCCCTCGTGCCTCACCTTGACTGTTTCATCCAGCCTGCTGTTGAAATCCTCTAGCGCAGTTCTGCAGTTCAGTGATTGTATTCTTTAGCTCAGGGACTTCTGTTTGGTACTTTCTTCTATTTCTCTTTGTATTTTTTATATATTTTTTTACATTTGTATTTTTTGATTTATATTCAGTTAGCCAAGGTATAGTACATCATTAGTTTTTGATATAATGTTCAACGATCCATTAGTTGAGTGTATCACCTATCAGGGTGGTGATACACTCATCCTATCACGTGCCCTCTTTAATCTCTTTGTAGAAGTTCTCCTGTGTTCATCCGTTCTTTCTCAAATGTGGTGAGTGTCTTTATGACCATAACCTTGAAGTTTTTATCGCTTAGATTACTTTTCTCTATTCCATTAAGGTCTTTTCTGAAGTTTTATTTGTTCTTTTATTTGGGACATGCTCCTGTTTCCTCACTTCGTGTGATTCTGTGCTTGTTCCCATCTATTAGGTGAAACAACGACCTCTCCCAGCCTTGAAAGAGTGGTCTTGGGTAGGAGCCGAATCTCACTGTTCAACCTTGCCCTAGCTCTTGACCGTCTCTCGAACCTCTGTGATTGTCTAAGCCACTTGATTTTTTCTTCTTCTTCTTTTTGGAGGAGGTGATCAGACCATTTTATTGAGGGTCTTCGGGAAAGGTCGAAGGGGAGGAGGACAGGGAGGTCCGATGTCCTTGGCCCGGCTGGAACCTTCCCAGCATCACAGTCCCCGAAAGCCGCAACTTGATTTATTCTTCATAGGTCCCTGTTGTTGAAGATGTGCCAAGACCTGCCCGTGTTCCAAGGGGAGGGATCTCTTTTTAGCAGCTAGTTTCGGGCCGATTGGAAGACAGACCACTTTTTGGTTCTTTCTCTGAAGGAATTGTTCTATATGCAGCTGTGGACCTGGTGTGTCTGTGGGAGGAGGTGAGGTCAGGATGCCACCAGCTTTAATTGCTTCCTGACTGCTTCAGAATTAATGTAGGAAGCCATCTGTGGCCTGTTGCGAAAAGCCTTTCATGCCATCTCCTAAGTTGGATTTGTCCTATCGGCTCTGATATCCAAAAAGTATATTTGGTGGTTTTTGATAAAGATTACAGTTAGTGACTTTAATATGAATACATTCTCATTTCAGATAAAAGTACAGAAAAACAGAAGAAAAATTAGAAATGATCTATATCCTGTATGCTCTGTCCTTGGCCTTTTTTTTTTTTTTTTTAAGATTTTATTTATTTATTTAACAGAGAGAGACAGCCAGTGAGAGAGGGAACACAAGCAGGGGGAGTGGGAGAGGAAGAAGCAGGCTCACAGCAGAGGAGCCTGATGTGGGGCTCGATCCCAGAACACTGGGATCACACCCTGAGCCGAAGGCAGACGCTTAAGGACTGAGCTACTCAGGCGCCCCTGTCCTTGGCCTTTTAAATATAGCTGGTACACTCACAGAAGAAAGCTTTGGGTATTACACGTAGTCATCAAGGTTAACTCCTAGACCAGTTACCCCTGCTATTATTTCTTTAATGTTCAGATTTCATACGGTAGCTATAATAGTAAGGCCTCTCTGTATTTTGGGGATTCACTGGACCTTTCTTGTGTACTCTTCCTGTCAGAATGGAAGGGGTCATATTAAAATACTTATCAACTGGTATAGAAATGGATATTGGCATGCTGTATCATTCAATAGACAAATTAAAAATTTATTTTCCCTTTTATTCTGCAATTACATGTTATGAATGGAATATGGAAAGAACGTGTCATTTATCAAATCATTTGTAGACTGTACAATTTTTTTAAAGAAAATGTTGATGCAAGTTTTTCTTTTTTGTTTTCCTTTTCTTCCCTGCATCTAGCTGTATTTCACATGTGTGTGACAGAATTGAAATAGTGAACTGGATTAAAGTCTATCTTCAAGGCCGTTAAATTGAGACTCATCAGCTGTTTATATTTCCCATAATAATTTTCTACACATTTCTGCTGAGCTAATAACAACTGCATTTGAAATTTGTTTAGCCCTTATCATACTGATATTTTTATATTTCTAGTGTCATTCAAGTCATCAGAACAATTTATTGAAATGCCACTTAGTCAGCTAATATAATTCTTTTAAAAACTTCTTATCCGAGTAGGTTTGCAAACTTCATAGCTCAGTTAATTAAAAAACTAAAAAGTTTACTCTTTTTCACAATTGTCATCAAAAACACAATTTTTATATAATTTTATTACATAATTTAATAGATTTTTACATGTTAGACTTGATGTAGTATTTTGCTTCTTTAAAATTTATCATACTTATATTTTGCTTCATTTTCCTATTTTCCTCTCAATCTATTTCAGTAAGCCTAAGATATGTTGTTTTTCACATTTTGACATCTCTGAAATCAGGATACCTCTTAAAATATATGGAGTCTTATAATCACTGTGGGTCAGAAGCCATATGCTCTGTCTTTGTAATTGTGTGCTGACCTTCATCATTGCTAGTGATACTGTCCTTCAAATAAATTATGTACATTGGTTGTCCTGCATATTTTTGTCAACAGACTGCTTAAGCACCATTCAAGAGTGGAATATAAAACCTCTCTTTTTCTATAAAATTTTTACAGACAACTTTGACAAAAGTTTCACTGATCAAGTCATTATTAGCATAAAGCCTGAATAATGAGCATCAGAAGCTAGAAGAAAATCTTTACAGACAGTAGAGGGCACTCTTTTAAGAAATGCTACAAGATTCTTGTTCTTAGTAACACAGAGGACAATACTGTGTTGAGAACAATTCGGATGACAATAAATACATTTCATTTACTTAACTGGCAGTAATCAGCTAGTCTAAGATTTTATTTTATGTATGTTTAATTGTATGAAATGAATTATGATATTTAAATATATTTTCTTATTGAAGATGCAAATTTCTTTTATTTGAAACACTAGCTTTACTAGAACATCACTATTGTTCTGTTACAATGGAAGACTTTAACACTTTCATACTTGAAAATAATTTTGAGTTCCATGTGCATCACTAATTATCAGGTATAAATTCATATACAGAAAGGCATACATGACCGAGAATGTATACGCTATTATCCTTGCCATAAAGTAAGCATATCTTCAAGTATGGGGCCATTAGCATCAGCAAACCAGTGGAGAAAGTTCTAAAGTGGGCATACAGAGGGAGAAATGGGAGTTGCTAACATCTCTTACATTGGACAATTGATTCAGTTCTTGATGTCAAATCCTGAGGCCTTTACTATATAAAATATTTCCAGAAAGAAAAAAAAATATAGTAAAACTATGCAAAAGGAAAAAAAGGTATTAAATTGAACAAAGGACAATAACAATAGTTCATGCTCTCTCATTTAATACCTAGAAGAACTCTTTGATAAAGGTACTCTTTTTCTCCTCGTTTTACAAATATGGAAATGAATTACGGAGGTCAGCTGGACCAAGACTATACAGGTATCAAATGCACAAATGGAATTAATATCTTGCCTTATCTGATACCAAAGCTGTGCTCTTAATCACAACATCAGAACACTTCCAAGAAAGAGAGAGCTTGGAACCAGTGTAGAAAATATTAAAAAAATTCAGATTTCTTTCATTTATTGACAAATAACCTTGAAAAAACTTGAAAAGAAAATGTATGAAATCATTTCACACTTGATTTTCTACAAAGAACAAATAATGAGTCTCCTCCCACATGTATCGCATATCTGAGGTGAGTGGGTGTCTTGAGGGCTGCGGCAGTGCCTTGTGGCCAGGAAAGGCTGTTTACTCTGAATTCCGCTGGGCAGAGGCGTGGGACTGTGTCACGGTGGCTATGATGAGCTCCTTGACCCAATGACTTTCTTTGTGGTTTCATCCGAACTCAGAGGAGGTGCCACTGCTCTGTCTTTGTGGCTCTCATCTCTTTGGAAATGAAGAAGGTGTCAGTCTTCATGTTTTGTACCAGCCAGCTTTTGGGATTCCTTATTGTATAGACCTTGTCCATCACGCTCAGATTCCCTAGGACTCAAACTTCTACCCTGAGTCTCAGT
Source organism: Ursus americanus (assembly GCF_024610735.1). Classification (NCBI taxonomy): domain Eukaryota; kingdom Metazoa; phylum Chordata; class Mammalia; order Carnivora; family Ursidae; genus Ursus; species Ursus americanus. The sequence goes on from NC_142151.1 coordinate 11,232,750, forward strand.
CTATTTCTTTGGTGGTGAATTCAGCTGTCAACCTGAAAGGAAACACCCCCATCTCCTCAACCTCTCTCTTGAGTCTGTGTCAAGTTCCAAGGTCGTGATAACTTTCTGCTTTCCTTTTTAGACAGTCTTATTCTGATCTCTCTGAATGGGGCTGGAAGCTAAGAAAGGGTGAGCAAAGGCAAAAGCACTGCTGGTTTGTTTTGGCCCCCATCCAAAGCCCTTGTCGTAATCTGTATGTTTCCTATTGAAGATCCCATCCTAGGTCTGCACATAGAAGAAGAGAAAGTCAGAGGCGTCTGCTCTCATTTTACATTGTCCCAAACTTTCCTACTTAACCTAGATAAGGCTTGGCTATCAATTTATCAGTTAACTTTTATTTTTTTTAAGATTTTATTTATTTGACAGAGAGAGAGACAGCCAGCGAGAGAGGGAACACAAGCAGGGGAAATGGGCGAAGAAGAGGCAGGCTCCCAGTGGAGGAGCCTGATGTGGGGCTCGATCTTAGGACTCTGGGATCACACCCTGAGCCGAAAGGCAGACGCTTAACGACTGAGCCACCCAGGTGCCCCTATCAGTTAACTTTTAAAACTTCACCTTTAATTCACATTTGCAACAACCCCTGATTATTCTTCCATTATATGTTGAAACAAGTTAGTAGGAAGTGGCTTCAAGATCAGATCATACTCTTAGAGTGAGTATTTAGGGTAATAATGTAAGGTGTCTTGGGTCTGTAAAGCTAGATAAAAGATCCACACCAGAAGGAAGTTTTAGGCATTTAAGACCATGTTAATGATTCTGCACCTAACATTCCAATGTGTATGGGTTTTTTTCCCCCATGCAACCAATCAGTTCTGAGACACCAGCTGGTGTTTTCTGTTAGGCTCTTTATTCTTCCATCCTCCTCTCTTAGTGGGTAAACGCTGTCATTCTGAATATAGTGTTGTTTCTTGTGGTCACTCTTTTTTTTTTTTTTTTAAAGATTTTATTTATTTATTTGACAGAGATAGAGACAGCCAGCGAGAGAGGGAACACAAGCAGGGGGAGTGGGAGAGGAAGAAGCAGGCTCATAGCGGAGGAGCCTGATGTGGGGCTCGATCCCATAACGCCGGAATCACGCCTAGAGCCGAAGGCAGACACCTAACCGCTGTGCCACCAAGGCGCCCCTCTTGTGGTCACTCTTAACCGGAGTGATAACAACACAGACAATGACATTAAAGTGATAATGATCACCCACATCCAGTCCTCCACACCTCAGTTTGGGGTCTCTTTTCCTCCTTAAGTTTTATCTTCTGTTTCTCGGCCAGGTGCACTGCTTTGACTCCTAGTATATTTTTCAGTTGCTTCTTGTTCTTTTCATCAGAAATGCTGTTCCCTTCACCTCATCCTCATAAGACCTACGTAGGCATTACATGTTTCAAGCAGCAACGACTCTGCAATTGGAAGTACTCTGTACTGTACAGTGTGATTTGTCAGCCATACATGTTGGACACAGTGTATTGAATGCATTGAGTGTATTGAACTAATGCATAATGTCTGAAGAATGATAGGTTAATTGATCCCAAATGACTATTTAGTAGAATTTCTAAAAATTTCAACAGTGCGTTTTATCATAATTCAGACAATTCAGTTAAAGTTTAATCTCCAAACTAATTATAACTAATCACCACCTCTGTCCTATGAGCCCCAACACATATATGTAATATATAATATATTTAAATATATATTAAATATAAGTATATATGATATTTTTGATCATTTATTAGTTGCCAGGTACTACATTAATACTTCTTATGTTTATATATTGAATCATCCAATAAACTATTCAGTTTAATTTTACATTTCTCATATGATGGAAATGAATCTTTTTTTTTTAAAGGTTTTATTTATTTGAGAGAGAGAGAGAGTTTAGCATTTAAATCTGCGAGCACTGTAAAGTAGATTTCCCTCCATGTAGATTACCGTCCTGTGTCTTTGCGGATGGTATCATCCAGTCTCCTTGAAGGCCTGGTTAGAACAAAGAGTGGAGGAAGGAAGGATTCATTCCTCTCCTGCCTGCCTGTTTGAGGTAGACCATTAGTCTTCTTTTACCCTTAGTCTGAGATTTACATTATTGGCTCCCCTGGTGTGTATATCTTCATACTTGGACTGGAACTACACCCACTGGCTCTCCTGGGTCTCCAGCTTGTAGATGGCAGATCATAACAAGATCTTAGATGGATCTCATTTCTCTAGCTTGCTGGTCTCAAGTTCTATAATTGCATGAGTCAATTCCCATCCTATTGGTTCTATCTTATTGGTTATGTTTTCCTGGAGAACACTGAATAGTACAGATTTTGGTACCAAGAATGGTTCTAGAGGAAGAGGATTTTAAGATGCATTTTCTTGAATTGGTTTTGGGGTTACTGGAATTGGTTCTGTAACCTGATCAGGTTTAAAGATGCCTTGAGAGTATTTTTAGTAATAAGGAGAGCACTGATAGTCCCTGGCATGATCAGGTGACAGAGATATGCCAAATATCTGCATTGGCTATTTCTAAGCAACCACTTAGAAGAATCAAGGAGCTGAGTAACTGTGTATATGATACTTTCAAGCACTTTGGGAAACTAATGATTATAATGATGTTGACTGGTTGCTCCTAATGTCACTGGATAAAGTGATAAAAGAAAAAGATAAGCCCAGGGGGTCCAAATTTTGAGCTCAAGATCTGGGTTGCCACTCCCACCAGACCAAGGCCATACCGCATCAGGGAGACTGTGGGACAATGGCAAGCAAAAATGCCACACAATTTCCTACTGTTCTGAATGTGGCTTTTTCTTGATTGGACATTCTGTAGGTCTTTGTTTCCCAAAGCATTTATACAGTAATTTTAGCTAGGATCATTTTCAATATTTTTATGGGGGAAACAAGGGCCTGGAACTTCCTAGTTTGCCATTTTGTTGACATCACTCCAACTCTCTCCAATTTTTTTGTGATATATATATATATATATATATATATATATTTATCTGTGGCCAAAATATTTTTTAAATCTTGGCTTTCTCTACCTTACATTAAAAGTATTTTTATGGTTGTGGAGAGAGAAGCTTGTTAACTTGGTAGATGTCTTGGTGAATCTAGCTCATGTCAGATGATGCCTGCCACTCCCATTCCCTCTATAAACATATGAATCTGCAGGAAACCAGGAGTCCTTTCCTGTTGTGCAATCTGTAGTGCTCAGCCCAAGCTCATCTTTCTTTGGTCTGACCAAAGTCTGTAGCACCATGTGTTATCCTTAGTTTTCTTGTGCCTTGCTTCATGAGTCATTTGTGGTGTTTGTCCAATGAATTAGTAGACAGTTTTTTCCCATCATGGGACATAAACTACTCTTTCCCAAGAAAATGGCCTTTTGGAAGTGGAGCAAATTCTGTCCAGCAATTTTGGTGTGAGAGGCATCTTCTTTTAAAGGAACAATGGTGGGGCATTCAGCCTAAATAGGATAGTCAGTGATAAAAGGATAATGGGAATTATGTCGGGGGACTACAAAATCCTGGTGTAGAAGATCTATTGAAAATAAAATTGAGATAATAAATACGTTTCAAATCTCAGCTACTGAAGCAGTTGGAAGAATCAATTACTACCAGCTCCACCCTAGAGACAAACTAGTCTTTACAGAAACAAATATGTCTCAAGGGAAGGAAATACTGCAAAAGAGACCTTTGAAATTTATTTTGGGCCTTCATTTGAGACTGAAAAACAAATGGGGAGCAAGAATAACATGAAGATGAAGCTTTGAGGAGTGCCTAGGTGGCTCAGTTGGTTAAGCATCTGCCTTCGACTCAGGTCATGATCCCGGGGTCCTGGGATGGAGCCCTGCTCAGCAGGGAGTTTGCTTCTTCCTTTCCCTCTGCCCCTCTCTCTCACTCTCTCTCAAAAATAAATAAATAAAATATATTTTTTTAAGATTTTATTTATTTATTTGACAGAAAGAGACACAGCGAGAGAGAACACAAGTAGGTGGAGTGGGAGAGGGACAGGCAGGCTTTCTGCCGAGCAGGGAGCCCGATGTGGGGCTCAATCCCAGGGCCCTGGGATCATGACCTGAGCCTAAGGCAGACACTTAGCAACTCAGCCACCCAGGAGCCCCAAATAAATAAAAGATTTTTTTTTTTTTTTAAAGTAGAGGCTTCTTAAGATGTGGCTTCCTCACAAAACTACATAGCTTTTTTTCTAGAAAAAGAGATTGAGAAAAAACGTATTGTGGGATATCTATCTATCTATCCGAGATAAGTGATTCTGTAAGAACTATGGAAAACTGTGACTCCGAGGTACCTGGGGATGATTTCACTTTTGCACTTAGAATCATTCATTCTCATTCTCCAGTATCCACCCTAAGTACTTTATGGGCCGCTGAACACTCAGAGAGGACCCAAAAGATAACGCTGAAGTTCTTGTTTGAACTTCTGCATCTTTTTTTTTTTATTAAAGATTTTATTTATTTATTTGACAGAGATAGAGACAGCCAGCGAGAGAGGGAACACAAGCAAGGGGAGTGGGAGAGGAAGAAGCAGGCTCATAGCAGAGGAGCCTGATGTGGGGCTTGATCCCATAACGCCGGGATCACGCCCTGAGCCGAAGGCAGACGCTTAACCACTGTGCCACCCAGGCGCCCCCTGAACTCCTGCATCTTTGTCTAAAAATGATCCTGATATGAAATCTTTTCCTTCATTGACTTCATTGAATATAATTCTACTAATTAAGAATTGTTCCATTAATTGAGATATATTCTTTCACTATATTCATAGTTACATAAAATTTTGTTATTATTTTAGTGGTTATCCTGAAAATCCCAACATGTGTCCTTGGCATATTAATGTCCAATATTAATAGTTGTTTTACCTCTTCTTAGACATTGTGATAAACTTAGGGCCTTTTAACTCCCACTTATCCCCCTTTCAGTTTAATTCCTACACTTAGAGTGTACTTAAAAAAAAAAAACACTTTATTTATTTGAGAGAGAGAGAGAGCACGCAAGTGGGGGGAGGGGCAGAGAGATAGAGAGAGAGACAAAATTTCAAGCAGGCTCCACGCTCAGCACGGAGCCTGATGCAGGGCTCAATCTCATGACCCTAAGATCATGACCTGAGTCAAAATCAAGAGTTGGACGCTTAACTGACCGAGACACCCAGGCGCCCCCTCTTATAGTGTACTTCAATTTTACACAATTTTAAATGAAAAACATTAATATTATGGTTTTATATAATCACTGTTTCAACTTATACCCACATTTATCTATTTCATTGCCCTTTATCCTGATTCTTCGAGGTTCCATTTAGAATAATTTTCTTACACCTAAAGAACACATTATAGTTTATATCCTTAGTGCAGACCCAAGGTAATAAATTCTTTTTTTCTCTATCTTTAATTACTTTCATTTCATCTGTGAAATATGATTATGTACCCATACGATTCTTACATGTTTAGAATATTTCCTCTGGGAGTAGAATTTTAGCATGGCGCTTGTCTTTCAGTAAGTATGTAGCTTTCATTTTTTTTTCTTTTTATTTATTTATTATTTATTGTTTTTAAAAATTATTTATCTGAGGTCAAGAGGATGAGTTGGGAGGAGGGGCATAGGGAGAGGGAGAAGCAGACTCCCTGAGCAGGGAGCCCATCGTGGGACTCCATCTGGGACCCTGGGATCAAGACCTGAGCTGAAGGCAGATGCTTAACCAACTGAGCCACCCAGGTGCCCTCTTTGCCTTTAAAAGTTAGCTGCCAACCGCTCAATAGAAGGTAAATTCTATTTTTCTCTGACTGCCTTTCAACCTTTTCCTGTCTTTGGTTTTCAGCAATTTACGTGATACACATAACTTTGTTTTCACTTTGTTCACATTCCAGGGGTTCATGAGGCTTTGTCAATATGTAATTTGAGGTCTTCTGTCAGTTCTGGAATTTTCTCTCTTTCACTCTAGATTATAGGTAAACTGATTTACAAAAGCTAATTTTGAGGCAATAGACCTTTAGGAGACATTACCTTAGCAAACTCATTATATATATATATTTTTTTACATGCTTTTCGTGAAGGAGTTCAGTGATGATCTGTATATACAAGTTTAGTTGAAAGCATAGTGTGTGGATGAGGTGAGAGCATCTCAACTGGGGAAAACTTTTAGGTGTGCTTTGTTGAAGATTACTCAAAGTGGAGTTCAGCCTCAGTAAGGAAGGGTGTTGTAATTGTGAACGTGCCTTCCCAAGAGCACCATGTAGAAATCGTCAGCATGTATGCCACAAATTTACCATCGCAGATGTAGGTTGAAGTCTCTACTAAAGGCAGTAACAGAACTTGAATACAGTGCAAAAAGAGCAACAATATAAAGAAACAGCCACATGTTGTAGGAGAACTAAAAATAAAGGAGATCTATGTTCTTTAGGCTTGTTAGAGTCTACTAGGGGAAAAATCCCCTCTATTAATCTTTTTTTTTTCATATTCAGAGAATAATTAGTATAAAAATGTCACTGCTCATGAACAGCTATTATGATATTTGATTCTTGAAAGTTCTTTTTCTTACTTGTTCCTTTCTGAAAGATACATCCAGGGGAGAAAAAAATGTAAATCTGCTTGTATAAGCAGATCTGACTATTTAGAACAAAAGCAATATTCTTACAACTTGGTTTAATATGATTTATTGTTCTGGGCTTAGCATAGCATAATGATTATGCTAATGATCTCTAGAGTAAGAACATCATGGCTTAAATCTTGTTTCTAATTCTTACTAGCTACATAATCTTGGAAAAATTTCTCATCCTCTCTGGGCCTCAGTGTATTAATATGACAACAGTAATGATATCTCATAGGATTATTGGGGCAGTACATGCTTTAATATATGTAATCACTCAAGTATTACTAGGAATATTAGAAGCAATCAATAAACATTAGCTATTTTTTATGTGCCAATTGTGACAAGATTCCCTTTTGTTTGTATGTCTTATGTGATTTCTGCTCCCTCCCCATTTATTTACTAAGGTCTGAAATTTTTATATATTAGTATATATGTCTATATGCAAATATATTTAAATTTTAAAAAAATCACATAAACATTTTAAGTCCATTTTAATATTTTCAGTTTGATCTTCACTTATAATATGTTGAGTTGAGCATGCTTGAAAGCACACAAGATATTAAAAAGTCTATAATTATATAAGAAAATATGGAAATGAATATCATGCCATACACTTCCAATTCTTCCTTGCCATTTGTCTTGATAAGACTGGAGCTCAGTACTTCAGAACAGTTTCCTTGTTGCCAAGATTTTATTTTTCAGCAGAAATAAAATATCAGTTTTCTTCAGAGAGACCAGTTACCTTGACAAACAAAAAATACATGCATGAAGATAACTTTGTCACCATGTTTGTTCAATGTACTATAATTTTTGTGTTATTATTTTCAATTATGCTCCCTAATTTTGAGTTATATGAAACTTTTTTCTGATAACTATGCCATAGTTAAATAACTTTGATGTTAGATTTATTAATTGCATATATGCATCTAGATTGAAGCAGTTTATATGTGATGTCAAGATTCCCATTGCAATCTGATACATACCTCTGCTTTGCTATATTATCTTGCAGTGTGTAGTGCCATTTTGCATCGCGCTTTCCTCTGTCATCAGAATCCTTTCTAGACAACGAACTGAAATTCATAAAATTTGCAAAGGAAAATATATTTTAAGACTCTTATTTTCAAACAGTGTTGCAAATAAAATAAAAATCTAACATTTCTTCAGTACAACTTATCCATTCATTTTTTATTATTAACTGGGGAATGAATTGTAAATTATCATTGGCAAGTAACTGCTCTTCAAGTATGAACTTTTCCTTATGGCACATACTTATGAGTTAATGACTGGTGCTTTGATCATTCTAAGTTTCTACATCTGATTGATGCCATTCTAAGCGGTTAGTAAACCTGGACAGTCAGCACGTAATGACCTAAGCTGTATTTGAAGCAAACACCTGTGACATAGCACATGTCCAATCAGCCACAAAGTACTATTTATTTTATCACTACATTGCTTCATATATCTGTTCCCTTTTTCACCGTACTGTAATCTTTTTCCTACTCAGATTTTCATTATTTTTGTATCGAGCTATTATAATATTCTACACTGTTTCTATCTCTACCTTTAGTGCTTCCTTGTCACTATTTTCTTCAAAACGCCTCTAGAGTTTCCACCGCCAGTGCACAGCTTGAGTTAGGCTACCTTTTCAACCATCTGCAGAAACTATCAATTGTTTATATGCTAAAATTCAAACGCACTAAAACGAAAAGTTTACAAAATTGTATCATTTTTCTTCACAGCTCCATTTTGAACTATCTTCAGAAATGAAACCTTTAACCCACATCATTTCACATTGATGTGCTTTGTTTTATTTTGAAGGATCGGGCACGCTTGAATTTAAAAAAATAATAATAAAAATAAGAGTGAATGGAACATTCCTAGTTTAAATTTATTTTAGTGTGAATGGCTTATGGTTTCTTCTAACAGATTTTGGAGACTTCACACAAATTATAGAGAAAATCTTCCTGCATGATTGCTTTACCACGATTTGATTCCAGTCCAATCACAAAAACATGAAATTTGCTGGATATGGGGCTTCAACTTAGTCAGGTGCAGACCCATGTTACCATGACTTTAAGTTGTCTGGACCATATTACTCCAGCTTGAGTCCCAAATGCATTTCTGGACATATGGGAATCAATGTAATAAATATGGCTGGGTCATTCCCTCATCAGACCACTTAGACGATTAAAGTATTTTTCCTATGCCAATTTAATGGTTAAAGAAGAAAGTATCATCATCAACTTTCCATTCCCTCAAACTTGCATCTTTCATATTTGTTTCCTAAACTGGATTATTACATATTTTATTTTATTTATTTTATTTATTTTTTAAGATTTTATTTATCTGACAGAGAGAGAGACAGCCAGCGAGAGAGGGAACACAAGCAAGGGGAGTGTGAGAGGAAGAAGCAGGCTCCCAGCAGAGGAGCCCGAGGGGACCCTGGAATCACACCCTGAGCTGAAGGCAGACTCCTAACGACTGAGCCACTCAGGTGCCCAGAATTATTACATATTTTAAACATATTCTCCTGTGAAGGATCCTGCTAGTCACTGATGTGATGTTAGTTGAATACAGACCTACAACTTTTCTTTCTTGTTTAAAATGAGAAGCCAAATAATTAAGCTAAATCTTATTAATTGAAAGAGCAAGCCACACTTAAATAAATTTTCTACCAATTGCATTCTTGTTCCTTTACAAAGTTGCCCCTCTGTTTCTGCCACATGTTTATTCATGCCTGGTTTATTGATATACTAAAGCCTAAATATCAAGGAAGATCTTCCTTCTGATTGGTAATTCACAGATAAGATTAGCTATTTGACACAGGGAAATACTTCTGCTGGTTCAACTGCTTCTCTCTTCTCACAATAAAACAGAAGAAAAAGCTGTGTTTTTTAGGATATTTCACCAATTTATTTTATTTATTTCAGTCACAAGTTAGTATTCCATACCTAAATTATATTGATGTTTCATAACTTTTCCAGGATATGCTGATCAAAATAGTATGTGTAATTGTTACAAAGCACAGCTTGGACCTCACAATAAAATAGTCTTCTATACTTAGTGATAATTTTAAAACAGGCAGGAAACAACAAATGTTGGAGAGGATGTGGAGAAAGGGGATCCCTCTTACACTGTTGGTGGGAATGCAAGTTGGTATAGCCACTTTGGAAAACAGTGTGGAGGTCCCTTAAAAAGTTAAAAATTGAGCTACCCTATGATCCAGCCATTGCACTACTGGGTGTTTACCCCAAAGATACAGACGTAGTAAAGAGAAGGGCCATATGCACCCCAATGTTCATAGCAGCATTGTCCACAATAGCTAAATCGTGGAAGGAGCCAAGATGCCCTTCAACAGATGACTGGATTAAGAAGATGTGGTCCATATATACAATGGAATATTAACCATCAGAAAGAACGATTACCCAACATTTGCAGCAACATGGACGGGACTGGAGGAGATAATGCTAAGTAAAATAAGTCAAGCAGAGAAAGAAAATTATCATATGGTTTCGCTCATTTATGGAACAAGAGAACTAGGAAGATCGGTAGGAGAAGGAAGGGAAGAGTGAAGGGGGGGTAAACAGAAGGGGGAATGAACCATGAGAGACTATGGACTCTGGGAAACAAACTGAGGGCTTCAGAGGGGAGGGGGGTGGGGGAATGGGATAGGCCGGTGATGGGTATTAAGGAGGGCACGTACTGCATGGTGCACTGGGTGTTATATGCAAGTAATGAATCATGGAACACTACATCAAAAACTAGGGATGTACTGTATGGTAACTAACATAATATAATAAAAAATTATTATAAAAATATAGGCTTTAACAAGTACAATATCTTAGATGAATACCCATCAGAATCCTAGTTATACTTTATTTTGATATTTACTACCCTATGTCTGTCATACCCAAATACTTCTTCATTTCTAGAATATAATGTTTTTGTTTTTAAATTATTTTCTCTTTTACATAAGTAATACATGAATTTGTTTATTTTACAAAAGAAGTAAGTGTATCCACTCTAAGGAGCAGAAAGAGTACCTTTCATAGTCCCTACAATACCACTACCTTCAGCAAAGACAATTACTGTAAATAGCTTTGTGTATATCATTCTGATTGTTTTCAAATTATTTACATGCCTAAATACACTTTAATACTTCCATCTTCCATATTAACAGGCTATTGCTTGCTTTCATATTAATAATTGTTTCCACATTAACAGATTATTGTATGTCTTTCTGATTTCTTTGCGTGAATTTATATGTGTGTATGTGTTTGTATGTATGCATGTATACTTCATCCTTATTTTTTAAAAAATAAGCTTGATAATTTCATACATCAAATGCGTATGAGAAAAAAATGTGTATGAGAGTATTCACTGTCCATGTATTAACCCAAGCCTATTGTTAAATATCTGTCATTTTGAAGAGCCTACTGTATTATATACTAAATATATATATGCCATAGGTATGAGCATGCATGTGATTTTATTATTAGGTTGCTTTTTCTTACTTTGATTTATTTATTTTATACCAGTGCTATAATGTTTCTTATAGCTTAATAGCTTTATAGACTATTTTGATATCCGACAAGGCTAGATCCCTACCTCTCTTGTCAGTATATTTCAATTTTTATTGTGTTAATCTCACACATTTTTACTTCTATGTATAATTTTAATTAATTTATTTACTATGAAAATATACTTGCATTGGAATCATATAAATCTTAGATGAATTTAGAAGACTATTATCATCTTCACACTATTAATCTTCCTACCAAGGAAAATTTAGTATATACTCAATTCATTAATGTCTTTCTTTATGCCTTTTAATAAAGTATTATAATCTCATATACGTTATTAGGTATATGAATTTTTTTAATTAAAAATATTCACTAAGTACCTATAAGGTGTTAACACAGTATTTGGAAGCAAAGGATAAAATGTAGAGCAAATATAGACATGAGCTGTGTTCTAATGGAGCTACCAATCCAGTGGGAAAGACAGACATTGAATAAATAGCCACACAGATATACAGATAAGACTATGAAAGATGCTACAAATGGTGGTACATAAGATACTATACTAGAGAAAGCTAGCTTACTTATAAAATTATAAAGGAAAATTTATTTTCTGTGACAATTGATTACTCTAGGATTTAGTTACTCCAAAAATCAGTATAAGTAAGGGTGCATAGGGTAAAAGGAACAGTTAATGCATGTGCTCTGTAGCCGGGATCTTGGAAAAAGTTACAATTCACATCAGTCTTCCCAGAGAAGTCCTGATTCATGCTCGTCGTCCCAGAGTAATTATCAACAGCATCTACCGCATTCTTAAAATTATCTTTGTCTTTTTTTTTTTTAATTATCCTTGTCTTTACCATGGTAACTTTAATAATGAGTCATTCAATGAACTAAAAGACAGCAACTGTGGCTGGAGCCTAGAGAGTGAGAAAGTACATGGTACTAGTTGGGGTAGAGATCCATGGACCGAATAAGAAAGCTCTTTATAAACCACGTTAAGGATTTTTAGATTATACTGAATTTAGAGTATTAAGAAGCTAACAGTAAAAGTATGGTGAGTTTATAAAATTTATATTTTGCAGAGGCTACTCTGGAAATTGATTAGAAGTCATGAGTGAATGTAATTAGATCACTTGGAGGCTTGTAGAGTAGAAAGAGAGAGGAAGGGAGAGAGAGAGAAATGGAGGGAGAGAGAGAGTGAGGGAGAAGGAGATTGCCTTGGATTAAATGGGTAATAATGCAATTGTAGAGAAGTGTATTAATTCACTAAGTTGAGATAATTTGTGGCAGTTAGAAACAGAGATGACTCCTAGGTTTGTTTCATTAGACATCAAGCACCAAGAAAGACAATAATATTAAAATATCTGATTTTTTCCTTGATGTTGGTAGGGATCCAGGTTGGGAAGATAGTCTGTTTGGAAATATAGTGTGCTAGTTGTTTTTAAAGATATCTCAGAAGAAATGTTAGTAAGAGACTGAAAATGAGGACCTAGATATTGGACCTTAGTCCTCGCTTGTATATAGTAACACTACATTAACTTTGTATCTGGCTTCCTTATTGAAGTGTTCTTTTATGCTGATTTTTTCTTTTTTTTTATGTTTGGTTGCCACTGTATAGTAGTACATCACTAGTTTTTTATGTAGTTTTCAACGATTAATTAGTTGTGTATAACACCCAGTGCTTATCACAACATGTGCCCTCCTTAGTACCCAACACCCTGTTACCCCATTTCCCCACCCCCCTCCCCTCTGAAACCCTCAGTTTGTTTCCTGAGGTCCATAGTCTCTCATGGTTCATCTCCCTCTGTGATTTCTTCCCCGTCAGATTTCCCTCCCTTCCCCTGTGGTCCTCTGTGCTATTGCTTACGTTCCACATAGGAGTGAAACCATATGATAATTGTCTTTCTCTGCTAGACTTACTTCACAGCATAATCCCCTCCAGTTCTATCCATGTCGATGCAAATAGATGTCTTGTCATATCTGGGTAAGAATGCACATCATCTGCAGGTAATTTCAGTAATTTGTAATATTTGTATTATATCTAAATAGTTTTTTCTTTTTCTTTTTTTAAGATTTTATTTATTTGACAGAGAGAGAGACAGCCAGTGAGAGAGGGAACAGAGGCAGGGGGAGTGGGAGAGGAAGAAGCAGGTTCCCAGCAGAAGAGCCTGATGTGGGGCTCGGTCCCAGAACTCTGGGATCACGCCCTGAGCCGAAGGCAGATGCTTAATGACTGAGCCACCCAGGCGCCCCTAAATAGGTTTTTCTGTATGTTTGCTTTTTCTTGCCAGGACATCCAAAGAAATGTTGAAGGATAGTAGTTCTATCAGTCATCCTTGTCTTCCTGATTCTATTGAAAATGAGTCTAAATTTTTGCTATGAAAGATGCTATTTGATTCTTACAAAACAAGTTAAACAGATTTCCTTCTACTTGTAGGTATTTCTTTTTCTCCTCAATATCACAAATTGCATGATAAATGTATAAACCCATCTCTGATTTTAACCAGAATTTGATTATTGCATAGTATCCTTCTAGTATAATAGTGGATTATGTTAGCTCTTGTATGTAGGATTTTTGCTTCTATGTTTGTCAGGGGTGTTGTCCTAAATTATTTTCCTGTGTATGGATATAATTTGGAATAATGCTATGCTTTTCTTCCTGATCTGGGTGGCACTTTTCTTTTATGTTAGTTTATAAACAGTTTATCTAGGAGTCAGATTACTTATTAAGATATTTTCAGATTCATCCTTTAAAAGTTATCAGTCAGGTATCTACTCGGAGGTATATCACTGATTATTTATCTACAGAATACAGAATATATTTGTCTATAGAACATAGTTATTTTATTCAATTTTTCAACATTACCTTGAGCCTTTTTATCATGTGTCTTTGCAGGAAATCATACATTTAAACAAGTTTTTTATGTTTATTATTAAAAATTATATATTCTGCTTTATTCTGAAATAATTCACTTTGAGACTATAATTGCTTTAAATGTAATTATGTTTTTAAAATTAATTTATTTGCTATGTGTTTTGAGTTGCTGTTTTCTCTGACTTATAAATCTTATTTATCTTACTTTCTACGTTTGATGGAATTTTTCACATTTCTGGCCTGCTAATAGTACTGTGTTATAGATTTATTCTTTTAAAAGCTAAATATTTTTTTATAGTGTAATGACATATTGAGTTTGAGCAATGTGTAGGCTCAGTCCACTATCATTAGCATTTTGCTTTATTATTTATTTTTTTGATTAATACCTACCCACCATCTTTTCTTTCCTCTGTTAAATTCTCTTTTTCAAATTACTTGATTTGATGCCCTTATAGTTCATTTTTACCTGCCCTGACAGATAAATTCTGTAACTGTTTTCACGTTTTATTACATTACATTTGGTGAATTGAATGTCATTATAATATGGCAAAATATAGAGTGCTGCTATTATTTTCCACTTTTATTAAAATACCCAACATTCACTGACATCTTTGATAAGATCACTTGGGCCTTTGCTATTGATAATTCAACAAATCACTGAATTGATAAAATACTCATATAATTAAAATAGATAATGTAAGAAAATACCTTCAGGAAATTCTTGTAATCAATGTAAAGACCTTTAAAAATTATATTCTAGTAATTTAAAACAAATTAATGACATAGTTCTAAAAAAAATACTTACCCTTAGCTGTCATAATCGCAGCTAGTCCCAGAAAAATAAGATAAAGGAAGGCAAGCATTATTGCAACAAGGCGCCATGGAGACTCTGTCCAAAGAGAGAAAAGTGAGCTCGTATGATGATCAATGGAAACAAGGGGAGGGGTGGTGGGGGAATGGGATAGGCTGGTGATGGGTGGTAGGGAGGGCACGTATTGCATGGTGCACTGGGTGTTATACGCAACTAATGAATCATCGAGCTTTACATCAAAAACCAGGGATGTACTGTATGGTGACTAACATAATATAATAAAAAATATTATTATTTAAAAAAAAAGATTCTGTAGTTGGGATTAGAAAGAATTTTGGACGAGAATATTCAACTCACTTCAACTGGACTGAAATCTAAGGTTATGAGAGCACTGAATTGTGGAAAAATATACCCCAGCCTGAAAGGGGAACTCCCAAACTTATTTTGCAGATTTGGATACAGCCAGAGAATATATGAATATTTTTATGTAGGAATGGATTATGGACCAGTGAGTTGCCCTACTAAAGAAGTCTTTTGAAGTCTACAAATGAGTACTTCAGAAATCCTACTAGGGATTTTTAAAAAATGACTTCTTTCTTTTTATAGTAGAGCTAGGTTAAGAATAAAATTCCTGCATTAGCTGTTGGCCCAGACCGACATTCTGTGACAGTTTTGATAAGATACCTCACAAGCTTCATTTTTTAAAAATAGAAATGCTATAAAAGGGACACTTTGCAAGGTTAAAATATCAGACTGAGAAGGTATATATGAAACATTTTTTAAATTATTATTCTATGGCTATGGTACATTATTCTAAGCCATGTGGCCATCAGTGGTTCATTGCTGTTGGCTGTTAATACAGCCCTTCATGTCACTATAACCATTTAAATGGTGTTGATATGAGAGATGAACTCCAATTCAGAGTTTCGCCCAGGAGTATTTGTTTTTATGATTGGTTCATTAAAATATTCAAGTAAAAAAGGGAAATCTAGGGGCGCCTGGGTGGCACAGAGGTTAAGCGTCTGCCTTCGGCTCAGGGTGTGATCCGGGCATTGTGGGATCGAGCCCCACATCAGGCTCCTCCACTGTGAGCCTGCTTCTTCCTCTCCACTCCCCCTGCTTGTGTTCCCTCTCTCGCTGGCTGTCTCTATCTCTGTCAAATAAATAAATAAAATCTTTTTTAAAAAAAAGGGAAATCTAGAATTTTAAATGTTTTTTTTACCGTTCGTCTTCAAACTCCTAGTTGTTTTTCTCTTTTCAATATTTGAAGAGCTATGAACTTTGATTGCTGAGTAAGTTACACTTTCGTCACAAAAGTCTAGAAAATATGTAAGAAAAATGCAAAACAACTATTTATATGTAATTAATATATGTACATGTATATACATATCTGATACATAAACATACAATTGAAAAGCATGCTAAAAATTATAAACAAAAATTACCTCATTTTATGCTTATGAGAAGGTATTAAAATTTGCTCAATCACATAGCTGCTTTGTGAAATATGACAATTCTTTTTCTTTTTTAATTCTTAGTTTCTTTATAAAGATAATACTAATTCATAGATATATTGTGGAGATTAATTAAATGTATGTAAAGTCGATAGCATAGTGTTTGAAACAATCATGTACAAAAGTATATGAGGAAAAATCATGTAATAAGTCATTATTTTAGAAGTAGTAATAGTAGCAGTGAATAGTATTGTAAGAAAATAATGGGCAGTAGCACTAAGAGTAACGCTGGTTGCAGAAGCAAGAGTAGAAATATAAAACTTAATTTAAGGCACTGAGCACTGCCTATTTTCCCCGTTCCTACAGTTGAATTTAATCTTAATTAAAAGAGCGTGAAAAAAAATCGTCTGATTCTCGTTAGGTAGATAAATTCTCTTAGCAATATATTGCATGTACTCCTTCAGTACAAGTGAAGTAGAACTCAGCCACCAAGTCAGTAACATTTTTCTAAATAATATTAACTCTAACCGCATTGTAAATATTTACTTATCAAATGATGATTGTCTGAAATTTAAATCCTCCTCAACTGGAAAATCTTAAATTGATTCATACAGAGAAAAGATTTTCAACTCCTCTAAAAGTATCTGGCTATGAACTTTGTTGTTTATAATATTATTTTCTCACTAAATAAAGGGACTACTTAATGGCAATATCTGATTTTACCTGTATTTATTTCATGAAATTCCACCGAAGAAGGAGGAAGATCAAGACAGGGGCTGGACAGTGCCGATGTGTCTTGTTCCATAGTTTAGATCAGATTGCACGGGTCAGATGATGAGCAGAGGGTTTGAATGAGACAGAATCCAGAAAACAGATCTCAATATTGCATCATCAGACAGGATGTTTATGATAACTTTAATATGTAAACTACTTTCTCCACTTAAAATAAAAGACAATGTAATCCAGTCCCTATAGATTAAATTTGCTATTCTTCTATGCATAATGAAGCACATCTTTATTTCCAAAGATAATGTTTAAAATTATCTTAACCATACTTATTTCTTCTCTGCCATATTTTTTAAAAAGAATGAATAAACAATAAAGACTAAAACATTTATATAAATAAGTGATATATTGTATTTGAATGGGATTGTAATGGATACTGATTTTTGGAAATATCTTTTTTATAGTTATAAGTATCCATGCTCATCATAAATAATTGAAAAGATATTAGAATGTATCCTATAGAAAATGAAAATGATACAACCTTGTCTCCTCAATGTAACTAGTAACATAATTTTTCATAACTTTATAATTTTTCAAGTGACCAATGAATGTTTTGTTTAAAAAAGTAAAAGGAATAATTTCTCAATAAATTAAATAATTAAATGAATTATAATGTCTTCCTACAGTAAAGCTTATACAGTCATTAAATATAAATAAGAGAGTTCTTCAAATGCTGATATGGATAATATTCCAAAATATATTAAGTGGTGAAAAGTCACAAAGTATTTCATAATATGATTTTATATTATATTTTGTAGAAAAATAAATGTTTTTACACATGTGTTTCTAATACAATAATACGTGCCTAACCTAGTAACTTAAGATTGTAATATAATAATATTTAAGTGACTAAGTTGGTAGATTCTCAGTTTATATATGTGGTTTTCCATTTTTGTGTGACTGTTGAATATCATTTATTTTTATCATTGGAAAGAATAAGGTGTTTTATTTTCAGCTAAAGTATGCTCTGATATATTCACACCACAGTGACCACAGGGGCCCCGGCCCTCATCTTTGATCAATAGATTTAAACTTCATAGCAAAAGTATATAATTTGGGAGACCATAGACTGTTCTAGGGTCTTATATAGTTTTGGAAGAGTGTAAAGATAATGAGTAATTTCAGACACTGATAATAGAGTACACATTCATTAAATTCTAGAGTAAATGCTGATACGGTAGAAAATATAACCTCAAAAATTAGGGAAAAAGCATAGATAGAGAAAAATAAATAAATACAGAAGCTAGAAAAGAGCGGGGAAAGCCCAAGAATAAATAGGACAAAGAGAAAGCACAAAATTATGATATTGATGAAAAAGAAAATACATCTGGGACACCTGGGTGGCTTAGTCAGTTAAGTGTCTGCCTTCGGCTCAGGTCATGATCCCAGGGTCCTGGAATTGAGTCCCACTTCAGGTTTCTTGCTTGGCAGGGAGCCTGTTTCTCCCTCTGCCTGCCACTCCCCCTGCTTGTGCTCACACTCTCTCTCTGACAAATAAATAATATCTTTAAAAAAAAAGAGAGAAAAATATATCCTTAATAATGTGAACTCTCTAAATGTTCCAGTAAAGAGATAAAAATTAGCACATTTAAAAAAATAAATGTTATATGCCATTTACAAAAGCCACATTTAATAGATAAGTATGAAATGTTTGAAAATAAGAGATGAAAATATATCATGCACACAAATTAAAGCAATCATAGCTTCTAATATCTGACAAAATACACTGTGCAAAATGTAGTATTTAAGGTAGGTTTCTTAATAAAAGTTTCAATTTGATAGTAATATATCACAACTTAATGTAATCTTTTTTAAAAGATTTATTTATTCATTTTAGACAGAGGGCATGAGCAGGGAGAGGGGCAAAGGGAGAGGGAGAAAGAGAATCTTCTGAGCACAGAGCCCAACACAGGGCTGGATCTCACCACCCTGAGATCACAACCCCAGCTGAAACCAAGAGTCAGACTCTCAGCCGACTGAGCCACCCAGGCGCCCCTAATATAATCTTTTACTATAACTTCAAAATATAATAAAGATAAATGATATGTGTACCCGGAAAGAGAAATAAACATATCATTTGAGGAAATTTTAGCATACTTCTGACAAACATCAAGCGACCAAAGAGATCCGAGTTGGACAATCTTAAGAAGATTTAAACAATACTATTTCCTTATTGAATGAAAATGCCAATTTCTCTCAGGTTTTGTTTTTTTTTTTTTTGAAAAATACATATTTTTTCCCTCATACTTGGGAAACCTGCCTGGGTATTGAGTTTTAGCTTGATTCATTTTCTGTCAACATAGCACATGCATCATTCCCTTTCCTCTTATTTCCATTTTTGCTGTTGAAAATTCAGCAGGAAGAAAACATGTTGCTAATTTGCAGTAATTGCCTTTTCCTTAGTGCTGCTTTTGGAAATTTAGCTTTGTTCTTGGTGTTCTTCAGTTTCTACTATATGTCTTTTTTGTGAAATTCTTTTCTTTCTTTTATCCTGATTGGTGTTAATTAGACTTCATAAATATGTGGATTGGTGTGTTATTATCAGTGGATTGAAAAAGTCTTTGCTATTAATTTTGCAGAGACCACATCTTCTCCTTTTGCTTTTTACTCTTAAATGTTACCTTTAGGCATCTGAAGTTGCTTCATATTTATCTTGTTCTTTTTGCCTCTATATGCTATATTTGAACAGTAGCTTCAGAAATGCCTTCCAATTCATTAATTTTCTCTTCATCTGTACCAAGGTAGATGATAAATCTATCCAATATTTTATTCTATTTTATTTTTTAGAAATTCTATTTAGTATCTTTTCAAACCTATTTGATCATTTTTTAAGTTTCTTGTACTCTAAATACATTTCTAAATTTGCCCTATATTTCTTTAAACATAGTAAATAGCTAAAATTAAAAATATAAATATATATATAAATTTATACAATGTGTTTGATAATTAGCAATAATGATTTTAGAATCTTTAGCTGTCATTTTGTTCCTGCTGTTGCTTTCCAAAGTGACTTGTTTACTTGTGTGTTTAATTTTTCAGTATGTTTGTTTCTGGCTCTGAGCATCTTATCTGCCTCACTAATTGATTTATGGGAACTTAATAAGCCTGGGATGAAATGAGTTGCTCTAGAGAATATTTGCATTTTGTTCTGTTAGGTGACAAAGAAACCTTACTAATTTTGGATACTTTTAAAATACTGGGGGGTGATGTCATCAAGATGACAACAAAAGCCATTCCTGACTTCCATCCCCTTCAAAGAAGACCAACCAGCAACTATCCATAGACAAGACACCACAGGGAAAATCCTAGAACACAGCAGTGAGGGTAAAGTACCCTTTTGGACTACAAAGACCAAGAAGGACTGCATTAAAAGGTAAGAGTAATGGTTACACTCTGACCACATTGTGACACATCACATTAATAAAATGGAAGAAAAAAATCATATGATCATATCAATAGAAGTAGAAAGAACATTTGGTGAAATGAATGTCCGTTCATGATAAAAACTCTTAAAAAATTAGGTGATGAAAGAATGTACCCCAACATAATAAGGCTATATATAATAAGACCACAGCTAAGATTGTACTTAATGGTGGAAGGTTGAAAACTTTTCCTTTAAGATTAGGAATAAGACAAGGTACCCACTCTCACCAATTTATTCAACAGAGTACTGAAAGTCCTTATCAGAGTAGTCAGACCAGAAAAAGATATAAAGGACATCAGAATTGGAAAGGAGGAAGTAAAATTATCTCTATTTGCAGATAACAGGATTTAAATATACAAAATGCTAAAACTCTACCAAAAATCTGTTAGATCTAATCAATGAATTCAGTAAAGTTGCAGGATACAAAATTAACACCTAAAAATTGTAGCATTTCTATGCACTAACAACAAATAATCTGAAAAAGAAATAAAACAATCCCATTTACAGTAGCATCAAAAACAACAAAATACTTAGGAACAAATTTACCCAAGGTGGTGCAAGCTCTCTACTTTGAAAACCATAAAACACTGATGAAGGAAATTGAAAAATATATAGATAAATAGAAGGATATCTGAAGTTCATGGATTGAAAAATTAATATTGATGCTGATTAAACTTTTTATGGTAATCACTTCATACATACATCAAATCATTATGTTATACACATTAAACTTATATGATATTATATACAAATTATATCTCATAAACTGAAAAACAAAACAAAGAAACACACAAAATAAGATCTTGGCCTAGTGACTTTTTTAACCAGAGAAGTGCTGTTAATGTAGCCTGAAAATCTACATGAAGCCTGGCTTCAGGGAAGCTATTTGAATAAGGAAATTGTCCTTTTACTGATCTGGGGTAGCTGATTTAGTTTTAGCTCATTTTTATCCTAAGACTTAGTTATAGTTGCCAGATTTAGCAAACAAGTGCCAGTTTGAAAAAAATGAAGATGCTTAATCCCTACCGACTGGATTCTTAGAGATGATCTCTTACTAAATTCACTAATTTAATCCCCTTCCAAAAGGCCACAGTATATTAAACCATCACTTTTCTTGACAACCAACTGGAGATTTTGGCTATTTAGTTAACCTACGTAACAATAGTAGACATAAATAGATCAGATGCATGGAATACAGAGCAGAGCAAGAATTATTCTTTTAATTGAAAATAATATTTTGATATAATGTTATTTTAATAACTTCAATAAAATGTAAATTGTGGGTTTATCAAAAATCTCAAAGCTATCATTGATGTAACAATGGGTTGTTTTTAAAACATGATTTTATGAAAGGTAAAATACTGAGACGTTAGGGACATGTGTCTTTTTTCCACAAACTAGACATAATTCTTGATCCAGAATGTGTTTAACAAATAAAAAGTCTTCTGATTGCAAGGTGTTATGTTGTCAACTGTCCAGAGCTAACATTAATTTGCATTTCTCGAGAAGCTGAGGTATACCTCTTTTTTTTAAGATTTTTTATCTTAAAAAAGATAAATCTTTTTTAAAGATTTTATTTATTTATTTGAGAGAGAGCATGAGTGGTGGGGAGGAGCAGAGGGAGAGGGAGAAGCAGACTCCCTATTGAGCAGGGAGCCCAATGTGGGGCTTGATCCCTGGACCCTGAGATCATGACCTGAGCCAAAGGCAGACACATTAGGAGAAGGATGGGAAAAATGAAGGGGGGGGGGGGAAATCAGTGGGGGAGACAAACCATGAGAGACTGTGGACTAAGGGAAATGAACTAAGGGTTTCAGAGGAGAGAGGGATGAGGGTCAGTTAGCCCAGTTATGGGTATTAAGGAGGGCACATGCAAACAATGAATCATGGAACACTACATTAAAAACTAATGATGTACTGTATGATGAGTGACATAACATAATAAAATGAAAAAACGAAACAAAACAAAAACAAAAGGCAGACACTTAAACTGAGCCACCCAGGCACCCCTGAGGTATACTCTTTAATTACAATTTTTGCAATCATTTTGTATTACATAAATTATAATATTTTGTAATATACAATGAATTTTGATAACCACTGTAAGTATGCATTATTTATAGCTTATAAATAAATGAAAAATTTTAAAAAATGATACATTAGATTTTTGAAAATTGGAAGTAGAGTTAAGAATCTAGTATAAATAAACGAACCTGTTGGAATTTATTTATTATCTGTTAATATCTGACTCATTTTCTTTTATCAGAACCCAACAGGACTTCTGGGGAAGATGGTGGAGTAGGAGGACCCTAAGCTCACATCATTACATGGATACACCTAGATAACACTCACTTCAATGTAATTAACCCAGAAAATAACCTGAAGATTGGAAAAACAAACTCCACAACTAAATTTAGAGAAGAGACCACATCATAAAGGATAGGAAGTGTGGGGACAAGGTGGGGAGCTATATGGGCTCACAGGAAAGGAAAAGGGAAAAAAAACCACTCTCACACTGAGGAGACTTCATGGAGAAGATGAATCTCCATAGCATTTGGCTCTGGAAACAAGAGAGGCTGAATTTCATGACTTCTTACAACCAGTGGGACTTAAAGCCTGGAACATTAGAAATAGCAGGCTTTGCTCTGGGATAGCCCAAAACGTAATGGAAAACTGAGTCTCCACCCTTTGAGCATAACAGAAAGCCAGCAGAGACACAGCACGAAAGCCTGGGAAAATGGAAGGGAGAGATATGTATAATCACAGAGCATGTCCCAGAGGGAAAAGTTTTGCTGAGACACTTCTCCAGAAACAAAGGATCTGGCACATGCCATTTCCCTCCCCTGCTTCCCTGCATAAACACATGGCCACCTGCAGGAATCAGCAGGGCACCAAACATTCTACCTAACTTGCTTGCATCAAGCACTGCTTCCTGCAACCAGGTGTGCCTCAGTCTTGGTCATAAGTACCCTCCCCCTGAAGACTAATTCAAACTTTGCGAACACCTCATCTCCTGCTTATGTGTTTTGTGGAGCCTTGGCCCTGGCACTGATGGTTGCTGGTCACCTCCTGCAGAGGATGCGTGCACCTTGTTAAAGTTATGTGCCCCATCTGCATATGGTTTGCTGAGCACCCCTGCCAGCTTGGTGTTGGCAGTGGAGGCATGTCCCCTCTGGCATCTTGTTAAAAGTGCACACCTGTCACTACTTTCAAGAACAGGAGACATAGCTGACCTTCCTAATACACAGAAACAGAGAGAGACAGAAAAAAATGAGGAGACAGTGGAATATGTCCCAAATGAAAGAACAGGACAAAACCACAGCAAGAGACCTAAGCAAAATGGATATAAATAATATGCCTCATAGAGAATTGAAAGTAATTATCATAAAGATATTCACTGGACTTAAGAGTGAAGGACATCAGTGAGAACCTTAATGAAGTGATAGAAAACATAAAAAAGAATGAATCAGAGATGACAAACACAATAAACTAAATTAAAAATACATTACATGGAATAAATAACAGACTAGAAAAGTGGAGGAATGAATCAGTGACCTGGAGGACAAAGTAATGGAAAGAATAAAGGTGAGCAAGTGAGAGAAAAAAAGAAAATTATGCAAAATGAGAGTACACATAGGAAACTCAGTGATTCCATCAATTGTAGTAACATTTGCATTATAGTGATCCCAGAAGAAGAAGAAGAGAGAAAAGGGGACAGGAAATTTATTTGCAGACATAATAGCTGAAAACTACCCTAATCTGGGGAAGGAACATATATCCTTATCCAAGAGGCAGAGAGAGCCCGAACAAAATCAACCCAAGGAGGTCCACACCAAGACATATAGCAATTAAAAATGGCAAAGAGTAGTGATAAAGACCAAATTTTAAAAGCAGCAAGAAAAAAAAAGAAGAGAGTAACATACAAGGGAAACCCCATAAGGCTATCAGCAGATTTTTTAACAGAAATTTTGCAGGCCAGAAGAAAGTGGCATGATATATTAAAAGTCCTGAAAGGAAAAAAATCTACAGCCAAAAATATTCTATCCAGGAGGGGTATAATTCAAAATAGAAGGAGAGCTAGAGTTTCCTAGGTAACGAAAGTCAAAAGAGTTTTGTCCACTAAACCATCCCTGTAAGAAATGTTAAAGGGGAACTCTTTGAGTGGAAAGGAAAAACCACAGTTAAAAGCAAGAAAAGTAGGAAGCACAGCAGCAGTAAAAATAAGTTTATCTGTAAAAATCAGTCAAAGGACTTAAAAAATAAAAGGATGTAGAATATGACACCATAAGGCTAAAAAATGGGGAGGAGAGGAGTAAAGAATGGGTTTAAACTTAAGTGACTATCAACTTAATACAGACTGCTATATGCACAAGATGTTATATACAAACTCAATGATAACCACAAATCAAAGACCTTTAATAGATATGCAAAAAATAAAGAGAAAGGAATCCAAATATATCACTAAAGAAAGCAAAGTTATGGCGAGAGAAGAGAGTAAGAGAAGAAAGGAACAGAGATAATCTACAAAAACAACCACAAAACAAGTAACAAAATGGCAATAAATACATAGTTATCAATAATTACTTCGAATGTAAATGGCATAAGTGTTCCAATCAAAAGACATAGGGTGATGGAATGGATAAAAACACAAAACAAAGCCTGTCTATATGTTGCCTACAAGAGACTCATTTCAGACCTAAAGACATGCAGATTGAAAGTGAAGGGATGGAGAAACATTTATCATGCAAATGGATGTGTAAAGAAAGCTGAGGTTGCAGTAATTATATCAGACAAAATAGACTTTAAAACAAAGACTGCAACAAGAGACAAAGAAAGATTCTATATAATCATTAAGGGGACAATCCAACAAAAAGACATAAGAATTGTGAATGTTTATGGCTCCAACATGGGAACATCCATAAACATAAAACTGTTAATAACAAATATAAAGGAACTAATCAATAATAATAAAATAATGGGGGACTTTAACACCCCACTTATATCAATGGACAGATCGTCCAAACAGAAAAATCAATAATCAATAAACCAACAGTGGTTTTGAATGACACACTGGAAGAGATGGATTTAATAGATATATTCAGAACATTCCACCCTAAACCAGCAGAATACACATTCTTTTCAAGTGCACATGGAATGTTTTCCAGAATAAATCACATATTAGGCCATAAAACAATTCTCAACAAACTTAGAAAGATCAAAGTTACACCATGCATCTTTTCTGACCACTATGCAATGAAACCAGAAATCAGCCACAAGAAGAAATCTGGAAAAAGCACAAATAGATAAAGGTTAAATAACATGCTATTAAACAATAATTAGGTCAACCAAAAAAATTAAAGAAAAGATTAAAAAAATACATGGAGACAAATAAAAGTGAAAACACAATGGTCCAAAATCATTGGGATACAGTGAAAGCAGGTCTAGAGAGAAATTTACTTAAATTAATATTATAAATTTGGCAGAAAATGTTTTAAATTGGTGTTAATTGCAAGAAGAAGGAGGGGGAGAAGGAGAAGGAGAAGAAATGAAAGAGTAGGCAGAGAAATGGTAACGTCTTCTAATAGCCAGAAGCAAGGGTCCAAGAATGAGGACGTAGGGGTAGAAGTGATACTTCTTGTGAAAACACCAAATAAATCAATGTATCTGCTTAAGTGGTTCTTTCTCTTCCCTAGTTCTAGTGATTTCTCCTTTCCCGTGTGCCTTCAGGCCTAGGAGCATTTTTTATTTCCAAATTTCTGTTCTATCCATTATGTTTTCCTTACATGTCACCCATGCCTTTGTAATGCAGTCCTTCATAAATTAACTTACTGAAATTATGTTAAGTGTTCTTCTTACCTTTTGGGTTCATTTTTACTATTATTATTTCTTAATTTTAATCCCAGTATAGCTAACATATAGTGTTATAATAGTTTCAGGTGTTCAATATAGCAATTCAACAATTCCATATATTTCTCAGTACTCATCAAGATAAGTGTACTCTTAATCCCTTTCACCTATTTTTACCCAGCCCCTGACCACCCCCACCCTTCTGATAACCTTCTGATTGTTCTCTATAGTTAAAAATCTGTTTCTTGGTTTGTCTCTCTTTTTTTCCCCTTTGTTCATTTGTTTTGTTTCTTAAATTCCACATGTGAGAGAAATGTGGTATTTGTCTTTCTTTGACTGGCCTATTTCACTTAGGATTATACTCTCGAGACCCATCGATGTTGTTGCAAATGGCAAGACTTCACTCTTTTTTATGGCTAAATAATATTCCATTGTATATATATATACCACATCTTCATTATCTGTTCATCTAATGGGCATTTTCCATTGTTTGGCTATTATAAATAATGCTGCTATAAACATACAGGTGCATACATCCCTTTGAATTAATGTTTTCATATTCTTTGGGTAGATACACAATAATGTGATTGCTGGATCCTAGGGTAGTTCTATTTTTAATTTACTTTAAATTATTTTTATTTATTTATTTATTTATTTATTTATTTATTTATTTATTTATTTTTGAGAGAGAGAAAGAGTGTGTACATGCATACAAGTGGGGAGCAAGGCACAGAGGGAAATGGAGAGAGAGAATCTTGAGTAAGCTTCATGGTCCACATGGAACCCTCTGCAGGCCTCAACAGCATGACCTTGAGATCATGACCTGAGCCAAAACCAGAGTCACATGCTTAACTGACTAAACTATCCAGGAGCATCCTGTTTTAATCTTTTGAGGAACCCCCATTCTGTCTTCCACAGTGGCTGCACCAGTTGCATTCCCACCAGCAGTGCAAGAGGGTTCCCCTTTCTCCACATCCTCACCAACACCCATTGTTTTTGACAGGTGTGAGGTGATAGCTCATTGTAGTTTTGATTTGCATTTCCTTGATGATGAGTAATGTTGAGCATCTTTTCATGTGTCCATTGTCCATCTGTATGTGTTCCTTGGAGAAATGTCTGTTCATATCATCTGCCCATTTTTTAATTGGATTATTTGTGTTTTGAGTGTTGAATTTTATAAGTTCTTTATATATTTTGGATACTAACCCTTTATCAGATATGTCATTTGCAAATATCTACTCCCATTCAGTAGGTTGTCTTTTAGTTTTGTTGATGGATTCCTTCCCTGTGTAGAAGATTTTTATTTTGATGTAGTCCTAATAGTCTATTTCTGCATTTGTTCCCCTTGTCTCAGGAAACATATTTAAAAAGATGTTTGCTAAGGCCAATGTCAGAGAAATTACTGCCAGCACCTCTGAGGTAGCAGTAATTATACCAGACAAAATAGACTTTAAAACAAAGACTGCAACAAGAGACGAAGAAGGATTCTATATAATCCTTAAGGGGACAATCCAACAAAAAGACTTAACAGTCGTAAATGTTTATGCCTCCAACCAATGTAGAGCTGTTCGAGAGGGACAAACTCCCTGGCATTTGCCATTAGTGTACATGTGTGTGTGTATGGGGGTGGGGTGTAAATAAGGATTTATAGGGAATGTCTTTACCCACCAACATCCAAAGCATTCACTGGATACAAGATGCTCTTTTGGTTGGAAAGACAGAAGGGTTGGCCTCCACAGGCCTGGCTTCAGTGTTATCATATCTCTGCCAGGATTGGGGTACTGAAAGCGGTGCTGATAAACCCCACAAAATTCAAAATTTTGCTTTCCAACTAATGTTGGGGCAACATGGGTTGGTTCATATATTTAATTTCTCCAGAAGTCAAAGAAACACTGTTGTCTCTTCACTTCTACTTCCACGTCCAACAAGGAGGCCTGACATCTTACTGGGTTGGAGAAAGTATCGGGCATTCTACTTGATGGGTTAACCTGCAAATCAACGGACTTTAAGTGCTTGTTGGAAGCAATCCAGCCAGCTGTAGGATGCTAACTTCGTGGCTCATGATCTTAATGATCCCTTGGAAGCACAACTTCCTACAACTGATGATTTTGCGGAATGAGGTCTTTTAGCAAAGGAAGGAAGCCTCCACCTGGAAGTGCCCTTTGTGAATTTAGACTTGTTGTCTCTCTAACATGGCTACCTTTTATATTCCTTTTGAAAAACAGCTATTATTATTATTATTATTTTAAGATTTATTTATTTATTTATTTGACAGAGAGAGACAGCCAGTGAGAGAGGGAACACAAGCAGGGGGAGTAGGAGAGGAAGAAGCAGACTCCTAGCGGAGGAGCCTGATGTGGACTCAATCCCAGAACACCGGGATCACGCCCTGAGCTGAAGGCAGACGCTTAATGACTGCGCCACCCAAACACCCCTGAAAAACAGCTATTAATTTGCTTTAAATAAATTTTTCTTGTGAAAACTGAACACTTTATCCATGAGGCCTTGTGATTCTTTGGCTTGTCAGTCCCATTTTGGGGTGAGTCAATTCAGACTCAACATTAGGAGTGTGAGAAGGACACAACAAGCCTTCCTTCTCAAATGGAAATGTTATATTCAAGAACACATATGGCCTGATTCCAGCAGTGTCTTCTCTTTAATTGAAAAAGTTATGCCTGTCCCTTTGGTGGAAACTTTATTCCCAACTTCATCACTCAGGAAAAGTGATGAACTCAGTGGGTCTCTTAAGTCACAGAAGTCCCCTAAATACTAGGTCTGGCTCACTGATGCTTTGCTTATTTGAAATCTGATACTGATGTGCCTATGTTGGCACAGTGCTGGCTATGCAGAACGACAGCTGACATGGTCACTACACTCAGCTGGCAGAACTCAAAGCCCTTCTCATTGCTCTAACAATTCCTCTATTCCTTTATTCCTCTGGATGAATCTTATTATGTTTTATTGACTCATGGATGGATGGTTGCCAGTGGCTTATGTGTGTGGCCTAGATTTGGAAACCTACCCCCAGGGGTCCCTTAAGACACTTCACCTCTGTGCTGTAAACTGTAGAAAGAATCTACAGTCACCCATTTAACTGTCTGCATCTCTCAGGTAGATGTTCATATTTTTTGAAAATAATGATCAGAATCAAGCTGTTGATTCTGCACTATCTGATTGCTACCATTGCTGCCTGGATCCATCGTCACGCTGGACACAACGTAGGGCCATCATAGACTGGCACGAAGTATTAGACTCTGTTTCTGATTCAGAGATACCACTGCATGCCAGACTTGCAACCCCTGGCTAAGGTGATCCTATTGTTTCCTGTTGGAGACCACAACATATAGGGCATTGCCCCACCCACTACTGGCAGATTAACTACATCAGGTATTTGACCTTCAATGGACTTATCAGTAGTAACTCATTGATGTCAGCACATTTCTAGACAAAACTGCTACTATTCTAGTCTGATTAGTCAAAAATTTGAAAACGATCTGTGTCAGGTTTTCAGCTTTCCAGACCGTTTGCAGTCTGACAATGGTGCACATTTTATTGTAAAGTCATTCAAAATGGCTAATATTTAAAGTATCTGATGGGTCTTCTTGCTCTCTACCATCCACAGCCATCTGGAATTGTTAAGCTTTGGTACGGCCCCCTCAAAAATACACAAAAGAAATGTCTGAGTCTCTCTTTCTCACCTCCTCTTGGTCCACGTAATAGATATTTGAGGACAATCCCTGACATTGTGATGTTCTAATTCCTCTTTATTTTCTGACACTGTTGCTTCCCTTGTGCATTCCATACAGGCCATGTTTCATGATAACCATGGATTTATAAGCCATTAGCACTATTTGCAAAGTAAGTCCTTAGTTTTAAATTATATGCTTCCTAAAACTGCCACTTAAATATAGAGATTTTTTACTGATTGCTAAGAATGAATTGTTTCTTTCAATATAGTCAATAAACCATGGCTATTTTACCTACTTATTACTTCAGAAATTATTTTTATCATGGCCTAGATTTCTGTTTCTCTAATATGAATGCCGGAATGTTCTTTCCAAAACCTTTCTCATCCATCAATTTATTTTAGTGGAAAGTTTAAGATTATAAAAGAGTGTTTTATATAAATGGACAGTATGACAGGGGTTCTTCTATGCATTTACTTGCTCACTATTTCTGTTTACAAAATATGCTACTTAAATAGACCCAATTGAGAAGAAATTTCCAAGAAACACATATTTGGAACATGACTCTAACATTTACGTAGTCGTGTGTAGGACTCGCATCAGAGATATTTTCAATCTCATGTTATAGCTCAGTCTCATTACATCAAAGATTTTTCTAGCTTCATGGTATTTTGCTTTGTTAGATTTCTCTTCATTTCACCCTCCTTCCTCTTTCAAAGGAAAATCCACTCATGATGCTGAAGCTAATGTGGTTAGTTGTGATGATGCGTGTCCAACTCATTAGGACGCAAAGTGACTGTTACAGTGGCAGTGATCCCTCCATCCAAGCTTGAAATCCCAGTCTTGATTTCCTTCTCTTCCTTGAAACTAACTCTACTGCTTCGTGGTCAGTTACACAGGTTTTACACAGGTTTTGCTTCCAATCTCTTCTACAGTAGAATCTTATTTTTCATCAGAAATTTCAATCTCCTTTCTCATAGCCTCCCTTGTGAACCCCAAGTGTCATTACAAAAACATCAACAGTGGTTTAGGTGCTAAAAGCACTTTCAAATACTAATAACACTGTGGTTGGAAATATTCTGTACGGAGGAGTGGACATGGACAGTGAGCAGATATGTCAGCAACAGCTTTACTACTTAGAGCATACTAACCAGGTACATGATGATTAAAATAACTGCTGGGTTAAATGCTAAATAAAATGCTGACTCTTTCTGAAAAAAAATGCCACATACGCCATATTAGAATACAGATGGTTTATTTATTTTGTAATTATATGGCGAATATTTTTTAGCAGGCAATATTCTAGAAAACTACCACAAAGCACTTTATCAGGACTCAGCTTTTGTTCCTTAATGAATAGAACACATTGATTTTTTAGGCAATGTTGTGTAGGGCAGGATAATGATCATGTTATGCTCCACTGTTGAGTGTCAGAAGGATGCCGGGGGTTCACAAGGACAGATTTTAGCCATTGCCAGGACCTGATTAGTCAAGGAGAAACTGAAGAATTAAATAATTTGCCTACTTTCTCCTCTCATGTTTTGATCTCCTGTCAATGTCTCCCCGTAGCTGAAACTAGCCAGAAGCCAGAAGGCAAGAATGTCTGTGTGATGCAGTTGTTAAGAGTTCAGCTTCCAGGAGCATAGAATGCAACAAAGAATTATGAAGAATGGATGTGGGTGTGACATTATGGATAAAAGATATTAGCATCATGCCCACTGAAGTAGCCTATGTGACAGAGTAGTGAAAGTTCCCCTGAAAACCCAATGGCATGTCTGCAATACTGGGATAAACTGTCCGAGTGTTTCTTGTGGGCTAAGAAGGGTCCAGATGGGGGCAGAACACAACCCGGGGGCACCTTGGGTTCTGTGGTAATCTGAATAATGGCCCCCAAAGTATCCACCTCACAATCACTGGAAACCATTAATATTAACTTTAATGGCAAAAGGACTTTGCAGAAGTGATGAAAGGAAGAATCTTGAGATGGAGTGAGTTTGTTGGACTTTCTAGGTGGGCACGAAATGTAATCACATGTATTTGTAGAAGAGCGAGGCAGAGGGAGATTTGAGTACAGAAGGGAAGGCAATGTCATCATGGAAGCAGAAATTGGAGTGATTCAGCCATGAGCCATAAATGCTGGCAGACATGAGAGCTTCATGTGGCAAGAAACACATTCAGCCCTGCTGTAATCATGATATAAGACCTATAAAACTCTTTTGGATGTTTAGTCTCTCCTGGGACACATGGTGTCTTCAGTTTGAGAGGAGAATCAGAACTAGACCACAAACCAGTGGAGGTTAATGGCCCCTGTCAACGTTGCTGCACGTACAGGGCATCATGGGGACTTCTCCAGGAGCTGCCTGAGACTGCAGTGGGACAAAGAGGGAAATCAGACGAAGCCCTTCTTCTGTGTTGTTTTTCTGGTCTGAGGTCAGCTGAAGCTGGAAAAAGGAGAGAAATTTTAAAATGCATTATATTCCATAATTTTTTTGTTGTACTGAACTGGAAATTTGAATAGCTGAACTGGCATGTTCTTGTGGTTGACAATAACTGAAAGATGCACCTCTCTGAGAACTACTTACATTATTGGAGACACCAGGGAAACAGGTAAAGAAAAAACTGCATATCAAGTTCTAAGGAAATTGAGAGAAACCTTAGTCCTCAATTTACACAGGTGATATCGGAATTATTTTAATTGTTTTGCTTTTATGAACAGGATTTTGGAACCCTGAATAACACGAATTAGCCCAGAAATATACCCCTTTTTATCTAAATTCTGTTAAAAATATCAATAATCTAAAATCTCTTTTGGTTCCAATCTTCCTAGGTTATCTGGTATTCTTGTCTATTTGAAACTCAACTCCTCTGATGGGTATATATATGTCCCTGTTTTGTTTATTCTATTTATTAAAATCAAACTATCTGATCTCTCTAATATTTGTCAGTATTACATAGTCATAGAACTGTCTATAAGACAAAGTGCCTATGGAGATATAGACATTCGATAAAAAATACACTTAACATAAAACTTACGTATAAGAATACATTTAAAATAGTGAGTCACTTTAGATTTTGAATTTCAGGTGTTGGTCCCATGAAGGAATTTTGGTCTCTTTATGTGTTGCAGGAAATATCATAGATCATATGGAATGATACAGGCACAAATTTAGAAAGTGTGGTCAGAGAGGTTCACATCTTAAAGAGGTGACGTTTGAGTAGGCCCAAATGAAGTGAGAGGGCAAGGCTCTAAAATAGTTGGGGGCAGAACCGTACAAATATCCAAAGACTCTTAGATGCAGGATTGCATGCTTTGTTTGAGGAAGAGTAAAAAGGCACTGGGACTGGAGCAGTCAATGAGGTAGGAAAGGACCTCAGAGGACTAGTCAGGGAAGTGAGGGTGTGGCCAATAGTTTGGATCTCATTTAAGGTAGGGCAGTGTACTGCTGAGGGTCCAGGAGGTAAACAAAGCCTATGTCAGATCATTAAATGGAGGGAATTTAATATAGGAAAATATTTATAAGGCAGTTGGAGAGCCCAAAAGATAACAGGAGAAAGAAGACAGCACAGAGATGATCAAAACAGAAAGCTGGTGTGTTTCTAGTGATGGAGGGACTTAGGAAGGAAGATGGGGACCCAGAACCACATGGTGGGAAATGGAATGACAGTGGATGGTTCCTGGTGGGAGCTGGGAAGAAGAGGCAATTGTTGTGTGGCAGGACCACATTGCATGTGCAGCCATGGCAAGAGATAAAGTCCGAAGTAGAGAGGAAAGAAAAACACCATGCTTCTCCCCTCTTCCCACCTTCCAAATACCAAGCCAGTTGCTCCCATTGACTGAACCTCACTGGAAGTGGGTGGGCCATGGAAACTGTGAAATGTGTTTTGCAGGAATCAGCACACTGAGTTATGGGCAGAACAGGGAAAAGCCATGGAGAACAAAGAGGAAAATGACTGATACAGTGGAAGAAACCAGATTGACCACGGCATAGAATCACAATATTTGGGGACAGAGGCTTCTCATATCCAAGTAAAAACATGATTTGTTAGCACAATATTCTGTAAAGAGAGTAAATATATCTTACCCAATCTGTCAGTCTCCTTACTGTAACATAGGGGTAGGACCTCTCAGATAAAGTCTCAGTATGAAACTGCATATGGAAGGGTTTGGTAGGAAGGGAAAGGATTTTAGAAAAAAAGGTTTTTGAAGAAAGAATTGAGTATACTTTAATGCATATACTTACTGACTTGGGAGATACAAGTTCCCCCTTGCGTATCTACAATGCTAAAAACCAAATATCTGTAAGACAAAATATTTTTATTAGTTTGCCTCCAAAACCTGAACTCAGTGGATCATGCTTTTTGGTTTGATATACTTTGCTACAGAAATATTGCTGTGCTTAGTGATGGGGTGAACCACCACCAAATCCCACTAGTGTTGTTAATTTATGAATGTACACAAATTATATATTTTTTTCTCATTTTAATGATTTTTGATTATATTATGTTAGTCACCATACAGTACATCCCCGGTTTCCGATGTAAGGCTCGATGATTCATTAGTCGCGTATAACACCCAGTGCACCATGCAATACCTGCCCTCCTTACTACCCATCACCGGTCTATCCCATTCCCCCACCCACCTCCCCTCTGAGGCCCTCAGTTTGTTTCTCATAGTCCATAGTCTCTCATGTTTCATTCCCCCTTCTGATTACCCCCCCTTTCTTTATCCCTTTCTTCCCCTACTGATCATCCTAGTTCTTATGTTCCATAGATGAGAGAAATCATATGATAGTTGTCTTTCTCTGCTTGACTTATTTCACTTAGCATTATCTCCTCCAGTGCCGTCCATGTTGCAGCAAATGTTGAGAACTCGTTCTTTCTGATAGCTGAGTAATATTCCATTGTATATATGGACCACATCTTCTTAATCCAGTCATCTGTTGAAGGGCATCTCAGCTCCTTCCACGATTTAGCTATTGTGGACATTGCTGCTATGAACATTGGGGTGCTATGGCCCTTCTCTTTACTATGTCTGTATCTTTGGGGTAAACACCCAGTAGTGCAATGGCTGGATCATAGGGTAGCTCAATTTTTAACTTTTTAAGGGACCTCCACACTGTTTTCCAGAGTGGCTGTACCAACTTGCATTCCCACCAACAATGTAGGAGGGATCCCCTTTCTCCACATCCTCTCCAACAATTGTTGTTTCTTGCCTTGTCTATTCACAAATTATATTTTAAAAGACAAAATTGTGAATCTCATAATACATTTATTTCCAGGGATTTTGGATGCAGAATTAGGGACTCTATTTGTATTTTGCACATCACTTAATTTTCAGTTCTATCTCTTTCAAAGAAATGGTGAGAAACCACTGAATAAAAGAACAACCTCTGCTCTATTCTGCTTGATTTCTCTCTGTTTCTGTCTGTCTCTCTTTCTTATTTTTTGGCTACGTTATTGTTGTTGGTACACTATAACAGTGATGTTGCATGTTAACCTGGATTAGAATAACATTTTCTTATTTTCAAAAAGACTTCACGACTATTTATAAAATAGGTTACCTTTAGATCACGTTCTTGATGAAATTGACATTTAAGTATGGTGTCTTGCTATGGATTGCTAAGAACGCATTGCCTCTTTAAAACACTCAGCAAAATCATGACTGAATCACCTGTATTCCTGGAATGATATTTGCCATATGCTGACTTTCTTTTCCTCTCATGTAAATTGACTGTCTGTTTTGAAAAGTTTCTGTTCCAGTCACTGTTTTGTTATGGTAACAGTTCGGGAGGAGCTCAGGGAGAAACAATTCTTTTTACAAACTTTTATTTATTTTTTTTAAGATTTTATTTATTTATTTTAGAGAGAGAGAGAGAGTGAGTACGGGGTGCGCAGAGGGAGAAGAAGAGAATCTCAAGCAGACTCCATGCTGAGTGTAGAGCCTGGAGCCCAATGGGGGGCTCAGTCTCAGGACCCTGAGATCACGACCTGAGCTTTTCACAAACTTTTATACAAACAGGCACCCCAGTAGATTTTGTATTGTATTATTTAACCATGTTATTTCTCCATAGTGAATTAAGTGTTAGTTTTTTGTATCCTTACTTATTCACCTTTTCCATCTATAAAATACGCTACCAGTAAGCATTCTATCAGAAGAAAATTCCAAGTAAAAAAAGACCTCCTCTAAAATATAACTCCAGTATTTACAGTCTAATCAAAGATTTATGATCTTCATATTATTTTTCTTTGTGGTTGGCTCTTTCCTCTAACTTCCTCCTCTCTCAGTGGTAAATGCTGTCATAATTCTGAATTTAGTGTCATTTCCTGTGGTCCTATTTGCCCAAATGATAATGACAGAGATATTGACATTAATGTGATAATGATCTCCCCATCCAGGTTTGCAAACCTCACGTTTGGTTTCCTCGTCTCCTCCTTAGGCTTTATCTTCTTTCCCATGACCTGGTACACTGCTTCGATTCCCAGTACCTCTTCTAGTAGCTACAAAATGGCAGACACGCTATTTCCTCTGCCCGATACCCATTCACCATCCCCAGGATTGTACAGTCCTGTCAAGGCTGGCGTAGGCGTTAGATGTTATTTCAAGCAGTAGCAAGTCTGTGGTTGGCAGTATTCTGCACGATAAGTACACTGAGCTGCTGATGGAGTCTGACCCAAAGAGCCAGAGTCATATCTGAATCCAGACATCCTTCTCGAAAAACTTTAATCTCCAAACGGAATGTAATTAATGGCTCCTGTCCATTATATATATATATACATTATATATTATATATACATTATATATATATATATCTTCTCATATTTTTGAGCACTTCTTAGGCGTTAAAAAAATTTACAAGTATCTTTATGTTGATACATTAAACTATTCTTACAATATATTTCTAATAAACTATTTCCTTACATTTTACCTTTCAGATGATGAAAATAAGATCAAAGGGGTTCTGTAACCCATTCAAGTTTCCAGATCTAACAAAAAACCAGAATCAGACACTTGAAACTACTGACTTCTGACACCTCCCGTTCAGCAGGCTGAATGAAGAAGGGAAGAAAAGGATCATCTGATTGGGATCAATTAGAAATTGTTTGTGAATTCTAAACATTCTTTAAAAAAATTTTTTTTTTTTTTACCTTTGTACTGTCATCTCATTTAGCTGTATGGTATTTTCCCAGGTTCCCTGTGTGTCTGTTCACATTAGCTTATTCTACTGATGTCAGAATTTCCATGGGACTGAGACTGTTGTGTCACTTCAAACTTCATCTGGTTTTTCAGTGTTATTCAATTTTTATACATCTACTTATCACCTGATTCCATTTCTATAGTCACACATTCATTCATTAAACAGATAGTTATTTAAAAATCTGCTGTGGTTTAGTCATGATTCTGGGAGCTGAGATATAGAACTAAACCAAAGAGATACAATCCCTACTCTCATGGCCTTTTTTTTTTTTTTTTTTCTGTCAGGCCTACCAGAGATAGGTAACGACAAGATAGGAGCGATTTTATTTTTTATTTTATTTTTTAACATTTTATTTATCCATTTGAGAGAGAAAGAGAGTGAGAGAGAGCACAAGCAGGGAGGAGAGGGAGAAGCAGGCTCTCCGTTGAGCAGGGAACCCAATGTGGGACTTGATGCCATGATCCTGAGATCATGACCTGAGCTGAAGGCAGACGCTAAACTGACTGAGCCACCCAGGTGCCCTGACGGGAACTATTTTAGAGTCAGAGTTCAATAACATGCGCCTGAACTTTTCTCCCTCACCCCCTTTTCTGCATCCTTAGATCTGTATTGACAGAATTTATTGATTTGTCACACAGAGGAAGTGATAGCAATTTCTTAATTGAAAATAATTTGTCTTTTTGCATATTTTAGGTCCTGGGTGTGCCATGTTTATGTACAGTTCTGTTCATATAACAAACCTCATTGGTTTTTTAGACAATTAAAAACCCAGGAGAGACCAAGATAGATGTGCAGGAGAGGACACAGTTTTGAAGTTAGATCAAAGAGCCATTGGTGGGAATGGAAGGATATGCCTGAGATCAGTAGAGTTATTAAATGAGTTATCACTTATAAAGTACTTAGAAGCGTGAGTGACGCATAATGTGTATTTGTTGGTGTTCTTAAAATAAATATATACGTGCATAAATGCAAATTACTTAGAAAATTCTCTGGATCAACACTCATACTTCTCTGTGATAGGTTGCAAAAAATACGCAAATGAAAGAGCATTTTCCCTTTCTGTTACGTGATACAGTGAGCACATAAAATATCAGAATCATTCATTCCAGTAGTTTCTTTAGCAAACAGAGGTCATACTGACATTTTCTGCAGGTGTATGTAGTTTCCAGCATCGCCACATCAGTTGTGAATTTTTATCATCGGCAGTCGTAATGAGGCTTTAGACAGAAATTAGCTGAAAGGCTTTTGGTATGAGAAGTGTTTGGAAATATCCGTTTAGCAACCACCACAGGACATAGTTTATAAGAGTGTAATGGGGTTCAGAGACTTAACATGTTGAGCACCTTTAATTTAGGAAAAAACCTGTCTTTTTTTTTTTTAATTAAAAACACATATGCTGCGATATTTTTCCATCCCTGTTTCTCATAGAGTTTCAACTACCTATATTAATTCTGTTAGCCAAAGTAGCTAACTTCTATTCCACGGAGAAAAGTCCTGCGTGGATAGTTGGGAACTCTCTACTATGCAGAAATATTTTGTCAAACTAGAGAAGCTTGTGAACACACAACTGTCTACTGTCATACTGATCAATTTTTCATCTTAAAGTGACAAAAAGAAACACATTTGTTAACATATTTATTTTTAAAAGCAGGTTCATGGGACGCCTGGGTCGCTCAGTCAGTTAAGCGTCTGCCTTTGACTCAGGTCATGATCCCAGGGTTCCGGGATCCAGTCTCGCACTGGGCTCCCTGCTCAGCGGGGAGTCTGCTTCTCCCTCTGCCTGCTGCTCCCCCTGCTTGTGCTCTCTCTCTCTGACGAATAAATAAATAAAAATCTTAAAAAAAATAAAAATAGGTTCATGCCTTTCACTGTCTTCAAGTTTTGGAAGTTTTGTCTACAACTCTGGAAGTTTTAAAACTGGTAGAATATTGTCAAACTCCCAGCTATTGTCAGTAACAAACTGTAACATTGTATGAGTCTCCATTGGAGGGGTATTATCAGGAAATGATCAGAATAGCTTTAGTTCTAGCTTGTTTTAGTTTTGTAATACTTCTAAGCATTATCTATACTTTTGTTATGGTCATTATTATTTTAAAAAATAAATATTTATTTTCATTAAGTTTGAATCCATCTAGAGGAAACATCAGTAACACCAAAAATCAAAGCACATCAACGGGCCACTTTTTCATTCAAAAAGAGAGGGAGACACTAAACTCCTGGTCCTTGAGTTTCCTTATTACTTTACTGGTGTCTAGAAAAAAGAGTGATTCCAAGTGTAAACAGTGATTTCAGTGACAAAAGTAAAGTGTGCTTTCCTCGCCCTTCTGCCCCTCCGTCCTCGTTCTCTAGTTCCTGTTCTCAGAGTAATACTTGCTGCACTCCGACCCAGCTCAGAATCTTGCTTATTTTTTCTTATATATAGTTTAATGTCCCCTATACTGTTAGGATTTCCTGCAAGTTCAAAGGATGTGATGAGAAATGGTATTCACATCAATGAGCATAAATCCAGCGTGACATCTCCTTTGAAGGATTCCAGGACTGTTTGTTTTCCAAATTGTTGGTGGTTGCAGAAAGGGAAATGGCCAGCAGGTGGGGAATAACCTTTACTACTTATCTGACATGCAGAAACTTGAGATAACAGCAATCTACAGAACTCCACATTCTGCCAGGAAAGGGAGGAATTAGTGATCCTCCTATTTTGTATTCTGTATGATAGCTGCAGTTATCTTGTCCTTTTCATCTGACTACTACTCATAATTATAAAACACCATCTATTTTTGTAGGTCAGGATAATTATTTTGTACCCTGCAATATACACTCATTTTATTTAGTCATCCCCAAACCAATGAGTTAAACATATAATTTTAGAAATTGTGAAATTCTGGCTGAGTAGTTATTTAGTTATTTATTTATTTACTTACTTACTTATTTAAATTAGGAATTGAATTCACCAAGCTAGAAAGTGGTGGAGCTTGGCTGAATCTAGATCTTTCATATTCCAGGGCTAAGCCTGTGAAGCTCTGTTATTCCTGCCGCTTTATTCACTATGTCAGCTTAGGCCAGTTCTAGTCAATGACTAGTTTGAATACAGAATCTTAGCCCCAATTAGTGCATCTCATTGAAGGAGAAAAATGAGGAAAAGAATAGCTTGGAGTCATTAATTATAAACTCGCACAACAGATCAAATGTGTGAGTTTATCTCAAACTGTAGTTGGCCCAGTCAGAACTAACATGTCCTCATAAAGTGTTTCTTTTCTTTTATTTAAAAAATGTAGATATTGACCATACAAGCTGTCTTGATACATTATCATGTGCTATTCAATTATCTTTTTTTTTTTAAAGATTTTATTTATTTATTTGACAGAGATAGAGACAGCCAGCGAGAGAGGGAACACAAGCAGGGGGAGTGGGAGAGGAAGAAGCAGGCTCCTAGCGGAGGAGCCTGATGTGGGGCTCGATCCTGTAACGCCGGGATCACGCCCTGAGCCGAAGGCAGACGCTTAACCGCTGTGCCACCCAGGCGCCCCTATTCAATTATCTTTTAATTTTCATGAAATCTGAAAACAACGAAAGGAGGAGATGGAAAAAAACCAAAAATTACAATATAAAATCATCCATATTCATCTCTTACTTTTCTGTTTCAAAAATAAAATGTATGTCAAATTTTATTATTAGAAAACTTCTACCATTTTAAACATAATTGTAGTCCTGATATATGCTTTTCATTATTAATTTTTAACAGTTTTATTTTATTTTTTAAAAAGATTTTATTTATAATAAGTCAGAGAGAAAGACAGAGCACAAGCAGGGGGAATGGCAGGTGGAGGGAGAAGGAGGCTCCCTGCTGAGCAAGGAGCCCGATGTAGGATTCCATCCCAGGACCCTGGGATCATGACCTGAGCTGATGGCAGACCCTTAATTGACTGAGCCGCCCAGGCATCCCTTTGACACAGTTTTAAACAAGTATTAGATCTACTATTAGAATTCAGAGAAAATTTATTCGATTATATTTTATTTCTTTAAGATTTATTTATTTATTTATTTATTTGTTTTAGAGAGCTGCACGAGCAGGGGAGGGGGCAGAGGGGGTGGAAGAGAGAATCCTCATGCAGACTCCCTGCTGAGCATGGAGACTGACTTGGGGCTCAATCCTGGGACTCTAAGATCATGACCTCAGCCAAAATCCAGAGTTAGTTGTTCAAGACACTGAGACTCCCAGGTGCCCCTCCATTATATTTTAAAGTTTATTATTTATATTTGTAAAAAAATAAAAAGGAAAGAGAATGAAATAAAAATGTAAACAAAAAGAAGAAAATATGCATGCAATAGTGATCATATTAAGATGAAATACCACACAGCACAAGGAAAATGCTATAGACAGAACCAGAGGAGATAAACGATCAAGAAGACACTTTAGATGTGAAGGCAACTTAAAGAAAATCTGTGATTAATGAATCAGATCTGTTACTGATTTCGTGTAATGACTGCACCATAATCCTTGTTTTATTTTTTATTTATTTATTTATTTTTTAAAGATTTTATTTATTTATGTGACAGAGAGACAGCCAGCGAGAGAGGGAACACAGCAGGGGGAGTGGGAGAGGAAGAAGCAGGCTCATAGCGGAAGAGCCTGATGTGGGACTCGATCCCGGATCGCCAGGATCACGCCCTGAGCCGAAGGCAGACGCTTTAACGACTGCGCTACCCAGGCGCCCCCATAATCCTTGTTTTAAATTTAACTTTTTATTAGGTTAATGTACAAATAAATAATATTACTTTTTGAATATATTTTATATGTGAGTTGATTGAAAACTAAGGATGTGCTAAAATTAAAATTTTAATTACAATTGAAATAAAACTGAAGTTTCCTGACTCGATGTGATACATTTCTTTGAAATGCTTTAGATAACATATGTAAAAATGATACATATTAAGGAATGAAAGAACACACAACTCTTAGAGAAAACAGTGGAACATGACAATGTAAAGATTTGAAGTGGGTAAGTTCTTTTTTCTGTGAGAGAGCCTTTGAACCTACTTGTTTATCTCATACTATTTTGGTTATCTATTGCTGTGTGCTAAACCACAGCAAAATTTAACGGCTTAGAGCAACAAATATTTTGTTTCTAATGTGTCTGTGGGTTGGCTGGGCAGGGCCTAGCTGAGATAGCTCTCCTTTCTGTTCTATGTGATGTTGGCCGGCTTCAGTCATGGAGCTGCCATTAGGACGGAAGCCTCCATGATTCCATAATCCTGTCTGTCCTTCAGCTAAAATGGCTCTCTTCTTTGTCTTTATTCTCAAAGACTTCTTACCCTTCATGACTATTCATCTTCTGTGACCCTTCTTACCATGTGGCCTTACCAACATGATAGCCCAGACTGCTTGTAAATTCATTCTTCACAAGGGAGAAAAAGATTCAGCGCTTCTTAAGAGTTTGGTTAGAGAACTTGAGAAACATCACATTTACCCCATTCTGTTGGTCAAAGCAAGTAACAAGGTCAGTTCAGATTGAAAGTGCAAGGGACGAGTACAAGGGCACGAATACAAGAAGATAGTATTTGGGGGTCACATTATAACAATCTACCTCACATATTAATCAATTATCAATTTAGTCTTGAGTCAATACATGTAAATACTAAGAATGAACGTCTGTTATGGCCCACGGATGTTAAGTGCCTGAGATGCAAAGATAGTAAAACAGTCCAAGCCTGATGTTTACAATGTTATGGGTTCAGATTCTTTATAGAATTTAATTCAATCAAAAAGGACTTATTGGGGCACCTGGGTGGCACAGCGGTTAAGCATCTGCCTTCGGCTCAGGGCGTGATCCTGGCGTTCTGGGATCGAGCCCCACATCAGGCTCCTCCGCTGGGAGCCTGCTTCTCCCTCTCCCACTCCCCCTGCTTGTGTTCCCTCTCTCGC
Source organism: Ursus americanus (assembly GCF_024610735.1). NCBI lineage: Eukaryota > Metazoa > Chordata > Mammalia > Carnivora > Ursidae > Ursus > Ursus americanus. Next base: position 11,275,874 of record NC_142151.1, read on the forward strand.
TGGCTGTCTCTATCTCTGTCAAATAAATAAATAAAATCTTTTAAAAAAAAAAAAGGACTTATTTTCACTGGATTGGTCTGGTTCAGAAAAAAAAAATCAAGCAAAATCTGGAAATAGGAATATAGCTCAAGCAAATTCACTAAACTGTGAGTATTAAAGCAAATATATAATTTCACTCATAGGTAGAATTTAAGAAACAAAGCAAAAGAACAAACAAAGGAAAAAAGATAAACAAAAAGAATAGATTCTTAAATATAGAGAACTGGTGGTTGTCAGTGTGGAGATGGGTGGGGGATGGGTGAAACAGATCAAGGGGATTAAGAGCACACTTACCGTGAAGAACACTGAGTAATACATAGAATTGTTGAATCACTATATTGTACACCTGAAATTAATTAATATTGTACATTAACTATACTTCAGTAAAACATCATATATTTTGAATTCCTTCAGGAATTTTCAGTGTTTTTATATATCAAAGGTTAAACTTAGAGCTGAAAAATGTTCAAAATGACATAAATTGATCTGTGAGAAGAAATCTATAATAAATCCTAATTTGTTACCCAAAACATTTTTATAACCTTTTGTTGTATTTCCTTAATTTTTTAATGCATACCTTTTGTATCTGTGATAAAAGATATTTTTTACTGTTGACTTTTATTCCCTTCGTATTAAGTATTTTTCTGAGTGTCAGCCTACTGTAGGATATTCTGAGTCTAGCTTAGGTAAAATTCTTCCTGACATCTTCAACCACTTTATAAACATATGAATCTGAATGAAATCAGATTGCTTTCTCGTAGCCCTATCTACCGTGGCTTTGGTTGTACCTAGGCAAGCATGCCTCTCTATTGAATAAGCAGAGTCTAGGGCGCCATGTGCATCCTACTATCCCTGAGTTTCCTTGAGTTGTATCTTGTGTCTTTGTGGTGTTTGTCCTATTTCATTACTGGATAGTTAGTGCCCAGCATGGGACAGAAACTATTCTTTTCTGACATATGGCCTTTTGGAAGCAGAGCAAGTGTTTTTGCATCCACTTCAGAAGTGGAAGGGAAAAGTGGTGAGCATGCATTGGAACAGGATGGTCAATGATAGGATGCTTCTAGGAATATAACTTGGGGCTATAAATCATGAAGCAGGGGATCTAGTGAAAAAAAGTAGAGATCCAGGATAGTAGATTTGCTTGAAATATCAGATATTGAAACAGTTGGAAGAATCAACAGGGGTGCCTGGGTGGCTCAGTTGGTTAAGCATCTGCCTTTGGCTTGGGTCATGAACCCCGGGTCCTGGGATGGAGCCCTGCATTGGGTTCCCTGCCCAGCAGGGAGTCTGCTTCTTCCTCTCCCTCTGTCCCTCACCCCTGCTCCTGCTCTCTCTTTCTCAGTCTCTCGCTCTCTTGCTCTGTCTCTCAAATAAATAAATAAAATCTTTTTAAAAAAAGAACCAACAAATACCACATCCACAAGGGGACAGATTTACCCTTCTCAAACCATGTAAGTCTCAAAGGAAGAAATAGAGTAAAGGGGATCCTGCAAGTTTATTTCAGGACTTCACTTGGTGCTCGATTGAAGACTTCCACGTTTTTTGCCTGACTGAAGGGTTCCATGTCCTCAATGAGAGGGGGCAACTGGACATTGTAACCTGAGCTAAGCGCATTGCTGTCACTGTCAGCATGTGGATAAATTTAATAAAGACATTGCTGGTCTTTCACTGCATACTTCCCAAGCACAGCTCACCAAGAAGGATGACCACTATACACAGTTGTAAGGACAGTAATTTGAAAATGCTTGGGTGCCTCAGGATGGTGTCTGATATTCACACATACCACAAAAGCCACTCTTTGCTCATGTTTGTCCATGCTTTCAGGGTATTGCAGCCCTAAAATTATGCACCACTGACCCAATTCTTATTCCTGTGCAGCCCCTCTCCTATATTTCCTGGAGTTTCTTTTAGTGCTAGAATAGTGACCCCTAGGTTCTTGTTGAACGTTTCAATTAGGGTAAAGGACAAAAGCCTGGCCTTTCTAGAGGGATAGGTCTGTCTGCGTTAGAAGCCTGTGCATGTATCTGAGTCTGGGAAGCAGGTAGGGGTTAAAGTGTGAATAACTTTTCTTTTCTTCATATTTCAGGGGTGGATAGGCTGCCCTAATCAGGCCCTTACTACACTGAGGGAGACCTCGTCATCCTCGTGGCTACTGATTTTTGCCCTTCATAAGAATATTTTGTCTGTTTAGCTTCGTGTAAAGTAAAACTTGACAAAACTACGAATATATCAATTGTAGACCATCCTTCCCCTGAAATCATTCTTTTTTATTTTTTATAACTGATATCTTGTTATAAGTAAAGCGTCAGAGGTGAGATAAATGTCAGAAAGCTTGAGCGCAGCTATTGGGTGTTTCTGGTTAAAAGTAGATTCATCTGTTTTGGAAACAAACTAAAAATCTTCTTGGCATCCTCTAATGAAAATAACAATTCAGGATTCTTGACTGAATTTTAGGCATTCTTCCTTGGTCTAGCTAGATTAAATACAAGGAAGCCCTTCTGGGCTTGGCTTGTGCATTTCCTAGTAACAGCTGCAGGCCCATTTCAATTAAAGAGCGAAATGAGTACTTAGACCTCAGCTGTGGAGGCCACAAGCATTCAGTGCTCCTCCCCCTGCTGCTCGGTTTGTTCATTTACCTCTTTCTTTTCCTTTCTTCTCCTTCTCCTTCTCCTTCTTCTTCTTTTTTCAAGTAGGCTCATACTCAGGTGTGGAGCCCAACAGGGGCTTGAGCTTGCGACCCTAAGAACAAGACCTGAGCTGAGATCAATAGTTGGCCGCCTAACCGACTGACCCACCCAGGTGCCCCTTCACCCACCTCTTTCCTGTCCGCTCAGTTATCTTTTCCACAGTGAGGCTTTCCTTCATCATCTGCTTTAAATTTTTACCATCACACTTCACACCTGTCTCAGCTTTTCAAGTCCTCCTTCTATGTTTTATATTTCTCCATCTGATAAACTCTTTTTACATATGTGTGGTCTTATTGTTAGATTCCTGTAATAGAGTTAAAATACCACAAAACACAGTTTTTGTTTCTTTCGTGGGTTACTATCTTCACAGCATCCAAAAGAGGGTCTGTCACTTAGTAGCTACCCGGGAATATTTCTTAAATAAAGAAATTCAGTTTAGCTTGAAATATCTTCAAAGGAAGTATCGATGCTTGTTTACATAAGAGTTGGGGAAAATCTTAATAATTTCAATATGAACTATCTTTAAAATAGTGATTTATTTTCAAAATATTGGCTTTAACACATTCAGATATCAGTTTCCTTTTCCATCAAAGTTGTTCCTACTCTATCCGCAAAAATTTATAATTCTCATATAATAGAAAATGTGATTCTGTTCTGTATTTACTGTTGAAGAATGAAACTCATTCAGATTAACTAATAATTCCGTTTCAAAACATTTAGTATTTCACTTTAATGATACAATGAAGCAAATAGCCAAGGAGTGATACTCTTCTGGGATACCTCAGCCTACTGGTCAACACTTTTACAGTATTCATCGTGCAGTCGCAACACTCAACACTTTCTTCTCATTCCACTCACGGCAAAGACTAAGAGCATCAACTGCATTTAAATGACTTGGGAAAAAGTAAACAGAATACAGGCTATTTCTGTTCCTTTTTTTAATTTCCAGCACTCTAAAGGTGCCTGTAACCAGGAAAAAATCACGTTAAACAAGTAAATTATAAAATGTAGTATGTGTAATATAGATACTTTCGATTATCCTAGGTTACAGGAAAAAACCAAAGTCTTTATCACTGACAAAGAAGGTTTGTCTCAGCTGAGACATAATTTGTATTTTCTACTTCATGTCATAAAGCAAACTTACCAGACCTAACTCTACCGTCTCATAGCATGTATGATGTGCTCTTCTTATGTTATTAAAAATTGAGGTATAATTTTCTAACCTTTTCACTAGACAGAGATCTTAAAATTAGAGATAACATTTATTCTCATCATTCTACCTGTTAGTGTCTTCCTGGACCATTGTAAACATGATACTCAAATACAGTGAATAGTAAATATTCTTTAACTGCTACTGACAAGTTATAATGTTTACTTTGCACTTATACCTTTCTGGTTAGAGATTTATCACCTCTCCCACCACACACACACACACACACACACACACACACACACACACACAGAGTAGAAAGAGGGAGCAGGGTAAAATCTTTTTTTTTTCGTCCTATGAAATCTAACTGCAAACAAACCCAAAAATTTTTAAAAAGAACCATCTACTTTGGTACCGATGTCTTCTTCAAGTGAATTATTTTATATCTGAAAGTATCATTAAATTCACAAATAGATAATAGTGTATAGAGACAGATTAAAAAAATAAGTTGTGTTTTTTAGAAGACAGAAGGAATGAAAACAGGCAAACCAGGAAACAAAGCATATAACTGAAAGCTATTAGAGGTTATATAAACTTTTAGTGACAACTTAGTTTAATGATCTGTTGAAATCTAGGTTTTACCTCCATAAAAACAAAAGTACATAGTCAAGTATGTGTACATGCATATATTTACATATTTATAATTTATTAAATATTATGTGTATTATTAAGCATTAAATATATCTTTTAAAGATTTTTATTTATTTATTCAAGAGAGAGAGCACAGGCAAGGGGGAGCAGGGACAGAGGGAGAGGAAGAAGCAGACTCCCCGATGAGCGGGGAGCCCAATGTGGGGCTTGATCCCAGGACCCTGAGATCATGACCTGACCTGAAGGCAGACACTTAACCAACTGAGCCACCCAGGTGCCTCTAAACATTAAATATTTACATGTTTATAGATATACACAAATATATGTTATTATGATATGGAAAATATACATCTAATACATCTGTGGTTATTTATGTATCTAAAAATTGAAGATTCAAAATTACCAGGACAATGGAGGCCAAATAATATACATCATCTTACAGTTATGCAAAGTGACTCTCTATATTTTGATCTCTTAGAGGTAGACAAAGCTTAATGAGTCTCAGCTCAGCTGTTGCTAGCTAGTTGACTATAAGCATACTTCCCTTGATAATCCTGTGTTTTCAACTATGTAACTTAAGAAATAATGCTATCAATAACATAAGGTTTATGAAGATTAAATAAATTATGCAAATGATCTATCACAAAGCTTGGCATATAGTAAACTGAAAAATATTTAACTGTCTTACAGATAATTATTAAATATGAAAATTATATATAATATATATTATGAAAACTGTGTGGATTTAAAGGAAAATAAAGTGATAGGTATCACTATCATTGGTATTATTACAAAATGAGAAAAATGATACAAATGGAAAAACTAGAATGTTAGAAATGTTGGAAACTGAGTCTAATAGTTTCTGTGCCACCCTCATAATTTTTTTCTTTCCTTCTTCCTTCCTTCTTTCTTTCCTTCCTCCCTCCCTCTTTCTTCTTTCCCTTTCTTTCTCTTTTCTTTTCTCTTTCGTTTCTTTTCTTTCTTTTCTTTTTTCTTTTCTTTTCTTTTTTTTCTTTTCCTTTCTTTTCTTGCCAAATCTAAGTACCACCTAAATAATGTACTTGTTTTTGTGTAACTTGATTCACTTTACAAACTAAAATTACAAATAAATAAAAAGCTACTTCTCTACTAAAGAATTAGGGACACATTATAACATTTTAAAGAATAATCTTTATATGCCTCTGTTCTCTCAGATTTAGTTCAGGCTACTGGATTTTGGAAATGTATAAATTAATTCACTGGAGGAGAAATCAGTACGAAAACTAAAAGGTGAGTTCTCCAGACTGATAGGTTTTTACTGATCTGAGTAATCTCCTGTTTGGTACTTACGTGTCTTACTAATCTTAGGGAATTCTTTCACTGCCCCTATTTTTTTCTTTATGTTCAAGTTTCATCAAGACATACTGATTATAGGGCTTTACAATGCATATATTTTTGTCTAAGGTCAAGAAAGAGATATCTCTGTGCCATTCCAGAGGTATTTAGTAAAAATACTTCAATTTTAGACTTTAGGAAGTAAACAATGCGTCACTAGGTGTGTTATTTCAGAGTGAGAACCTTAAGACCCACCCAAGAGCTCACCACAGAAAAACTGTTTTCATCTACAAGGGGACTGACAAGCCACAGCTGCAGCTAACAAGTTCTTTGCAAGTCTTACATGAGGTCTTATTCTCTACTGAAGTCCCTCCTGTGATGGAATATATTAATTGGAAGAGAGATGCTTTAAGGGCTGAGATTAAGAAATTTTGAAACAAATTATATGTTGTTATTTTTTTTCCCCATTCTGGTTTTATAAACCTCTGTCTGCCCTTAATAATTAGAGAATGCCAACGTTTTATCCAAAATCTATGTTACCTATTAGGATGTTATTTTGAATGCTTCTTTTCCTGTGTAGACATCTTACTTTATAAAACAGCTATTAGGCAGTGTTAAGTGCTGAGAAAGATCTAAATGTATCCAAAACTTTCACGTTGTTTTGTTTCTTTCACCTGAATTTGAGTAAGCTCTTCCTGAACCAGATGCAGAGTTGATTGCTTCTTGGGTTTTGTTGCTTGTCTATTTCTTTTGATGGGAAGCAGTTTCCTGGTACTTTTAACTCTATGGGAAAAAAGAGAAACATTCTTTTTTTTTTTTTTTAATGATTTTTTTATTATATTATGTTAGTCACCATACAGTACATCCCCGGTTTCCGATGTAAAGCTCGATGATTCATTAGTTGTGTATAACACCCAGTGCACCATGCAATACGTGCCCTCCTTACTACCCATCACCGGTCTATCCCATTCCCCCACCCCCCTCCCCTCTGAGGCCCTCAGTTTGTTTCTCAGAGTCCATAGTCTCTCATGTTTCATTCCGCCTTCTGATTACCCCCCCTTTCTTTATCCCTTTCTTCCCCTACCGATCATCCTAGTTCTTATGTTCCATAGATGAGAGAAATCATATGATAGTTGTCTTTCTCTGCTTGGCTTATTTCACTTAGCATTATCTCCTCCAGTGCCATCCATGTTGCAGCAAATGTTGAGAATTCATTCTTTCTGATAGCTGAGTAATATTCCATTGTATATATGGACCACAACTTCTTAATCCAGTCATCTGTTGAAGGGCATCTCGGCTCCTTCCATGATTTAGCTATTGTGGACATTGCTGCTATGAACATTGGGGTGCATATGGCCCTTTTCTCACTACGTCTGTATCTTTGGGGTAAACACCCCGTAGTGCAATGGCTGGATCATAGGGTAGCTCAATTTTTAACTTTTTAAGGGACCTCCACACTGTTTTCCAGAGTGGCTGTACCAACTTGCATTCCCACCAACAAAAGGGAAACATTCTTGTGTAACATCTTTGGTTCGTATCCATGATTGAACTCGTAACTGTCATTCAAATCACAACTGTAAAAATGATACCCTACTTGTCAAAACAACAACGCAGTATCTAAAACCCATAATATAATTGCGCAGATATTGGGTAAAAAATCAGAGATCAAATTAAAACAATATGTTGAATAAGAACTGAAAAATCAGCATTTCTACTAATGGCAAATATTTCCTCCCTTGATGGAGGTACAAAATGATCATCTCAACTCCCTAGAGAAAGCCAGAGCAAGACCCTGTAAGGAACAATCCTACTCAACTCTTAGGAAAGTTCTATTGGTGGAAGTGAATCACCAATAAGTATCTGGTTACTCAATTTAAAGTAATGTCAGGATCTTTAACTCTAGGACAAGAAAAATTTAAATGATTCCCTATTGTTACGTTTACTTGTGTGATTAAAGAAAGTATTGGATAAAACAGAATTTCTGATGTATTAATAAATTTCTACATCAGTGAAGTAGTAGAGTGCCCACGTATTTCACTACGATTAAATGTACTAATACTGGTAAGTGTGTACTCATACACTTAATGAGACATTCAATTAAACAGTAGAATAGGGATGTGATATGTGCTCAATAAATGTTAAAATTCTCCCCCACTAAATCAACTCATTAAAATGAAAATTGGTAAACAAAGGAAAAGTTCCAGTCATTTACTTTGTCTTTTCTTTAACAACTGAACTTCAGAGTAACAAAATAAATGGTGGTAATTACTTTCTAAAATATAAAAACAGAGATTATATGGGTTACACAAATTTATACACAAGACAAAACTGCATTAAACTATACACACACACACACACACACACACACACACACCTCAAGCAAATAAGTGCATACAAAACTGGTGAAATCTGACTAGTTTATGGATTGTATGACTGTCAATGTTATGGCTTTGATATTATACTCTAATTGTGTAAGATGTTATCCTGAGGAAAACTGAGTGAAGGGTACCAGGGAACTACCTGTACTGTATTAATTTTGCAATTCTTTGTCAATCTATATGCATTGCGACATAAAAAGTAAAAAAAGAAGAGGTTAACAGAAGACAGTATATGTATTCTCTTGGTATTAGCACTAGCTATCTTCATTTTGCTTTCTTATGTCTCAGCTACACTGTCTGCTCTCTCAAGTCAAATTCTGTTATCTTCTTTAATAAAACATTCATTTGACATCAGAAATAGTAAATTTAGGGGCACTTGGGTGACTCGGTAGGTTAAGCACCTGACTCTTGGTCTCAGCCCAGGGCTTAATCTCAGGGTCATGAGTTCAAGCCCTGTGGTGGGCCCCATGCTGGGTGTGGAGCCTACTTAAAAAATAATAATAATAAATTCAGAGATGGTGGACGTGCTACATATTTTCAAACAAAAGCTCATGGAAGTCATTGCTCATCTTTATAACATTGTGTCTTGATGAACCTGGACTTGAGTTGATTGTAATTGGTGCACAAGAAGAAGTTCACTCTTCCCTGTGCTTCAGAATGAACTTCTACATGTTGACGGAGGGAGACTTGCTCATAAAGACCTCTCTTAAGAAAAAGAATAAAGGAGATAAAACAAAAAAACAAACAAAAAAATGATTGAAAGGAGCCAAAAATTTCCCAAAGTTCATCTTTCTACAGATCTAGTGCTTCGGATTTCCTTTAGATGAGCATTACTATTCCTTTTGAGTACAGTTGACCCCACTCCAGTGTCCAAATTGGACCACAACTGATTCAAAGCAATCAGCGTGTCTCATCCACTAGCCACAGTAATTTGCATCTGGCCTAGTCAGTGTCGACAAGATGGAGAGGGATCCTTAGATGACCCTCTCAAGAATGTGAGGAAAATAAGCCAGACACAGAAGAGTTTATGTTATATTGTTCTAGTTCTGTAAATTTCAAAAATGGGCAAAACTAAACTATGGTTTGCATTTGAGGTCAAGATATTTTGGAGTCAAGATGGTGGTGATATCTGGAAGGAGAAAGAGAGTAGTAACTATCAGTTTAAGTGAGGAAAGATCTTGGGGGTATTGGAAATGTTCTATTTCTTGATAGAAAGAAATAGATAGTTGCAGGTATTGCCTCTGATAATTCATTAGAATTTTTGCTTTTATTACTTTTCAATATGTATATTTTATTTAAAAAGATGGGAAGAAAATATGTGTGTTGAATTTTTTTCCATCTTATTTAGGTTTTGGTTTGAGGCATGTCTGTTATGTATTTCTCACTTTACAGTAATCACAGGTCTGTATTTCTAAGTTCAACTTATCCTACAAGTTCATGCTCAAATTTCAATTTTAATATGAATCCTTTCTTTGTTTCTTTCTGAAGTTGTCTCTCCCTCCTCTGTTTCTCTGTTCTGTTCCAGAGTGGATTGGGAGGAGATTCAAGGGCTACCTCCCTTGTAATGAAGCACAAATGAGAGAGAGCTGGGGTCTTCTGTGATTGCCAGGATTTTAGTGTGTTTCAGTTAGAGAGTAGAGATGAATCAATATTTTCTCAAACTGAGCGTCACACATTTTCCTTTGCATGACACTGAAAAATATTTCAAGATTAAGCCAAATATTTTTGATTTGATTGTTAGATATTGAATGAACTTTTGAACAAATTATTTGTACCCTAAAAGAGTCGTTATAAAACTGGCATAAGGTGCCTTACCAAATGACATGAATAGCATAAAATTCAGGTTTCTGGGAAAAAGGTTAAGAAGCTCTTATGAAAATTTACAATGAATAAAAATAGACCATTATTAAATATTAAGAAGCAGACACCTGTGTTTCTATGAAAATAAATTGTTTTAATTATGAATAAAAATACATATTCAATGTTCTTACCAGGTGATGTTTCATTTAAATAAAGTGATTAGGTTTATGTTTTATACTTTAGGTGACTGGAGATAAACTAGGTAATCATAATTCTAACATGTGGCTTTAAAAAAGAGTAGAATTTCGGGGCGCCTGGGTGGCACAATGGTTAAGCGTCTGCCTTCGGCTCAGGGCGTGATCCCGGCGTTATGGGATCGAGCCCCACGTCAGGCTCCTCCGCTAGGAGCCTGCTTCTTCCTCTCCCACTCCCCCTGCTTGTGTTCCCTCTCTCGCTGGCTGTCTCTATCTCTGTCGAATAAATAAATAAAATCTTTAAAAAATAAAATAAAATAAAAAAATAAAAAAGAGTAGAATTTCATTCTTATCCATTGTTTTATTCAACAACCAATTAAACTTTTTTTGAGTCATAACAATTTTAACTCATTTCTACCATTTGTTTTAAAATAATGGGGCTTTTTCGTGTCTCTGAAATAAGATGTGGAGCCATATTAGAGGTATGAATATAAAAACTAGTCCAACCTTTTAAGAAAAAAAGTTCTTGCTATGGCTGCATTTGAAACTTTTGCTGACTCTAGAAACGATAAGACATACGTAAGTGCTTTATTCACAAAGATTCTTTGAATTCAGATGTCCCAAGATGGGGCATCTAATTCCTTAGCAAGTGTTGCTTAAGGCGTTTATGTTCTGATGTCTCCTAACATGAGCACAGTTTGGCGGTTATTTATAACCATAAGTGAATGGGCAGAGAGAGAGGGAGAGGAAGAGGGAGAGAAATGAGTCATGTGATTAGTTACTTATTATAAGAGAAAATCATGTTGGAACATGAGGTTAAATAGAGGAGTCTGATGGCATTCATTTACTTTACCTAAAATGCAATGTGCCCAGATTTGCATAGGCAAAAGTAAATCTATGACTCCTTGGGTAATTGGGGCTGCAGGGACTGTATTTGTTTTACATGTTCCACTGTGTTTCTTTCTAAGCAGGGCTTTCTGAACTCGCTACCATCTCAGGTCAGACATTCACTTAGTCCTTGGTTTTGGGAGGATGGCTCCGCTTTCTCTCATAATCTTAGTGTCAGGTAGTTCTAGCGCTCTTCTGAAGTCTTTTTTTGAGTTTAACCTCAGGTAACACCAAGGCAGTTTTGTAGAACTGCCCTCAAGGTAGAGCTTCAGGGTGTGAAATTTGAGACAAGAAAACAAAGGAATCAGGATAACAATTTAACAGGATACCGAATCTACCCAGATTCCCAGTAAACTCAAAGGTTGAAAACCATAAAATTTCCGTTTCCAAATGATTTTTAAAGGTGACTTTGATACTCACGTATTAAAAAAAAATCCCTTTCTTTTTTTTTTTATGATAGTCAAAGGGTTTGTATTACACACATACTGTGGTAATTTCCTGTGTTGTGGTTCCTGGAACATTTTAGAAGCTAGTGACTTTACTGCTTCTTGCTCATAACATGCATTCACCAATAGAAGATTCAATAACATTGTTCAAATAAGTAATTTTTCTCTTTTTTCTTTTAAGTTTCTTCATGCGCGACTTTTGGATTGTTTAGCCTCCAGCTCAGCTCTGTGAACCAACACAACACCATTCTTCTTGATTAAGTACGCGCTGTGCCCTGCCGACATCGACACCGGAACATTTCTCATGAAAGGTATGTGAGGCCCGGGCCACAAAATTTAAAAAAATGAAAAGAACCAGAAAAGGTATCTCAGGGATATGGCTCATTTCAAGGCAGTGCTTTTAGGGGAAAAAATGGGCAATTTTAGGCTTTCCATGCCTTAACGCTTTCCACTTCTGATTCTTTTTTTTTTTAATTCTTTATCTGTAACTTAGAAATGATTTTGTGAAGCTTTTCCAGCAGATTTAACGAGTGGCTTCTGACAGGGACAAGCTCTAAACTCTGAATGCAAACTGAATTTACCAGGTTAAATTATGAACAACATAATATTAGCTAGCCCTGAAGTAAATAGAGAATGCCAAATATTAGGAACAATGCATACAAGGGTTTTTTAAAAATTTACCATTTGTGTTGTGACACTCCAAATCACCTAGATTAATAATTTGACACATTGGACTGTCTGTTAGTGACCTTTCGGGAGTGTTAATGTTAATGCCAAATCTCCTAACGTGAAATAGTTTTAGGGTAAATGCCAATAAAGCAGTAATTTTTGGTATGAGAAAACATAATGTTCTTGTAAAAAATGGTGGCTTATATATCATAATTTAATGTACTGTGAAATGAATCCAGGTCCCCAAGCTATTTCCCATACATCACACCAGGTCCGGAGCGCTCTTACGTCTTCTCTTCCGTATATAAAAAAAAAACCCTCTACAAAGCTACAAGCAACCGGACATTACTTAAGTAGAGAAGGCACTGAGATGAACAGAAGGGCACATTTCCGAGTACTATTGTGGCAAAGATAGAAGATGCTAAGTAAAAGACTCTGGGCCTAGACAAACTTTCATTTGATTTCTGACTTGGATACTTACTAGCTTTAATACCTGGAGAAAATAATATTATTAACGGACCTTAAGTCTTCTTATCTACTCAATGGGAATCATATTATCTTGTGATTCTTGTTGAGAAAGTAAAAGTAAATACCTGTTATGTAAGCCCATAACACACAACTTGATGCCTGCTGATGTCTTCCTACTCTGGATCCCTAAGCTTCTTTGCGGAATTAAGAAATAAATGGTAAGTCCACTTGACTGGGACAGGACAGGTAAAGGAGAAAACTTACAGATAATTTCACTAATGAATAAATTCTACTATATAAAAATTTGGGTATTGGGGTGAGTTCTGATGGGAATATTTTCATTTTCCAGTGTTTCATTGGCAAGATGATTGGGTTATCAAACTAAAGAACGTTTTAGATTCTCTCCCATCGTGTTGCTTTTCAGAACTTCAGCTCCTGCTTTGGTTTTTGTTTGTTTGTTTTTGTTTTTGTTTTTTTTTCATTTTCATTTAGGTATACTAGGTCTTTTTATTTAGGCAATCACACATAAGCAGCAGTATTATAGTTTACATTTTTTTAATAATAATTTTTCATTATGTTATGTTAGTTACCATACAGTATATCCTTAGTTTTTGATGTAGTGTTTCATGATTCATTATTTGCGCTGCCTTTGTTTTTTAAATCATTACTGCCTCTCTGTTTCACTACAGCTTCTCAGACCACTCCATGGAATTTGATTTCTGGGATCTTAGGAGTAACATGCCTTTTGTTGATGGCTACTATGGGAATTTTGTTGCAAAATTGTAAGTTTTTCTAGGCAAGTTCGTATAAAGACCATAACTGTGGTGAAACCATTCAGTAATAAATGTTTCATTTTACTAATGTGTAATATTTTATTATTTCATAAGCTTGTATCTAATGAAGGAAATTTTAAATCATTTTTTACAGTATATTCTAAACAAAGTATTCAGCCAACATTGTCTCCAGATGCAGTCACAGAACTCCAGAAAGGTAGGTTCCATATTTTGGAAAACCTTAGTGTTGGTAGAGGATGAAATAGACATGTGGAATAGTATACTTAGTGATACGAGTTTACCTACTAATTGTAGGAGAGTCATGTTTCATTATTTTCTAATGTAAAAAGCTTTAAATTACATTGAACATACATCATTTACATATTTAAGTAATAAGGAAAATATTAGCCTGAAATGACATTTTTTTCCTATATGAGTGCTCAGGTTTAAGTAACAAGTCAAAAATAAGTTACGGTAAATACTACGGTTAATCCTAATTACTTGCTGGTTTGCTCATAGCCCATACTTTTATATCTCTTTACCTGTGCTTCTGCTTCTTGCATGACTCAGAATATAGTGCACAGATTTCTGTAGTTTTTAACCCTACTTATCCAGTGAAAGCCAGCTCAAAGTTCAATTTTTAAGGTATTTTTTTCCAAATGGTCTCCAAATTGTCTCACCATCTTCTGTGATCATATTTATCTATCTTTTTTCCTTAGCATTTTTATCCATCCCTGTTGAGATATTATTGACATGTAATGTTGTATAAGTTTAAAGTAATCAACAAGCTGATTTGATACACTTTTATGTTGCAATACGATTACCACCATAACATTAGCTAATACCTCTATCATGTCACATAATGACCATTTCTTTTTTTACGCTGAAAGCATTCAACATCTACTTTTTTAGCACTCGTGGGTATATAATACAGTATTGCTAACTATAATAATAACTCTGTGCACTAGAGCCCCAGAACTTATTCACCTTCTAACTGGAAGTTCGTCCCCTTTGACCAACATCTCTCCATTTACCCCACTCTCCAGCTCCTGTAATGACCATTCCACCCTACACTTCAGAACCATTCACTTGACAAAGATTTGAGTGCCTACCCTGTGTCTTGACTTTTATCACCGAGGATAGTAAATGTTCACGACGCTATCACTGGTTAACTGTCATATTAGACTTCAAGCTAATTGTTTTATCTCTATTTTGAAAATAAAATATCCAAACATTGGAATCCTCCAATTCGTGCTATTCTTTTCTGACTCACGAAATATGCTAAAATATTTTCCTTTAAATATCTCTAGTTTACTCCTATTTGCACAACAGAGCTTGATTTGGGGTTACTTCCTAAAAATGTTTCTTTAGCCACCCTCCAATTAACACTCCGCTACCCCATATTTTAACATACTGACTTATTCCTGTGTATACTTACCAAAATCATCATTATATATAATTGATACATGATTGGAAATTTTATAGCTCTGACTCTATATCTCGGATATAATCTCTATTAGCAGGCATATTGTGTCTTACTAGTTCACATTAATAGCCCCTGAACTATGGTATGAGTAGGAGATTCTCAAAGAATATTTGTGGAAAATAGTGAAGAAATAACAAATGATTTTTGAATGAGTAAATAGCATAGAAATAATTGAATGTCATAGTCATGTTTTGTTTTTTTCTCTTAGGCTCTAGCTGTTGTTCTTGCCCAGAAAAGTGGATTGGGGACCAATGCAACTGCTACTTCTTTTCTGTTGAATTAAAAACCTGGAAAGAAAGTCGTGATTTCTGTGCTTCTCAGAATTCCAGTCTATTGCAGATTCAAAATGGAGAGAAATTGGCATGTATTTAATTCTGGTTTCCTACATTTTCTTTGACCTAGGAAAATATGCTCTTTAAGCTGAATATTTTGATTTGTCTTTAATTATAGTAAATGGGTGGTTGTTATTTGAACTAATGACTTACTAGTTTGTCATATCTTGAAACAATCATTATATAACCTACATGAAATTTCTCTAAGGTTTATATTATAGGAATAAAAATCAAGTTACATTCCAGATAAAGTACAAAGAATGTTTTGGGAAGAATTCAAAGAATGAATAATAGGCCATTATTTTTATTCAAAGACTAATAAAACTTCGTAATTTATAGTTTGTTCATTGAATTTATAATTTCTTTTGTACTTATATATCTTTTGTCATCATTCTGGGATATAATGTGTGATAAGTATGGAGAGTATGATCGAAAAATTACCCACCTTAAGAAAAAGTGAAAAATTTCTTTAGCTGCATGAAGAACCTATCCTGAGTATAAGTTAAGTAGACTAGAGCTATAAAATTTATCCTCAAGATACTGTTGATGTGGGATCAAATTTGATTGTAATATTCTTTAAAGGAGGTGTTCCATGAAAACTCTTCCTTCTGTTTTTTATTCCTTTAAGAAGTGATATTTTGTGGGATTTATTTATATATCATAAATGAATATTTGTGGAAATTAGTGAATAAATACATAAGGAAGAAATGTGAGGCATGTGACTATACTTTCAATAAAGAAGAA
Source organism: Ursus americanus (assembly GCF_024610735.1). Lineage (NCBI taxonomy): Eukaryota > Metazoa > Chordata > Mammalia > Carnivora > Ursidae > Ursus > Ursus americanus. The sequence continues at coordinate 11,291,893 of NC_142151.1, forward strand.
AATATGAGGCATATGACTATACCTTCTAACTGGACATTAAAAATGATTTCAGTTCATGTGATTAAAAAGCTAGTTTTGATGCTGACACTTTCTTAAAAATACATTATTCCCAGAATGGACTCAGATTTGATTAGTATGTTTGTCTCTGTTTCCAATCAGCATTTTGCGATCTCCAGTACATATTATTACTGGATTGGACTCTCTTACCATAAAGAACGTAGTGCCTGGTTGTGGGAAGATGGCTCCACTGTCTCCCAAGATCTGTAAGTTTCTGGCAGTCAAGGTCCTCTTAGTTCCTTTCTTTTTTCTTTCTTTCTATCTTTCTTTCTTTCTTTCTTTCTTTCTTTCTTTCTTTCTTTCTTTCTTTCTTTCTTTCTTTCTTTCTTTCTTTCTTTCAGGTCTTTTTAGTTCTTTATGAGTTTGTCTGTAGATCTCACCAGAGACTGTAACTTCTGGGAGCACTGTAGCTAGGATAAACTCTCTATGGCGTGAAAAGAGAGGAGAGCTAACAATTTCAGCTGCCTCTAGATCATCCAAATTTATGCTCACGTGACATGAAGTTCGTGTGCTTGAGACCGTAAAACAACTTTTGACCTTTTTTTTTTTTTTTGCCTTGTATAAGCACTTGAATGCTTACATGCACGTGTAGATGTTTACCTTCACAGATGCTGTCCAGGGAAAACAGCATAGTCATTATTTTCTTCACTCTTCTTGAGCCTGTTATTTTCAGCATAGTCCCATGTTTCAAATATTCTGAGCTTATTTTCTGTATATTTGTAATCTTTGGTTCTCATTTTTATTCATAAACATTGGATGTGCAGGATCAGACAGTGACGGATCTTATGCTTGGATTTGTTTTCCCAGACTAGATTATCCAGTACCTCTGTAAACAAAGTAGAAGTACACCATATATCAAAACCATGAATAATAACAGCAAAAACATAAAATTCTTGGCCATAACTGAGTTTTTGTAAACTGTGCTCTGAAATTGTGAAAACATGGCTCTTGAATAAAAATATGTTAAAATCTCATTAAAAGTGCTTTAAAAAATTCTAACATTTAATAAAAAACACTATCTCTGAATATTCTCCTTTCCTTTTCTCATATGTTCATGTTTTATTTTTCATTACAGATTGCCGTTAGTTCAAGGATTAAGGAAGGAGAAATGTGTAATGTATAGCTCAGGCCGAAGTGTTTTGGATGAACCCTGTGAAGAGAAGTATCGTTTCATATGTGAACGAAAGCTTATTTAGCTGTTTCTTGGAGTGAACGGGTGGGCAGTAGAAGATTCAGTAGTACTAAGAACATGACTTTACCTCTTGTATTATTGCTAATTACCTACTTCTGGAATCTGTAGAATGTTTCAAATTAGGTCTTATGGTACAATTTTCGTATATTTGAAATCACGTGTCTTAAAATTGGTGAAATGTTTGCACCTATATCTGCAATAACAATGCATCAAGGTAAAGAATTTCAGGACTAGTGTGATTTAATGTGTATGTTCAATATTAAATTTAATATATTTTTATGCACATATTCTTGTAAATTTTCTTTGCAGAAATTCAAATAAAATAATTTGCATCAAAGGATCTATATCAGTGTTATTTCAGTTCTTTGTAAGGCGTAGTAAATTGGGAAGTCCCATAGTCATTTTACTTTTCTTGAACTTAGTTCTTTCTATATGTTTTAACTTAGAGCTTAAAGTGTCATATGACAGCTTCCTCATGTGTATCATCAGACTTTAGAGGGGAACATATTTATGTTCATCTCTTGATGCTCTTGAGTTCTATACAGTAATTATGAATCTTTGTCCCAATAGGTGGTTCCCATGTGTTTACTTTTAGATTTTTGCAAGGGTAAGTGGAATCCAAGACTGATCACATAAATTTGCAATACTTATTTTTTTACTCTACGCATCTTTCTTGCCTTACGCTTATCCATTGGTAAAAAGTCGCTGAGATGTAAATTGAAGATCTTGATCTCTAATCAACCCAAGCCTTTTTCCTAAAAGTTTGTGTGAAATACTGAACAATTCCCTTTTAATGTCGGGGAGGGAGCAACCCATTTAACTGAGGGGGTTCTGAGTGTGTCAGAGAAGGGGTGGGAACATAATAAGGTCTAATGCCTGCGACCTGGATGGGGTTTTCCTAATCTCACAGATATCAAAATCCAATTCCCTTTTTAAAAACTATTGCATATACATCTTTAAAAATTTATATTGACTTTATTTTGTTTCTATTTCAGTTAAATTATAATAATTAAGAGCCTCAAATTGATTTTTAATAAAGAGCTCGGCAGAGAAAAATGCCTGTGTATTTTAGTTCTTAAAATATAAGTACAATAAGGGGCGCCTGGGGGGCACAGCTGTTGAGCGTCTGCCTTCGGCTCAGGGCGTGATCCCGGCGTTATGGGATCGAGCCCCACATCAGGCTCCTCCGCTATGAGCCTGCTTCTTTCTCTCCCACTCCCTCTGCTTGTGTTCCCTCTCCCGCTGGCTGTCTCTATCTCTGTAGAATAAATAAATAAAATCTTTAAAAAATATATAAGTATAATAAGGGGCATTTGGGTGGCTCAGTTGGTTAAGTGTCTGCCTTCTGCTCAGGTCATGATCCCAGGGTTCTGGGATCCAGCCCCACATCGGGCTCCCTGCTCAGAGGGGAGTCTGCTTCTCCCTCTCCCTCTGCTGCTCCCCCTGCTTGTGCTCTCTTGCTCTCTCTATCAAATAAATAAATACAATCTTAAAAAATATATATATGTATGTATAATAAGACTACAAACTGCAATCCTCATATTCTTGTATGAAGATTAGGAAAAATGCACTTAAGTTATATTACGAAAAATTATAAGACAATATAAATACAATATTTAGCTTGGATTAGAAGGACACACATTGTACTTTCTGGATATTTAAAATGTTTTGGCTTTGGGGCACCTGCGTGGCTTTGTCAGTTAAGGGTCTGACTCTTGGTTTCAGCTCAGGTCATGATCTCACAGTCGTGCATCAAGCCCCACGTTGGGCTCCACACTCAGCAGGGAGTCTGCTAGAGATTCTCTCCTTTCCTCTCCCTCTCTCCTCGTCCTTACTCTCTAAAATAAATAAATCAATCTCTAAAATGTTTTGGCTTTGTTGTCCATGTAAATTCAAAATAATATATTTTTAATTAAATTAAAAATAGTATAGATAAACATAATGAAAATCAATAGTTTTCTGCCCCAATTTTCCTATCTCCCTGCCCTCTTCCGATAAGGCAATTTCCTCTGGGTTTTTTGTTTGTTTTTCTACTTGGGGTGGTTTTCTCTGTAGTAAACCAAGGATGGTCTATTTTTTATTGTTTTGTCCAGGATGAAGCTCAGGTGTTTTCATTTAGCCACACCCAAGTATAGCTTCAAGTTGTTACTTTTCATATCATCACCCTAGGAGGTGCCCAAAGCCCTATCTGTCTTTATTCTGAGAACTCATGAAAATTCTTTAAGATTGCAAGAGCTATGAGGAAACAGATGGGTGATATCTAATTTCAGAGAGTAATCTATGTCAAAAATTGTCTCTACTGAGAGGAAAATACCGTAGCCTCCCAATTATAGCTCAGGTGTATTTTTCAATTCCCATATCATTTCAGGGCATTTATAATGGAAAGTCCTGGATTGAACGGAAGATATTAGTCCTCCACAATACTGTGTCTTTCTCACAGCATGATCCCATCATGTTAGTGACCCTGAGTCCATGATCACCAGACCCGTTTTACTTTTATTAGTCTTCCTCTTCCTTCATCCTGAAAATATCTTTGTCATCATTGGGATAGGAAAGACTTCTTTTATATAAAGGTCTTTCTATTAAATATATCTTTTCTAATGTGATTTCTGATCTATTTTCTGGGGAGAAACGTTATTTTTCTTTTGTTCTTTGTTATAAAATGGGCTAACGCACATGGAAGGATCTAGGTGAGTGAAAATCTCAGAGTTGAATGTAAAACTAATGAAAGAGGGTGAGGGAATGTCTCCCCCCCGCCCAATAACAAAATAATATTGCCAAGAGTCAGCTTATCCTTCCTTAATTTTATCCCATTACCTAAGCATGTTACTCTGAGTGTATTGGTGCATAACAAGTTATGATAAATTTAGAAACGTTAAACAGCACGTGTTTGTATGTCATAGCATCTATGGATCAGGAGCTGAGCACAGCTTAGTCGTTAGCTCAGGGCTTCACAAGGCTGGAATCAAAGTCATGCCCACACTGAATTCTCATCCAAAACTGAGTCCTCTTCCAAGTTTATTCAGGCTGATGGCAGAATTTAGTTCCTTGGGGCTGTAGAACTGAGACCCTTGCCTCCCAGTGGCTACCCCTCTTCATAGACAGTCACACCACGCATGCTTTCTTCTTTAAGGCCAGAAGGAGGGCACTCCTCTCCCTCTCTCCTCTAGAGTCTTTTTAAAGTATTCAACTGATTAGGTCAGCTGTACCCACAATATTCTCTCTTTTGGGTAACTGAAAATGGACTAATTTAGAACCTCAGTTACATCTGAGAAATAACCTAATCTTTCCATTTAATGTAATCTAATCACAGAGCAACATCCCATCATCTTTATAAATCCCACTGAAATTCAAAGGCACATGATTATACATATGCGTGGGAATTTTGAGGTCCTCTTAGAGTTGCCTACCATACCAACAAAGCCCTAAAAAATATGCTGTAAGTGCTACTGCATAGTTCATTGAATTTAAACATTGCCTTTTGATTCCTGGTAAGATAACTAAGAACTGAATTCATATATGCCAGGACAAATAATACGTCTAAAAATTTTTTTTCCAATATATTAATTCATAGTTCCTCCACTACGGACATCTAAGTCTGCCTATTAAAGCCAAAGTTTTGTATAGCTGGATTGAGACAGCTCTTTGCTTATCTCCAAGGATGCTTGAGAGTTGGTTTTTGACTCTTGGCCATGTAAGGCAGTGAGCTAGCTAACGAAGTAACTAAGTTAACATAAAAACTAACTAGCATAAAAACTTATGGTAAGTTTTCTAAAGTTCAAACTTCCTGTGTGGAACCTAGAACAAATTTGTTTATTTATGACTCATACTTGTGATAATTAGTGATATATCCTGTCTCTGTTGTACAATCAGACTATGCAGGAAACCTCTGTCTGAGCTCTCCTAAAGCCTAGTTTATTCATATGAAAATCAGCACAAATATCAGCAGTTTCACTCAGAGATGAATCATGCTTTTGTGGAAGTAAGAGCACTGGGGAGCTTGTTCCTGAATGGTTTTTTGGTCCCCAGCTGCTTATTCGAATTTTCTGCTGCTGTATTATATTACTTGCCTTTTTAAAAAGCTTTACATGGGTATGCTTATTAAAGCCTTATGATTTCTTTCAATTATCTAAACCTGGAAATCTTTGGAACATTTAAACCTCCTTTTTCATTTCCGTAATTTTGGACCTTTTGAATTTTTTCTCTTTATATCTTAGTGTAGGGGTTAGAAAGTTTTCTCTGAAGGACGGGATGGTAAATATTTTCAACTTTGTGAGCCAGTCTCTGTTGAACTATTCAATGCCCCCATGGTAGTGCAAATGAAGACATTGATAATACATAAATGAAGGGTTTGGCTGTGTTACAAAAGAACTTCATTTATATAAACAGATGGTGGGATAAATTTAGTCTATAGGTCATAGTTCGCCAACCCCTGCCAAAGTGGTTAAAATGAGAATATATAGGCACCAACCCTACTCTCCACTTTGCCTTATCACATCTTAGCAGTTGTAAATGTACTTATAAAGTTTGCTGTACAAAACCAGTTGTGTCTTATATTATCAGTTCATTGTAAAAGGTGAAAATCCATAAGGTATGTGTGTTAGCCAACCTGCAAGGTGTCTGCCGATGATCCCTATTTCCGATGTACATACTGTTGTATAATTTCCTTCCATGTTGTACCAGGGTTGATCTGTGTCACCAATGGAATACAGAGGAAATGATAATATGCCACTTCTAAGGCTAGACCATAAAAGATAGCATGGCTTCTTCCTCTTTTCTCTCTCCTGTATCACTTGATCTGGGGGAAGCCAACTACTGTATCATGAGAAACCCTGTTGCAAGAACCATGTGACGAAGAACTAAAGTCTCTTATGTACAGTGAGCAAGGAAATGAAGCCCAGCTTCAGGTAATGAGACTTCCTCTTCCTTGACAGCTTCGACTCTCCAGCCTTAGACAAGCCTTCAGATGACACAGTCCCAGCCAGGATCGTGATGGAAACCTCATGAGAAATCTTGAACCAAATTCATTCTGCTAAGTTGTTCCAAGATTCCTAACCCTCAGAAGATGTGTGATATAATACCTGTTTATTTTTAAGCTACTAAGGGTTGAAATAATGTATTATGTAACAACAGATATTTCACATTTTGGTACCAGAAGAAAGGAGCTACCATAAAGAATCAAATAAATCGGATGCTTGAGCCATGACAGTGGATGGAAGCTGGGAGGCCTGGAAAGACGGAAAGCTTCTGCCCGCACCTCTCCTCCCCTCCAATGCCCAGTTTGAGCCCCCACTGGCTGGCAAGTCCAAGGCGGGCTTACTTGTCTTCATTTTTGGAGACACTTTTCTATTCACTGTAATTTTAGTTGTTCACTGTGGAAAATTTGGGAACCAAAAACCAGATATCTATAGCCACAAGCAAAAAGTGAATATATATATATATATATATATATATATATATGACACATGTCATATACATAAAACGGCACACGCATGTATATGCAGGGATTAGTGTTTGTCCACCCTTTATCGTGAAATACAGCACACTTACAGTGCATGAAGCAGAAGGTGTGCGGTTTAGCCAATAGTCATCACACGCCTGCCATGCCACAGAAGACACCAGAGATTGTCCTTTGGGATCACCCCCTGTGCTGTCCAGTGGCCCCCATCCTGATTCTGGGCATACCATTTCCTTGTTGCTTTTTGTAGTTTACTATATAAATATGCAACCCTGAACAGGTTAGTCTGACTTACTTTTGAGCTTACTTTTGAACTTCCCATTTATGTAAAAAAAAAAAGACAGAAGTCTACTCGTGAGGGCTTACAGGGAGGTGAGAAACATGTTAGAAACTGGAGTAAGAGGAATTCTTACCATTTAGTGGTGTCAAGTTTAGCATCACTGTAATAATGTGGAAGGTAGAAGATGTGCCTAGTAAATTGAGTGAACAAGCTAAAGTCACCTCCAGCCAGATTATCGAAGTTAGGGCCTGCTTTCTTCCTCTTGCTTATGTTGCAATCAATAGGAGACCTATAAACTAATGGAAGGCCTTAAAACAAGGAGCCAGAATGCACTGGCTTGGAAGATTCTCAAGCTTGTTTAAAAGTCAAGAAAAGGGGTGCCTGGGTGGCACAGCGGTTAAGCGTCTGCCTTCGGCTCAGAGCGTGATCCCGGCGTTATGGGATCGAGCCCCACATCAGGCTCCTCCGCTATGAGCCTGCTTCTTCCTCTCCCACTCCCCCTGCTTGTGTTCCCTCTCTCGCTGGCTGTCTGTATCTCTGTCAAATAAATAAATAAAATCTTTAAAATAAATAAAAAAAATAAAAGTCAAGAAAAGAAAAAAATAAAGCTAAATTCTGAGCGAACATCAAATCCAGGGTGCTGTCAGGAAAGCACAGTATAAAGCAAAAGCTATGGGTCTAACTGTAAAATGCTCCGTTAAGGTTACAAAAAAAGCAAAGATGGTGCCTCAGTTCAGTGAAACAAAAGATCTATGAAGAGTGTCCTTCAACAAACCTTCTAGGAACCTTGAAATTTTTCCTCAGTCATTTCAGCAGGAGCTCTCTGCAGAGAAGCTCAAAGAGGTGTATGTGTTTGGGCTTTTGGGAATGAGGTGAATCCCGATAAAATTCATAGGAGACTCTAAAACATTTTAAAATAATTATATCAGCAGAAGCATGGCCAGTTCGAATGGAAAGGGACAGTGACAGTAAAAATACATACATACACACAAGACAAACATATATATATATATAACATACATAAATGGGAATCTTGGTCTCCCTGAATATTTGCAAGTAGGAAGCACCTAAGAAAGCTGTGAAGCCACAAGCAAATGTTGCCTTTCATTAAAAAAGAACAATGGTTTAAGGGAGAGAACTTAGCAGGTTTGTCCAAGAGTTACGGAGAGACATTTCAAGGCAAAAGTATGACTATATCCTAATCAGGTATCCTTGATATATTATTGTATATTATTATTATGTTATACTGTTGTATAATACTATATATAGATACATATAAATACATTGTGATATTATATAGATACAGATATATGTCTGTCTATTACCTATCAACCCTCTATCATCATGTATCATCTATAGCACATTTTCTTTTTCCATTCATCTGTCAGTGGGCATTTAGGTTGTTTCCGCACCTTGGCTGTGGTGAATAGTGCTGCAGTAAACATGGGTGTGTTAATATCTCTTTTGATTCTGATATCATTGTTTTGGATACATATTCAAAAGTAGGATTGCTGGATCATATAGTAGTTTTAGTTTTAGTTTTTTGAGCAATCTCCATCCTCTTTTTCCCAGCAGCCACACCATTTCGCATTCCCACTAAGAGTACACAAATGTTCCAATTCTTCCACATCCTGGCCAACACTTGTCTTTTTTTTTTCTTTTTTCTTCTTTTAATCTCTATTCTAACATGTATGGGATGGTATCTTGCTGCGGTTTTGATTTGTATTTCCCCAATAATTAGTATTATGAGCACCTTTTTGTGTCCTTGTAAATTTGTAAGTCTTCTTTAGAAAAATGTTTATTCAAAATTTAACCCATTTTTAAATTGTTATTAGTTTTGTTTTGTTTTGGTTTTTTTTGGTATGGAATTGTAAGAATTGCTTAACTATTTTGGAAATTAACCCTTTATCAGATATATGGTTTGCAAATATTATATGCTATTTTATAAGTTGTTTTGTCACCCTCCTAATGGTTTCCTTGATGTGCGGAAGGTTTTTAGTTTGATACAATCCCATTTGTCTATTTTTGCTTGATCACCTGTACTTTTGTGTCATACCCAAGAAATAATTATCAAGACTGATGTCTTAAAGGTTTTCTCCTATGTTTTCTTCTAGGAGATTTATAGTTGCAGGTCTTTTGGCTAAGTTTTTAATCCACTTTCAGTTGATTTTTGAGTATGATATAAGCTAAGGCTCTAATTTCGCTCTTTGCATGTGGATATCGAGTTTTCCCAGCACCATTTGCTGAGCAGACAATCCTTTTTCCATTGTGTATTCTTGGCACCCTGTCAAAGACCAGTTGACTGTACATGCATGGATTTATCTCTGGGATCTCTATTCTGTTCTATTGCTCTATGTGTCTGTTTTCATGCCAGTACCATATGGTTTTGTTTACTATAGCTTTGTAATATAATTTGAAGTCAGGAAGTTTGATGCGCCCAGCTTGGTTCTTCTTGTGTAAGATTGCTTTGAATATTTGAGATATTTTATCAATCCATATGAATTTTAGGATTTTTTTCTATTTCTGTACAAAATGTCACTGGGATTTTGACAGGAATTGCACTGAATCTGAAAATCATTTTGAGCAATATGGACATTTTAACAATATAAAGTCCTCTGATCTCACTAACAGCCTGGCCAGATACTCTGCAGGACCTGCAACCCTTGTGTTAAGTTCAACCCACTTTTTTCTTAGCAGCTCCCAGTCATCTAATGTATTCAAGTCTTTAGTGCTCTGACATAAGGTACATGGAATCCGGTTCGTCAGGAAGCTTTCATGAAAGTTGGTTAACAGATGTTCTTTCCACTTTTTTACTCCCTAGGGAGAAGCTAGGAGCTGGAGGGGTTTGCCCACTCACTTTGTGTTGGGCCAGGAGGAGGATCTCTGGAGCTATCACAGCTTCCATCCCACACCATCATCTCTGTTCTCACTGGTACCAGTCAATCAGACTCTGCTGGGTCACATTAACACTTCAAGACAGGCTAGACAGAAGTCAATCCTATGGGAAGCCCTCCAAAAAGTTAGAACACTGGATGTGTGGTCTACCTCTTTTCTTCCCCATGGAGTCAGAGTTTCTTTATTTTCTCACTCACTGCTGAGTGGGCTATGAGGGCTATGAGACTATGATGACTGCCAGCCCACACCACTGTCACAGTTTTCACTGGCCACAGGAGGCTAGATTATGCTGGGTGTTATCAACACTCTGAAATAGGCTAGACAGAATCCAATCGTTTGGGTAGCCTCTGGAAAATTAGGGCACTTAGATACTCAGTCTACCTCTTCCTTCCGCAGAGAAAGCTGAGAGCCTGGAGTTTCCTCCTGGTTGCATAGACCTGAGCCAGGATAAACATTATCACAAGAGGCTGTCTCAGTTTTCCCTACTGGCTTCGAAGTGGGTAGTTTGCACTCACCCAGTTACATGAAACTTCTCAGTTAGTTTTAGAATTTCTCACAAAGGGATTCTGCCTATGAATTGTTATTGAATTGGTGTGTTTGTGGTTGGAAAGAGGGTCAAGGACTTCCTGTTTTGCCATCTTGCTGATGTCACCGGCTAATTTTTTTTCCCTAGAAGGAAAAATAAGAATAAGCCCACTATGTATTTATAATTTACATGTATTTGTATATACATATTTCCAGCCTTAAGTGATATAAAATAGAGATACTTATTCACTCAATTTCTAATTTATATCTAAATTAGATTTGAATTATAATCAAATGCAGTTTAACTGGATTTAAATGGACAAAAATATTACCCTGTGTGAGTGGAAGAATTGTGACTGGATTCATCTCATGACTGGGAGAGCAATTGCCATTGTAAATAATGCCATAAAACATCTCCTTACAGCACTAACTAGGACTTTTAATATTTTCCAATTACCAGTTGAGGTTTTCCGAACAATATCCTTTGAGATGCATCTAGCTGTATGTTTTTACTTGACCCAGCATTAAAATTGTTAGACTTGCGTTTTTTCAACTATTATGGGCTATAGATGTTTGTTAAAACACTAAATAAATAACACAGAGGTGCTGCAAGAAAGCCAGTGCATACATGGAGAGCAGTCACCTCAGCTTAACATTTTAGAATGCTTAGTCACTGGAAACTTGTGAGTCTTCCCTATAAGCTTTTACTGGATAAGAGTATGAAGTATATTTTAGAGCACAGATCTAAAAGAAAGGGTATTTTTATAAACATACTAGCTAAGTCTCCAGTTTCATATTCCAAAGATGTTGCCTGATTTCAAATATCCCCCAACTCTCCCCCAAATACAAGAACTCAATAAGAAAAACAAATAAACCACACAAGTCCCATGACCTTTCAGCAACTCCTCATACGGAGTGCCACAACCTCCAAATTCACTGTAAGCAGATGAAAGAAATACAACAGAGTTCTTGCTCTAGCCTACTACTTAATGCGTATCTGGTGCAGCGTTGGGGGATTTCTGTAAAAAAGACAACAGAAGGCGTGATGAAGCACAGACATAATCAATCCAGGAAGATAAAACGGCAATAATAAATTCCAAAACACTTAACATAGTTGGGACTTGGTATTTCATAAAGGGCTTGAAATGCAAGATGTGAGAAACCTGGAAAAGCACTTTTTTCCCCTCTGTGGGAGAAGCAGATAATAATGAAGAGGTGGTGCCTCTTAGAGATGTGACTGTGAAAGTAATAATAATAATAATAATAATAATAATAATAATTATGGGGATTTCAGGATCCTGAAGAAAGGAGAAAGAAAAAAAGACATGCCTTTGCTTGCACACTGCCCCCCCCCCCCCATGTCAGCACCATCCATAAAGGAAACTGCACAGAGCAGGGCAAAACTGACAGGAGAGGGAGCTCTCTGACTAAGAACCTTGACCGGTACATGCCTAGGAATAGAAAAAAAAAACAGACTACCTCTGTAGAAAATCTCTTTAACAATTCAAGAATATGAATAAAATATTTTCTACCTACAAAAAGTCATCCATCTAAAAAAAAGAAAACAACCGCAAAGCTGATGAAAACCACAGTACCACCCAGCAAATTAAATACAAGATCCTCACACAGTCTTAAAAAGGAACAGAAGCGCCAAAAAGAAAAAAGGGTTGAAATGAAGCAGAAGTCAATGAAACTCAGAGAAGCAGTGAATTGCCTCAAGTAAAGTGATGAACAGAGATTTACAAGGCAAACTGAAACATAAGAAAGCAGGTGTTGCAAGCCCCAACCTAGACAAAGAAGTATACCTAAAGAGAATTAAACAAAACCAAAAAACGACCCTTTATAATCTTAAAAGATACATGCTACTATGAAGGTAAATAGCTATGAATCTATTCAGTAAGTAATAGTGACTACATATTTAAAAATTACAGTCGATGCAGAAGAAACAGGCAGTAACACGTTAGTAAAAGGTGGTTTTAACAGGCCGCTGTCAATATAGGACAGCAAGTTTGAACAAAACAAGTTATGTCATAGATGTTCTAAATAACGTAGTCAGCATGGTAGATATTTTAGCTCCATATTGACTACCATACACTGACAGTAGAAAATAGACCTTCTTTTCAAATGCCTTTGAAGCATCCACAAGAAAATGTATGGATACTTTCTGATCGGGATGAAGTACATACATGTACTTAGGTGTGTGTATGTATATATGCACATGTATGTATACGTATGTGAATATTCTAAAGCATTTTGCTTTGCAGAAAAACTCTTAAGGTATTCCACGGCCGTTAGGAGAATGGCATAGATGCCAATTATCTCCACTCTTTATTAAATTGTTCTGGTGGTGGTAACCGATATAACTAGGCTAAAAAAAATAGGCAGAAAGATTAAAAAAAAAAAACCCTCCATATTTGCGCATGTGTGATACTATACCTAAATAATATGAGATAATCGATGATAAACCTAACTCTAATAATAAGAAATCCAGTAAGTTGACAGGTTGTGGAGTTAATATGCAAAAATAAATAACATCCAGGGTGCCTGGGTAGCTCAGTTGATTAAGCATCTGCCTTCTACTCAGGTCATGATCTCTGGGTCCTGGGATCTAGCCATGAACGGGCTCCCTGCTTGGAGAAGAGTCTGCTTCTCCCTCTGCCCCTCTCCCTGTTCATACTCTCTCTCTCTCACTCTCCAATAAATAAATAAATAAATGAATAAACAAATCCTTAAAAAATAAATAACATCCATTTACACAAATAAAACCAGTAAGAAGACATGATGAAGGAAAAAACACTATTTATAATCATGATAAATAAGATGAAATATTTGGGAATGAATTTAGCAAGGACTATTCAAAATCTATTTAAAAAATGTAAAACATTCCCAAAAGACAAAAAATAGACTTTAAAAAGGCAAGAGCATTTACTTTTGCTTGGGATCTTTTCTTAAGTTAATTTATACATTTGAAATGATCCCCCCAAAATCCAATGACTGATGGATCTGGGTAAGTTGACGTTGAAGTTCATATGGAAAAACAAACACAGACTATGTAGATACAAAAGCATAGATATGAGGAAGACCCACCAGTTATTGAAGCATACCTCAAAAACCTCCAGTAAGTGTGGTATGGTTGCCAAAGACACACAAATAGACAGACCAAAGGAATAGAATGCAAAGGCCAGAAATAGTCTCAACTACATATAGAAATTTAGATTACGATAAAGGTAGTGATCTTAAATCATGGGATACATGTTGTTGTTTGGACAACTGTATAGCTATTTATAAAAGGTTAAAATTAGATATATTCCTCAAACCATATACAGGAATAAACATCAAAGGGGTTATAAATCTAAATAAATAAAATGAGACCATATAAATAGAAGAAAACTGGATATATTTCTCTATGATCTGGGTGAACGCTTTCTAATTATCCTAAAAATTTCAATGCTATATAAATGTAATGCTTGAAAAAATATGGCTACCTAAATTTATTTTAATTTGCATAGCAAAAAATTCCAAAAGCAAAGTCAAAATACACATGAAAAATTGGAAAAATACTTACAATATACATTACAGATAAAGGATGATATTCTTAATATACAGAGAATGTTTAAAGACTGAGAAAAAAGACTAAAAATCCCCTAGCAAAAACATGGCAAAAACCTTTGAACAATTATTTCAGATAAACAGATATAAAAATGACCATTAAACTGAGAAAATCAACTGCAATCATTATAAGAGTAACGTAAACTAAAATCATAATGGGATTCCATTTCCCATCTGCCAGAAAGGCAAAAATTCAAAAGCCTGTTGAAGTTGAGGGGAAATGGACATATTTATATACTGCTACTGGGAATGTCAAAGGCTACATCCTGACATGGAGGAAATGTCTCCTTTCCTCTCTTCTCTCCCTCCAGCCCCCCCACTCTATAGATAGAGAGTTATAGATATTGATATAGGCATAGGCATAGCTATAGAGCTATAGTTATGGGAACAACAGAGGCACTTCACACACCTAATTGCATATTCATGTACTCCTTAAGTCAGCAATCCCATTTCTAGGAATTTATTTTGAAGGTGATGTGCAAATGGAAAGAAATTAAAACCCACAGGCCATACATGCACATGGAAAGGAAGCTGGATAAGAGACCATATAATGTATCACTTAGGGGTGTTCTCTGAAACAAGATGTCCTGGGTCTATAATTTATGTGACTCTGGACAAGTTATTTTTTCTCAGTTCACACCTCAATTTCCCGATTAGAAAAATGAAGACATTAATAGCATCTTCCTTGCAGAATTGTTTTGAAGAACGAATTAGTTTAAGCAAAGTACATGCAATTATAGTGGCCCACTCAATAAATGTTAACTCTTTCTAAGGGAGGAACATTATTTTTATAATAAAATTACCTTAAAAATTATTTTTTTGTTTGCTTATCTTTCATTCAAATATTTGAGTGCATTTTTTTTTTCAAAATGGTATTTGTTTTCATGGATTAAAACAAAACAGGAAAATAAAACAATTCCTTCTCACCTTTATAGGTGTTAATTAAAAAAAATCTTGTATGGTGTTTTTCTTTTATTTACTTTCAGAAGTAAGTGTATTCTCTACTTCTTGATCATAGTATTATCCATTGCTCACAGAGACACTTAATAAAATCATTTATATGTACGGTTTTTCTTTCTCATCTTTTAAAAACTTTTTCTACCCACATCTTTTTTTCATTTTTTAAATTTTTAAAAAAGATTTTATTTATTTATTTGACAGAGAGAGCGCGCGCACAAGCAGGGGGAGCAGTAGAGGGAGAGGCAGGCTCCCCACTAAGCAAGGAGCCTGACTTGGGGCTTGAGGGCAGACGCTTAACTGACTGAGCCACCCAGACACCCCTCTACCCACATCTTTTGGATTTCTTACTGCAGCTCAAATTCACGATCTGGGGCCCCTCTTCTCTCTCCTGCACTCATGGTGTCCCTTGTAAACGTCTTGGAACGTGATTTTTTAAAAATTTAGATTCAATTAATTAACATATAATGTATTATTTGTTTCTGGGGTATGGGTCTGTGATTCATCAGTCTTTTTTTTTTTTTTTAAAGATTTTATTTATTTATTCGACAGAGATAGAGACAGCCAGCGAGAGAGGGAACACAAGCAGGGGGAGTGGGAGAGGAAGAAGCAGGCTCATAGCAGAGGAGCCTGATGTGGGGCTCGATCCCATAACGCCAGGATCACACCCTGAGCCGAAGGCAGACGCTTAACCGCTGTGCCACCCAGGTGCCCCTCATCAGTCTTTTATAACACCCAGTGCTCATTACAATACATACCCTCCCAGTGTCCATCACTCAGTTACCCCCTCCCTCCCACTCCCCGCCCCTCCAGCAATCCTCAGTATGTTTCCTATGGTTAAGAGTCTCTTATGGTTTGTCTTCCTCTCTGGTTTCATCTTGTTTCATTTTTTCCTCTCTTCTCCTATGATCCTCTGCCTTGTTTCTTAAATTCCACATATCAGATCATATGATAATTGTCTTTCTCTGTGATTTATTTCACTTAGCATAATACACTCTAGCTCCATCCACTTTATTGCAAATGGCAAGATTTCATTTTTTGATGGCCGAATAATATTCCAGTGTGTGTGTGTGTGTGTGTGTGTGTGTGTGTGTGTGTATGTGTATCACCACATCTTCTTTATCCATTCATCTGTTAGTGGACATCTGGGCTCTTTCCATAGTTTGGCTATTGTGAACATTGCTGCTATAAACATTAGAGTGTAGGTGCCCCTTCGGATCACTACATTTGTATCTTTGGGGTAAACACCAGTAGTGCAATTGCTGGGTCCTAGGGTAGCTCTATTTTCAACTTTTTGAGGAACCTCCATACTGTTTTCCAGAGTGGCTGTGACAGCTTGCATTCCCACCAACAGTGTAAGAGAGCTCTCCTTTCTCCACATCCTTGCCAACATCTCATTTCCTGACTTCTTAATTTTAGCCATTCTGACTGGTGTGAGGTGGTATCTCATTGTGGTTTTGATTTGTATTTGGGAAAATCATTTTTGATGGCAGGTCTGTGGTGCATGAATTCAGAAAAATAATAAGAAGCTAGGTCTTGGGTATCAGCATGTGTCTGGGCTAATTTCAGGGTAATGCTTTTGTATTAGACAGTATAATTAATATTATAATTAAAAGACTGACATGTAAATGCACTTTTCACATTCATTTTAATTTCCTGTTCTTCATTCTGTAATTTATAAATCGTTTTGTGCATTTTTCTCTGGTCGTAAGGAACAGATAGTATTTATGATACTTCTGAATTCTGAGTGAGAAGCCAAAATCATCTGGTTAAATTATGACCAACAAAATTCTAATATAGAAAAACATAATGAGACCAAGTGTAATGGTCATATTGCATAAAAGCCTTATATTAGCATTTGGCATGTTTGGTGGAATATCAAAAAATGACTCAGACTTACTAATTTTGGACATTACACTCTTATCATTGACCTCACTCATGGACTACTGGTAATGTGAATTCACATTCTAACAACATTGAGTGATTTAGGGGGAAAAGCTGATACCAGGTACTTTTAATATGAGCAAATGAATATGAATGGCTTATATATCACAAATCAATTTCATGGGAAAGAAACTCAAGCCTCTTCCAGCCCCCAGTGCTCCACCAATTCAGTATTTGCCTATCTGCTGTGGAACCTCCATGAAACCAGATACAAAATTGTTTTCTTTTTTCCCCACATATATCCACAAAGGTATATATGCAGCTAGAAATTACTCAGAGTACAACCTTCACTTGCATTAAGAGAAAGATATATTTCCAAAAGGGTAATTTTATTAGTGACAATGGTAAAGTAGTTCAGATTTAAAGGCTCTAGTGGCTTGGACAAAACTGAATTTGAATTCTTACTTAAATTCCTATTCTAGTTGAGTCCCTAAGCAAGTAATTTTATTTTCAGAGCCTCAATTTTCTCATCTATACAATGGGAATATCTACTTTGTGAATTGGCTGAGAAATAAAAACAAATACTTTCAGAGCAAGCATATAAAACAGAAGTGGGAACGTAGTAGGTGTGCATTAAATTGACTTCACTTGCTGTCTTCTTATGCTAGATTTCTAGGCTGCTTTGCCATTTTACTGCCTTCAAAGGCCGAGGAAAGATGCTAACAGAGATAGGGAAGGAAAAGCACAAAGAATCTCACTGAAGAATAAAGTAATTCACTAAAAAGATATGGAATTAGAGGTCTGAACAGAATGTCTTCCTTTTCCAGTGTTTCACTGGCAGATAACTATGTATCAAATAAATGGCTTAAAGACTAAAAGATACTTTCATGTATTTATTGTAGGGATCCTGGAGCTTTCTGAATTCTCCCCAACAGCTTTTTATCTTTAAGACCTCCATTGCCTGAGTTCTTACCTTAACCCCTCCCCTTATTTCTCTTGCTTCCCCTGGACTGGTTCAGACTGTCCATTAAGGTTGATTTCTGAGACTTTAGGAGCGCTGCACTTTTATTGACGATTATGGTGTGACTCTTGTTATAAAATGGGAAGTTTTTCTAGAGGAGTCTTTAAGAAAATCAAAGCTTTTCTGAAACATTTGGATCATAAAAGTTGTATTCCACCGATATATAACATGTCTTTTATTTCATGTTTTTCCTGAAAACTAAACCTAATCACGTGAATATCACGTGACTCTTTCAGCGTTTTCGAAACACGGTTTTCAGTCATTATCCTCTCCAGGACCCACCATATATTTGTAAACTCCTGTGGTTGGTTTAACCTGAAAATAGAGGGTTTTCTGTATATCACCGCCCAGGGATTTGAGGGTGTATGACAAGGTAATAAAAGTTCCCTTTTCTCACTGTGAAAGAGTCCAATTCCAATGTTCTCTGACATAAGGATGATAGCAATGTTCAACATCCGTATACTAAATAGATAATGGAAATATGAGCTCAATTTGACAGATTTTTCCTATGTGCATATGATTATGTAATAAATGATAAATAAAATACCACAAATATTACCGTGAATTCTGATGACCTGCTGGAGATTGCTCAGAGCCCTTGCTTTCTTAACTCCTTCCCTTTGCATTTGCTGTTAACTACATGACTCAGGAAAAAGTACAAATATTTTGCATAAGTCTTTCTTATTCTATGAGATCCAGCTCAAAATCCAAATGCTATATGAATTCTTTCCTGAATGCTCCCTGAAATGGTCCCTTATTCTTCCACAGTCAGGAAGCACTTCTTTCATAAGTCACTTTAGTGATTTCAGTGCCATGCATTTGGGGTCCTTACCATAGGCTATGTCTTACGGACCCTAAGGGAGAGGAAGTAACCTTTGGGGGAAAATAAAAACACTTTCTGAACACCTATGAAAGTCTTACCATCAAACTACCTAGTTACTGATGCTCAAGTAAAATTATTTTCTTAATTTGTGACTAAACAAAAAATTCCACCATCACACAAGGGTCTTTCTTGACTCAGGAGAGATGCAAATGCTATTTCCATTGCTGGCTAAGCTTTTCCCATTTACTTCCCCCTCCAGATAACTCCCCTTCACCTTGAGAGCTCAGCTCTCACTTCCTAAAAAAGGCTTTGTCCTAAGCACTCCCATCCCATTCTCTGCTCTATGTTCTTTTAGCGTTCTATAGTTGTTTTAATTCTATCCACAAGAATAACTTACTATAATTAATAAATTATTGGTAATTTTATCATCTTACCCTTTACCTCATCTTTCATAATATAGTGTAAAAGATCATGTCTCACTTGTTCACAGTCATATCCCCTGAGTGCATCACACTATAGTTTATGTTGTAGGTTCTCAATATTTGCTGAGAGAATAAACAAATAAGTGGTTTTTGACTGAGTAAAAACCAGTAAAAGTTTTTGAAAATTCCAACACTGTTAACCATGTTTTATTTTTCGCTCTTCGGCTTTGGCTGCTGTGCTTGTCTAGAAAGTTGAGTACAGATGCAACTGTTAGCTCTTTGCCGATGAAGAGAAGAATTTACCAGAGAGCTGGGTTCTCTGTGCTACTCAGAATTCCATTATACTTCAGCGAGAAAGCACGGATGATTTAGTATTGCTTAATCTTGATTTTACACGTTTTCCTTCGGCAGGCAGCTAGATCACAAACAAAGTAGCCATGCAAGCTGAATATTTTGATGTGGCTCCTTATTCAGATATTAAATGGATATGTATCTTTGAAAAAAAATGACCTATTAATTCCCTGTACTTTGAAGTACTCATTACAAAACTGGGATAAAAAACAAGGTGTTTTATGGAGTATATACAACATTTCAGGGAAAATTCAATAAGTAATGATAAATCATATGTATCTAAAAATATAGAACATTGTGATGCCATGAAAGTAATATATATATATATATTCTACGTCAGCTGATGTTGTTTATATGCCACTTAAGGAAACTTCTTAGCTGCATTTTTACTCTTTAGATGGTTATAGGTTAAAGATAGCCTATAATTTGAATGCTTAGTGTTAAAGTAATAAAAACAGAAGATATGGTTTTAAGAATTACTGCATGCTTGGGAGACAGTGCTGAGTGCGGAATCAGCAGGAGGCAGCCATGGTAGTTACCCCTCCGGATAGCACTGCTTTGGGATGTTGTGAGGCCCGGATCTCTGATTTGCTATGAAGGTCATATTCCCTGAGAACTTTAACAACCTGCATAAAATTTTTCTATCATTTATGTACTACAGCTCCTTAGGTAAATGACATTTTTCTGGTTGGTTTTTGTTTTTCCATGGGCCTGATAATGAGAACTATGAACCATAGGACTGTCACCTCTTACTGGAAGTTAAAAATGTTTTGTGATTGACCAGCCGAGTCTGAATCTGGGATACTGACTTTAAAAAGAAAAAAAAAAATGCATGGTTGCAAGAGCAGATTGGATTAATTTGATGTATTTGTCCCTGTTTCTACACAGGGTTTTATGGACTCCCTACCATCTATCTCCTGGATTGGGCCCTTTTGTAATGAAGATTGTCGAGGCTGACTCTGCTCTCTCCCTGATCTATGCATTTCTGGCAGTTGGATATCTTTTCTGATCTTTGTAAATTTATTTTCTGGTCTGTACAGGTTATATCTAGTAGCACTGCAGTGAGGAGAACATGTCTTTCTCACATAAAATATGTGCAAAAGAAAAATACATTTAGCCCCACCCAGAACTTCCAAGTTTATGCTCAAGTGTCATGGAAGTAAGCAGTCCTATGTCTATAAAATAACTTTTGATACATTATTACGTGTCAAAGCATTTTTTTCTCCTTTTGCCATGGTATACACATATGGACATACACACTATCCCTGATTCATCTGCTTGGACAATCAAGAGAAACTTATAAAGCCACTATTCATTATTCTAGAAGAGTCCAACATTCTTAGGCCTCACACTTTTTCAAAGATTTCAAGCTTATTTTCCATACATTTGTAACCTGTGAATCACAATCCCAGTAATAATTATGGAATATGAATATTAATGCAATCCCAAATGTTCATCTCTGGTGTGTTTTCTCAGCCTCGATGAGCCAATACATCTTAAAGAAAACAGAAATGAAGTATATAATACAGTATATACTCTTTTTGTCTGCATTCTTTGACTCAGGATTATATCTGTTTGGTTTTTTATTACTGTGTAGGTTTCCATCATGCGACTATACAACAATTTTTCAATTCTATTCTTCTACTTGTGATGGTTATTTTGGTTGTTTCCTATTATTTTTGTTATAATTTTTTATTTGTTATATTAGACACCATACAGTATATCCCCAGTTTCTGATGCAATGTTCCATGATTCATTATTTGCATATAACACCCAGTGCACCATGCAATATGTGCCCTCCTTAATACCCATCACCGGCCTATCCCAATACCCTACCCCCCTCCCCTCTGAAGCCCTCAGTTTGTTTCCCAGAGTCCACAGTCTCTCATGGTTCATTCCCCCTTCTGTTTACCCCCCCTACATTCTTCTCTTCCTTCTCCTACTGATCTTCCTATTTCTTATGTTCCATAAATGAGTGGAACCATATGATAATTGTCTTTCCCTGCTTGACTTATTTCACTTAGCATAATCTCATCCAGTCCCGTCCATGTTGCTGCAAATGTTGGGTAATCGTTCTTTCTGATGGCTGAGTAATATTCCATTGTATATATGGACCACAACTTCTTTTTTTTTTTAATGATTTTATTATTATTATTATTATTATATTATGTTAGTCACCATACAGTACATCCCCGGTTTCCGATGTAAGGCTCGATGATTCATTAGTTGTGTATAACACCCAGTGCACCATGCAATACGTGCCCTCCTTACTACCCATCACCGGTCTATCCCATTCCCCCACCCCTCTCCCCTCTGAGGCCCTCAGTTTGTTTCTCATAGTCCATAGTCTCTCATGTTTCATTCCCCCTTCTGATTACCCCCCCTTTCTTTATCCCTCTCTTCCCCTACCGATCATCCTAGTTCTTATGTTCCATAGATGAGAGAAATCATATGATAGTTGTCTTTCTCTGCTTGACTTATTTCACTTAGCATTATCTCCTCCAGTGCTGTCCATGTTGTAGCAAATGTTGAGAACTCGTTCTTTCTGATAGCTGAGTAATATTCCATCGTATATATGGACCACAACTTCTTAATCCAGTCATCTGTTGAAGGGCATCTCGGCTCCTTCCACGATTTAGCTATTGTGGACATTGCTGCTATGAACATTGGGGTGCATATGGCCCTTCTCTTCACTACGTCTGTATCTTTGGGGTAAATACCCAGTAGTGCAATGGCTGGGTCATAGGGTAGCTCAATTTTTAACTTTTTAAGGGACCTCCACACTGTTTTCCAGAGTGGCTGTACCAACTTGCATTCCCACCAACAACGTAGGAGGGATCCCCTTTCTCCACATCCTCTCCAACAATTGTTGTTTCTTGCCTTGTCTATTTTTGCCATTCTAACTGGCGTAAGGTGGTATCTCAGTGTGGTTTTGATTTGAATTTCCTTGATGGCTAATGATTTTGAACATTTTTTCATGTGTCTGTTAGCCATTTGTATGTCTTCATTGGAAAAGTGTCTGTTCATATCTTCTGCCCATTTTTTGATTTGTTTATTTGTTTCTCGTGTATTGAGTTTGAGAAGTTCTTTGTATATCTTGGATACCAGTCCTTTATCTGTAGTGTCATTTGCAAATATATTCTCCCATTCCGTGGGCTGCCTCTTAGTTTTTCTGACTGTTTCCTTGGCTGTGCAGAAACTTTTAATCTTGATGAAGTCCCATAAGTTCATTTTATCTTTTGTTTCTCTTGCCTTTGGGGATGTGTCATGAAAAAGGTTGCTTTGGCCAATGTCGTAGAGGTTGTTGCCTATGTTCTCCTCTAGAATTTTGATGGATTCCTGTCTCACATCGAGGTCTTTCATCCATTTGGAGTTTATTTTTGTGTATGGTGTGAGATAGTGGTCAAGTTTCATTCTCTTGCATGTAGCTGTCCAATTTTCCCAGCACCACTTATTGAAGAGACTGTCTTTTTCCCACCGGATGTTTTTTCCTGCTTTATCAAATATTAGTTGCCCAAAGAGCTGAGGGTCCATTTCTGGGCTCTCTATTCTGTTCCATTGGTCTATGTGTCTGTTTTTGTGCCAGTACCATGCTGTCTTTGTGATCACAGCTTTGTAGTACAGCTCGAAATCCGGCATTGTGATGCCCCCAGCTTTGTTTTTCCTTTTCAACAGTTCCTTGGAGATTCGGGGCCTTTTCTGTTTCCATACAAATTTAAGGACTGTTTGTTCCAGTTCTTTGAAAAATGTCCTTGGTATTTTGCTCGGGATAGCATTGAAAGTGTAGATTGCTCTGGGTAGCATGGACATTTTAACTATGTTAATTCTTCCGATCCATGAGCATGGAATATCTTTCCATCTTTTTATGTCTTCCTCAATGTCTTTCAAGAGTGATTTATAGTTTCTAGAATATAGGTCCTTTACGTCTCCGGTTAAGTTAATTCCAAGGTAACGTATGGTTTTTGGTGCTATTGTAAATGGGATGGATTCCCTAATTTCTCTTTCTTCGGTCTCGTTATTCGTGTATAGAAATGCAACTGATTTCTGAGCATTTATTTTGTATCCTGCCACGTTACTGAATTGCTCTATAACTTCTAATAGTTTGGGAGTGGCTTCTTTTGGGTTTTCCATATAGAGTATCATGTCATCTGCAAAGAGAGACATTTTGACTTCTTCTTTGCCAATTTGAATACCTTTGATCCCTTTTTGTCGTCTGATTGCTGTTGCAAGGACTTCTAGTACTATGTTGAATAATAGTGGCGAGAGTGGGCATCCTTGTCGAGTTCCTGATCTTAAGGGAAAGGCTTCCAGCTTTTCCCCATTGAGAATAATATTTGCAGTAGGCTTTTCATAGATGGCTTTTATGAGATTGAGAAATGTACCTTCTATTCCTACACTCTGAAGGGTTTTAATCAGGAAAGGATGCTGTATTTTGTCAAATGCTTTTTCGGCATCGATTGAGAGGATCATATGGTTCCTGAGTCTTTTCTTGTTGATATGATGTATCACGCTGATTGATTTGCGAATATTGAACCACGCTTGCATCCCAGGTATGAATCCCACTTGATCGTGGTGGATAATCCTTTTAATGTACTGTTGGATTCTATTAGCAAGTATCTTGTTGAGGATTTTGGCGTCCATATTCATTAGGGAAATCGGTCTGTAATTCTCCTTTTTGAGGGGGTCTTTGCCTGGTTTGGGGATCAAGGTAATATTGGCCTCATAGAATGAGTTTGGTAGCTTTCCTTCTGTTTCTATTTTTTGAAATAGCTTTAGGAGAATAGGTATTATTTCTTCTTTGAATGTTTGGTAGAATTCCCCAGGAAAACCGTCCGGGCCTGGAGTTTTGTTATTTGGAAGGTTGTTTATCACTGACTCAATCTCTTCATAATTAATTGGCCTGTTTAAGGAATCAATTTCTTCCGGTTTCAATCTTGGTAGTTTATAGGTTTCCAGGAAGGATTCCATCTCTTCCAGATTGCTTAGTTTATTGGCATATAGCTGTTGATAAAAATTTCTAATAATCCTTCCAATTTCAATGGTGCTCGTCGTGACCTCTCCTTTTTCATTCAT
This sequence comes from Ursus americanus, assembly GCF_024610735.1. Classification (NCBI taxonomy): domain Eukaryota; kingdom Metazoa; phylum Chordata; class Mammalia; order Carnivora; family Ursidae; genus Ursus; species Ursus americanus. The sequence goes on from NC_142151.1 coordinate 11,316,440, forward strand.
AATTTTAATAATCTGGGTCCTTTCTCTTTTCTTTTGGATAAGTCTTGCCAGTGGTCTGTCAATTTTATTGATTCTCTCCAAGAACCAGCTTCTAGTCCTGTTGATCTGCTCTACTGTACTTCTGGTTTCTGCTTGATTGATTTCAGCTCTAATTTTGGTCAACTGCTTCCTCGTGCGTGGATTAGGCCTGTCCCTCTGTTGCTGTTCCAGCTTCTTGAGGTGAGAATATAAAAACTGCATTTTAGATTTTTCTATTCTTTTGAGTGAGGCTTGGATGGCTATGTATTTCCCCCTTAGGACTGCCTTTGCAG